>NC_138775.1:108863437-110063437 GCF_965119305.1 Pelophylax lessonae | reverse complement strand
GGCTTTGGCAGCATCAGCTTGACATTGCATGCTATTGCTTAGTCTATCTTTCACTAGGACCCCCAGATCTTTCTCCATCCTTGATTCCCCCAAAGTTCCCCCCCCCCCTAGTGAGTAGTTTGCTTTATGTTTTAGCCCCCAAGTGCATTACCTTACATTTCACCATATTAAACCTCATTTGCCATGTTGTTGCCCACTTTGTTATTTTGTTGAGGTCCTTCTATAAGATTTCTAAGTCATGATGTGAAGTTATTGCCCAGCCTAATTTTGTGTCATCTGCGAAAACGGAAATTGAACTAATAATCCCGTCCTCTATATTATTTATGAATAAATTGAACAGAATTGGACACAGAACAGAGGCTTGGGGTACCCTACTTACCACTCCAGACCAGTCTGAGTACATGTTATTTATCGCCACCCTTTGGACACGCCCCTGTAACCAGTTTTCTATCCAAGAACAAACCTTGCGGTCGATGCCTGCAGTCCTTAGCTTGTAGACTAAGCGTTTATGGGGAACTGTATCGAATGCCTTCGCAAAATCCAGATACACCACATCAACAGGCCTCCCCCTGTCTAGTTCATTGCTCACCTCCTTGTAGAATGTTAACAGATTGGTCTGGCAAGAACGTCCCTTTGTAATCCCATGCTGATTACTACTAATGATACTGTTGTCCTCAGCAAATTCTTGGATATAGTCCCTTATCATCCCCTCCAATAATTTACATACTATTGATGTCAGGCTGACTGGCCTATAGTTTCCCGGAATATGTCTTTTCCCTTTTTTGAATATTGGTATCACATTGGCTTTCCTCCAGTCAGCTGGTACAGTTCCTGTCAGTATACTGTCTGCAAAGATTACGAACAACGGTCTAGATATAACCCGTCCTTGAGTACTCTCGGTGTAAGCCGTCAGGTCCTGGTGATTTATTTGCGTTTAATCTTATCAAGTCTTTCCTTGATTCCAGCCTCTGTTAGCCACAGCAGTACGTCCTCTGATGTGCTGCTAACAATACTGTCGCGGTTAGTATACCCCTCCTTTTCTTGTGTAAAAACTGAGGAGAAGAAAGCATTTAGTACAGTTGCCTTCTCTGTGTCATCTGTAACCATCCTCCCTTCATCATTATTTATGTGTGCAACGTGCTCTGACCTCGCTTTTTTACTACTAATATATCTAAAGAATTTCTTAGGGTCTGTCTTACTCTCCTCTGCTATGTGTTTCTCGTAGTCTTTTTTAGCCACCCTAATTTTGTTTTTACATTTCTTGTTACATTCCTTATATTGTTGGAAAGCTGATAATGTCCCCTCTGTTTTATATTTCTTAAAGGCCATTTATTTTCTCTAATAAGTATTTTTACTTTATGGTTTAGTCACCCAGGTCTGACCTTGGCTCTTTTGTATTTATTTCCCATTGGTATACACTGTGTGATGCCTTTGTTTAATATGTTTCAAAAGCATTCCCATTTCTGCTCTGTTACATAGTTACATAGTTAGTGAGGTTGAAAAAAGACATCAGTCCATCCAGTTCAACCTATGATGTGTGTGTGTGTTTGCTGTTAACCGTACATTGTATACCCCTGTATGTTGTGGTCTCTAAGGTGCCCATCTAATAGTTTTTTGAAACTATCGATGCTCCCTGCTGATACGACTGCTTGTGGAAGAGAATTACACATCCTTACCGCTCTTACAGTGAAGAACCCCTTATGCACTTTAAGGTTAAACCGCCTTTCCTCTAGTTTTAGTGAGTGGCCACGTGTCTTATCGTATCTCCTTTCTCTGAATAGTTTGTTCCTTATGCTAGGATCGCCAGTACAGTATTTGTACATTGATATCATATCCCCCCTCAATTGTCTCTTCTCCAGAGAGAATAGGTTCAGTGCTTATAGCCTTTCCTCATAGCTGATGTCCTCCATTCCCCTAATCATTTTTGTTGCCCTTCTCTGGACTTTCTCCAGTTCCAGCACATCCTTCCTGAGGACCGGTGCCCAGAACTGGACAGCATACTCCAGATGTGGCCGGACCAGAGTCTTGTAGAGTGGGAGAATAATCTCTTTATTTCTGGAGTGAATCCCCTTTCTTATACATCCCAGTATTCTGTTGGCTTTGCTTGCAGCGGCTTGGCATTGCATGCCACTGCCAAGCTTGTTGTCTACCAGTACCCCCAAGTCCTTTTCCATCCTAGACTCACCCAGAGGTTCCCCCCCTAGTGAGTAGCTTGCTTTCTGGTTTCTGGCCCCCAAGTGCATTACTTTACATTTTTCAACATTAAACCTCATCTGCCATGTAGTTGCCCACCCCGTTATTTTGTTCAGGTCCGCTTGCAAGGTTTCCACATCCTGCATAGAAGATATTGGCAAGCCCAGTTTAGTATCATCTGCAAATACTGAGATTGTACTAGATATCCCCTCCTCTAGATCATTTATGAATAAATTAAACAGGATTGGTCCCAGGACAGAACCCTGGGGGACCCCACTTTCCACACCCGCCCAATCCGAGTACTCCCCATTAATCACCACCCTCTGGACTCTCCCCTGGAGCCAGTTCTCTATCCAGGTACTCACCTTAAGGTCCATACCTACCTTCCTTAGTTTGTAAAGTAAGCGCTTGTGGGGAACGGTGTCAAAGGCCTTTGCAAAGTCCAGATACACCACATCCACAGGCTTTCCCTTATCTAGGTGGCAGCTCACTTCATCGTAGAAGGTTAATAGATTGGTTTGGCACGAACGATTTTTCATGAATCCATGCTGATTACTACTTATAATACCGTTTTCATTACTAACGTCTTGTATGTGGTCCCTTAACATCCCCTCCAAAATTTTGCAGACTAGTGATGTTAGGCTGACCGGCCTATAGTTACCCGGGATACATCGCGACCCGTTTTTAAATATTGGTACCACGTTGGCTTTTTTTCAATCAGCTGGCACCATACCCATCTGTAAACTATCCTTAAAGATCAAGAATAATGGTCTGGCAATCACCTGGCTGAGCTCATTAAGAACCCTCGGGTGCAAGCCATCCGGTCCCGGTGATTTATTTATGTAAAGTTTATCTAGTTTAGCTCTAAGTCTATCTTCTGTTAGCCATGGCAGCACTTCCTGAGGTGTATTATTTAGTTCGGCCTTACAAGCAAGGTTCGTGTAGCCCCCCGATTCTTTTGTGAAGACTGAAGAGAAGAAATTATTTAACACTTCCGCCTTTTCTCTGTCCTCAGTGGCCATATTTCCTTTGTCATCTTTTATGGGGCCAATGTGTTCTGGCCTCACTTTCTTACTGTTTATATACTTAAAGAATTTCTTGGGGTTCTTTTTACTCTCCTCCGCTATATGTCTCTCGTGTTCTATTTTAGCCGCCCTGATTTCATCTTTACATTTCTTATTACACTCTTTGTAATGCTTAAATGCTGCCAATGACCCCTCAGTCTTGTATTTTTTGAAGGCCTTTTCTTTAGCACTAATATACATTTTTATGTTGGAGTTTAGCCACCCAGGGTTTAGTTTTGCCCTTTTAAATTTATTTCCCTTTGGAATGCACTGGCCAATCCCCTTGTTAAGTATGCTCTTGAAGCACTCCCATTTTTCCTCCGTGTTCTTTGTTCCCAGGGTTCTATCCCATTTGATATTTTCTAGCAGCGAGCGCAGTTTAGGGAAATTGGCTCTTTTGAAATTCAGTGTCCTTATATTGTCCTTGTGTTTATTATTACTATAATTAATACTGAAACCAATTGACCTATGGTCACTGTTTCCTACGTTGTCCCGTATTTCTATATCCGTGAGCAGGTCTGTATTGTTGGTAATCAGTAGGTCAAGTACCGCATTGTTTCTTGTCGGTGCATTCACCATCAATGTTTCTAGGGTTAGGTCCCAATTGATGCCCTCTAATATTGAGCATGACTCAGAAAAGTTTGCTCTTCTGAAGATTAGGTTTCTTGTGCTCCCCTCATGCCTTGTTTTCCCATGATTAACTTGGATTTGGTTACTTAATTAAAGGTAATAGATTTTCCTAATTTACTTGAGGCTACCCAGCAAATTTTGAAATGTAAATGTTTTGCGCAAACTGAAGTTTCTAAAAGTCAACTGTTTGCAATAAGAATTTCTGGTAAGAGTAAGGTTATGGGAGGAGTCTTTCTCAGGGAGTTGGCCAATCCCAGTGCATGGGCGGGCCCCAGTCTGTGAGTTTCATGAGAAAATTAGTCTGCAAAATATTGCTTTGTTTTTGCTATAATCAGGAAATTCTTATTAAAAAGCAGTGTACACGTTTTTTTTGCAGATGTACAATCAAAATCTGTCAGAAACTATAAAACTGATAAACGAGAAACTTATCAACAGTATATTAGGATACAAAGTGTGACAGCTACGACGGACAGTAATAGATTATCTTCTGCACAAAAATGTCATCTTCTGTGACATTTAAGGCATGTACGATCAATCTTTACAGAGCAGTAAAGATCCAGTTACACAAACTAGCTAGCTACCCCATGACAGTTTTCATTTCTTCTGTTGCTCAGAGAATGACAGATTTTTGTGTCAACCCTTCCTGATACAGGGAAGAGAGTCCATGAATGAAAAGTAAAAAAAATATTTAAAAGGTACTATTACCTATTGTAATAGTAAAAGTAACTAATGTAATTGTTTTAGGAAGATTTGCATTCCTTGTCAAACTTTCTTGAGAATTAATTGAGATTTTTGTAGACAAAGCACCTGTCTGAGTAAATCTTAATGAAATATGGAGGCTTACTGAGAATATAGGGCAGATATTTTAAATAATAGGAGATGCCTGGTATACAATCATTTGAAGATCTAAAGAAAGCCCTTATAAATTCAGTGTTTCTGATTAATGTAGATCTCTCTCAACTATTTTACATTCTAGTGTATATGGGTGATGAGACAATTTCATCAGTAAAAATGTGTTAAGAATACATTGTACTCAGTCAGACACATTGTGGGTTTTGCACCACTTGTTTTTTGTTTTTGTTTTTTTACGTGTTTGCGGAGCATGCGCTCCTTCTTCAGGACTATCCGCGCCATATTAGACAAGGACTTCTATAGCGCTGGTGCAGCTGGCGCTAGGTCCTAAGTCCCTGGGATTCGGCAGCTGCTTCCAGTAGTATGGGCTTGCAGTGTGACCTGTATATTACCAAGAGTAATAAATACTTGGTGATAGGTACAGTATAGAGATAAAAAAAATTACATGATGTGCATAGTTAAAAACAGTGCAATTTCTAAATTAACGATTTAAGCAAAGTGCAATTTCTAAAATAACAATGACACTGCACTGCAACAATATGCAGTGGCACCACTATGTAACAACATTACAGTCTTCTAAAACTCATATATGAGAAAAAAACCTATAAAAATCTCTCTATGTGAGATAATTAATAACAGTATGTATGTTATAGGACATATACAGATTAATTTAAATAAATAGAAGCAAAAAGAAAGTAATTGATTATTGTTGACCGCCATTAACAGGGGGGAAACAGGAAGTGGGGGGGGGTGGGGAAAAATAGAACATAAGGTCAAATCAATGTATTGACTTAGATTTCCTCATTGAGCCCATCTGGCACAAGAGTGTCTAAGGAAATATCCAATAGGTTTCCCTCATGCAGAGATGCTTAAAGTGCTCTGACATTGGGAAAGTGCTTGGTAAGGATTCAATGACGCATACCTTGAGACCTGAAGAGGATTTTTCCTGATGTTGTAGAAAATGTCGGGGGACACTATGCTTATCGTCTCCACCCTCTACAAAGCAACAGTGTTCCCCGAACCTCTTTCTCAAGGTTTGGATGGCCCTGCCCACAGGGACAAGAAAAACAGTATATAACAAATTCTGTAGAACAGTTATTTTGTCCTTTTTTGTTATTACAAAGAAAGGCAAGGGGCGCTAATTCACAAAGATTTGCCTAGTGACAATTGGATCTTGAAGAGAAAGGCTTGTCAGTAAAAGCGGGAGATACATTTTTCTTGGCTCAAATGATGCAGTTTGAGGGACAGAGCAACAGTTGTGTAACTGAACATGAAAGAACCACTCCTTCCCCTTTTTAGTGGACATTTGTCGGGAGGAAATGTCATGTGCCTATATAGATGGATCCAGATAATGGCACAATGGAGTGTATGTGATAGGATATGCTGTTTGGATTCCAGATCAGCAACTTTTGTTGCAATATAAGCTCCCTGGATATACATCTGCACAAAGACCTAAATCTGAGGCTGCCTTGTGTTTGTTTTGCACTCAGAGTGGCAGTGCAAATGTGGTTCATTCACTTGCACTTTGTTTTTATTTGGTCCATGACAGGCATGGTTGGTTCTCAAAAATAATCCACTTCAACATGAGTAAGTTTCTTTCAGAAATAGAACATATATGAAAGATCGAAATAAATCAGTGGTCCTTTTTCAAAATTAAAGCAATTGTGAGTGTAGTTGTCAAAAGAACACACGAATCTCATAAGGCTACTGCTTTTCAAGATTTAATTCAGTCAAAGGATAAAGAGGGGAACCTTGACATTTTATCTTAGCTAGAATCAGTGCAGACTGACAGTGGAGATAAAAAAAAAATGTAAAAATATTGAAGGTCAATTGGTTACTTATATTTCAACAATAATGGCTAGAACGCTATTGAAATTGAATTATTCTCTTTTTGCACATCCAGTACCTGATTTTTTTTTGTATGAGCTAATGGAAGTAAATTTTTGACATTTATTTTTGGAGTCCTTTGTCATTCAACTTCTGACTCCTGGCTTATTTGTTTATAGAACAATCCAAAAGGAAAATGTAAACCTAAACTAAAGATTGGGTGACATATTTACCTGCTACATTTTAGCTTAGGAGCTTTAGTATTTTCTAATACAAGAAAGACAAGCTCCAAAACAGAAATATATATCCTAGATGGATATTGAAGTAAAGGTATCCACGTCCCAAAATTCATTAAAAAATAGGAACAAGGAGGGGCAGGGGGACTTTTAAAGGGGATACCGTCATTAGACCAATAATCAAAGTACATATGGGGTAAAAAACAATCTTTATTGGAAGAAACCATCATCATATATAGAAGAGATTGCTGTATTAAAAAACATAGATACTGTATTGCAAATATTGTAGGTAGCATGCACAGAAACCCAAGGGGTAACATAGGTTTGATGTAGTGATGAACGTTGATGCCCATACACTGGCCCAACATGTTTCGCGGGTGACCGCTTCTTCAGGGGCATATACACAGATAAAGGGACATCACAGATGCTACCAGAAGAATGAAAAAGAACATGATGAGTGGAACAAAATATCACACAAAACATAATACATGCAGTACATGAGTATTCATTTGAGATGTAGGGGTCAAAAGGAGAGGCTCACATGAGGCCTTAACACCCACCTGCAACCAGACCAATTCTGAAACCCAGAGGACAGACCAGGGATCGCAATTAGGGTAGATGTCCCCCCCAGGCGGACATGGGAGCAGTCCAAACCTAAACAAGGCTAGGTAGTAAGGGTCACGATGGTGGCGTGATTGTTCACTATAAAACAAGGTAGGATAAGGAAGAAATTGAATATATAGAATATTCATATTGATCCTCAAAGTATATGGAAGATTATAAGTGTGGGTAAAGAAAAAAGGGGGGTATATATGGGAAACAATCTTACCGAAAGGTATGTATGTATACATCCCATAATCCATCCAGATGAGAAGGCTACGGGGTGGCTAATGGAAGAGCCTATGCTGGTAAGTAGGAGGGGGGGGATCAAAAATATATAATCCAATATCCCTAATCGGGTGTAAGAAAAACAAAGGTTACCATATAAGGTGGATGTTAATTAAAAATTAACAAGGAGTGACACCCAAAGTGTGAGGGAAGAACCTAAATAATGTGAAAGATAATATGGGGAACCATAGTGAACACCATATGTGTATATATAAATACACCTGTACATACACATGTATATACCATAAGTGTGATGAGATATGTTGAGTGATTTAGAAGTGAGAAAGGTGAGAAAATGGTGGTTGTAGGGAATCTACAACTTGAAGAAAGAGTGAGGGAAAATTAATAGTGGAGATGAAAAAAATGCAAGTGACAACCAACACCGCCATAAATTTATGGCATAATGTGCTGGCGTGAATAGATACCAAGGTGAGAATATGAACCAAACCGAACCAGTGAAAAATCAAAAAATAAATAAATAAAAAATAAAATTAAAAAATAAAATTAAAAAATAAATAAAATAAAAAAGAAATAAATAAAATAAACTAAATAACAATGTGCAGACAAAGGGAGTGAGAAAGATGAGAAACACCAGTGCGATAAATAACTAGTGATAATCCTAATAGCATAGGGAAAATGCTAGATAGTTGTGGTAGAATGAATAATGACAGCCAATGTAGGTGATTACCTGGAAATCCAAACAGCAAGGTATCCTGTAGCCGTATGGACTGGAATGGAAAGAAATGGTGCCTATAAGGAGAACAGCTCCACCCCAAACACAGCTGACACGGCTTCTGTTGAGAGCCGTGTAATTAGTGGCATAGTGTGCTAACATGAATAGATACCAAGGTGGGAATATAAACCAAAACGAACCAGTGAAAGAACAAAAAATAATAAATGACAGTGTGCAGACAGAGGGAGTGAGAGAGGTATAAAAACATCAGTGCGATAAATATTAGGGATAATCATAATAGCATAAGGAAAATGCTAGATGGTTGTGGTAGAATAAATATTGATGACCAATGTAGGTGAATACCTGGCAATCCAAGCAGCAAGGTATCCCGTGGCCATATGGACTGGAATGAGAGATATAGTGCCTATGTTTTTCTTACACCCGATTAGGGATATTGGATTATATATTTTTGATCCCCCCCCTCCTACTTACCAGCATAGGCTCTTCCATTAGCCACCCCGTAGCCTTCTCATCTGGATGGATTATGGGATGTATACATACATACCTTTCGGTAAGATTGTTTCCCATATATACCCCCCTTTTTTCTTTACCCACACTTATAATCTTCCATATACTTTGAGGATCAATATGAATATTCTATATATTCAATTTCTTCCTTATCCTACCTTGTTTTATAGTGAACAATCACGCCACCATCGTGACCCTTACTACCTAGCCTTGTTTAGGTTTGGACTGCTCCCATGTCCGCCTGGGGGGGACATCTACCCTAATTGCGATCCCTGGTCTGTCCTCTGGGTTTCAGAATTGGTCTGGTTGCAGGTGGGTGTTAAGGCCTCATGTGAGCCTCTCCTTTTGACCCCTACATCTCAAATGAATACTCATGTACTGCATGTATTATGTTTTGTGTGATATTTTGTTCCACTCATCATGTTCTTTTTCATTCTTCTGGTAGCATCTGTGATGTCCCTTTATCTGTGTATATGCCCCTGAAGAAGCGGTCACCCGCGAAACATGTTGGGCCAGTGTATGGGCATCAACGTTCATCACTACATCAAACCTATGTTACCCCTTGGGTTTCTGTGCATGCTACCTACAATATTTGTAATACAGTATCTATGTTTTTTAATACAGCAATCTCTTCTATATATGATGATGGTTTCTTCCAATAAAGATTGTTTTTTACCCCATATGTACTTTGATTATTGGTCTAATGACGGTATCCCCTTTAAAAGTCCCCCTGCCCCTCCTTGTTCCTATTTTTTAGTATTTTCTAGTATATATTTGTCACTTTTTTGATGACAGGACAAAGAATGTCTATTCTTCTATCTTTTAAGATTAGCATACTTAGTTATTTACAATCGGTTGTATAGAAAGAAGTGTGGTTGCAAACATTGCAATAACAGGTACAGGAACTTCAGAAGTTTGATGCACAAAATATGGCTAGACCCTTGCTAGATTTAAATAGAAATGATGTCTTGAATAAGATTTCTACTTCTGAGTATGTCAAGAAATGTATTCCAACAGCTCAAGTTATGGTTAAGAATTATATATCTGAAGGTACCTGGGATGCCTACTGGGAAGGTTCTTTTGTTTTTCTTAAGTTAATTCAGGACTATAGTTCATTTTGTTGTTCAAAGAATGGGTAAACAACACAGAAAGGTCTATGAGCCTAGAATGGTCCATATTGATCAATGAACATTACTTAAGAAAGATATATAATTTTATTAATAAGAATTTGATACTTGTTTTCATTTTCTCTCTCTTAGATAAGTCTTTCATTTCTAAGTTTAAAGAAAATTATTTTATTTTTTCTGGATTTTTGAATTCCACTATAACCATGAGACAAGCACAACTAAACCTCTATTTGCCACAATTTTTTTGTTTTTGCTTTCATCATTACTTCTTTCTAATTATGTTATCAAGAACTATCATTTTTTGGATAGACTTCAAAGTTTTATCCATATGGACTTGTTTCATAACAGACATTCTGATCATTTGATTCCTATGAGAGGGGGAATTGGGATGCAATTCTCATATATGATTTTTTTTTATGAATTGTCTGATATAGGAGAATACGAGTGTTTAGAGCTTGAAAATGTTTTAAAACACATTGTTTGCTTATTCAAATAGAATGGATTATACAGTAATGGGAATATTAGGTGTAAAATCTGCTGTATTAATCTTGATGGCAGTGACAAGATAGAAAGAAACAAAAAGTGACTCCATGTTGACATTGAAATTTGATACTTTCTCCTACACAACCTTTGTTAGTCTAGTACAGGCATGTCCAACCTGCGGCCCAGGGGCCACATGCGGCCCAGAACCGCAGACAATGCGGCCCACTGCCCCCTGACAATTTTTTTTTTTTTTTTGCTGGGGAGGAAGGAAGTCGAGTCGGGGGCACGGCCACAGCGGCTTTCAACTAACTGTAGACAGAGGCTGATTTGGAGGGGATCATCCACTAGTTGTGTTAAATTAGTGCTGGGAAGGGCGCGGCTGCGTTTTATTACTTATATACCTTTACTATAGTATATATTTTATATGCGGCCCGAGAAAATTTCACTACACTCATTGTGGCCCAGAGAAGCCAAAAGGTTGGACACCCATGGTCTAGTAGATCCTTGGAAGATATCACAGCAACAGGTAATAATAAAGATACTGGATTACTTTACATTATTGTTGTTACATATATAGGTTTCCTAATTATTTTACAGAAACACATATTATGATAAACTTGTAAACATAGAATTTGTATTTATTTTACTAATTTTGTTAGAACACACACTGCTTGGGATAGTTAGATGGATGAGTTGCTATAACAAGAATGCACAAAAATTGTACATTTGATGCATTATTACCAATTAGATGATAGCGTTGTCTTATTTTAAAAATAATAGATTTAGGAATTTTACATAACTTATGAATATATACTTCTATTGAAGAAGATGCTAATTATATCTAAATGAAAAAAGATATAGTTAAAGTACATGCAGGTTTGTGTGGAAGAGATGGATCTGATTTAATGTGTTCAAACAGAGTTACTGTTGAACTAAATAATACGGAATGTTGAAAAAAGACCATAGAAAAGAGTTGCTTGCTGGTCATAGATAGATAGATAGAATATATAAAAATGAATATGACAATTGAATAATGGAGAGTTATGATTACTTATCATACTTATAATTGTTTGGTGTGAAAGATTATGTATTAAGGCTTATATTGTACGAATCATTTCGTTTTAGAAATGTCCTGGGATGGAAGAGATTTAATTAATAATGAATAATTTATATTACAGAATAATATAATTTTGCTTATCAAAGATATTTTTTACTTCTTCCTCACATTGAAATAGGAAAATAGTTATATGATATGGTCAAAGATGTAAGATTTTTACAAAAAGTTAAATAAATTTATGAAATTGAAGGAAGAAAATCTTTGATGATATTACATCATTTGGATGAAAAACGAACTAAAATGAATAAATATTATAATGATTTATAGTCTCTTGATGGAATGAAATAGGTGCATTTTTCACAGGAAAATCTCCAGGTTTTGGAGAAGTGCTTATGTACATTATCTGACATATCCAATTTTATTATTGTTTATTGTATTGTTTGTTATAATTTGTATTATAAAAAAAAGATGATCAGAGACATTTCTTATATAAGATGAATGCACTTTTATTAGTTGATTATAGTGCATTGAGGGGGAATTGTTAAAGATTTAGAGTTTAATATTATTTTATATTTCAATATTTTTATTGAGTTTTCCAAAGGAAAAAAAGGGTTACAACAGTGCAAAAATACAGTCAGGCCACGAACATGAAATAAGGTAATAAGGTACACTCAAAACAGTAGATAAGAAAGTATAAACAGTGGAACACTGGCTCCAACATTAACATAAGCATAGCTCCCCATACCCACCCATTCAACTTTGGCTGGTCTGGGCCCTGCCCCCCCACCGGTGCCCCCCCCCCCCCCCCGGCGCCCCCATGAGAACTTACTGCACCCAGGAGGGAAGGCGGCCCCCCGACCCCAACCCCATTATCGCACAATGGATCGGGGAGGCGTCTATCAGCAGCCATTCCACAGGAAACCTACTTGAGTGCATAGCCGAGGCAGAGGCCATGGCCAAGGACATCCTTGGACCAACCGTGGTCCTTTGACACTAGATTCCTAGTGATAAGCATTATAGAATACAAGAGAAGAAAGGGGGGGAAAAAAATGCAAAAAGAAAGCTCAATAGAAAGAGAGGAGAGTGGAGAGGTATGCGGGGATTGAGAGAAAGAATGGAAAAGGGGGAAAGAGCAGTAGGAAATGACTAGTAAAAGGGAGTAGTAGCAGTGAAAAAAAGGGTCAGTGTCCAGGCCTATATCCCCGGAATCAGGGTTCACTCACAAGTTATGTGGTCCTAGTGGATAACTGTTCCCCCTCTGTTTAAGGGGGGGCAGCTAGATATTGTATCCAGGGGTCCCAAGTTTTTTCGAAGAGGTGCATTTTGCCATTAAGTATTGCCACCATCCTCTCATTTATCATGATCCAGGTCAGCTTGGCCCTCAGCAGCCCAATCGGCACCACCGGAGACCGCCACGAGCAGGCTATTGCAATTTTGGTGGCCGTAAATATAAAGGCTATAAGGCGTTTAGTGTGTTTTGGTATCCCCCTCAACTGGTTTACCCAGTAGTGCCTGTTGGGGAGATTTCACTAGGTTAATATATGTTAGAGAAAATATAAAATTGTATGTGCGGATCCAGAACCGTCTGATTTTCGTGCATGTCCACCAGGTGTGGAAGACAGAGCCCACTTGTCCGCATCCCCTGAAGCAGTTGGGAGATGCAGCCCGAACCGCCACCGCCAACCTGACCGGGACCATGTACCACCGCAAAAATACTTTATAGTTGGCTTCAATTAAAGATGTATTAAGTATGGATTTAGAGTTAAGCTGTGCTAGGGAATTCCATTCTGTGCTGTCCAGTTCTTCATCCAAATCCTCCTCCCAGTGCAGCATATACGGAAGTTTAGTATGATCTTCCTGCAGTATGTTATAGATCGTGGATATATAGCTTTTTTGTTTATCCAATGTGCGGCATAAGTATTCCATTGGTGTGGAGGTGGTAATATCACTTTTGCGCTTGAGGGAGGTTACATAATGAGATATTTGAGTGTAACGGAAGTGTTCCCTCACTGGGAGAGAATATTTCTCCTGCAACTGGGCTCTAGTAAGCAATCCCCTGTGATCACACAGATCCACCAATCTGAAAAAACCTTTATTCGTCCACCACTCGAATGCTAAGGGGCAGAGGCCTAGAGGGAACAATGGGTTGCCCTAGAGGGGCACTAATGGAGCGTGGTGGGACTTAAAGGCATGCCTTTTCGACAATCTATCCCATATTCCCAAAGATAGGGACAGGGTGGGGCAAAGAACCCCCGGTCTATCCTTGGCCCGCATCCACAACATATGATGGATTGGGATATTTGGTAAATGTGCTGATTCCAATCACATCCAAATAGGGTGAGGATCCTGGGAGTGAAAGCGGATTAGGTGGGTGAGTTGAGCAGCATAATATTACTTCACCAAATCTGGGACCCGCCAATCCCCCCCTCAGCCTCGGGGCAAAAAGAGTGCGTTTGTTCACTCTAGGCCTCTTATCACCACATATGAATTGCATAACCGTCCCCTGAAACTCCCTGAGATCAAACATTTTAATCATTATAGGTAAGGTGCGAAATAAATATAACAGTCTAGGCAATACATTAATTTCAACTGAATTCAACCTACTGAACCACAACGGGGGGTTAGCAGCCCATCTCGTGAGGTCCTCCTGCAACATGAGGCCGTGAGGTGGACCCCAAGATATGGCATCGACTGTTCCTGCCACGTAAACGTAAAGTTGTTTTTGAGAGCAGAGATCGTTGCCCTATCCAAGGTCAAATGTAAAGCCTGGGATTTAGAAGGGTTCACTCGTAAGCCAGATATCGCAGTGAACGCTTCCAGTTCCCTGAGTAAATTGGGGATGGATACCAGTGGGGTTGAGATATACATTAAGATATCATCGGCAAAGAGAGCACACTTATGTTCTATACACCCACATGAGATGCCCTGAATGTTCGGGTTATGGCGAATCTTAATGCCCAGCGGCTCTAAAGCCAGGATGAATAGGCGCGGGGGCAGGGGGCACCCCTTCCACGTTCCCCTACGTATATTAAGGTAGTCAGATCCATAACCTGGTGACCCGGAACAGCAGCACGTGAGTAGGTGACCGATCAGCTGTTTGGCAGCTGGTGGGGGGAACCAGAGAGACTAGCTAGGGACTGTGCTCTGCGACTGTGACTGACTGTGCTCTGCGACTGTGACTGACTGTGCTCTGTGACTGCGACTGACTGTTCTGCGACTGACTGCTCTGTGACTGACTGCTGGGCGACTGACTGCTCTGGGCGACTGCCCGGGCTGTGCGACTGTGAGTATTGTGTGACTGTGCTCTACGACAGCGACTGACCGGGCTGTGTGACTGATCGGGCTGTGTGACTGTGAGTGTTGTGCGACTGACCGGGCTGTGCAACTGTGAGTGTTGTGCGACTGACCGGGCTTTGCGTCTGACTGGGCTGTGCGACTGTGAATGTTGTGCGACTGTGAGTGTTGTGCGACTGACCGGGCTGTGCGACTGTGAGTGTTGTGTGACTGTGAGTGTTGTGCGACTGACCGGGCTGTGTGACTGTGTGTGTTGTGCGACTGTGTGTGTTGTGCGACTGTGAGTGTTGAGCGACTGTGAGTGTTGTGCGACTGTGAGTGTTGTGCGACTGACCAGGCTGTGCGACTGACCAGGCTGTGCGACTGTGAGTGTTGTGCAACTGTGAGTGTTGTGCGACTGTGAGTGTTGTGCGACTGTGAGTGTGGTGTGGCTGTGAGTATTGTGCGGCTGTGAGTTATATTCGACTATGAGTGTTGTGCGACTGTTAGTGCTGTGCGACTGTGAGTGTTGTGCGACTGTGAGTGTTGTGCGACTGTGAGTGCTATGCGACTGGGAGTGCTGTGCAACTGTGAGTGCTGTGCGTCTGTGAGTGTTGTGCGACTGTGAGTGTTGTGCGACCGTGAGTGTTGTGTGACTGAGTGTAGTGTAGTAGTGTAGTGTAGCAGAGTGCCAGAGGGTGTGAAAGTAGAGTTAGGAAGCCAGGAAACAGCCACACAGGATAGACTTAAATTACTGAATCCCCATTAGATTAGATTGGTAGGTACAATGCCCGGCGGGTGTGGAGATGCGACTCGGTGTACATCTTGTGATATGTATGCGTTCCTCAATCATGTGATCGAGGGCGAATACAAATGCGCAAAATGTAAACACATTGCATCCCTGGAAGCTCAGGTCCTGAATCTAGGGAAGCAGCTGGCAACACTGAGCCAAATGTCCATACCGAGGGAGAGCTGGGATCGTACCCGTCAGGCGCAGTCAGGGGCCTGCACAGAGGTGGGCGGAGTAATGGAGGTGCAGGCATCAGAGCAGAGTAGAGGGGTGACAGGAGGAGTAAAAGGGGACAAGACAAGGAGGCCGGTCCTGGGCTGGAGCACCCCAATAGATGCGCCCCGTTGCGTGATGTTGGGGAAACCAGTCAGGGACCAGCATTGCTGGAGCAGAGCGACGCCCCTAGCTGCCAGGGGAAGAACTCATCCAGTGAGGCCGGGAGAAAGAAAAGACAGGTGCTGGTGGTAGGGGACTCAATCATTAGAAGGACAGATAGTGCAATCTGTCACAAAGACCGTGGGCGCCGAACAGTCTGTTGTTAACCGGGCGCTTGGGTTCGGCACATCGCGGATCAGGTGGACAGGTTATTGGGTGGGGCTGGGGAAGACCCAGCTGTCATGGAACACGTGGGTACCAATGACATAGGTAGAGGAAGATGGAGAGTCCTAAACGATTTCAGGGACTTAGGCGCTAAGTTGAGGAGTAGGACCTCCAAGGTAGTATTTTCAGAAATACTACCTGTACCTCGAGCAAAACCAGAGAGGCAGCGGGAGATTAGGGAAGTTAACAAGTGGCTGAGGAGCTGGTGTAGTAAGGAGGGTTTTGGGTTCCTGGAGAACTGGGCCGACTTCTCAGTCGGCCACCAGCTCTATGGTAGGGACGGATTGCACCTAAATGGGGAGGGTGCAGCCGTACTGGGTGAGAAGATGGCCGAAAAGTTAGAGGAGCTTTTAAACTAGGTGATGGGGGGGAGGGTACAGATGTAGAATTAGCCAGTGGAAAGCAAGATTCAGAGGGCACAAATGGGGACATTAGCTGTAGGGTGTTCGTAGCTCCTAAACCCAGGATGGGTATGGGGAAAAATCACAAAAGCAGCCTAAAAACATCTTATGAGGATATATGTAAACGGCCAAAATTACGAGGGTTGTATACCAATGCCAGAAGCCTGGCCAACAAGATGGGAGAGCTGGATCTGCTCATGTCTGAGGAGGACTTCGATTTTGTGGGAATAACTGAGACTTGGTTCGACAGCTCTCATGACTGGATGGCAAACATTCAGGGTTATTCCCTTTATCGCAGGGATAGAGAAGGTAAAAAAGGGGGAGGGGTATGTCTGTATATTAAGAACAGTGTACAGGTAAATATGAGGGATGATATCAATAAAGGAGCTATGGACGAGAAAGAATCCCTATGGGTAGAACTTCAAAGGGAAGGCGCTGTGGGGACGGTAATATTGGGCGTATGCTATAGGCCCCCCAACCTGAGAGTGGAGGGGGAGGCGGACCTCCTTTTACAGATAGAATTGGCAGCAAGGATGGGTAATGTCATTATAATGGGGGACTTTAATTATCCAGATATAGACTGGGCAGAAGGAACCGCGCATTCAGCCAAGGCTCGGCAGTTCCTAAATGTTTTGCAGGACAATTTCATGGGTCAGATGGTGAATGCACCGACAAGAAAAAATGTGGTACTAGACCTACTGATTACCAACAATACAGACCTGCTCACGGATATAGAAATACGGGGCAACTTAGGAAACAGTGACCATAGGTCAATTAGGTTCAGTATTAAAAAAGAATAGCGCAACCATGCAAAAGAAATGACTATTAAATATGGAGACAATCCATAAATAAAAATTGGGATTTAGTCCCACCATATGGCCATATCGTGCTCAAGCCCACCACTGCGTCAAAGTGCCCCATTATCAGTGGGTCCTACACTATCCATAAAAAAAGGGGTGAATCCAGCCTCTCCAACCCTTGGAGACAACACTCCTTGCTGGGATGGATGTGCTAATGCACTACAAAGGACTCCTCCTATATCTACTTGATGGTGGACTCTGATAGAGTACAGGTGTGTGTGGGGGGTGGGATGCTCAACCTCAGAAGTCTGGTCAGACCGAATACATAATAAACAAGCAAAAAATTGGGGGAGCAAACCCTGAACATGTATATCTAAAGCCGGTGCAGCTATGGACCAAGCAACATGTATATTAAAAAAGAATAGCGCAACCATGCAAAAGAAATGACTATTAAATATGGAGACAATCCATAAATAAAAATGGGGATTTAGTCCCACCATATGGCCATATCGTGCTCAAGCCCACCACTGCGTCAAAGTACCCCATTATCAGTGGGTCCTACACTATCCATAAAAAAGGGGTGAATCCAGCCTCTCCAACCCTTGGAGACAACACTCCTTGCTGGGATGGATGTGCTAATGCACTACAACGGACTCCTCCTATATCTACTTGATGGTGGACTCTGATAGAGTACAGGTGTGTGTGGGGGGTGGGATGCTCAACCTCAGAAGTCTGGTCAGACCGAATACATAATAAACAAGCAAAAAATTGGGGGAGCAAACCCTGTACATGTATATCTAAAGCCGGCTTTAGATATACATGTTCAGGGTTTGCTCCCCCAATTTTTTGCTTGTTTATTATAGTTTCAGTATTAATCATAGTAATAGGAAACATAAGGGTAATATAAGGACACTGAATTTCAAAAGAGCCAATTTCCCAAAACTGCGCTCTCTGCTAGAAAATATCAAATGGGATAGAACCCTGGGAACAAAGAACACAGAGGAAAAATGGGAGTGCTTCAAAAGCGTAATAAACAAAGGGATTGACATGTGCATTCCAAAGGGAAATACATTTAAAAGTGCAAAACTAAACCCTGGGTGGCTAAACTCCAACTTAAAAATGCATATTAATGCTAAAGAAAAGGCCTTCAAAAAATACAAGACTAAAGGGGGCATTGGCAGCATTCAAACATTACAAAGAGTGTAATAAGAAATGTAAGATGAAATCATGGCGGCTAAAATAGAACACGAGAGACATATAGCGGAAGAGAGTAAAAAGAACCCCAAGAAATTCTTTAAGTATATAAATAGTAAGAAAGCGAGGCCAGAACACATTGGCCCCATAAAAGACGACAAGGGAGATTTGGCCACAGAGGACAGGGAAAAGGCGGTAGTGTTAAATAATTTCTTCTCTTCAGTCTTCACAAAAGAATTGGGGGGCTACACTAACCCAGCTTGTAGGGCCAAACTAAACAACACACCTCAGGATACAGGTACTCGGTACTCGGGTACTTTGAGTACCTGTCACCGGAGTACCCGAGTACCCGTCATCGGAGTACCCGAGTACCTGTTACCTACCCATCAGAGTACCCGAGTACCTGTCACCTACCCATCAGAGTACCCAGACTTGTATAAAGTACTCAAAATTTCTACTTGAGTAAAAGTACAAGTGCTCGATCAAAAAGTGACTTGAGTAGAAGTGGAAGTGCTCGCAGAAAAAGTTACTTAAGTAGAAGTACTAAAGTACTCAACATTTTTTTTACTTAAGTATTGCAAGTAGTTTTTTCAAAAAATTTGCTACTTAAGTACTAAAAGTAAAAAGTACCAGTAGTTTTGAAAAAAAATTTCTACTCAAGTACTGAAAGTAGAAGTAGAAGTACTGTGTTATGTAGTTATTAAAGAAAGAAGTCAAAAGTTTGAACATCATATTGTTTTTTATTATTTCAAATGATTTATTCAAATGATTAACCTAAAGGACAATCACAATTCCTTAGGCTGTAACTTTTTGTAAACAAAAAACAGATAAAGTATGTCCCTCCCTTCCCCTTTTAAAGCATCCACCTTTTAAAGCCAGGGGTGGTCTCCTTCCTGAGCTTCCTCACTCTCACAGCCAGGCAGATCACTTGAAGTTGAAGGGCCAGGGGTGGAAGGTGGTGTTTTTGGTTCGTCTATCTTTTCAGCTGATCAAAAGGCAGAACAGGAGCATGCGCAGTCTTCTTAATCGCGGTTTTATTTGATTTGCTCAATTGATGATGATGTGCCAGGCCAGCTTCATCAAACCTACAACGTTTAAAGTGAAAAATGCATCAAAAACTACTAACAAAGTGGCTGTGCTAAAAATGCTAATAAAGTGCCTGCAATTATATATATTCTTCTTGTTTTCAAAATCATCGCCCACAGTATCAAAAATAAAGTGACATGTCTGTGCTAAATGCAGTGCAAATTATTCCCACAATGTAAATTTAATTCATATAAAATATATATGACAATACCACAATAAAATAAGTTGTGATTGTGAATAAGTTAGGTGCAAGTTTAAGTGTGTAAACGAAACTTTATAACGAAAAGTCCATAACTGAATTCCAGTGTGCAATCTAAGAAGTGCTTGTCACTTGCTGTCAGATGCTTCCACCTTTCTTCTGTGATCTGCTCAAGTAAAGTGGTGGACTGGATAGCCTCTCCCTCTGCCTCTCACCTTAGTAGCACTGGCACTGCACTGGTTCAAAAAGCTGTCTATATTATTTTCATTATAAGAACTTGTCAGAACATGCTTTCACCACCTGTCCTTCACACTAGTAGTGCTCATTTGCTTTGCTCAAGTCAAGTGCCACTGCCAGTGGCCACTGCAGTGCAGGCACAGCCACACAGGCAGAGGCAGGCCGCAGGAAGCACAGGCAGAGGCAGGCCGCAGGAAGCACAGGCAGAGGCAGGCCGCAGGAAGCACAGGCACCACCACAACACAACACTTATGGTCCATGGACCATGGATGGTCAGATAATCATCATAGCCGTCAGTCTCACTCTTCTTGGTTCAAAAAAGCCACCCATAACCCGTGTGTATATAATATATTAATATTTTATATTGATTATTTGATTCTCAAATGGCACATTTGCCATGGCAAGGATTAGGCCCTCTCCACGGTCCACCTCACTCACCTCATAGAGAAGAAGATGAGATAACGAAGAAAATGCTCCGAGTCCTGCTCCCGCGTCCGGCCGCCCGTGTCACAACTCCTCTCAGTAAGGGCCCTAAGGGGTGGAGTCTGAGTGACACACGACACGTCTAGAGGCAGAGACCTCGAGTGGGAAGACGGCAGCGCGGCTCCTCCAGTGCGGTCTTAACTTGATAATCATGACAGTGATTCCGCGGGCCGCGGCGCGAGCGAGGCTGTGGGATTGATTGAATTGAGTTGTGCTGCCTACTGCTACACGCTACCTACTACTAAATTGTGAGTCAGTATATTTTATTTCATTTTTATATATAAAAGCGGTATTGTTGAGCACTACTAGCCACTAGATCTCCTGGCTGTCACTTTGACACATGTTGGGGAATCACAGCGGCTCGGCTCCAGAAGTGGCGGGTGTCCCCGTCATCCTGCCAGGGCCGCCAAGAAGTTCATCACCTAATCTTAAATTATTAATATTTTATGAGGAGAGGACCTATGGGATTGAGAATTGAAATAATTAAATATATATGGCTTTTTGAACCAGTGCAGTCAGTGCCAGTGCCACCCAGACGCTATCCACCAGTGCCACCACCATTAAGTGTGTTGGTCGGTCACTCAAGCACTGAAGGAGGTGAAAGCATCTGACAAGTGAAGTGACACTTTAGATTTGCACACTGGAATTCATTTATGGACTTTTCGTTATAGATAGGTTTAGGTTTACACACTTCAACTTGTTGCACGCACCTGACCTAAATAACTATTTATAACTTATTTTATTGTGATTTATTGTCATATTTTATATGAATTGAATTTACTGTTACATTGTGGGAATATTTATTTTCACTGCATTTAGGCTTTAGCACATTAATGTCACTTTATTTTTGATACTGTGTGGAGTGTGGGCAGGGCACTGGGGGCAACAATGATATTATATCGATTGCACAGGCACTTTATTCGCACAGCCAAGTTGTGTTCGTTAGTAGTTTCTTGATGCACTTTAAGCGCTGTAGCACCATTTATTTGTTTGTTTCATATTTTCTTTTTATTGGAAAGATTTGGTATAGCAGCTTTTATTATACACAGCCTTTATTTTCGTATGCGCTGATTTACAAATGACATTATACACATTTTTTTGAGCTTTATGCAACTTGCCATCTACTGTTCTGGCAGTGGTAATTTTTTTTAAAGTAACGAGTAACTATGCAGCACAAAAAAAAAATACTTGAGTAGAAGTATCGAAATCATCAAAAAAATGTAGAGAAGTAAAAGTAGAAGTAGGAGAAAAAAATTCTACTCTAGGAAAGTACAGATACCGCATTTCGGTACTTAAGTACAGTACTTAAGTAGTTCTACTTCGTTACTATACATCTCTGAGAGTACCCGAGTACCTTCCACCTGCTCATCAGAGTACCTGACACCTAAAGTACCCGAGTACTTGCCGCCTGCTCATCAGTACCCATCACTACTCATCAGTACCCATCAGTACCTATCACCTATCAGTATCAGTACTGATCATCCGTACCCATCAGTACAATATCAGTATCACCTATCAGTGTCAGTACTACTCATCAGTACCTATCACCTGCCTGTCACCTGCTCATCAGAGTACCCGAGTACCTGTCACCTGCTTATCGGAGTACTTGAGTACCTGCCACCTGCTCATCAGTACCAGAGTACCTGTCACCTGCCTGTCACCTGCCCAGCAAAGTACCCGAGTACCTGTCACCCTTCATACAGCCACCATGTCCAAGTCCAAAAAGGTTTATATACGGCCTCCGTTTAAACCTATATACCGGTGTTATGGCAGCAGATAGCTGCCATAACCCTGGTATTTTTTTTAAACGGTGGATGGTTGGCTTTCCGATAAGGGTGGTCCCAGTGGCAGATTCGCCACGGGATCACCCTTCCGGGATGGCGGAAGAGGTGCCCCCCCTGCCGCGTTCCGGTCCTTTTCCCCGCTTACCGGACCCGCTGGCAGCAGGGAGAACGATCCGGTCCCACATTCTCACAGACAGCATGTCGAGTGAGGGCAAGCTTGCCCCCACTCGACTCTATGGTCTTGGAGGACCGGAGCTACGGCAAAAGTCGTTGCCTAGCAACCGGTTTAAAGGTCCCTTTTTTTTCATTTTATTTTATTATTTATTTATTTATTTATTTTTTTTTTTCTATCTATTAGTGTACTTGTGAGATCTGAGGACTTTTTGACCCCAGATCTCACAAAAAAAGAGGTCCTGTCGTGCCTTTTTCTATTACAAGGAATGTTTACATTCCTTGTAATAGAAATAAAAATGATCAATTTTTTTTTAAATGGTGTAAAAATAAAAAAAATAATAAATAAAATAAATAGTAAAAAAAAAAATTAAAGCGCCCTGTCCCCGTGAGTTCGCGTGCAGAAGCGAACGCATACGGAAACCCCACCCACATATGTAAACGGTGTTCAAACCACACATGTGAGGTATCACCGCGATCGTTAGAGCAAGAGCAATAATTTCTCTGTAACTCTAAGATGGCAACCTGTAGAAATTTTTAAAGTCTCGCCTATGGGGATTTTTGAGTACCAAATTTTGTCGCCATTCCGTGAGCGTGCGCAATTTTGAAGCATGACATGTTGGGTATCTATTTATTCGGCGTAACATTATCTCACATTATGGAAAAAAATTGGGCTAACTTTACTGGTTTCTTATTTTTTAATTCAAAAAAGTGAATTTTTCCCAAAAAATTGCGATGGAAGACCACTGCGCAAATACGTTGTGATAAAAAATATTGCAATAATCTCCATTTTATTTTCTAGGGTCTCTGCTAAAAAAAAATATATAATGTTTGGGGGTTCTAAGTAGTTTTCTAGCAAAAACATCTGATTTTAGCTTGTAAACACCAAATGTCAAAATAAGGCCTAGGCAAGTGGCTAGGATGCATGATGGTGCTCCTTGGATGTTGGGCCCCTCTATATGGCTAGGCTGTGAAAAAGTCTCACACATATGGTATTGCCATACTCAGGAGGAGTGGCAGAATGTATTTTGGGGTGTCATTTTTGCTGTGTACATGCTATGTGTTAGAAATATCCTATAAATTGACAACTTTGTGTAAAAAAAAAAAAGTTTTTATTTTTTTCCCACATTTTCCAAAAACTTGTGGAAAAAAATGACATGTTCAAACGACCCATAATGCCTCATAGAATATACGTTGGAGTGTTTGCTTTCCAAAATAGGGTCATTTTGTGGACTTTTCCATTGTATTGGTGCTCTAGGGCCTTCAAAAGTGTGATAGGTAGTAAAAAAATTTTATGTGTATTTATGCTCCTAGAACGCCTGAAGGTGCTACTTGGATGTGGAGTCTCTTTTTGTGGCCAGGCTGTGTAAAAGTCTCACACAGGTGGTATAACCATACTCAGAAGGAGTAGCAGAATGTATTTTGGGGTTTCATTTTTGCTGTGTATATGCTATATGTTAGAAATAGCTTATAAATTGACAACTTTGTAGGAAAAAAAAGAAAAAAAAATGTTTTTCTTCATTTTCCCAAGAATTGTGGGAAAAAATTATAACTTCAAAAAACTCACCATGCCTCTTACTAAATACCTTGGACTGTCTACTTTACAAAAAGGGGTCATTTGGGGGGTATTTGTACTGTCCTGACATTTCAGGGCCTCAAGAAAGGAGATAGAACGTCAGTACATCTGGTGTGATCAATTTTCAGTAATTGGTACCATAGCTTCTAGACTCAATAACTCTCACACAGACTAAATAATATACACTAATTTGGGTTAATTTTACCAGAGATATGTAGCAGTATAAATTTTGGCCCAAATGTATGAAGAAAAATTTATTTTTTGCAAAATTTTATAATAGAAACTAAAAAATCAAAAAATTCAAAATTCAAAATGTTTGCTCTTTTTTTGCTTATATCACGAAAAAAAAAAACCCCAGTTGTGATCAAATACCACCAAATGATAAAAATTTTGTTTGGTTACAGTGTAGCATGACTGAGCAATTGTCATTCAAAGTGTGAGAGTGCTGAAGGCTGAAAATTGGTCTAGGCAGGAAGGGGGTCTAACTGCTCTGTATGTAAGTGGTTAAAATACGTAGGGGGTTCTTTACTGTCAGAGCAGTAAGGATGTGGAATTGTCTTCCGCAAACAGCCGTATCAGCAGGGAGCATTGGTAGTTTCAAAAAACTATTAGATGGGCACCTTAAAGACCACAACATACAGGGGTATACAATGTATGGTTAACAGCAAACACACACACATCATAGGTTGAACTGGATGGACTGATGTCTTTTTTCAACCTCACTAACTATGTAACTATGTAACCTTTAATAGAAAGTCTTGCGATAGGGTCGCTATATAAGGTTTTGATGATGGTGAGAAAATTGTGTCCAAAGCCATATTTCCCCAAAGTCTGTAGTAGGTATTCCCAGGATAGGGAATCAAATGCCTTGTGTAGGTCTAGAGACAGTAACATGCCCTTCCTTTGTCCCATCCCGTCCCAGTCAGATTTAAGGGCAGAAATAATATTAATCGCGCGTCTAGTTTGGTCGGGTGCTTGTCTACCCTGAACAAAGCCCGGTTGGTCAGAATGGATATAGTCTGCTAGAAATGAGTTCAGTCTGTTGCCAATATTTTTGTCATAATTTTTAGGTCGACACTTATAAGGGAGATCGGACGATAATTAAGGCATTCGCCATGATCCTTGCCTGGTTTAGGTATGACGTGTATGAAAGCATTATTTTCGTATTTGGGGATATGGGCCCCTTCCCTGATTGAATTAAAATAGGAGCAGAGGTGGGTAGCAAGGGTCTCGCTGAATTTTTTATAGTAGTGGCCAGAGAATCCGTCGGGACCCGGCACTTTAGCTGAATTAAGATTTTTGATAGCAGACAGTATCTCGGGTTCCTAGAACTCTCTATCCATGACGTCCGCGTGTGAGGAAGAAAGTTGAGGGAGGGGGATGTCGCTGAGAAAATCTGCAAATAGGGACTGTTGGAGCGGCTGTGGCTGGGAATAAAGTTTGGTATAAAAATGATAAAATTCATTAACTATCAATTGGGGATTTTGTGACCTGTGTACAGTTCGGAGCTTCAATTTCATGAGTGCTGGGGAATGGAGTCTTGAGGCTAGTTTACGAGCTAATAGAGTGTGTGGTTTGTCACCCAGTGTATAGTATAGTAAATCGAATGGATTTTTGAGCTTTGGTGTTTAAGCTAAGATTAAGGGCCACTCGTGCGGCGTCAATCTTATGCCTAATATCTACCCCCTTTAATATTATTTTAAATTATAAAACTCTCTGAAATGCATATGAATGTTATAATGTAATATGTTCGTTTTTGAAGGTTACTTCATTATGTCTTTGTGTAGGACGGAGAAGCCATTTTTGCTGTGTATGTATTTCTATTCTGAGTTTCTATGTTAGTATGTTGGGTGGAGTTATGTGCCTTACTATAAACTCAAACTATATATGTGTAAGATTCCGGTACCTCCGGTACCCTTAATCACCACTTTCTCTGTAATGCGTCCCACCTTTCTCTTCAGGTGGTACGCATATACCTTTAAGAACGATGATGTCACTGCTGAGCGTCGCAGAGCGGCTATTTCAACCGCCGGCGGTCTCACTCACATTGTTCGTTCAACCGCATGGTTGGTTCGATCAAGCCATGCCTGAAGCAGCCATACCTGATGTTACTCGCTCATGTATCTCGCTACCTGGACTTGTTTCACTCACTGATCTTGTATCTCGCTACCCGATCACTCTTGAAATACTGCTTCTACTTATGGCTATCTCACCCTGCTTTACTTCCTTGTTATCCACATGCTTTCAAGCCTGTCTCTCGATCGGAACCTCCAGCTATTCCCTTTACCTGGAGCAGACCGGAACCTCGCTACTGATCCCTGTATCTCGCTACCGGATCATTCCTTATCTACTGGACCTCTCTAAACTACTAACATTACAAGTGATAAGTACCCCGCAGGGGAACCCTCCATAACCTTATTGCACTATCTACCTATGCACATTAAGGACTGTTACTACCTATCCATACTATCCTATCATCTGCACTGTTACATAGATTGCTAGCTCTTGAGCCTACTACCATCTATCATCTGCACTGCTGCATAGATTGCTAGCTCTCCTGTCTACTACTATCTATCCTTGCACTGGGTTAGTCTATCCTGTATTTGTCATCTGCTGTCCTCACCACCTGTTGGCATACTCTATACTAACCTATCTGCATTCCTAAATACCATCTTGAACTCTCCTATACAAAACCTATCAAGTGATTACCATCCTTGTCACTGTTCACACCTGTCCCTTCAGCACATCACCTTCATACTATCATATACATCCTATCACTCCAGGAACATCTCATTGAGTGTGTATATATCTGTATGTTGAAGCTGACAGGCCCACGGTGATGAGTCCTGGAGAGTTGGATCTGGTATTCAACACATCTCTACATGACTACTGAGTGGAGATTTTGCAGCTGCAAATCCAGCCTATAATAAAAACGCAGGAGCGTTACAATATGGAAGAGTGGGTGTTACTTTTATATTTAGAAAAACGACCTTCTTGGGACACACTTTTTGTTGACATCGTCTATGTGACAAAATTTAAATTTTACCTGTAAGGGAAAGGGATAGTTGTCTCTCCAGAGGTGTGAAGATTTTGTCCCAAGTTTCAATGCTTAGATATGTACTTCTTGTGACAGATGCTAATGTCATCAGCTCAACCCTCTGTCTTCCAGACATCATTGAATATGCTGATTTATCCCTCTGTTTGATAATGTGTATTGTATTTCAGGAGCTCGAGGATGGTCATCTTCTGGTTAATTGGCTCAGGTTGATTGAGCCATTGTCATCTGTTAAGAATACTGTTTGTGGTCGTTATTCCCTAGATCAAGGCTTCCCAAACTTTTTTGGGCCGAGACCCACTTTTGAATACAGTTATTTTTCGGGACCCACTTGCTTGTAATTGAATATTGTAAAGCGCTACGGAATTTGTATGTAAATGCAAATATTAATAATAATAATGCATATTTTAACCACCTTGGCGGTAATCCCGAGCGTGACTCGGGGTGGATTTTTCATTGCAGGATTGGTAACCCCGAGTCACGCTCGGGGTGGATGTGCAGAGAGTGCAGCGGTGTCTCTTACCTTCTCCTGGCGATCCAGCGATGATCTCTCATTGCTGAGATCGCCAGCCGAGAGTCCCGCCGCTCCTCCGTCCTCCGTCGGTGTGATCACTTCCTAGTTCCGTTCCCTGCAGCAGCAATGCTGCATGGGAGCGGAACTAGGGAGGGAAATTAAAAAAAAAAAAAAAACGTTACACAAAACACATTTTATATTATATATATATATATATATATATATATATATATATATATATATATATATATATATGCATATATATATATATATATATATATATATATATACATATATATATATACATATATATATACTGTATATATATATATATATACATATATATATATATATATACATATATACATATATATATATATATATATATATATATATATATATATATATCGAAAAGAGGGGTATTGGATGGGATTGTGATGTAACCATAGGGTGGGGACCAAGGAAAACCCAATGGAATTCCCATATTGAAGGTGGACTTTAAAGGGCTGGTATAGTAATTGGTGAGCAAACAAATGAATAAAAAAAATGTATACATTTATTGAAAGTTGTTGTTAAAAACAGGGATCAACATGATTAATTCACATGTGGTAGCTAGCAACATAGTTTGAACATGAAGACATAAGATTAGTCCATAGACAACTCAACCATGTTGAAACATTGAAGGTTGTTTCTTAGTGGTGGTTCGACGCGTTTTGCCGGAACAAAGTAGTCGGCTTCTTCAGGAACCAATTATTAGCGGCTAGAGAAGCCTCTAACATTAGACATGCTTATGAACAGGAAGAACCCACGAGGCAGAGACGCCGATGGCAGCGGTAACTAGCACCGCGGGCATCGGCGTCCAGACCTCTACATAGTGCTAATTCTTTGGCAAGGTAAGCTTCTTTATCTCAATGGAGCCCTCAATTATGGGCTTATATATTTAACCTCCAAGCGGATTGTTTTTTGTTTGGTGGGTTATAACTATTTATTTTTATCTTTTGTCCTCCCTATTGTGCTCTCTTCCCCCTTGTCATGAAAACACTACAGAGTCGTTCTGGGCTTTATTTTATCAATCCCCTGCCTTCAACATCGTATCGTTGTTGAGTACCCCATGGTGACAACATAGAGGTTACTCGTTGGCATATGTCATCGGATGTATTCATCCCTTTGGGAAACATGGAAGAGGTTCGGTCCACCTCCCCTCATTAAGGGGTTCTTTGGACTCCTATTTGAGGATTTATTGGAGAGGGTTACTTACATCCTGGCCTCACTGGATAATTAGGGATATCTCGAATCCTATCCATGTTAACTCCAACTGTGAACTAGGTGAGCAAGTTGACTAGTAATGCATAATTGTTTTGTATTCTACTCAATAGGATTTGTATATGCTATGTACTATCCATGCTTCAATGGTATAATATGAAGGTTACTTATGACTGTTTGTTTTTTCTTCTCCTTTTTGTACATGTCTAATGTTAGAGGCTTCTCTAGCCGCTAATAATTGGTTCCTGAAGAAGCCGACTACTTTGTTCCGGCGAAACGCGTCGAACCACCACTAAGAAACAACCTTCAATGTTTCAACATGGTTGAGTTGTCTATGGACTAATCTTATGTCTTCATGTTCAAACTATGTTGCTAGCTACCACATGTGAATTAATCATGTTGATCTCTGTTTTTAACAACAACTTTCAATAAATTTATACATTTTTTTTATTCATTTGTTTGCTCATCAATTACTATACCAGCCCTTTAAAGTCCACCTTCAATATGGGAATTCCATTGGGTTTTCCTTGGTCCCCACCCTATGGTTACATCACAATCCCATTCAATACCCCTCTTTTCGATTTCTAATAACCAGGATGTGGGCTTGGTTTAGTAGTTCCTTGATCTTACTGTATAACAATTTTTTCCCTATATATATATATATATGTATGCGTATATATATATATATATATATATATGCGCATATATATATATATATATATATATATATATATATATATGCACACACACACACATATATAAAATTATATTATTGATTCAATTATAATTCATGCGTTATATATTATATATATATGTGTGTGTATATATATATATATATATATACACACACACACATGTATCTATATATAAAATATAATGCATGAATTATAATCTAATCAATAATATAATTTTATTATATATATTATATATTAAATAATAAAATAATATTATTGATTCGATTATAATTCACGCGTTTGTGTTTCAAATTTATCACATCTGGGATGTCTACTAGACTCTTGTTTTGGTCAGGTTTAAGTCAGTAATTACTAAGAATTGTAGGCCTATAATACATAACGCCAAATTTCCATGAAAACAATTGTACCGCTTTTGGTATGTAATTCCTGACATAATCATACCGCCAGGGAGGTTAAAGGGAGGGGGATGTTAAATTAAAAATATCAATCAATTTATTTTTGAATACACTTAATATTTAAATAAATATAAGGCTATATGGCACTCACCCTCCTTCCTCTCCCAGAGGTCCATAGTGAAGGTGAAGCCCCTGTTTGCCCTTTCCAGGGCCCAGCACACCTCACCCAGAGTCTCCATGATGAGGAGCTCTATGCTGGTCTTGGTGTCCTGGCTCTTCTCCTTCAGATCCTCTACTGGGGTCACAGAAGCTGCCATGAACTCCTGACACCGCCAGGCCACCTGGTCCTCCTATGACACCAAGGCTGCTGTCTCTGTCCGCTATAGCTGAGAGAATCCCGCCGCCAGTCTAGCCACCACCGCTGCTGCCAGCAGGACCGAGGAGCTGGCTCTGCACACCATGAACATATCCTACATAACAGCCCACATACATGCTCACTGATGCAAGTATCCTCCTCTTGGGAAATGCAGACCAGCCTCCATAAACTGCATGGGCGGGGTCCTGAATCCATTGCGATTTGACTGTTCTGGCTCTCTGTAATTTGTGTGGACTCGCACAGCACAATTTAAGCAGGCCCACTCTCAGTGATTTCCGGCTCATCGCGACCCACTCAAATGCAGCTCGCGACCCACCAGTGGGTCCCGACCCATAGTTTGGGAACTCCTGCCCTAGATAATTATTTCAGTTCCTGTATACAATTTAATCTACATATTATAATGTAATCATTCAACCCCTGACCTGTGTGTAGTAATTTGATGAGGAGGGGGATGTGTCCATGCTGTATATAAATACTGTGTGTCAGTTCAATAAAGCGTTCGTTTTTACCCCTTCATGAAGTCTTGACTCATGTTTGGGGAATTGGGGAGCTATTTTCACCTCTTGGTGATATTTCTACTGGGATTTCTGGAGAAGCTGCACGGATCTCTGCCATAGAGACTATAGGATCCGTTACACTGGTGGCAAGCGGTGGGATTTTTCTCCCGAATGGATATCCTGAACGGAAAGAGGAGGTAAATGGCGCATATATACGAACGGCTGAAACGAACAACGCTTAAGGAACTGCTGGAAGCTCGAGGCTTGGGGGCGAGCAACAAGCCAAAAGCCACAATAATAGCCGAACTACTGGAGAGCGACCGAACCAGCAACCTGCAAATGGCAAACACAGAGGAAACAGAGTTCCAAAAGGATGTAAGATGGAGACTAAGTATGTTGGGAACTAACCCCTCACAAGAAATTGTGGTGCAAATCATGGCACAAGCTACAGAAGCACAGAGTATCCGGGAAACTCGGGAGGCCAGAGCCAGATCACCAAAAGGGGATATGTTGTCGCTACCTGGATCTAGGACGGCCACGTAAGATCAACTATGCTGCATTTAAAAGCTTCACAGGGTGAGATGGATATTGATAATTATTTGCAAGATTTTGAGAGACAGTGTGTATTAGAGGATCTGGAAAAAGCTAACTGGGCTGCGATATTGAGCAGCAAGTTATCAGGCAGAGCAGCAGAAGCCTTTAGAGCAGTGCCTGACGAGGTGTAACGCTCCTGCGTTTCTTATATGGTGTGGATTTTCAGCTGCAGAAATAGTTCCACGTCAGTAGTCATGTAAGAGATATGCTGAGATACCATTCCCAACCTCAATGACTCATCATGTGTGGAAGGTCTTATTTCAGCCAGTAAATACACACAATTAGCAAGCTGGTTCCTAGAATGACTTTATGTATGTGGTAACACAATGATGAAGGTTGAGGGAAAGGTTGAGTGGAGGTGGTAGGTGATAGACACTTGAAGGTGAGACAGTAGCAGATGGATGCAGGAAGGTTAAGCAATGTTGTATGGTAGCAGATGACAGAATAGCAGGTGGACATACAAAAGAGATCAACCCAGTGCAGAAAAGTAGCAGTAGTCTCAAGAGCTAGCAATCTAGTTATGCAGATGTGATAAACAGTCAGCGACACATGGAAAATGGGATGGATCTTTAGGTCCATTGGCAATGTAAGCTGCACTGCAGCTTTTCCAATAAGTTTCTTGATTGGGAAAGGTCCCAAGAACAGAGGTCCAAGCTTTTTGCTAGGGATCTTCAGTCTCAAGTTTTTTGTTGAGAGCCAAACGAGGTCCCCAATAGTATACTGTGGAGAAGGTCTTCTACGAAGATCATAGTACTTCTTTTGTTGACTGTGAGCGTGTGCAATGGTAGTATTTAGTAAACCCAGAGAATCCTTTATTTGGGTAAGATAGTCTGAGGCTACTGGGTTATTTGAAGGAAGGATGCGTGGAGGGAGAATAGAGGGATGGAACCCATAGTTCAAGTAGAACGGACTCTGCTTGGTTGTACTGTGAGTTGCGTTGTTGTAGGCAAATTCTGCCAGGGGGAGAAGATCCAACCAATCATCCTGTTGGTAAGAAGTGTAACAACGTAAATACTGCTCGATGCATTGGTTGACTCTTTCAGTCTGTCCGTTGGTCTGCGGATGGTAAGGAGAAGTTAGCTTCCGCTCAATCCGTAGTATGTGACATAGTTCTTGCCAGAATTTAGAAATAAATTGGGATCCACGGTCAGACAGAAGAGTTTTTGGGATACCATGTAATCTGAAGACATGTTTCATCAGGAGTTCTGCCGTTTGTTTGGACGAAGGTAGTCTGCGAATAGCAATGAAATGTGCCATCTTTGTCAGATGGTCCACTGACACCAAGATGGTATTAAATCCTTTGGAAGGAGGCAATTCTACGATGAAGTCCAATGACAAAACCTCCCATGGAGTTTGGGGTATTGGTAGACTGCATAGTAGACCGGATGGTCTCGTAGTGTCAATTTTGGACCTGGCACAGACATTGCATGAAGAGACGAATTTTTGTATAGATGTTTTCATGTCAGGCCACCAGAATTGTCGAGAAATCAAATTGAAAGTCTTTGTCATACCCATATGTCCTGCCATAGGCACATCATGCGATAATTCCAAGATCTTGGTGCGTAGGGTAGGTGGTATGTAAAGTTTGTCGTTGTAGTAGAGGAAGCCTTCTGCATCAGTATTTAGTTGTGGTGGGGGTGAATCCAAACTTATACCATGCAGAACCTCTTCCTTTAAGGAACGGACAACTCCAATAATGCGTTTGTGAGGTATTATAGGAACGGAAGGGATTTCAAAGTAGTTTTCTTCAGTTAGTCGTGATAGTGCATCCGCCTTTTTGTTCTTATCTGCAGGTGTGTAGGTCATTAGGAAGTTAAACCTTAGAAAGAATAGTGACCATCGTACCTGTCGATGCGAGAGAGTTTTGCTAGTCTGAAGATATTGGAGGTTTTTATGGTCCGTGTATATAATTATTGGTAGTTGGGTGCCTTCGAGTAAATGTCGCCAATTCTCCAGAGCCAATTTTATAGCAAGCAGTTCCTTTTCACCCACGGGGTAATTTATCTCGGGACTGCTCAGGGATTTAGAAAAAAAAAGCGACTGGATGAAGTGGTGAAGTGTGGGTAGGTCGTTGGGAGAGTATTGCTCCTACTGCTGTGTTTGACGCATCTACCTCCAGAATGTATTGGAGGGATGGGTCTGGATGGCGTAATATGGGAGCGGAAGTAAACCTTGTCTTTAACAAGTGGAAAGCCTTATTTGCTTCTTCTGACCATTTAAATGGTATTTTTATGCTAGTGAGCTGTGTGAGGGGTCTCACAATAGCAGAAAAGTTTTCTATGAACTTCCTGTAGAAATTTGAAAATCCCAGGAATCGCTGTAGCGCCTTGCGTGTGGTTGGTGTAGGCCAATCCTGAATGCAGGATATTTTACTCATGTCCATCTCGTTTCCTGTTTTGGATATGATGTAGCCTAGAAAGAGTACCTCATCCTTATGGAACAAGCATTTCTTCAGCTTCACATAAAGATTATGTGCAAGCAATCTCGATAATACAAGTCTTACATGTCTTATGTGTTCAGACAGGGTCCGTGAATATATAAGTATATCGTCCAGATATACCACAACACAGACATCTAGTAAGTCTTTAAAAATATCGTTTATAAATCGTTGGAAAACTGCAGGGGCATTGCATAGGCCGAATGGCATCACAAGATATTCGAACAATCCGTATCTAGTTCTGAATGCAGTCTTCCACTCGTGTCCATCACGGATTCGAATGAGATTGTATGCTCCTTTCAGGTCTAATTTTGAAAAATAGGTAGCTCCACGCACCTGCTCAATGAGCTCAGGGATAAGCGGTAGAGGATAGCAATCTTTTATTGTGATAGCATTCAATTTCCTGTAGTCGATGATAGGTCTGAGACTTGAATCTTTATTGCGAATAAAAAAGAGTCCTGCTGCTGTGGAAGAAGTGGAAGGTCTAATAAAACCTTTTTCCAAGTTCTCATCCAAATAGGTTTTGAGATGGGCAAGTTCATCCTGTGAAAGAGGATAAACATGACCGAACGGCAATTTGCTATTTGGGAGAAGATCAATGCTACAATCATAGTCTCAATAAGGAGGTAATGCTTGAGCATTTTTCTCAAGAAAAACCTCAGAAAGATCCTGATAACATAGTGGTGCAATCTCATCTGTCACCACAGACAGAATCTTCCCGGAAAACGGGAGGTTACACGTTTCCTCGCAATAACAAGAAGGGAAGGTCAAGGACCGTTTCTTCCAATCTATGGTTGGTTGGTGTGTGTGCAACCAGGGAAGTCCCAACACAATGGGAAAGTGGGGTGATGGTATTAAATCGAAGGTAGAAGTCTCCCTATGAGACTCGTTAATAGTGACTAGAAGTACTTGTGTCTGATCGGTGATCGGACCAGAGGATAACGGAACACCGGTAATAAGACTTACTGAGACAGGTTTGAGTTTAGAAATAATAGGAATTTTATTTAAAGCAGCAAAACATATATCCATATAATTTCCACAAGATCCTGTGTCAATCATGGCCTTAGTAGTAATCCTGTTCTGGTCCCACTGTAATGTCAAAAAAACAGAAATGTAGGGGTTAGTGAATGAAGTTGTCAATCCTCCTAGGGAGACATGTGAACACTCACCCTTCTTTTTGTTGACTAGGGGACAGACGTTTATCTTGTGATCCGGGGATGCACAGTACAAGCAGAGATTTTCATTTCGTCTTTTGGCTTTTTCAATAGTTGATAGGGGTGGGCGTATGGTTCCTACCTCCATAGGAACGGCCAGACTCCGAGAGGAAACGGATAATGGCATTCCCATCTTTTCAGCCTTTCTTTCTCGTAGTCTTCTATCTATGGTAATACTGAGTTGTATTAATGCATCCAGGGTTTTTGGCAGATCCGCTCGGGCGAGCTCGTCCTTAACGGCTTCTGATAGGCCAAGCCTAAATTGGGTTTTCAGAGATGCATCATTCCATTCTGAATCAAGGGTCCATCTCTTGAACTCTGCGACAAAGTCTTCTACAGGCCTCCTTCCTTGTTTCAAGGATCTTAACTGAAGATCAGCAGTACTCTGCCTATTGGGGTCATCATATAGGCTAGTGAGCTCTGCCAGGAACAAGGCATAGGAGTTGAGATTGAGAAGCTGGTCGTTTTTCTCAAAAAGAGAATCTGCCCAGGCTCGAGGATCGCTTGATAGGTAAGAAATAATAGTACAAACCTTAATGTGATCAGTAAGGTAGGTACGAGGTTTTAGCAAAAAAAGTAACTCACATGCGTTTTTAAATTCGCGAAATTTTTTGCGATCGCCTGTAAATACCAAAGGGGGATTTATCTTGGGTTCAGGGGACTGAGCAGAGGTAAGTTGTGTCAGTCTAATTACCTGCTGCGACAGAGCCTGATTGTCTTCTTTTAATTCAGCAAGTGCGTGTATTAACGCAGATACTTGCTGTTTTAATTGTGTCACCTGAGTGGTTATTTCTGCTGAATCCATTTTTTGGTTCGTTCAATCTGTAACGCTCCTGCGTTTCTTATATGGTGTGGATTTTCAGCTGCAGAAATAGTTCCACGTCAGTAGTCATGTAAGAGATATGCTGAGATACCATTCCCAACCTCAATGACTCATCATGTGTGGAAGGTCTTATTTCAGCCAGTAAATACACACAATTAGCAAGCTGGTTCCTAGAATGACTTTATGTATGTGGTAACACAATGATGAAGGTTGAGGGAAAGGTTGAGTGGAGGTGATAGGTGATAGACACTTGAAGGTGAGACAGTAGCAGATGGATGCAGGAAGGTTTAGCAATGTTGTATGGTAGCAGATGACAGAATAGCAGGTAGACATACAAAAGAGATCAACCCAGTGCAGAAAAGTAGCAGTAGTCTCAAGAGCTAGCAATCTAGTTATGCAGATGTGATAAACAGTCTTTACTATGCAGAGCTAGATAGTGTAAGCTTAGTATAAGTTTATAGAGAATTCCCATGCGGGGTACTTAGCACTATTAGCGATACAGCCGAAGGGTGGTTCAGGAGAGGCGGATGATCCAGTAGCGGGATACAGGGATCAGCGCGGCGAGGTTCCGTCAGCGAGGTAAGCTTGCAAGCATGGAAGCTTCAAGCAAGGTTAGCATCCAGATAAGGGTGTTTGAACGAACACATGTGAGTGAGAACCAGCGCTTTTAATAGCCATCTAGTCCGGCGCTGGGTGATGACAGCTCCAGTCTTAAAGGTGTATGCGCACCTTTCCAAAAGTAAATGGTGGGGCGCATACACTTGTGGAAAGTGTAATTTAGGGTACCAAAGGTACCGGAACATTACACGAGGACATTCAGAATTATGACAATGTAAAAGATATTCGGTTGGCTCGTTATGCTGTCACACCGGAGGCACACAGAAGAAAATTCCGGGCCCTCAGGAGACAGGGCAAAGATTCATATACAGAGTGGGCATTCCACATGCACCGCGCCTCCAGCAATTGGATGCAGGGATGCCAGGCAACTACATTAGCGGATGCCCTACAGTTGCTACTTCTGGAGCAATTCTTCGACCACACTCCAGCAGATGTCAGAAACTGGGTCAAGGACAGGAAACCTCAGACAGTGGAGGAGGCAGCCAGGCTGGCGGATGAATTCCATGAGAGCAGACGGGTCGACCATCACAGAGGATCATCAGGATTACGTCCCCAGTACTATCCTCAAGCAGCAGCACCATAGCAGAGACCATCACCACCAACTAACCATTCCCTGGGATACCAGAAAGCAGCACCTTTATGCTTTGGGTGCAATCAAGTGGGACATATTAAGCCAAATTGCCCGCAGCGTGGAGCAGACCAATGGGGAAGAACACCCCCAGTGAGAGCAGCAGCCCATTGTGTACAGGAGGACTATAACTATTCTGCGCAAGGGGTCGGCAGCAACAAAGTCGATAACTGGGTCTTATTGCACGAGGTCAACACAGTGCAAGCAGCTGAGGACAACAGGGCTCACCACAGATGGTGAGACTAAATGGACAAGAAGCCAGGGGACTGAGAGACACTGGAGCCACCATAACCCTGGTACAACCGCACAGGGTTAAACCCTCACAGCACACTGGGCGTACTGTAGCTGTAAGGGTGGCAGGGGGAGCCATCCACAAGTTACCCACCACCAGGGTGCATATTGATTGGGGCATCGGGGCTAAGTCAGTGGAAGTGGGCATCATGCCAGATTTACCAGCGGAGATCTTGTTGGGGAATGACTTGGGGTGTTTAACCTCACAATTTATACCCCCGACTTCAGAAGGAGCACTCCCAGTCACCACCAGACAGCAGGAACGAGCTATGGATGCCTCACCCTCTCCAGATACCCAGGTAAGCAGTATTACACCAACTGTACACCCAGACTCTATCCCATACTGGGGTACTCCCCAAGACTTTGGGCAAGCACAGCGGGAGGATCCCACATTGAGAGGGTACCGGAGGGAGGCAGATAACCCACAAGGGGATATAGACCAAGAAGGGATTGTTATATAGGGTGACCGGGGGAACTGGGAGAGGGGCTAGGCAAGTGACCAAAAGGCAACTAGTCGTGCCTCGTAAATATAGAGCCGTGTTGCTCCGTATCAGCCATGACATTCCCCTGGAGGGGCACCTAGGTATAAAGAAAACCAGAGATAGACTGACCCAGACCTTCTTTTGGTCCGGTGTTACCCGAGATTTACAGGACTACTGTAGGGCATGTGACCTGTGCCAGAAAGTAGGGAAGAGGGGTGACCATCTGAGGGCCAAGCTGAGGTTCCCCCCCCCATAATAGAGGAGCCCTTTTACCGAGTGGCTGTAGATTTGGTGGGTGTCACGGAACCATGAACCAGACGTACAACAACAGATAAGTGAAAATAAGAAGGCTTTATTGAAAATCAAGCTGTAAAGCAAAAGTCCAAACGGATGGCGAAACCGAAGCAGAGTCCTTGCGAAGCCAGAGGTCGGGAACCAGCAGGGTAGTCAGACGAAGCCAGGATCAGGAACCAGCAGGATAGTCAGACGAAGCCAGGATCAGGAACCAGCAGGGTAGTCAGACGAAGCCAGGATCAGGAACCAGCAGCAGTAGCAGTCTTAGAAGCATGTGAACACAGGAGGACCAAGCAGGGAACTGAAGCCACAGACCTCCTATATATATGAGCTAGGCATCCAGCTCCTCCCAGTGGGAAGGAGGAGCCGCAGGGTGGGAGGCTACAAGAAACCCAGAAACCAAGATGGCCGCCAGCACATGTCAAACGAAGGAGAACAGCAAGAAGGTAAGACCATGACAGTACCTCCCCCTCAAGGGCCCCTCCTCCGCGGAGTAAAGAACGGTTTCTGAGGGAAGCGTGCGTGGAAGGCTCGGAGCAAGGCAGGAGCATGGACATCTGCGGAGGGAACCCAGGAACGCTCCTCAGGACCATAACCACGCCAATGAACCAAAAACTGCACCCGACCGCGGACCAGGCGTGAGTCCAGGATATTGCTCACCTCATACTCCTCACGATTGCCCACTTGGACCGGGCGAGGCCGAGAAACCGAGGAAGTGAAACGATTACACACCAGTGGCTTCAACAGGGAGACATGAAACACGTTGGAGACCCGCATGCCAGGAGGAAGCGCAAGGGCATAGGCTACCGGGTTTACCCTGCGAAGCACTCGGAAGGGACCAACAAAGCGAGGCGCCAGCTTGGGAGTGGGCACTCGAAGGTTGAGGTTGCGGGTGGACAACCATACACGGTCTCCGACCTGGTAGGAAGGAGCAGGCGCTCGTCTGCGATCAGCCTGGAGTCTCTGGCGCTGCGCAGAGACCTCAAGAGACTTCTGGATCTGTACCCAAGAAGCACGTAGGACGGAAAGGTGATCCTCCACAGCCGGAATATCCTGGGGAGAGAATACCTCCGGTAACACGGCAGGTTGGAACCCATAGTTGGCCATGAAGGGAGACGTCCCAGAGGAAGAGTTCACCGCCGTGTTCCTGGCAAACTCAGCCCAAGGCAGGAGGTCAACCCAATTGTCTTGGTGATCGGAGACATAGCAACGAAGGAATTGCTCCAAGGCCTGATTGGATCGTTCTGCGGCCCCATTGGACTGAGGGTGGTAGGCCGAGGAGAAGGAGAGATGAATCCCCAACTGGGAGCAAAAGGCGCGCCAGAACCTGGACACAAACTGACTCCCCCGATCCGACACAATCTCCTTGGGCAAACCGTGCAACCGGAAGACCTCCCTGGCAAAAATCGTGGCCAACTCCTGTGCAGAGGGTAACTTCTTGAGAGGAACACAGTGGCACATTTTGGAAAACCGATCCACAATCATGAGAATGACCGTATGGCCTCGGGATGCAGGGAGGTCCACAATGAAATCCATCCCCAGGTGTGACCATGGGCGCTCCCCGGTGGCTAAGGGTTGCAGAAGGCCCAACGGAAGGTGCCGAGGGGACTTACTCTGGGCACAAACGGAGCATGCTGCTACATATGCGGCGATGTCGGAACGTAGGGAAGGCCACCAGAACAGACGTGAAACAGCCCAGGACAGCTGATTCTTTCCAGGATGCCCCGCGGTCTTGGAGTTATGGTAGGTTCGCAACAACCGAGTGCGCAACTCCTCAGGCACAAAACATCTGCCGTTGGGTCTCCCAGAGGGAGCACCAGATTGAGCCGCCAAAATCTGCTCACCCAGGGGAGAGGTCAGGCTGGTGCGAATGGCGGCCAGGATCTGATTCGGAGGTATGACCGAAGTCGGAATCAACTCCTCCCTGGACAGGTCGGAGTACTGCCGTGATAAGGCATCCGCCCTGATGTTCTTGGAACCGGGTAGGTAGGAGACCACGTAATTAAAACGTGACAAGAACAGAGCCCATCTGGCCTGACGTGGTGTCAATCTCTTGGCCTCAGAAAGGTAGGTCAGATTCTTGTGGTCCGTCAGGATGAGGACCGGAACCACCGAACCCTCGAGCAAGTGCCTCCATTCTTTAAGAGCCTGCACGATGGCCAATAACTCCCTGTCACCAATCTGGTAGTTGCACTCCGCGGAAGACAGTTTCCGGGAGTAAAACCCACAAGGAAGCAGAGGACCCTCTGGTGTTCTACGCTGAGACAGCAGGGCGCCTACTCCCGTCTCAGACGCGTCCACCTCGATGACAAAGGGCAACCCAGGGTTGGGATGCGACAGAATCGGAGCCGACACAAAGGCGGACTTTAGAGCCTCAAAAGCTCGGATGGCCTCGGGCGGCCAGACCTGGGAATTACTGCCCTTCCTGGTCAGATCCGTGAGAGGCTTGGCTAGCATGGAAAAGTCCCTGATGAACTTCCGATAATAATTGGCGAAGCCCAAGAAGCGCTGCAGGGAGCGAAGACCACTGGGCTGGGGCCACTGTAAGACAGCCGAAACCTTCTCAGGATCCATGGAGAACCCCTCAGCGGAAATGATGTAACCTAAGAAGGTTACCTGGGATCGGTGAAATTCGCATTTCTCAAGCTTACCGAACAGCTTGTTCTCTCGTAACCGTTGCAACACTCGTCTGACATCCAGAATGTGGGTCTCCATGGACTCAGAATATACCAAGATGTCATCCAAATAGACCACCACACACTGCTGCAACAGGTCACGGAAAACATCGTTGATGAATTCCTGAAAGACTGCGGGCGCATTGCACAGCCCAAAGGGCATAACCAAGGATTCATAATGACCGGTCCTGGTGTTAAACGCGGTCTTCCACTCATCGCCCGCCTTGATCCTTACGAGGTTATATGCCGCCCTCAGGTCGAGTTTGGTAAAGACCGTGGCCCCTTTAAGGCGATCGAACAGCTCGGAAATCAAGGGTATCGGGTAAGCATTCTTGATCGTGATGCGATTGAGACCCCTGTAATCGATGCAAGGCCTCAACTCACCGCCCTTCTTTTTCACAAAGAAAAATCCAGCCCCTGCCGGGGACGAGGATTTGCGAATGTGTCCGCGTGAAAGCGCCTCCCTCACGTACTCCTCCATGGCCTCATTCTCCGCTACCGACAGTGGATAGACTTTGCCACGAGGAGGAACGGCACCAGATTGTAACTCGATGGCACAATCGTATGGGCGGTGCGGAGGTAGGGCAACCGCGCGCACCTTATCGAATACATCCCGGTACTCCTCGTATTCAGGAGGCAACAGAGAGTCAGAGGAAGTACACAGCAACTTGACAGGCCCATGGATGCAACTAGCCCCACACTGCGGTGACCACGAGAGGATCTCGGCCAATCTCCAATCGAAAATCGGATTATGCTTCTGGAGCCAGGGGTACCCCAAGACCACCGAGTAGTGTGGAGACTAAATAACCTGGAAGCAGACCGACTCTCTGTGGACGGCACCAATGGCTAACCCCACTGGAAAGGTCTCATGAGTCACGTGTGGCGGCAGAAGGGGTCTGCCGTCTATCGCCTCAAGAGCCAGAGGAGAACCTCGGGCCTGCAGAGGAATGGAATTGGCGGCAGCGAACACACTATCAATGAACAAACCACCAGCACCAGAGTCCACCAACGCCTGGGTCGTCACCGAGCCCCCGACCCAGGAGAGGACAACAGTGATCAGTGGTTTGTCAACACGGGAAACCGGGGACGAGGAGACTCCACCCAAGATCTGCCCCCGACAGGATCTCAGGTGCGAGCGTTTCCCGGACGGTTCGGACATGCCAACCGAAAATGCCCACCGAGACCACAGTACATGCATCGGCCCTCGCGTCTCCGGAGTACCCTCTCCCCCTCGGACAGGCGAGCAAACCCCAGCTGCATGGGTTCACCCCCAGACAAGTCATCCCCAGGAGGCGTGGGAGGAGAGGGAGGCACGGGTGGGACAGCAAAGGTAGGCGCCAATCTGTTAGGAGGCCTCCGCAGACTCTCCTTAAAGGAAGGTCTCTCCCTGAGTCTGGTGTCAATCAAAATCAGGAAAGAAATAAGAGACTCGAGCTCCACTGGTAGGTCCTTAGCTGCAACCTCATCCTTCAAGGCATCCGAGAGACCATGAGAGAAAGCAGCGACCAGAGCCTCATTATTCCAGCCCACCTCTGCTCCCAGGGTACGAAACTCAATGGCGTATTCAGCTACGGATCATGAACCCTGTCTGATGGACATAAGGAGCTTCGCAGCAGAGGCAGCACGAGCCGGCACATCGAATACCTTCCAAAGAGAAGCAACAAAACCGGAAAACTCGGCAACCACCGGATTGTTGTTCTCCCATAAAGGGCTGGCCCAGGCCAAGGCCTTGTCCGAGAGCAGCGAGATTAAGAAGCCCACCTTTGATCTCTCAGTAGGAAAGGCATGTGGCAGCAACTCGAAATAAATGCCCACCTGGTTAAGGAAACCTCGGCACTGAGTTGGCTCTCCCCCAAAGCGCTGTGGAAGGGGGGCAGAACCGGACATACCCCGAAACACCGCAGGCGCAACAACAGGTGTCGGGGTAGACTCTGGGGCAACAACCGGAGCGGCAGTAGGAGCGGGCCCAGGAGCGACAACCGACCCATCGGCAACGGGAGCGAAATGAGCCGTGCGTTCAAGCAGGGTTTGCAACGCCAAGGCGAACTGACCCAACAGGTGATCCTGCTGATCAAGTCTGGCAACCAGCGTGGGTAGTGAGGATGGCCCTGTACCGTCAGAATTCATGGCCTGTGGGACCGTGCGTTCAAGCAGGGTTTGCAACGCCACGGCGAACCGACCCAACAGGTGATCCTGCTGATCAAGTCTGGCAACCAGCGTGGGTAGCGAGGATGGCCCTGTACCGTCAGAATTCATGGCTTAGTCCTAATGTCACGGAACCATGAACCAGACGTACAACAACAGATAAGTGAAAATAAGAAGGCTTTATTGAAAATCAAGCTGTAAAGCAAAAGTCCAAACGGATGGCGAAACCGAAGCAGAGTCCTTGCGAAGCCAGAGGTCAGGAACCAGCAGGGTAGTCAGACGAAGCCAGGATCAGGAACCAGCAGGATAGTCAGACGAAGCCAGGATCAGGAACCAGCAGGGTAGTCAGACGAAGCCAGGATCAGGAACCAGCAGCAGCAGCAGTCTTAGAAGCATGTGAACACAGGAGGACCAAGCAGGGAACTGAAGCCACGGACCTCCTATATATATGAGCTAGGCATCCAGCTCCTCCCAGTGGGAAGGAGGAGCCGCAGGGTGGGAGGCTACAAGAAACCCAGAAACCAAGATGGCCGCCAGCACATGTCAAACGAAGGAGAACAGCAAGAAGGTAAGACCATGACAGTGGGACCACTTAGCAAGCCCAGCCCATCAGGTAAGAAATATATTCTTACAGTGGTGGACTATGCCACTCGTTATCCTGAGGCTGTAGCCTTGTCCAACATAAATGCAGAAACTGTGGCTGAGGCATTAGTAAAAGTGTTTACCAGAGTTGGGTTCCCTAGGTAAATAGTATCTGACCAGGGGACCCAATTCACAGCGGTAGTTACCCAGCAGTTCTGCCAGAGCTGTGGGGTAAAACCCATACTGAGCTCTCCCTATCAACCTCAGATGAACGGACTCTGTGAACATTTTAATGGCACTCTTAAACAGATGCTGATCACGTTCACAGAGACCTGCCAGAGTTGGGAAAAGTTTCTCCCCCACCTGTTGTTCGCATACCGGGAAGTACCTCAGGAGTCCATGGGATTCTCTCCTTTCAAATTATTATATGGAAGGAGGGTCCGGGGACCACTGGGCCTGGTGCGGGAGCACTGGGAGGGTGATATGGGAGAGTTAGGTACCCCTATAGTACCCTTCGTTCTGGAGCTGAGGGACCAGTTGCAGGCACTCACCGAAACAGTTAGGGAGAACCTGCGGGCGGCCCAACAGCGACAGAAACACTGGTATGACCGTGGGGCTAGAGATCGGATCTTAGAGCCAGGACAAAAGAGACTGGTGTTAAAACCCACTAAGACAGACAAGTTACAGGCGTCCTGGCAGGGCCCTTACAAGGTAGTGGAAAGGGTTAGTGACACTACCTACATAGTGACAAATTGTGCCAATGAAAGGATCCGCAGGTCCTTTCATGTTAATATGCTGAAGCCATACCTGGAGAGACCGGAGGAAGTCTCTGCAGTATGTGCCCCAGCATGCGAGGACAGTGAGGGCATCCCCTTACCCTACTTGCTCCACAAAGAGCCCACGGGGGTGGATCAGGTTGGGTTGGGCCCCGAACTTAAACCCAAGGAAAGGGAGCAGGCTTCTCTGCTGCTAAGGGAGTTTGAAGAAATGTTTTCTGCTATCCTAGGTTTCACGATGCTGGCAGTCCACAGGGTGGCGACCCCAGATCCGGTACCTCTGAGACAGCAACCCTATCGAATCCCCGAAGCAGTTAGGGAAAGCATTTTCCAAGAAATCCAGAACATGTTAGCCCTAGGGGTTATTGAACCATCCCAAAGTCCTTGGGCCTCCCCAGTGGTCCTGGTACCTAAGAAAGATGATACCACACGGTTTTGTGTGGATTACCGCAAACTTAATAACCGGACTGTTACGGATGCCTACCCCATGCCTAGGGTAGAGGAGTTATTAGACCGTATGTCTGGGGGAAATTATTTGACCACTCTTTGTGACAGTATTCACCGTCACTGGAATTTAAAGACAGATAAGTAATGGTTTGGATTGCTTCATATTTGTCAGCAATATCTCCATATAGAAATATTAAGATTTATTCCCATTTGCCATGAAATCTGTTCTTCCTAAATGCTGTGTATATTACATATCTTTCAATGTCAGCGAGGTTTTCCTTTTGTTGTTTATTGGGAGGGAATGTGGATTTCCCTTTTGCATTGTTACGTGTTAATGACCTCCCATTGTTCTGTCTGTCTGCCTTAAGAGAAACTTATAGGTATGTGGATTGGATGCTAAGGGGGAGGGGGGATTGTCCCACATTGTATATTTTGTACACTGTATGAGAGTGTAAAACTCTGTTCCTATTGGATGGTGAATATTATGTTCAGTCGTCAACAAGGTCCATCTGGGTGGTAACCTTGTGAGTGAAAACTATATATAAGTTTTGTTCAATAAAGTTGTTTAGAGTTCCTTCACCTCAATCTAGAGTTCTGACTCTTATTGGGGGAATCTGCTGCAAGGGATTGCTATGGTCTTCCATACTCCCTTAGAGAATCACTAAGCTCTTGTAAGAGCTTGTGTAAGAGCTTGTTCTGCTGCACTCTCTGGGGAAAGAGAGGTTCACCCACAGGAACCTGGAGCCTTGTCGTAGGTCCAGGGTGGGTAGGAGATGCCAAGACCCTAACCAAGCTGCGGCGGTTCGTGGAGTCTGAAGTGCTTACGGTGTCTGGTGGAGTGCTTGGAGCCCTCGGGAAGCACTAGGAGCATCTGTCAACGGAGCTACCCGGTCTGGGGTGCCCTGTTCCGTTACATTGGTGGCAAGCGGTGGGATGGTGTCTTAGTGTGAGGAGAAGCAGCTCGGAGACACCGGTAACGTTATGGAGCGAGATAACACCCGTGCAGCGTCCCCATATGAGGAGGAGTTTATCTGGAGGTTGCAGCAACACTTGGTCCAACAGGATGGGCCTGTATCAGAGGAAGCCATACTGGACTGGAGAGATTTCACTCGAAAGGAAATGTGGTATGAGGCCTTAGAGGATGTGCAGTGAAGGCGGAGAGAAAACCTTCCCAGCGAAGAACAGCGGTTCCAGGTATACGTTGCCCTGTGGTTACCTTTCCTAGGAGAGCAACCCCTGGATGAGTGGGTGACGGAGCTGGGGAACCTGATTTTGAAGGAGTTGTGGCTGGATGAAGCTTACCGGGCACTAAAGTGGTACGCCACCCGGCACTGGATGGCTGATTACAATATGCCGAAAGGTGAGGACTATAGTGGGCCGGGCTTGCTGTGGGAGGCTTTTGTGGAGAGGGACTTTGGATGTCCAGCAGAGTTTCGGTGCTGGGAAATCCAGGACACCAGGGAAGCCCTACTGGGTCTCCCCAAAGCGGATGACTTTGGGTCAGACCTGATTCATCTGGTCAGAATGGAGTGGGAACTGGAGCAGGACTACCAATGCCTGCTCTGCTCCATTCCACCCCAATCTACCCTGCAAGCAGAGCCAGAGTCCTGGGTGGCAGATCCAGACCCACAACCCTTCAGTTGGAGAGACAGTACAGACTGGGGGTACTGTGAAGACCCACCGATGGCAGGGGGAGATGGGACCGAGGTCTCTCTACCGGCCCTACAGGAAGGCTGGGCAGCTGGCCCAGATCCCCAGCTACAGCAGGAGTTATAGGGAGCTGAAGTTGTCACCCTTCTTTCCCAGCAGCAGTGTATCTTCCAGGGAGAGGAGACAACTAATCTTTCTCCCCAACCACAGGGAGACAAGAGCCCTGACCCCAATGGTACAGATGGAACCGTGGTCTCTGTACCAGACCTACAGGGATGCTGGACGGCCGGTCCAGATCCCCAACCTGCCCCGCAGGAATACCAGGAGGAGGAGGTAGGCAATCCCTCCTCTCTACAGCAGACCCCCAACCAGGTCCTGGGGGTAGTATTCGCCAGCTTCAACCCAGCAGAAGAGCTGGCAACAGGGCAGAGTGTTACCGACCTCTGCCCAGCACCCGCAAAAGCTACAGTCTTCACTTGTACACCCCATGGAGACAACAGACCTGACCCCAATGGTGCAGATGGGACCGCAGTCTCTGCACCAGACCTACAGGGATGCTGGCCAGCCGGTCTAGATCCCCAACCTACCCCGCAGGAATACCAGGAGAAGGAGGTAAGCGATCCCTCCTCTCTACAGAAGACCCCCAACCAAGTTTGGGGGGCAGTATTCGCCAATCCCAACCCAGCAGAAGAGCTGGCAACAGGGCAGAGTGCTACCAACCTCTGCCCAGCACCTGCAAAAGCTACAGTCCTCATTTGTACACTCCAGGGATGCTGGACAGTCGGCCCAGATCCTCAACAGCCTGAGGAAGTGAGCCCCACCACCCTGTCTTCTCTCCAGTGGCTGAAAGGACTCCCAGGGGAAGGGCCAGTCCACACTTATCCCCAGCAGCCGGTATGTTCTGCGAGAGAGGCAGAGGTTGGCTGGGTGAGTAACACTGTTTTCCCGACAATTTGTTTGGGGTACTGGGTGGGTGCAGACATTGGGAGGGCCTGTGGAACACAGCCTACCTTAGAGAGGTTGGAAAGTTCTTCTCTCAGCCTACTAGGCTCCGCTTATGTCTAAATCACCTTGTGTCTTTTAGGGACACAGGGTGCCCAAGAAGCCCAGTCTGGCCTGCCCAAACCAGACTTTTACAGACTGATCGGCTATGAGAGCTCCATGCGCCTTGCCAAGACAAACTTACAAACCATGTGGAACTTTGTCAAGGAAGCTGCCATGATGGATGGACTCTTTGGGACTTGTTACCCGACTAACTCAGGCACAGACCGATTGGAGGTCTGGTACCTGGATTAGTCTACCTTTGGGGGAAGATATGTGACAGTATTCACCGTCACTGGAATTTAAAGACAGATAAGTAATGGTTTGGATTGCTTCATATTTGTCAGCAATATCTCCATATAGAAATATTAAGATTTATTCCCATTTGCCATGAAATCTGTTCTTCCTAAATGCTGTGTATATTACATATCTTTCAATGTCAGCGAGGTTTTCCTTTTGTTGTGTATTGGGAGGGAATGTGGATTTCCCTTTTGCATTGTTACGTGTTAATGACCTCCCATTGTTCTGTCTGTCTGCCTTAAGAGAAACTTATAGGTATGTGGATTGGATGCTAAGGGGGAGGGGGGATTGTCCCACATTGTATATTTTGTACACTGTATGAGAGTGTAAAACTCTGTTCCTATTGGATGGTGAATATTATGTTCAATCTTCAACAAGGTCCATCTGGGTGGTAACCTTGTGAGGGAAAACTGTATACAAGTCTTGTTCAATAAAGTCGTTTAGAGTTCCTTCACCTCAATCTAGAGTTCTGTCTCTTATTGGGGGAATCTGCTGCAAGGGATTGCTATGGTCTTCCATACTCCCTTAGAGAATCACTAAGCTCTTGTAAGAGCTTGTGTAAGAGCTTGTTCTGCTGCACTCTCTGGGGAAAGAGAGGTTCACCCACAGGAACCTGGAGCCTTGTCGTAGGTCCAGGGTGGGTAGGAGATGCCAAGACCCTAACCAAGCTGCGGCGGTTTGTGTAGTCTGAAGTGCTTACGGTGTATGGTGGAGTGCTTGGTGCCCTCGGGAAGCACTAGGAGCATCTGTCAACGGAGGTACCCGGTCTGGGGTGCACTGTTCCTTTACACTCTTGATCTGTGTAATGGGTATTGGCAGATCCCCCTGGCGCCTGATGCTATTCCTAAGTCAGCATTTGTCACCCCATTTGGCTTGTACCAGTGCAAGGTCATGCCAATTGGGATGAAGAACGCCCCGGCTACTTTTCAACTAATGGCAGACCAGCTCCTGTAGGGTTTCCAGGGCTTCGCATGTGCCTATTTAGATGATATAGCCATCTATAGTAACACCTGGGAGGCCCACCTGGAGCACATTTCGGCAGTGCTCAAACGGATTAAAAAAGCTGGACTCACGTTAAAGCTGGACAAATGTCATGTAGGCATGGCAGAGGTCTAATACTTAGGCCATAGAGTGGGATCAGGCAAGCAAAGACCTGAACCAGCAAAAATTGAGGCTATCACCCAGTGGCCTCAACCCCGTACGAAAACCCTGGTTATGGCCTTTTTGGGGACCACTGGCTATTACAGAAAATTCATACCTGAGTATAGTGCCATAGCTAAACCCCTGACTGACCTTACCAAAAAATCCCTCCCCAGACAAGTAGCATGGTTCCCGGAGTGTGAGGAGGCCTTTCAGAAGCTCAAAACTGCTCTAAGTAAAACACCTGTATTGGCGGCACCGGATCATACTAAAAGATTTCTTGTTCATACAGATGCCTCAATGTTTGGACTGGGAGCCGTTTTAAGCCAGGTTGGGGAGGATGGCATGGAGCATCCGGTGGCATACCTAAGCAGAAAACTTCTACTCAGGGAGGTCAGTTATGCCACCATTGAAAAAGAGTGTTTGGCCCTAGTTTGGGCGCTCAAGAAACTGCAGCCGTATTTGTATGGACGTTCCTTTACAGTAATGACGGACCACAACCCACTTATTTGGCTCAACCGAGTAGCCGGAGATAACCCCAGACTGTTGAGATGGAGCTTGGCACTGCAGCCCTACAACTTCACCATGCAATACCGGCCAGGGAAGCAGAATGCCAATGCTGATGGGTTATCAAGCAGATAGAACTGGAGAAATAGACTCTACTACCCGGACATCCCCAAGCCGACCCGTTAGGGTCTAGGCGGGTATGCCGTCCCATGGAAATAAGGGGGAGCTATGTGACAAAATTGAAGTTTTGCATGTAAGGGAGAGGGATAGTTGTCAACAATGTCTCTCCAGAGGTGTGAAGATTTTGTCCCAAGTTGCAATGCTTAGATGTGTACTTCTTGTTACAGACGCTAATGTCATCAGCTCAACCCTCTGTCTTCCAGACATCATTGATTTATCATGCTGATTTACCCCTCTTTTTTATAATGTGTATTGTATTTCAGAAGCTCAAGGACGGCCGTCTTCCAGTTAATTGGCTCCTGTTGATTGAGTCATTGTCATCTGTTAAGAATACTGTTTGTGGTCCTTATTCCCTAGATAATTAGTTCAGTTCCTGTATACAATTTAGTCTACATATTATAATGTAAACATTCAACCCCTGACCTGTGTGTAGTAATTTGATGAGAAGGGGGATGTGTCCATGCTGTATATAAATTCTGTGTGTCAGTTCAATAAAGCATTCGTTTTTACCCCTTCATGAAGTCTTTACTCATGTTTGTGGGATTGGGGAGCTATTTTCACCTCTTGGTGATATTTCTACTGGGATTTCAGGAGAAGCTGCATGGATCTCTCCCATAGAGACTATAGGATCCGTTACAGTCTATATATATATATATAGTATAAATGACAACTATATCTACAGATCAAGCAGAGATGAGAAGAGAACATCCTACACTCTGAAGCCACGTAACATCTCTTTCTCTCCTTTTGATGTGTGAAATCTTTCTGTTTTGTTCTGTTTCATATGTTTTGCATTCCTGAAGTATCGTGACAGCTGAGAAGTCTATTTCGAACAATCAGTACACTCACTTCCCTGGAGAAAGAGAAAAATGTGGAGTGAAACTGGATAGCGAATTTACATGAACGCAGCAGACGGAGAGAGTCTGGGCACAAATGCGCCTCCTGGAGATATATCAAATGTGGTTTCAATCTAGAAAAATATTGAAAGATCGCTCTACACTTGATCCTGTCACGCATACCCCTTACATTCCATGAAAGGAGCAGCAAGCCCTTATCAAGCTTATCCAACATATTTTTGATAGAGAAAGAATAGGAGGCTGCCAAGAGGCATCCCCCTAGCTTGCAAAATATTACCCAGATGCATTAAAATCAGACATGTGGTTAACTGTGCAATACTTATACTGGTAAATAAGGGAGAAGAAAAATAGTAAGGGCCCCATCTAGCAGAACGTTGTAGAACAGTCAGCAATGGATAAGTACATTTCAGTCTCCCCTGTGAAAAAAAGAGAAAAAAGACACCACAAACAGAAAAAAGGAGCACAAATAATGGAATAGTGTACACAGTCCCGGGTCAACAGGACCCCTCTAAACAAAATGTTCCCCACAGTAAAAGAGGAATAAAGTCCACTCAGGACCCTATTGTGGGGGAACCAATGTAGCTCTGAGGGCATACTTTCCGTAGGCCTTGAGACAGCTCTGTAGACCTGTAGAAAGTCCATGCTGGTATCATGTTAACAAGACAGGTTAGCAGTAACAGGCTATGTAGGGGTGAAACAGAACTTTCATAACTTACTCCACCATATAGCCTAATTTAAGCAAAAGCATCATGAGGGGATAAACGAGGAAAACCCCAAAAAGGGGGGACATCTCATCAACCTTATGATGGGCGCTGCGCCAGATTCTGCTCCTCTCTATGGAGCCAGTTCATAGATGAAGAAGGGTTTTCAAAGAAATGTGAGGAGCCATTGGCATTGACTTTTAGCTTTGCTGTATACAACATAAAATATTGAACATTAAGAGCTCATAGCCTATTCTTGATATCCAAAAAATCCGCCCCTTGCCTTTGCACTCCTGCTGAGAAATCAGGAAACAGAGAGATCTTAGCATTGTCCACCTTTAGGTTCTCTCTTGATCTGGCCTTGGTCAAGATAGCATCCCTATCTTTGTAATTGAGGAGGCAAAATAGGAAAGGATGTGGTTGGGCTCCTTGCGGTGGCTGACGTGCTAGAACTCTATAAAAACTTTCTACAGCAAACATAGGTGAGAAAGCATCCCGACCAAAGGTAGCAGACAGCCATGCTTCTATAAATGCCACAGGATTCTTGTCCTCTGCCCTCTCCAGAACACAGACTGCATATGCATTATTTCTACGAAGGCAGTTTTCCATATCCTTCAGCCTGCATCTCTTTTTAAGGGTTGCCAATCATCCTCTAATGTGCTAAGACACCCCTCCAGGGCAGAGGTACGCTCCCTCAGTTTCTGCATATCTTGCATCACTAGTGAGATCTCCATCTTCATGCCCTTCACCTCCCCAGTTAGATCAGCAATGGATGAATTACATTTTGTAACAGCAGCCAGTATATCTCTAAGGGTGGGTTCAGGATCAGTGCCGACCTACTGTCCGGCCGCCGCCATATTAGAAGCATGGTGTTGTGTACTCACATGTGAGGAGGCAGGTAGATCAGTGAGTAGCAGGGAGGTAGAATGCAGGTCTCCCGGGTCATCATCTGGCTCATACTGGGGTGGCGGGGGGTCTTTTCCAGCCTTTGAAAAGAGACGCTGTGCAACCTCTTTTGCCGAGTGAGGGTGGGAGTCCGCCATCTTGGCTGGGTGTGTTGGGCAGATGACGAGGGCCTTTTACTCTTATAGACATATTCAGGCAAGGAATATGTCCAGCTCAGGAATGCAGAGACACTACGTGGGGGTCCTGGAGCAGTGTGAGGCAGGATGGCAGTGCTATGCACAGGATTTGGTAGAATTCTCGGCGGAGCTCGCGGAGGTACGTCTCACTGCATGCCACGATCAGTCACGACCCCTTGCTTCTGAAAGTGCTTAAAAAGTCTAATGGTTTATTTCACTTTAAGGGAAACAAAGGATACACATAGGATCTGTGCGTGCATCTACATGGACAGAAAAAAATTAGCATCTTCTGCCTGGAGGGAGTTTTTTTTTTATTGGCTAGGTTAAGAAGCTGTCTTTGGGTCTTGTGGGTGGGGTCACACCTGTTTGTGCTTACATGGGGATGTTCTAGAAAAGGCTGTTGGAGTTGTCTTTTTATATAACGTGATCATAAGACAAATATGACCTGTTTGACAGCAATGTAATTTTTTGGTTTATTCTGTTTTGGAATTGTAGGCATGAGGAAGATGTGCAGCATTTCAAAGTCATGAGAGACATGTTGGGGAATTACAGCTTGTGGGCTGAAAAATTCAAATCTATCAACGAACTTGTTGAATATTACAAAACCACATCCATTTCCCGACAAAAATCAATCTTCCTTCAAGAGGAAGGGTCATCACAACCACAGGTATTACCATGTTTTATATAATGTTATGTACAAAATACAGCCACGCTACTACTTGTGCTAGTGAAATGTAGGTTTTCAGAATTTTTACCCAAATATAAAAATATATATATATATATATATATATATATATATATATATACACACATACACATAATGAGGGGCTTGCTTCTAACCACAGAAATATGTTCGCCCACCAGAAAAAACTGAATGACAGAAAAGTATAGAGCTACCACCTTGGGCAATATTACATAAGGGAATAGTGGTTGAAAGCCCCAGTAAAAATGTGAATCTCCTAAGTATTTACTTCACTGGCACATATCAACTGTCTTAAAAGCAAGTGTTAACCTCAAGCAAAAAAAGTCAATACAATACTGAAAAAAAATGACACCAAATAATGAAATGAATAATCTGACACTATATTTAAAAAAAACATGCCCTAAAACACCATATACCTAAAAAGGTGCCCTAAAAACAACCACAAGTAAAACGTAATATACATTTTATACTGTATATATATGTGTATGAAATTTTTCCACGTTTTACAACCACAAGTAAAACGTGGAAACATTTCATACACACACACATATATATATATAGTGCATCTCATCTCATAATATTGGAACATCATCAAAAAGTTAATTTATTTCAGTAATTCAATTCAAAAAGTGAAAGTCATCTATTTTATATAGATGCGCTACACACACAGAGTGATATACTTCAAGCATTTGCTTCTTTTACTTTTGATAATTATGGCTTACAGCTAGGAAAAGCCCAAAATTCAGTATCTCAGAAAATTAGAATATTACATAAAACCAATAAAAAAAGGACTTTTAATACAGAAATGTTGGTTTGCTGAAAAGTATGTCCATGTACAGTATGGTATGCACTCAATACTTGGTCGGGGCTCCTTTTGCATGAATTGCTGCATCAGTGCAGCGTGGCATGGAGGTGATCAGCCTGTGGCACTGCTGAGGTGTTAAAGAAGCCCAGATTGCTTTCATAGCGACCTTCAGCTTGTCTGCATTGTTGGGTCTGGTGTCTCTCATCTTCCTCTTGACAAGATTCTCTATGGGGTTTAGGTCAAGTGAGTTTGCTGGGCAATCAAGCACAGTGATACCATGATCATTAAACCAGGTATCTTCTTGACATTGATATTGTGATACTTTAACGTCCATACCACAAAGGCCATCTGCATTTAACCAACTAGTCACAGAGTTCAGGTGGCATGATTTGTGGTGCATTTCTAACTCTAATACCAGGGCTTTGTTATGGTCCAGTCCTACCAGGATAGACCTGGCCCTTGGAAATGACAAAAACTATTACTAAAGTGGTTGCTATTACCAACCTACCTAGAGGAGTGTCAGACCACCCACCACTGCTACTCACCTTGGATACTGGTTATTCTGGTATCCGTAAGCCCTGGAAAGTCTAGCCTTTCTAGTTGTTCTTAATTGGGGATAATGACAGGATCCCCGATCAAATCAGTGTTTTTTTTGGAAGCACGTGGTCCTATAAGGACTCTAATATTTTGGGAGACCCTTAAAGCTTACCTGAGGGGAGCCCTAAAATCTACTATTTCCTATATTAAAAGATCCACTCGACAGGAAGAGGAAGAGTTAGCTAGGAAATCTCAGATAACTTATTTGGCTTCCTTTACCAGCACTCACCGCATAAATTGGGAACATGCATCCCACACATACTCGACACAAATGTCAGCTAATGCAAAATGGAAGGCATTCTACACCCAGGAACAATATTTTGAATTTGGTAACCAATCTAGTCGAATGTTAGCACATATGGCCAGGTAGCAGGTATCCAGCTCTGTGGTGACTAAACTAATAGTGATGGACGAACATCGGCTGGGGCGGTTCACGAACGTCACCTGCAAATTTTCTCAAAAGTCCACGAACCGCAAGTTTGCGGCAGGCCCCATTGACTTTAATGGGAGGTGAACTTTAAAAACCTTTAGGTCATATTTGCAGCCACAAAAGATGTACTAGCTGTGCACAAATAGTCCCAGCACATGGACAATATCATAACAGAAGTTTTTTTTTTACAGCAAAAAATTATTAATTATTTTTTTCATAAATTAGCCAGAACTGACAGCAGCCGGTAAATGCATATCTAATACATATAGGGTCCATTCACACATCTGTAAAATGGGTCTGCATCCATTCCACAATTTGGCAGAACCTTTACAGACCCATTGATTTTCAATTCTAGTCTGAAAAATGAGGCATTCACAGGATAAAGAAGTAAGTGTCGGCCATTCCAGGCCCCAAAAATTAGCCCACATGCGTTTACCTGACAGCTAAGAACGTTGTATTATGTGGCTGAAGGTACATTAGGTATTCACAGGATACAGAAGTAAGTGTCGCCCATTCCAGGCCCCAAAAATTAGCCCACATGTGTTTACCTGACAGATAAGATTGTTGTATTCTGTGGCTGAAGGTACATTAGGCATTCACAGGATGCAGAAGTAAGTGTCGGACAGTATATGCCCCAAAAATTAGCCCACATGGGTTTACCTGACAGCTAAGAATGTAGTATTCTGTGGCTGAAGGTACATTAGACATTCACAGGATACAGAAGTAAGTGTCTCCCATTCCAGGCCCCAAAAATTAGCCCACATGTGTTTACCTGACAGCTAAGATTGTTGTATTCTGTGGCTGGAGGTACATTAGGCATTCAAAGGATACAGAAGTGTTTTGGATTTGGACCAGAATAGTCCTCAGATATATCTACTGCCTTCCTAATTTTAGTATATGTATGTCCTGTCGAAGCGAGGACATTAATGTGCGCACATCGAATAAACCAAACTCTGACACTCTCAGTTCAGCCATTAGTTTGTTCTGATTTATTAGTTCCTCTTTTGTCCTTATAAAGACTGAGGAAAATCATTTACAGGAAATAGTCATATATAATACATATAAGGTGGTGATTGGATGATTGGAGTATCTATGTGTCTATGTCTTCCTTCCAGGACATGACGAGGTCTTATTTTGGGTGTAGTGTCCCTGTTCAAGGGCCATCTTGCTTCTACGAAAGGAGGGGTGATCTAATTGCATTTTGAGTAAGGTAGTAAATCTCAGCAGTAACATATATACATATATACATAAGGTATGCACCATAAGGTGAAATAGGCATTTCACTAATATAACCAGTATTACATCCATTACATAGTTACATAGTTACATAATTACATAGTTAGTGAGGTTGAAAAAAGACAACAGTCCATCAAGTTCAACCTATGATGTGTGTGTGTGTTTTTTTTTAACCGTACATTGTATACCCCTGTATGTTGTGGTCTCTAAGGTGTCCATCTAACAGTTTTTTGAAACTAGCGATGCTCCCTGCTGATACGACTGCTTGTGGGAGAGAATTCCACATCCTTACCGCTCTCACAGTGAAGAACCACTTACGCATTTTAAGGTTAAACTGCCCTTCCTCTAGTTTTAGTGAGTGGCCACGTGTCTTATTGTATTCCCTTACTCTGAATAGTTTGTTCCTTATGCTAGGGTCGCCAGTGCAGTATTTGTACATTGATATCATATCCCCCCTCAATCTTCTCTTCTCCAGAGAGAATAGGTTCAGTGCTTGTAGCCTTTCCTCATAGCTGATGTCCTCCATTCCCCTAATTATTTTTGTTGCCCTTCTCTGGACTCTTTCCAGTTCCAGCACATCCTTCCTGAGGACCGGTGCCCAGAACTGGACAGCATACTCCAGATGTGGCCGGACCAGAGTCTTGTAGAGTGGAAGAATAATCTCTTTATTTCTGGAGTGAATCCCCTTTTTTATACATCCCAGTATTCTGTTGGCTTTACTTGCAGCGGCTTGGCATTGCATGCCACTGCCAAGCCTGTTGTCTACCAGTACCCCCAAGTCCTTTTCCATCCTAGACTCACCCAGAGGTTCCCCCCCTAGTGAGTAGCTTGCTTTCTGGTTTTTGGCCCCCTAGTGCATTACTTTACATTTATCAACATTAAACCTCATCTGCCATGTAGTTGCCCACCCCCATATTTTGTTCAGGTCCGCTTGCAAGGTTTCTACATCCTGCATAGAAGATATCGGCATGCCTAGTTTGGTGTCATCTGCAAATACTGAGATTGTACTAGATATCCCCTCCTCTAGATCATTTATAAATAAATTAAACAGGATTGGTCCCAGGACCGAACCCTGGGGGACCCCACTTTCCACACCCGCCCAATCCGAGTACTCCCCATTAATCATCACCCTCTGGACCCTCCCCTGGAGCCAGTTCTCTATCCAGGTACTCACCTTATGGTCCATACCTACCTTCCTTAGTTTGTACAGTAAGCGTTTGTGGGGAACGGTGTCAAAGGCCTTTGCAAAGCCCAGATACACCACATCCACAGGCGTTCCTTTATCTAGGTGGCAGCTCACTTCATCGTAGAAGGTTAATAGATTGGTTTGGCAAGACGATTTTTCATAAATCCATGCTGATTATTACTAATTATACTGTTTTCATTACTAAAGTCTTGTATGTGGTCCCTTAACATCCCCTCCAACATCTTGCAGACTACAGATGTTAGGCTGACAGGTCTATAGTTACCCGGGATACATCTCGGCCCCTTTTTAAATATTGGTACCACGTTGGCTTTTTTCCAATCCGCTGGCACCATACCCGTCTGTAAACTATCCTTAAAGATCAAGAATAATGGTCTGGCAATCACCTGGCTGAGCTCTTTAAGAACCCTCGGGTGCAAGCCATCCGGTCCCGGTGATTTATTTATGTTAAGTTTCTCTAGTTTAGTTTTAAGTCTATCTTCTGTTAACCATGGCGGCACTTCCTGCGGTGTGTTGTTTAGTTCTGCCTTACAAGCAAGGTTTGTGTAGCCCCCCGATTCTTTTGTGAAGACTGAAGAGAAGAAATGATTTAACACTTCCGCCTTTTCCCTGTCCTCAGTGGCCATATTTCCTTTGTCATCTTTTATGGGGCCAATGTGTTCTGGCCTCGCTTTCTTACTGTTTATATACTTAAAGAACTTCTTGGGGTTCTTTTTACTCTCCTCCGCTATATGCCTCTCGTGTTCTATTTTAGCCGCCCTGATTTCGTCTTTACATTTCTTATTACACTCTTTGTAATGCTTAAATGCTGCCAATGACCCCTCAGTCTTGTATTTTTTGAAGGCCTTTTCTTTAGCACTAATATGCATTTTTATGTTGGTGTTTAGCCACCCAGGGTTTAATTTTGCTCTTTTAAATTTATTTCCCTTTGGAATGCACTGGTCAATCCCCTTGTTAAGTATGCTCTTGAAGCACTCCCATTTTTCCTCCGTGTTCTTTGTTCCCAGGGTTCCATCCCAATTGATATGTTCTAGCAGCGAGCGCAGTTTTGGGAAATTGGCTCTTTTGAAATTCAGCGTCCTTATATTACCCCTCTGCTTCCTATTACTGTAATTAATACTGAAACTTATTGACCTATGGTCACTGTTTCCTAAGTTCTCCCTTATTTCTATATCCGTGAGCAGGTCTGTATTGTTGGTAATCAGTAGGTCAAGTACCACATTTTTTCTTGTCGGTGCATTCACCATCTGACCCATGAAATTGTCCTGCAAAATATTTAGGAACTGCCGAGCCTTGGCTGAGTGTGCGGTTCCTTACAGTTTCCCCCCTTGAAATGTCTATTTCAATCTGTCCCTATTACTTCTACTAAAGCGCCTATTCACCTGGCCCATACTCCACCTGAACTTTTTTGGAGGCCATATATAGATAAGAGCGGTAACTAGCTCACTACCCCCCTCGATACAGCTTGGAGAGGGCAGTCAGGTGCTATCTATCACTATAACCCTAGAGAACTGTGAAATAATGAATAGGGGTGAGTGACTATAGAGGGATGAAGGGTTTGTCCTCTTTCATCATAAGGCGGTCTTCTATTAGTACTGTTACACCTACCTGAGCGAGCTCTTCTTCAACTTGAGACTCAAAACCACCTTATCCCTGGCTTAGGATTCATCAGGGACCCCCCTTGGGACCCCTTTTCATGTACACATGAGGGTCAAAGCTTCCGGAGGGTGCTGTTCGCTTCCTCCTGCGGTTGGGTGCTAGGTCAGTGTATTTATCAGGAGTATTATACTACAAAAAATCAAAAAGTAAGTGCAACTACTTGTGTGCTGGATGAATTGTACCAAAATGTAGTGATACTATTTGTCCTAGTGGTGGCCGCCTGTTGTGTACCTGGTTTGGTGATAATCACCCGCTGAGCTTTTATCAGACTTTTAAAGAAAAGGATATATAGCACAATCATTGTGCTGCCGGCAGAATCTTGTCTTCTGTGGGTTCCCGGGTGGTCTGTTTCTGGATCTGGAATGGAGGAAAATACTTGAACGGATATTAGTTAATGCTTTAGACAAACGTGTAACATAACTAGTTAACACATCAGATTGTAACTGCAACTGCTAAGGGAAACCCCCCCTGCTTTGACTAGCTTGAGGTAGTATGAAGTGGAACTCTTTATAGCTGTACTTGCAATTGACACACTCTGTTCAATTCAGGGCCCAACCGCAGGTGCCCCCTTTAACTTCAACTCTTCAGGGTCCACTGACTATGTACCCCCTCTGTAGCTTCAGGATCCTAAACCTAGGTACTCCCTTTACAACTAGCTGACACTGGATCCCAGAACCTCTTCCGGAGTGGTCCCCTCTAACTTCAGGCAGACCCCCAGGGACAATCCTCAGTACTCACGACCTGTGTAGGCTTTCCTGGGACTGGACCCCGCTCTCTCTCCTCAGGCTCTCGGCACACCAGATCCCCTCAGCTCACTCAGCACGCTCTGGACACTCAGGCGACACCCCAAAACATCCACCTTCCTCAGACAGGAGGAGAGATAGCCGCACTCTCCTTCCAGGGACTCTGCTCCCGCCAAAGACATCGTGTCATGTGCCACCCCCAAACTTATACCCACTCCCAGAATCCTTTGCAGCACAATCTGCCTCCTGGGGTATGGATGTGTCCCCTGATTGGGTCTCCTTCACTGCCCAATGAGAAGCCTCTCACAGGGCCAGTGAGGAGACTCCCCTCTCAGCAGACACACTTGGTAGCCATGACAACTTACCTGCACAAAAGAAAACATGCCTCTGCTGTTAGGCAGACAAAGCCCACTATATTTTACCTAGCACCTACCTGTAGGGTGCTAAAAATATATCCATGTAGCACCTGAAAAGAGAATAGCCTCTTTCACCTACCTGTTTCCATGCTCCAGCCAGCTGCACTACTCTATTCCTCCACCAAAACCTCAGCCTCATCACATACCATGCAGGAAAATTAACCCTGTATGGTATGATATGGGGGCTGGGGTGTACCCGCAGTCATTAAAACCTACACAGACACTGTGGGGAAACAGTCACAGCGCTAGAAGAAGCCAGCTGAAGCAAGGAATTAGGGAGAGGGGTACACACAGATCAAAATTCAGATTATCAGGGATTAGCCAAATTTTGATCTCTGTGAAGTCCTTCATGTTAGACAGAAGTCAATCATTAAACCAGCTTATGTCGAATGAGACTGCTGGAAAACCTTGTTTGATCAGTGGTTTGCAGCCAATCAGCCGCAGCACTGATCAGTGTATTCTGACAGCACCCTGAGTCCCTGCTGTCAGAATACAGTGTAAGATATTTTGGTCACCATAGTGCCAAATGAAGCAACAACATTGCTTTCATTGTTGAGCGGGCCTGCAGCCAGACTCCAATCCTTGCAGGGAGGCGGCACAAAACCACATCCTGACCCTGCCCTTCCATCAGTGGTACAGCAAGCTTTGCCTGGTTTATATTATCTGCTGCAATTTACTTCACAGGATGGCACTGTGGCTGCAGGAAGAACTCAGCACTGTGAAACACAACAGTAATTGCGGCAGTATTGTGTTACTGAGGTGGTGGAATTGGTGACAGAGGGGTACATCAGGAGTGCAACTGTGGAGAGGAGGTAAACAGTAGTGACAAAGAGATATTGGGGGGTGTAGAGGTAGGGGGCACAGCTTGGTGTCAGGCCAGCGCCACTTATTCATTATATATTCGGGATGTCTGGGCTGGCATCTGGCAGTAGAAAATAGTAAGTGTGCCTAGTAATAGTAAGTGTCTGGTGCCAGCTGCCCGATGACAATCCTTGGGTCAGTCGGTGCCGTTTTTGCAGAGGAGGAAGAGGGGCCTGGCCACCTGGGGGAGCAGAAGGAGGAGGATTCTTCTGGGTTCCAGGCCGCAGTGCGCGGAGGCAATACAAGTGACGTTACTTGACGTCAACGTCAGTACGTCGATGTGCGGTGCCCCGCCTGCTCAGGCCCAGATTTACTTTGAGGCAAACAGTGCACAGAAGGATCCTCTCTGTTTGCCTTAAAGTAAATTAAAATACAGAGACCATTATGTGGGCAGAAGGCAATATTTGTGGGTGTTTTTACATTTTAAAATTGGGGGAGGTGCCAGATATAGGATGCTCTAAATACGCCCCTGCCACTCATCAGTGCCCATCAGTGCTACATATTAGTGCCTCCTCATCAGTGCCTTTCAGTGCTGTCTCATCAGTATCGCCTCATCAGTGCCCATCAGTAGGGTTGAGCGAACACGGACTGTATTATTCGTGTTCGTACCGAATAATTGGATTTTTGTTACCCGAACACGGACACGAACACTTTACTGTATATTCGGGTAAAAATCCGTGTTCGGTCGTTTTATTTCCGGGTTTTGCATGCTTTGGCGCGCTTTTCATGGCGGGCTTTCAACAGCCAATCAACAAGCGTTTAACTGGTGTGCCTAAGCCATCCCAGCCATGCCTACAAATGTATCAGTAGCTGTGATTGGCCGTCTGAAGCATGTGACCAAGTCTTTATAAGTTCGAGGCAGCGCCGCTGCGGCGTCATTCTGCTGTTTAGATCAGGGAGAGAGCACACATCAACGTGCTGGCTGCTGATTAGGGACAGACAGGAAAAAAAAAACATTTGTGTCCGGATAGAATTGAGGGACAGGTCGGAGTGTGTTAGGCAGGGCGAGTTGTAGGCATTTTAGGGAGAGAGTCGGCTGATTTTTTAGGGACAGTGCGTTCTACAAACTACAATCGACATTGCTGTGTGGGGTGGGGTTTGCAGTCACCCGATCTACGATCTTATCAATCCTGTTAGGGAGAGAGTCTGCTGATTTTTAGGGAAAGTGTGTTCTACAAACTACAATCGATATTGCTGTGTGGGGTGGGGTTTGCAGTCACCCCGATCTACGATCTTATCAATCCTGTTAGGGAGAGAGTCTGCTGATTTTTAGGGAAAGTGTGTTCTACAAACTACAATCGATATTGCTGTGTGGGGTGGGTTTTGCAGTCCCGATCTACGATCTTATCAATCCTGTTAGGGACAGAGTCTGCTTATTTTTAGGGACAGTGTGTTCTACAAACTACAATCGATATTGCTGTGTGGTGTGGGATAGGAGATAGGCAGGTGTCAGTGGTCCACATCCATTTTGCTGTGTGTGGGCTGCAGTGAAAACAATCTTTTTGGGGTGCAGTGAACACAATCTTTTTGGGGTGCAGTGAACGCAATCTTTTTGGGGTACAGTGAACACAATCTTTTTGGGGTGCAGTGAACACAATCTTTTTGGGGTACAGTGAACACAATCTTTTTGGGGTGCAGTGAACACAATCTTTTTTGCCCACTGAGGAGGAGGGAGAAAAGTATTTTTCTATCAGGCACTGTGTGCAGCCTTTTTCCTTCAGCTGTGCTGTGCTGAGTGACTGATCATACACTGCTGTGTTCAGTTCACATGTGCTAATATTGAGTGGTTTCAAAAATCATACACTTTTTTTCTATTCCTCTATTCAATATACAGCCTTGGGTTAAAAAAAATTAAATTGTGGCCTGCAACAGAGCTGAATGGTATTTGGGGTTTTTGGGGTTCATCTCATACTTCTGAAGATTTGAGGGTGCTGCCTGTTCCATACTCCTCCTACTCCTCATCCAGCCTTTTAGGGGTACACACAATAGTAATTGGGGCCTAGTGTGGTTGTGTACGTGTGATATACATACACTTTTTTTGATCATATTTTCTATTTCGCTATTTAATCAAAAACCTTTGGAGATCAGTTAAATTGGGGGATAGTCTGTGTTGGTACGTGTGAGATCCACCTTTCCAAGTTTTTGGGGTTCATCTCATACTTCTGAAGATTTGAGGGTGCTGCCTGTTCCATACTCCTCCTACTCCTCATCCTTCCTTTAGGGGTACAAACAATAGTAATTGGGGCCTAGTGTGCTTCTGTACGTGTGAGATACATACACTTTTTTTGATCATATTCCCTATTCCGCTATTCAATAAAAACCTTTGGGGATCAATTAAATTGCGGGATAGTCTGTGTCGGTACGTGTGAGATCCACCTTTCCAAGTTTTTGGGGTTCATCTCATACTTCTGAAGATTTGAGGGTGCTGCCTGTTCCATACTCCTCCTACTCCTCATCCAGCCTTATAGGGGTAAAAAACAATAGTAATTGGGGCCTAGTGTGGTTGTGTACGTGTGATATACATACACTTTTTTTGATCATATTTTCTATTCCGCTATTTAATCAAAAACCTTTGGGGATCAGTTAAATTGGGGGATAGTCTGTGTTGGTACGTGTGAGATCCACCTTTCCAAGTTTTTGGGGTTCATCTCATACTTCTGAAGATTTGAGGGTGCTGCCTGTTCCATACTCCTCCTACTCCTCATCCAGCCTTTTAGGGGTACAAACAATAGTAATTGGGGCCTAGTGTGGTTGTGTACGTGTGATATACATACACTTTTTTTGATCATATTTTCTATTCCGCTATTTAATCAAAAACCATTGGGGATAAGTTAAATTGGGGGATAGTCTGTGTCGGTACGTGTGAGATCCACCTTTCCAAGTTTTTGGGGTTCATCTCATACTTCTGAAGATTTGAGGGTGCTGCCTGTTCCATACTCCTACTCCTCATTCTGCCTTTAGGGGTACAAACAATAGTAATTGGGGCCTAGTGTGCTTATGTACGTGTGAGATACATACACTTTTTTTGATCATATTTCCTATTCCGCTATTCAATAAAAACCTTTGGGGATCAATTAAATTGCGGGATAGTCTGTGTTGGTACGTGTGAGATCCACCTTTCCAAGTTTTTGGGGTTCATCTCATACTTCTGAAGATTTGAGGGTGCTGCCTGTTCCATACTCCTCCTACTCCTCATCCTGCCTTTAGGGTAGAAAAAATTGTAATCGGGGCCTAGTTTGTGTTTGTACGTGTGAGATACACCGTTTTGTAAAATTTGTCCTATTCTGCTATTCAATATACACCCTCTTTGAGTGTAAAAAATTAAATTGCGGGATAGTCTATCGGTACATGTGAGATACACCTTTTTAAATTTGTTTGGCGCATCTCCTTCTACCGCCGAGGATTGCAGGGCGCTTCAGTTTGCCTCCTGTTCCCAACTCCTCCTACTCCTCTTCCTCATCCTGCCTTTAGGGTACAAAAAATTGTAATCGGCGGGGCCCAGTCTGTGTTTGTACGTGTGAGATACACCGTATTATAAAATTTTTCCTATTCCGCTATTCAATATACACCCTTTTGGAGTGTAAAAAATTAAATTACGGCATAGTCTGTATCGTACGTGTGAGATACACCTTTTAAATTGGTTTGGCGCATCTCCTTCCCCCGCCAAGGATTGCAGGGCGCTTCAGTTTGCCTCCTGTTCCCAACTCCTCCTACTCCTCTTCCTCATCCTGCCTTTAGGGTACAAAAAATTGTAATCGGGGCCTAGTCTGTGTTTGTACGTGTGAGATACACCGTATTATAAAAGTTTTCCAATTCCGCTATTCAATATACACCCTTTTTGGAGTGTAAAAAATTAAATTACGGCATAGTCTGTATCGGTACGTGTGAGATACACCTTTTAAATTAGTTTGGCGCATCTCCTTCCCTCGCCAAGGATTGCAGGGCGCTTCACTTTGCTTCCTGTTCCCAACTCCTCCTACTCCTCTTCCTCATCCTCCCTTTAGGATACAAAAAAATTTAATCGGGCCTAGTCTGTGTTTGTACGTGTGAGATACACCGTTTTTTTATCCTATTCCGCTATTCAATATACACCCTTTTGGGGTAAAAAACATTAAATTGCGGCATAGTTTGCATATTTGACTGTGAGATACACCCGTGCGATACTTTTGTTGTTTTGTTCCCCTATTCAATAAACACCTTTCTAGGGCAAGATCTTAAATTACAGAAATATGAGGAGACTGTCAAATAGGGGCCGAGGCCTGGGTCGTGGTGCTGCTGGTAGAGCTCCTGTTGCAAGGAGAGGACGTGGTCGATCTGTGCCAGCTACACGCACAAGTGAAACACCTTCCTCAAGTGTGAGTAGGCGACAGAACCTGCATCAGTATTTGGTAGGGCATCATACGCCTCTAGAAGTGATGAGGCCAGAACAAGTGGAGGCGATAGTAGATTGGTTTGCTGCTGACAGTGCCTCCAGTTCCTTCACATTGTCTCCCACCCAGTCTACTGCAGAAAGGTCAGAGTTGGCACCTGCAGCCGATGTCCAACCGTCTTTCACCTCACCCCCTTGCAAATCAGGCAAGCAGTCTGAGCCCCAAGCCATACAGCAGTCTCTTCTTCTTTTTGATGACTCTGTCAGCAGGGTTTCCCAGGGCCATCCACCTAGCCCTGCCCCAGAAGTGGAAGAGATTGAGTGCAGCGATGCCCAACCACTTATTTCTCAAGATGAGTACATGCAAGGACCATTGCAGCACGTCTCTGATGAGGACGAAACGCAGGTGCCAACTGCTGCGGCGTTCAGCATTGTGGAGACCAGCAAGGAGGGCAGGGGTGAAGACTGGATGGAAGATGATGTGGAGGACGATGAGGTCCTCGACCCCACATGGAATGAACGTCATGCAGGTGACCTGAGTAGTTTGGAGGAAGAGGCGGTGGTCGCACAGAGCCACCAGCACAGCAGAAGAGGGAGCAGGGTGCAGAAGCGGAGCGGCCGTGCCCTAGACACTACGCCTGCTACTGCCCAACGCAGCAAGGGAACAAGCGCACCAAAGTCAGCTCAAAGGAGTTCTCTAGCGTGGAAGTTCTTTAGAAAATGTGCTGATGACAGGACACGAGTGGTTTGCACCCTGTGCAATCAGAGCCTGAAGCGAGGCATAAACCTTCTCAACCTGAGCACAACCTGCATGATCAGGCATCTAAGTGCAAAGCACGAGCTGCAGTGGAGTAGACACCTTCAAAACCAAGAAACGTCTCTGGCTCATCCTGCTTCCTCTTCTGCTGCAGTCTCGGCCGCTCCAGCCACATCTGTAGTGATACCGGCACCTGTCACCCCACAAACAGAGGATCTGTCAGCAACACCACCACCTGGGTCACCAACCATCTCCACAATGTCCCATGGAAGCGTTCAGCTTTCCATCTCCCAAACACTTGAGAGGAAGAGGAAGTACCCCCCTACCCACCCGCGATCCCTGGCCCTGAATGCCAGCATTTCAAAATTCTTGGCCTTTGAAATGCTGTCATTCCGTCTGGTGGAGACGCACAGTTTTAAAAACCTTATGTCGGTGGCTGTCCCACAGTACGTCGTGCCCAGCCGCCACTACTTTTCCAGGCAAACCATCCCTTCCCTGCACAACCAAGTGGGGGAAAAAATCAGGTGTGCACTGCGCAACGCCATCTGTGCCAAGGTCCACCTAACTACCGATACGTGGACCAGTAAGCATGGTCAGGGGCGTTATATCTCCCTAACGGCACACTGGGTAAATGCAGAGGGCCTGAGGCGGATAGCAATTTGGCGCATGTCCTTCCACCACCGAGGATTGCAGGGCGCTTCAGTTTGCCTCCTGTTCCTAACTCCTCCTACTCCGCTTCCTCATCCTCTACCGCCTCCTCATCCGGACAGCGTAACACCTTCACCACCAACTTCAGCACGGCCAGGGGTAAACGACAGCAGGCAGTTTTACAACTTGCCTGTTTGGGGGACAAACCACACACCGCGCAGGAGTTGTGGAGGAGCATGGAACAGCAGACAAATGAGTGGTTGCTGCCAGCGAGCCTCAAGCCCGGCCTGGTGGTGTGCGATAACGGGGGAAATCTCATAGCAGCTCTGGGCCTAGCCGGTTTGACGCACATCCCTTGCCTGGCGCATGTGCTGAATTTGGTGGTGCAGAGGTTCCTTAAAAACTACCCCGATATGTCAGAGCTGCTGCAGAAAGTGCGGGCCATCTGTGCGCACTTTCGGCGTTCTCACCCTGCTGCTGCTCGCCTGTCAGCGCTGCAGCGTAACTTCGGCCTTCCCGCTCACCGCCTCATATGTGACGTGCCCACAAGGTGGAACTCCACCTTGCACATGCTGCAAAGACTGTGCGGCAGCAGGCCATAGTGGAGCTGCAGCACGCACGCGTGAGTCGCTCTGCGGAACAGCACCACTTCACCACCAATAACTGGGCCTCCATGCGAGACCTGTGTGCCTTGTTGCGCTGTTTTGAGTACTCCACCAACATGGCCAGTGCCGATGACGCCGTTCTCAGCTTAACTATCCCACTTCTATGCCTCCTTGAAAAAACAATTCGGGCGATGATGGAAGAGGATGTGGCACAGGATGAGGAGGAGGAGGAGGATGAAGAGGTAACATTTCCAAGGCTTTCAGGGCAGTCATTCGCAAGGGGCTCCGAGGGTGGGTTCCTGCACACACAAACGCCAGGGACACAATTGTCCAGCAGGGGCACAGTTCTGGAGGATGAGGAGGATGAGGAGGAGGAGCTGGAGGAGGAGATGGAACCATGCTCACAGCAGGGTGGCACCCAGGCCAGCTCATGGCCATCACTGGTGCGTGGCTGGGGGATACAGAGGACACGGACGATACATCTCCCACAGAGGACAGCCTTTCGTTGCCTCTGGGCAGCCTGGCACACATGAGCGATTACATGCTGCAGTGTCTCCACAACGACCGCCGAGTTGCCCACATTCTAACTTGTGCTGATTACTGGGTGGCCACGCTGCTGGATCCCCGTTACAAGGACAACGTACCGTCCTTAATTCACTCACTGGAGCGCGATCGCAAGATGCGCGAGCACAAGCGCACGCTGGTAGACGCGATGCTGCTGGCATTCCCACCTGACAGCGGGGCCACAGTGGAAGCACAAGGCAGAGGAGGAGGAGGAAGAGGTCACCAACGCAACCAGGGCACCACCAGCACCTCAGAAGGCAGGGTTAGCATGGCCGAAATGTGGAAAAGCTTTGTCAGCACGCCACAACAAACAGCAGCACCAGCAGCTCATATGGAACGTCTTAGCAGGAGGCAGCATTTTACCAACATGGTGGAGCAGTATGTATGCACACTCATAAATGATCTAGAGGAGGGTATATCTAGTACAATCTCAGTATTTGCAGATGATACTAAATTAGGCATGCCAATATCTTCTATGCAGGATGTGGAAACCTTACAAGCGGACCTGAACAAAATAACGGGGTGGGCAACTACATGGCAGATGAGATTTAATGTAGAAAAATGTAAAGTAATGCACTTGGGGGCCAGAAACCAGAAAGCAAGCTACTCACTAGGGGGGGAACCTCTGGGTGAGTCTAGGATGGAAAGGGACCTGGGGGTACTGGTAGACAACAGGCTTGGAAGTGGCATGCAATGCCAAGCCGCTGCAAGCAAAGCCAACAGAATACTGGGTTGTATAAAAAAGGGGATTCACTCCAGAAATAAAGAGATTATTCTTCCACTCTACAAGACTCTGGTCCGGCCACATCTGGAGTATGCTGTCCAGTTCTGGGCACCGGTCGTCAGGAAGGATGTGCTGGAACTGGAGAAAGTCCAGAGAAGGGCAACAAAAATAATTAGGGGAATGGAGGACATCAGCTATGAGGAAAGACTACAAGCACTGAACCTATTCTCTCTGGAGAAGAGACGATTGAGGGGGGTTATGATATCAATGTACAAATACTGTACTGGCGACCCTAGCATAAGGAACAAACTATTCAGAGAAAGGAGATACAATAAGACACGTGGCCACTCACTAAAACTTGAGGAAAGGCGGTTTAATCTTAAAGTGCGTAAGGGGTTCTTCACTGTAAGAGCGGTAAGGATGTGGAATTCTCTTCCGCAAGCAGTCGTATCAGCGGGGAGCATCGATAGTTTCAAAAAACTATTGGATGGACACCTTAAAGACCACAACATACAGGGGTATACAATGTACGGTTAAAAGCAAACACACACACACATCATAGGTTGAACTGGATGGACTTGTGTCTTTTTTCAGCCTCACTAACTATGTAACTATGTAACTATGTAACACACGCCTACATGTAGTGAATGACGGGTCTGCCCCCTTCAACTTCTGGGTCTCCAAATTGGGCACATGGCCTGAGCTTGCCCTTTACGCCTTGGAGGTGCTGGCGTGCCCTGCAGCCAGTGTATTATCTGAACGGGTATTTAGCAGGGCTGGGGGCATTATAACAGACAAGCGCAGCCGCCTGTCCAGAGACAATGTGGACAAGCTCACGTTCATTAAAATGAACCAGGCATGGATCCCACGGGACTTTTCCGTACCTTGTGCAGAATAGCGATGGATACCGACCTTACCCACCCATTGTTCCATTTTTGCTCTTTCTCACTCTTTTGGGGTGTACCCTCATTTAAAATTTGTGAAAAGAAGCAGTGTTGGCTACCTCGTCCTCCTCAGGGCCAGATTAACGTATGGGCTATTGGAGCTGCAGCTCCAGGCCCCTACCTTTTATATAGGCCCCGGGTTGGCCATATTCACTGTTACCGCTCTTCTGTCACTTGTAAACACAGAAGTCTGGCTTCTATGCTCGCTTCCCCAGGCAGCTCCCTCAGAACCTCCCCACACAGCACGAAGGCCGGACAAGGAGGGACAGTTGCCGATGCATGGATGTGTTTATGGGCTTCAGAGACAGCATCCCATGTTGAATTAGGCATGCATGACTGCACCCTTCCTCCTCTGGGTGCATGCCAAGGCACGGCCCTTAAGGCCCTTCAAAATCCTCAGCACCAAGCCCATGATGCTCTTAATCCGGCCCTGGTCCTCCTCCACCGCCGCTTCCACCTACACCGCCCATAGGTGTGCGCAGCCTATTGCATTAGGGTGTGCACCCCAAAGTTTAAATACACATGCATGTGTTTGCCTACATGTACATGGCCCCGATACATTACTCTCCCTGCTGGCAAAGTGAAATAGAGCAGAGCAGGTCCGAGGGAGATCTTTCCCATCTCCTCACTGGCAAACAGAGCGATAATGCTAATGTGCCCTAGGTGATTAGGGTGTGCCCATGCCTATGACACCGCCACATCCACCACCACCTCAACCTCCCTCCTACTCCATATGGGCCTCGTCCTTCAGAGATGAAGAACATTGTTTTATTTTTCTGTTTTTTTTTGTTGTTTTAAGTTATTTCCCTATCCACATTTGTTTGCAGAGCACTTGCCATGCTCTTAAATACGTTTTGCTGCCATTTGCAGCACTCTAGCCCTTTCCTTTGGTGTTTTAGAGCCATTTTAGTGCCTGAAAGTTCGGGTCCCCATTGACTTCAATGGGGTTCGGTGTCCGGGAAAAGTTCGGTAAAAGTCCGGGACACGGACCCGGACTTTTTTTTAAAGTTCGGCCGAACCCGCCGAACACGGACATCCAGGTGTCCGCTCAACTCTACCCATCAGTAGTGCCTCATCAGCGAACATCAGTGAAGAGGAAAAATGTATTATTTACAAAATTTTCTGCCAGAAAACTTTTTTTTCTTTCAATATCTATGGTCTATTTTTTTTTTTTTTTTTTTTTAAATAAAAAACCCAGTGGTGATTAAATGCCATCGAAAGAAGCTCTATTTGTGTAAAAAAAAAAAAAAAAATGATAAAAATTTTATTTGGGTAGAGCATTGCATGACAATGTAAATCAAAGTGGCAGCACTGAAAGTTGAAAATTGGCTTGGGCAGGAATGGGGTAAAAGTGCCCTTTATAGAAGTGGTTAAATACATATAAGAGATAGAAAAATCTAATATCAAAGTTTACCTTTTGCAGGGCTCTGGATATTTTTACATTGAATCTGATCACTGTAGAACATGCCATTGTCCTGGATCTTAATGTACGCTTGATGCGCAAGTAACCGCGTTGCGCTAATAAGTGCACTTTTGGATATTAATATACGTCAAGTGCAATTAATCCCATTGTCCTAAAAAGCACAGTTCTCAGCCCTTTTGTATAAGGTAATGGTGCGTGCTCAGCAGTACCCAGTAATACAGACACACAGGCTGTTATCACATTTGATGCTCGATAGAATGTCCTGCTTAAATCATTGAGCATTGTTTATTTATGGGAAAACAATGGGACAACAGCAGGAAGTGATGGCTATACAACATCAGCCAATCAGTTCCAAATGGACAGCAAATTACATAAGTTACTCACATAGAATCAGCCAATGACACACCTGTATACATTCAAATATACAATAGAAAGGGGGAGTACACGAACGTGAATGAGCAGAACAGTGTGCATGACTTCCCGCCATTGGTGTGTGGAAATCCGCACACCATAGTTAGCAATAAAACCCATGTGTAGCGGAATTTGCGCCTAACACTACACAATGAAACCAGCGTGTAGAACCGTGAAAGTTGCTTTGATCAAACTCATGCATGCACTCCCGCCACTACTACTGGCGTGAATCCCACTCAGCAAGGCTCAGAGAACAGTGCCTAATAGGATTATACTACTGTTCCCATAGACGTGAGGCTATCTTTAGGGAAAGAGCCATACTGTTTCCACTATGGTGAACAGGCATGAAAACTAAATGATAGGCACTCCAAGACATAAACCTCATTAAAAAATATATATAAATTGATATCAAGGCGTCATGTAGTGCTGTAATCAAGGAGAGGAGGGAGTATACCAGTACAACAATACAGGAGGAAAAACTCAATAAAAAGAAACTGGTTCGGTTACTCTATACCACCCAATCCATACTTAATTAATATCAAAGAATCACTGGAATAGGATAAGTATATTTTATTAATCTAGAATCAAATATTCAAAACCCCAGAACAACCCAAGGAGGTTCTGGCATGATGTGAGAGCATAAAAGGTACCAAGAAAAACACACATATACATATAAAAACACAAACCAAACCCCCCTCCCCCTCCACCATGAACCAAATTGGGCCAAAGTGATATTGTTGCTTAGCAAAAAAATCTGTGTAGATCCATTTATGAGTCAAAAAATCAAGGGCTGGCAGACAAACGTTTAGGTTGGTGATAAGACCATTGTATGGATTCTCTCAGAGAACTCAGTTCAAAAGGACAATTAGCTCATAGTTTGAGACAAATGTAGGTGGTCTTTGGACACTCTTATTAGATGAAAGAGTTGTATCCATAAGGTATTGGAGATTAAAGAAAGCACATCTATCTGTGGTCTAGAGGAGGCATTGAAAGACACCGGATAAAGCAAATCATTATAAAGTGTCAAAGGCTAAATGCCCAAAGAAAACCTCCCTTGCACCGCACAGGCAATAGCTGCAAATCCTTGACAGTCTTCATATAGCCAACTACAAATTGTAGAGGTAAAGAAGGGATGTACTCATCCATGAAGTAAGGAGATCCAGAGAGATGTCCCATAAACGAATTGGAGAGAAGCCAAACTCGCACGAAGTTTCCTTTAGCATTACTCTAGCCCACTGGCCCAAAGGATCTTCACAAAGTGTCCTTTAAACAAAGTATCTTTGGAAAGTGTCCCTTTCTCTGTACTTGATTATCCCGGCCCACTGGCCCAAAGGATCTTCGCAAAGTGTCCTTTAAATAGGATGTCTCTGTGAATTAGGGGTTACCCCCTGCAGGTAGCAGCCCCTGGCTTTAACAGGAGAAGTTCTTTGTGGCAAAAGTTCTTTCTCCCAGGTGAAGAAACTGTAGCAGTTTCGCTGATCCCCATCTTCTTTTGCAAGAATAGAAGGGAGGGGGATTTGGGAACAGGGCTCCTAGCCCTAACAGCAACTTTAGCATCAAAGAGACTCTTTAGGCACACTAGCCTATTTGTAACTATTTCCAACAGATACAACAAATTCTTCAGGCTTGCTAGCCTCTTTGTAACTCAACTTCTGGCTGAAACAAGAACTCGGCACACCTCAGTAGTAGTGATCAGTAGGAGGTATGCGGACGATCTTGCCTTCAGGATTTAGGATCCTGATGGCCCAGGCTTGACCTTTTCCATCCAGGCAGTGGACTTCCACTCGGTCAATATGGATAATCTGCCCCAGATTCCAGTTGGCCTTGATTGATAGGAAGGTGTCCCACAATTAAAGGCTTAGACGGGTTCTTATTTGGCTTGGGGACATACATGAAGTCCCAAACAGCTTCTTCACACCAGGCCCCTCTCTTGCACTCAATTTCCTCCATTATTTCCCAGGAGTGTATGGATAATGGTATCCATACTCCATGGCCATCTTCCTCTGGACAAGGCGTTGAAACTGTGAGAACCTGGGGAGTTTTTGCCTATCTTCTCTCCCAGGTGCGGTGTAAAGGGTCTCCACTTTCTGGATCAGCTTGCAGTAGGCGTCATTCTGTGCCCGAGCCCGGGCACAAGTGCAAGATGGGGAAAGATCTGGGACCCTAGTGGCATAGGCCTCACAGAACCCTAAGGTCCTTGCGCACTGCAAATGAATAACTGCTGCCTCTGTCTCTTCACTGAGTGAACTGGAATTGGCAGGGCTTTTTCTTCCTTCAGGTCCCTAGTCCCACTCAGCCTCTACTTCTGATCCCCAGTCATTGATTCCCTCTTGCAGGGACCCGTAACGATACTGGAAACTGGGGGACCCCACATCAATGGCCTCTACCTCCCCTTCACTGGACGAACTGGAGGACTTCAATCTCTGGACCCATTGACTCCCCTCTGCCTCTTTAAGAGCCGGACTGCTTGATACTGTAACTGCTACCAATGTACCTTGTGACCACTGCTCAGCTCTGACAACTTGTGTGCATTGCACCTATGAGATGTGCGTTTCCCTTGTTTTGTAGATGGTTGTGCAGGTTTGCATCACTGGACCCAGCCCCAGCGGTACTCTCGGCACTCCCCATCCTCTTCCATAGGTGTCAGCAGTTCTAAAGTGTTTCCTACTTCCCAGTTCACATACAAGTTTCTGGGTTGGTAATCACTCCTCTCTAGCTTCAGCAGCATGTCACCGCAGTGCCCACATTGACCAAACCCTCACAGCCGCATGGACACATTCAGGCATCTGCTACATACCAGTCCAAGATGCTCTATGTCCCCCAGACTTCCCTTGGGCATTAATTGGACCCCATTGTCCAACAGGGTTGGATTCTATGATTCAGTCCGCTTTGCAGGTTCTCCGCCAACATGTGGGATAGCCCCTGTGCTCTGGCTCACTCAGGCGGAAGTAGCATCTTAGCTCCCTTCCTCCACTCGGATTGGGGGCCCGCGGACAGTGACTCCGCCCATGTCCCCAGCTGACTGGGGGCTCCTCCTCTCTTTGGCTCTCCCATGAGGAGCAGTAACCCCTTCGCTGCTGCCATAAAGCTGCCCAGCCTGCAGGAATGCTACCGCAATGCAGATTGTGTTCCCTGTCACAGATACACATACATCTGCCTCTTCTATCTGTACTTGAGCTTCAGTTGCACTTTTCACAAGCCAACCAAACTCCCTTACTGCTGTTAGAAATTGTCCTGCTGTAACCTGGCTGCAGGGCGGACATTTTCTTTCACAGCACATGTACTGACACAACCCCTAACGCGCCGATCCCCTTGCACCAATTCACTGCTTTCTTGACCATAACTTGAAAAAACACTTACACAGGTTGCTGTAAAGCAGACAGGATTTTCTCCTACAATACAGCACATCCTTTCTCCATCAACACTCCAGCACTTTACTTGAGAAGACATAGTGTTTCCTAGGTAAATGTCTGGTCGTTGCCAATAGCAACTGCCTTGAGCATGACTTGGAAGCACACTTGCGCTGATCACTATAGAAAAGATATATGACTCCTGCGCTTGAGGGATTATCTTGTAACGGGTATCCTGAGAATGCGATTCAGGTTGAATTGACGTAGTCCCGGCTGTGCTGCCACTCTCAACAGGTCGTGGAAACCCAAACAGACTCTAAAAAAGGAACGGACAGAGGACCAGCCTAGCGCATTATCTTTAAAACAATTTATTAAAATAAAATAGCATACACATTGTACTCACAGCTGATCACTATAGGGCAGACATTACTTTCTCCACTGACACTCCAGCACATTACTTGAGAAGACATATCGTTACTTAGGCAAATACTCGGCCGTTGCCGATAGCAACCACTGCTATTACTCAGAGGAAATTCCGGACGAACCCCCAAATGTAGCACTGTCCCCGTAGAGCTTGCTGTGTGATGACTTGTTGGGCCTCCTCTGATTACCAGCAGTCAGTCACTTAGTGTACAGTTCACTCATTCATCCTTACAATGGCTTGTTACTCAATAAACAGTTCAGGGGTGTTGGTTTATAGTATTTATTGTGGAACTTGAATTGAATGGGAGAAGGGAACAGTGGGATACTCCAACTGGAACTATATATAGTTGATAGGGACATCTCTCACTTGGCCTCACCAGGTTGCTTGTGGAAGCAGTCACACTGCGTGGACCATACTGCCACGTGTATGGAAAGGGTTGGTTAAGTCTCCTTGCTCGTTCTCTTGCAATAGACTTGGGGACCTACATTATCTTTAGGATACTCTCTAGTATCCCCTTTACTGAAACCCGTCCACTGACTCTTCTAGCTGCAGGGATAGCCCCCCTCATGTTAGGCCCCTTGACACAGATCTGTACTTACTGTATGCAGAATAAGATCCTTCCACCTGAGGCCGCATGGCACTTCTACAGAGGAGAAGGCAGCCGCCCCCTCCCTCCAGGACTCCGCTCTCCAGCTGAAAGACCCCCAAGCACATGTGCTCCTGAAATTTATACAGTGTCCCTGCATGCACCGATGCATATTCCTCTGCCAATCACCAGGGCTTTACTAAATGCCTGTGCACTAATTTGTCAGGTTTCCTCCCACTGTCCAGTATGCCTGCCCATTGGACCAGTGTGAAACACTTCAGACAAAATGAGTTGCACCTGAGCACTTTGGGCAGACCTTGCTAGCAGATCCTGCTGTCTGGAAGGCAGAGCACAATATAGATTTACCTGGCAATTCCTCTGGTAGGCAGACAGGATCTAATACTATATTCTCTCTCTCTAGCACCTTTACCTATCAGTACCTGTAAAACACCTTATCCTTATACGTTATCTATATTCTCAGGTTAACCTCTTACCTCTGTTCAATTTGCCCAGAAACCGCAGGAACCACCACACATTTTACAATGGAAGTCGGCATGATGATCAAATTTTATTTCCGCATACAATCATTTTATGCAAACTCAAATTACAGGATGCAATGATGCAAAGCACAGAATACCACATGACAATTAAAGGTAGCACTCAATTATGGTATCTATGGATAGGATGTAATTCCCCTCCCATAGGTGGGTGAATTAACCCTTCTAAACACCTTCCTTCTGCGGGAGGGTGCCACACAGGTAAAAAAAAAAAAAAGTTCACTCGAACTCTTCCTGAAAGTAAATTGTGCAGTAGGTTAAAACCAGTTTAATATATATATATATATATATATATATATATATATATATATATATATATATTCAGATGCATGGTCAGTTAAGTCTTCTTTTCAGAAAACAATAGTTGGGTAGGGGTGTGGTTGAGGGTATTGTGTATGGGTGTATATCATATCTAAGTATTCTGTTTTATGGTTTAATCATACCCAGTGGAAGTACTACTGTTGTTATTATGTGATTTAATTTAACAAACTTATTTAATAAACAATTTCTTTGTTATTATTATTATTGTACTTGTGACCCTTTTTAAAGTCCCCTGCGGTTTGGTTGTTCATGGGTATACATCTTAGAGAAAATGTATTCTTGGGTGGATACATCATTTAGGTATACCATAGTCATGGGCTGGGTGTAGTAATATATCCAGGGAGTATGACTTCTAAACCGTAGCTGGCACTGTTTTGATATACTATCAGGCTAAAACACATGTTTCCTTTGCACTTTTTTTGTGCATTTTTGGCACGTCACACATAGGACAGCCCAATGATTTTGATGGGCTGCCCTACACGTGACAAACACAGCAAAGCAGGTCATGGAGCATTTTGCTGCGTTTCAGTTTGGGGGTTTTTTTCCTGCACATTTTGCATGTGGCAAAACCCGCATTTGCTTCCTGCATTTGGTGTGACATTCAGGCTTACATATGTGCAATTTGTATTTGTGGAAAAAATGGTGATGATTCCAAATTGCAGCAACATGCGCAACACACGTTTGGATGCTACTCATCTTGAACTACATCCCAACTGCCGAGTGTTTTTTCTGTGATTGTCACGTGACAATACCTGAGTGTAAAATCACTCTTGGCCCAGGGCCAAAACCTGGTCTCCGAGCTTCTTTGGAGCGACAATCGCACACAGCACAGCCCATTCACTTTATGAGTGACAAATTGCAAGTGGGAACGCAACTTCCCATTACACATTATGCACGCTTTGCACTCGATCAGGGAAGGATGCATTCCTGGGATGCACAGATGTACAGTGTCCCACAAAAGTAAGTACACCCCTCACATTTTTGTAAATATTTTATTATATCTTTTCATGTGACAACACTGAAGAAATGACAGTTTGCTACAATGTAAAGTAGTGAGTGTACAGCTTGTATACAAGTGTAAATGTCCTGTCCCCTCAAAATAATTCAACAAAAGTGAGTACACCCCTAAGTGAAAATGTCCAAATTGGGCCCAATTAGCCATTTTCCCTCCCTGGTGTTATGTGACTCGTTAGTGTTACAAGGTCTCAGGTGTGAATGGGGAGCAGGTGTGTTAAATTTGGTGATATCTCTCTCAATCTCTCATACTGGTCACTGGAAGTTCAACATGGCACCTCATAGCAAAGAACTCTCTGAGTATCTGAAAAAAAGAATTGTTGCTCTACATAAAGATGGCCTAGGGCGGCTATAAGTAGATTGCCAAGACCCTGAAACTGAGCTGCAGCATAGTGGCTAAGACCATACAGCAGTTTTAACAGGACGGGTTCCATTTAGAACAGGCCTCACCATGGTCGACCAAAGAAGTTGAGTGCATGTGCTCAGCGTCATATCCAGAGGTCGTCTTTGGGAAATAGACGTATGAGTGCAGCCAGCATTACTGCAGAGGTTGAGGTGGTGGGGGGTCAGCCTGTCAGTGCTCAGACCATACGCCGCACACTGCATCAACTTGGCCTGCATGGCTGTTGTCCAAGAAGAAAGCCTTTTCTAAAGATGATGCACAAGAAAGCCTGCAAACAGTTTGCTGAAGACAAGCAGACTAAGGACATGGATCACTGGAACCATGTCTTGTGGTCTGAGGAGACCAACATAAACTTAACTGGTTCAGAAGGTGTCAAGCGTGTGTGGCGGCAACCAGGTGGGGAGTACAGAGACAAGTGTGTCTTGCCTACAGTCAAGCATGGTGGAAGTGTCATGGTCTGGGGGCTGCATGAGTGCTGCCAGCACTGGGGAGCTACAGTTCGTTGAGGGAACCATGAATGCCAATATGTACTGTGACATACTGAAGCAGAGGATAATCCCCTCCCTTCGGAGACTGGGCCGCAGGGCAGTACTCCAATATGATAACGACCCCAAATACACCTCCAAGATGATCACTGCCTTGCTAAAGAAGCTGAGGATGAAAGTGATGGACTGGCCAAGCATGTCTCCTGACCTAAACCTTATTGAGCATCTGTGGGGCATCCTCAAACAGAAGGTGGAGGAGTGCAAGGTCTCTAACATCAACCAGCTTTGTGATGTCATCATAGAGGAGTGGCAGAGAAATCTGAAAAGTTTGTTCCTTATGCTAGAGTCATCACCAGTAAAGTATTTGTACATTGATATCATATCCCCCCTCAAGCGTCTGTTATCCAGAGAGAATAAGTTCAATGCTTGTAGTCTTTCCTCATAGCTGATGTCCTCCATTCCCCTAATTATTCTTGTTGCCCTTCTCTGGACTCTCTCCAGCTCCAGCACATCCTTCCTGAGGACCGGTGCCCAGAACTGGATGGAATACTCCACATGTGGCCGGACCAGAGTCTTGTAGAGTGGGAGAATAATCTCTTCAGTTCTGGAGTGAATCCCCTTTTTTATACATGCCAGTATTTTGTTGGCTTTGCTTGCAGCGGCTTAGCATTGCATGCCACTGCCAAGCCTGTTGTCCACTAGGACCCCCAGGTCCTTTTCCATCTTAGAGTCACTCAGAGGTTCCCCCCTAGTGAGTAGCTTAGTTTCGTGTTTCTGATGCCCAAGTGCATTACTTTACATTTTTTAACATTAAACCTCATCTGCCATGTAGTTGCCCACCCCATTATTTTCTTCAGGTCTGCTTGTAAGGTTTCTACATCATGCATCGAAGATATTGGCATGCTTAGTTTAGTATCATCCGCAAATACCGAGATTGTGCTAGATATCCCCTCCTCTATGTAGTTTATGAATAAATTAAACACGATTGGTCCCAGGACAGAACCTTGGGGAGCCCCACTTTCCACACCCGCCCAATCTGAGTACTCCCCATCTATCACCACCCTCTGGACTTTCCCCTGGAGCCATTTCTCTATCCAGGTTCTCACCCTATGGTCCATACCTATGTACCTTAGTTTGTACAGTAAGCGTTTGTGGAAAACTGTGTCAAATGCCTTTGCAAAGTCCAGATACACCACATCCACAGGCTTTCCTTTGTCTAGATGGCAACTCACCTCATTGTAGAAGGTTATGATCGAGGAACGTATACATGCCACAAGATGTACACCAAATCGCATCTCCACACCAGCCAGGCATTGTACCCAATAATCGAATCTGTTGGGGATTCAGTAATTTAGGTCTGTCGTGTGTAGCTGTTTTCTAGCTTCTTAACTCTACTTTCTTAGCCTCTGGTACTCCGTGACACTCACTGACACTCACAGGCACTCACTGACACTCACTGACATTCACAGACACACATAGGCACTCACTGACACTCACAGGCACTCACTCACACTCACAGGCACTCACTGACACTCGCTGACACACTCACGCTAAGGTATTCTTCCGGGCGCTAAGGTATTCCTCCCGGTCGCTAAGGTCTTTTTCCCGGTATTTTTCCCGGTTGCTACAAACTACTAAATACCATTCTGAGTTGCTGCAATAACATTTCAGCAAAATGGACTAGCCTGCTGCATCATTTTTCACTTTGATTTCCTGGGTGTCTTTTAATTCAGCCCTCTGTAGGTTGATAATTTTCATTTCCATTAAACGATGTGGCATCTTTTTGTTTCTGACATATTACCCAGTCCATATCAGTATAGATATCCAGCATGATATTTTTCTCCATTGAGATCTGATGTGTTTTCAAAGTGTTCCTTTAATTTTTTTGAGCAGTGTAGTAACTTACATCCGGACTTCCGGGATGCATGCAGCAGTTCTTGGAGCTCCATGCAATCCACCGCTATCCTGCATTAATCCTGCTCACCCAGCCTCTGTAACTTGTCCAGATTACCTCCATATCGCTCCTAATCGTGGAGAGAGAGCGGGTCTGGACCCAAGATGGCGCCGATCCTCCTCATGGACTGAAGACCACACAGACACGGCCTGTTCGCCCTGCACAGCCTCCATCTAACAGGAGTGAGTCACCAGACATTATAGACTCTAGTCTAGATGAACTGCCAGCATGCCTCCTCCCCAGTGGCGTCGGCAGGGGGGGGCTGACCAGGGCTATAGCCCCGAGTGTTCCCCCGAAAAGCCAGAATCTCCTGTTCATTTTAATTAACTATTAGCCCCGAGCCTCCTCCCCTCTGTGCTGGCTGGGCGGCCCTCATCTGGCTTTACTTCCTGGCCTGCTGTGCACTGTGGACACACTGGTTGCTACTTAGCCTGCTGCTTGGCGTCTAGCAACCTGTGATGTCATGCAGGATTAGACTTTCTCCTCCCTCCAGCCTGCAGGTGGCAATAGAGAGCGCTGCTGTGCAGTGAGAGAAGGCTGCCGCCCCCCTCTATCCCCTTGTCACATGGCTGGAGGGAGGAAAACGATGCTTCCCGGTGTGGTGTGTAAGTACAAGGGGGAGAACTCAGCCCAAGACCTTCCCTCTCTCCTCACACCTCTCTTCCTCATCCTTATCCTTAGAGCCCTCTCACCTACCCATGCTGCCTGTCAGCACATACTGCCCGATCTTCAGGTCTCCCGGGCAGCTGCACATTGCTGACTCCTCTGTCCCCTCAGCACTACTAGAAGAGAGGTGAGTACACACAGCTCTCACACTGATCCAGCCTGTCACTATGTATCTCTTCCAGCCCTGCAGCCTCAGCACAGATGCCTCTGTGATCCTTCCCACGCGTCCCCTCCCCTCCTCCTCTTCTCTCTGTGGCTGATGATGGAGGTAAAGTCAGCTTCAGCCAGCTAATGTCTCTTCTGTTCTCCCGGCCACTGCACAATGCCTCTGTGATTCTTCCCGTGCTTCCCCCTCCCATGCTTGATAACAGAGGTCCATGCACTGTTTTCTTATCAGCCTTCCAGCCTGCACACCTCCTGTCCCTGCATTCTCTGCTAGCCTTGTGCTGTGAATCTCCCTGAGCTCCCTCAAACACCACAATAGGAGAGGGGGCACATGAAGAGCACCTGTCTTACTCAACAGTATCCTGGCCAGTCATTACACTGTCCATGTTACCCACACTCTGCTGCACCTGTGATTTCGACGGGTAAAACAAAAGGGAAGCAAACACAAATATATCTGGATCCTTTGCTGGCTTGGCCACCCGACACCCACAACTCATTAGTAGCTGGCAGTGAAACACTTTAGAAAAACAAAATCCTTCTCGGTTACTGTGAATAGGGATGATCGAACGGTTCGGGTCGACCATCGGTTCGACCCAAACATTGACTGTTCGAGGTTTGGCCGAATTCCGAACTTTTTGCTGAAAAAGTTCGGAATTCAGCAACCAGAACCGAGCAAAATGCAATGGGACAGGAAATGGGCTTTAAAAGCCCGTGATTGGACCAGAACCATCAGTAAAAGCCAATTGAGGGGGCTGGAGAATGCTAGGAATGTGATTGGAGTGACTAGGGGGTCCAGAGGCCAATCATTAGTGAATACGCCCCCCAGTATACAAGATAGCCCCGCCAAATTCCTAGCATTGTAATACAGGGACGTGGAAGAGAGTGGAAGCAGTTCTGTTACTTCTGCTTCAAAGTGTCATTTAGCAATTATTAGTGTGAGGAAAGGGATATCTACTGTAGTTAGGGTACTATTTTCCACTATAGTTAGATTTAATAATCTAGTTTCTGTAGGGAAAGTGTTAAGTGTAAGGGGACCGTAGTGTAGTGTAGGGTTAACTGACTGACTGCTATGGCAGGGTGACAAAACCCTTCCATTTCAGGGTGACCGCTATAGAGAAAAGATTGTTTGTATTAGAACACTTATAGAACCGTGATATGGCTTCGCCCCTGTCACCCTGCTTTTTGCTGCAGGCGTTTATAGGGCTTTTTTGAGGACATGTTTGGAGTCAGGCATGACATCTGAACTTCTGTGTAGGGGTATATATACACACACACATGTATGTATATATACACATACACATATATAGGTGTGAAAGTAGCAGAACCCTATGCTTGCGCTAATGAAATAATTAACAGGCATATGGCTCCGCTCCTATCACACCTATATATATGTGTATGTGTATAAATACATATAAGTGTGTGTGTATATATACCCCTATACAGAATTTCAGATGTTTTGCCTGCCTCCAAAGACCCCAAAAAAATGCCCAAAAACAAACGCCTGTTGCAAAAACACACCTGGGCGTTTTTGTAGCTGGCGTTTTTTTTGCATTTTTTGGGCGTCTTTGAAGGCAGGCATAACATCAGAACTTCTGTATAGGGGTATATATACACACACACTTATATGTATTTATACACATACACACATATAGGTGTTATAGCAGAGAAGCCATATGGGTGTTAATTATTTTATTAGCGCAAACATAGTGTTCTGCTACTTTCACACCTATATATGTGTATGTGTATATATACATACATGTGTGTGTGTGGTGTATATATACCCCTATACAGAAGTTCTGATGTTATGCCTGCCTTCAAAGACGCCCAAAAAATGCCCAAAAAAACGCCAGCTACAAAAACGCCCAGGTGTGTTTTTGCAGCAGGCGTTTTTTTTGGGCATTTTTTGGGGGTCTTTTGAGGCAGGCAAAACATCTGAACTTCTGTATAGGAGTATATATACACACACACTTATGTGTATACACATACACATATACAGGTGTGATAGGAGCGGAGCCATATGCCTGTTAATTATTTCATTAGCGCAAGCATAGGGTGTAATGGTATAGTGCGTTTGCACCCTAGTTTGTCAGGCCACCATTTCGTTCAAAGGCTGTCGCAAGCATCCATCTTGTGGTGCGAGCTTAGTTGACAGTGTCGAAAATGGTCATTCATACCAGCCTCATCCCCCAGCCTTTTGGCACTGTAATCACCCCCCACCCCACCTCAGTTAGTGTCACTGAATGCCAGGTTTCACACCTTCAATATACACAAGCAGCTTGACCAAGCAGGAGTTGTGTCTCCGAGGACAGCAGGGGGTCAGAGCAGATGTCCAGTGAAAACTGTCTTGTAAATTCCCAAAGCCAAACTGTTAAGTTACATCTCACAATCCATGCTCAAATCATATCTTTTTACCCGAACATAACATATTAACAATAAGTAGATATTTGGGTGCCCCATAAAATACCAATCGAATTAAGTCCCAACACGGACACCTTCAGGCCTAGGAAAGACAAGCTAGCGATCTGATGCCGTACAGGTCAGAGGTTATTCCAAAATAACCCATGTTTAAAGATAGGATATTCCAAACCGGACCATGAAATATCGGTTTCAAGCGTGTAACCATTTCATATCTCCAAATATGAGTGCTTTTATGAATCTGTCAAAGCGGGAGGTCACTTAGCAGTTTATAGACTCGGAGCCATTGGCTGAGTACTTCTGGTGACACCCCCTGGAGGGTCAGAGAAAAAGACAGGGACTGAGAGAGTTCTCAGTTCTCATTCTAAGATCGAAGGCATAACACCGCCCAAGGGGAACCAAACATAGCTGTTCAACTCTGAAACTAAGGTAATACCAGGACCGTTTAATGCAAGTATTTTCATCCTTTCTCTTCATATTTCTCAATTGCTGTATTGTGTCTCTATTTCTTTGTAACCCATTTTTCTGTAAATATTTTTATTCGCACCAATTTTAAACGCAACTTGACCCAAACGAACCTGCCTCCTGAAGCGCGCTACTGTGTGTTTCAGACGGTTATTCTAAAGTCATACTTGATATTTGTACTGTTTAGGCTAACCTATCGGAAACATTCTGGTCTGAGGTGACTGGGTGTGTTACAGATGGTTATTCTAAAGTCATAATTGATATTTGTCAAACCACGAGCATCCTCTAGGCTCAGCGGTGGCAGAGAAAGGGTTAATCGTTTAATTAACCCGGTGACAATCGCTCTCAGTCTGCTGGCATCTAGATTGTGGTCCAGCAAGCCGGACAATCTGTGTGCTGGGTGCAGCTGAGAGTGGCATTGTTACACAAGTGACGGCAGGGTGCGAGATTGCTTGGTCTTTGGTCACGAGGTGGATGAGAAGGCCAGGGGTCTGATACCCGCCACCGTCACATAGGGTTCTGCTACTTTCACACCTATATATGTGTATGTGTATATACATACATGTGTGTGTGTACATATACCCATACACAGAAGTTCTGATGTTATGCCTGCCTCCAAAGACGCCCAAAAAATGCCCAAAAAAACGCCAGCTACAAAAACGCCCCAGGTGTGGCATCAGGCAGTGGGATGTGGCTTAACCGCGTAAGGACTGGATAGGTTTTACCCCCTCAATGACCAGGCCATTTTTTGCGATACGGCACTGCGTTACTTTAACAGACAATTGCGCAATTGTGCGACGCTGTACCCAAATAAAATTGATGACCTTTTTCCCCCCACAAATAGAGCTTTCTTTTGGTGGTATTTGATCACCTCTGCGGTTTTTATTTTTTTTTGCACTATAAACAAAAAAAAAAAACTGACTTTCTGCTATAAAACATCCCCAATAAAACAAAATTAAAAAATCTATTTTTTCCATCATTTTAGTCCAATTTGTATTCTGCAACATATGTTTGGTAAAAAAAATAAGTGTATTTTGATTGGTTTGCCCAAAAGTTGTCGGGTCTACAAACTAGGGGAAAGATTTATATCATTTTTATTTTTTTTTTACTAGTAATGGTGGCGATCTGGGATTTTTAGCGGGACTGCGAGATTGCGGCGTACAGATCGGACACCTAACTGATATTTTTGGGGGGACCAGTGACATTACTACAGTAATCAGTGCTAAACATATGCACTGTTACTGTACTAATGACACTGGCAGGAAATAGGTTAACACCAGGGGCGGTTAAACTGTTAAATGTGTCCCTAGGGGATGCTTTCTAACTGTGGGGGGGGGGGGGTGAACTTGCTGGATGAACACAGAAACCTGTGTTCCTAAATAGGAGGATCCCTGTGTTCATCACTGACAGAACAGCTGTGTGTCATTTTTACTTAGGAAGACCGCCGTTCTGTCTCCATGGGGAGCGATCGCGGGTGCCTGGCAGACATTGCGTCCGCCGGACCCGCTTATTGGCTCCCTCTCTAGCCAATCGGCGCGTGTGCACGCGTCAACTAACTGCTACACAAAACGACATACAGGTACGTCGTTAGGCATAACAGAGCCAACCTGCCGCTGTATAAGTACAGCGGTGGTTGGCAAGCGGTTAAACTCGCATACACACATTCCTGCCACACAAGTAGAGACCGAGCTCGGCCGTTCACCAATCGCCTGGCTCCAGACTGCACATGTATTCTTCAGAATCACAGACGACTATCTGTTTTTCTAAAGTATTTTATTAGCAGCCACTCATGAGTTGTGACCAGGCCAGGAGGTACTAAGCCACTTGTCAACCGCACTATAGCCAAATGATGGCTACAGCACAGGCGGCCAGTTCTGGGAGGCCGTCATATGATGTCCTCCAATGATCGCACCCACCACTCTCTGTGACCGCAGTGTTCTCCGGATACTACTGATCACAGATTGAGATAAAGAGCCAATCAGTGGCTTTTACCTCATGATCAGCTGTATCCAATCGCAGCTGACCACAATGTATACAGAAGCTGGTTATCAGCTTTTCTTTCCTCATGCTGACAGAGTAAGAAAAGGGAGAAGAGAACTGATAACCGGCTTCTGTAAAAGGGACATCTATACTGATAATCAGGACACTGATCATCAGTGAAGCCCCAGCAGTGCCCACCAGTGCTTGCAATCTGTGCCACCTACCAGTGCCTCCTCATCAGTTCAGCCTCTTCAGTGCCCATCAGTGCATCCTATTACTGTAGCCCCATCAGCGCACAAAAGTGAAGGAGAAAAATTACCCATTTGCTAAATTTTATAACAAACTATGAAAGTTTTTTTTTTCTTTTAGTTTTCTGACTTTTTTTTTGTTTATTTAGCAAGAAATCAAAACCGCAGTGGTGGTTAAATACCACCAAAATAAAGCTCTATTTGTGTGGAAAAAAAGGATAAAAAGTATGTTTGGTTGCAGTGTTGCATGACCGCACAATTGTCATTCAAAGTGCAGCAGTGCTGAAAGCTGAAAATTGGGTTCAGCAAGTGCACAGTAGGCAAGTAGTTAAATATTTTAAATAAGGGCAACCTGGAGGAGCAGAACAAAAGGGGCACTCTACAGGAGGATGTAAGGGGGCACTCTAAAGGTACTAACTGCTCTAGAGTTTCCTAGTGCTTCTAGAGCAGTGTTTCTCAACCTTTTTTCAGTTGAGGCACATTTTGAAAGCATATTTAGTCCCTAGGCACCCCAGTCTAAGAATAATGCAGGTAGTTGTGGGTGTGGGAATTGCAGCTGTTCCCACATCTGCAACCACCCACAGCTAAAATGTGTTGCTCTTTACAGATGCATGGGGTTGCCATTCATTCCTAATAGCATCCTCACCCATCTAAAAACACGTTTGCAGATGTGGGAACCGCCGTTAATTTGCATGGTGCAAAAAAAGCATGCGATTTCCCAGCCACTGTGTTTTAAAAATGGTGCGGGAACTGTTTTCCTGCATGAAACACAGACACAGCAGCCTATTCAAATGAATGAGCTGTCGTGCCCAAGCAAACGTAGCTCATAGAGCCACAATAGTGTGAACCTAGCCTAAGAGCTCACTGACACGTTAGGTCTGGGGTGGTAAAACAATGTAATAGCCACATTTTTACCACCCCCAACTGCTTTCTCTTTACCTACAGAGGCACAAGCCAGTGTTGTACACATGCTGTAGCCACAATGCTTTGTGGCTATGGCAGAAATTATACCCCCTGTTAAATTTAGCGGGCATTACTGATGAATGGGGCCTTGCTGCAACCACGTGCATTGCATGCAGTTGCAGCACAATGGTGGTGCATACAGTGGAGGAAAAAAAAAGCAGTGAAAAGGCGACATTGCCTCCTTAGGCTCCATGTACACGGGACGCTGGAAATGGCCGTTTAGGAGCAGTTGGGCGTTTTTTTTAGAAGCCCCTGAACCCATCTACATTTTATCTTATCTGTCCATGTACACCAGGTCGTTTGCGGTCGTTTGCGGGCAGTTGTGTTCAGGGACTTTTTTTAGAACGCAATTATTTGCGTTCGAACGTGTGTTTCCCGGCGTTTCAAACGCAAAAACGCGACCGAACGCGATGATCCGCGTTTGCCGTTCGCGTTTTTCCATTTTAAAGGGGAATCATTTTTTTGACCTCTAGGAACGGTTCTAAACGCAAACGCCCACAAACGCCCGCTAAACTCGGGTACAAACGCGACCGAACGGACGTTTCAAACGTCCTAAAAATTCCAGCATTCAAAGGGAATTTTAACAACGTCCCGTGTACATGGACCCTTACTGTCTGTAAATGCCTCTGAAAAGCAACCTGAGAATGGATTGCTTTTCAGTGGAGCAGCATTCTCTACTGCTAGTGTAAAGGAGCCCTAAAAAAAGCAGCCCTGCTGGCTTAGAAAAGCAGTTCTGATCATACAAAGTATAGGGGTCAGGATCAAAAGTAACGTACATACATCCACAAATATGCACACCCACTGTATATACCCTCACAGACACACACATATTGTACATACACACACATACACACACACACACACACATATATATATATATATATATATATATATATATATATATATATATATATTACACACACACACATATTTCATACACAAACACACAGAGGAACACTGTACATACATACACACACTGAGAGTACATACATATAGCCTTTTTTAAAAAATGCAGATCTACTAACCTGCCTGATGCAGACTCCTCGTCGCTTGGCTGAATGGCTGACTTTCACTTTCATGCTGGGAGGACGCAGAGCAGGCCAGCAAGCTGGAAGTAGCCTCCCCGTTCAGGGCTCTGTTCATCGTCAGCTCTGCACATTACTGACAACTCTACGGACAGCTCAGAAACTCTTCACAGTTGTTTTCTCTCACACGGGTACACGTGCCTCCCTGGCTACTCCGACAAGAGTGGGAAGTATTGCATCCCAGCAAGCTGTGCGGACATCAGACCGGCCCTTAGCAACCGATGATGATGTCGTCGGTTGGCAGGACGCGATCGGCGGCTCACATAGCTTTTCCAGTGTATGCAGCAGCTACTTGCATGTTTGACACAGCGGACATGCACCGCTGTTATCAAAAAAGGTTTAACTGGTGGCGAAAATAATCTTTTACCAAATGCCTGCTTGGTTGTGGATGTTTTTGGCCACTTTGCTGCAGCACCCCTGGGAACGCTTCATGGCACACTAGTGTGTCGGGGCACCCCAGTTGAGAAACGCTGTTCTAGAGTACCACCGTAGTATAGTATTACAAAGGGGGCACTCTGGAGGATGTAAGGGGGAGTCTGTAGGTTATAACCTCCAGAGTGCCCCCTTTTTCCTCTCCCGTCAGAAGCAGCCGCAGGTATTTGTGTTTCCTATGCTTCAGTTCATGAATGGGGAGGAGCCTCTGTCTCCTGTTTATTCATCTACAGTGCAGCTGAGGCTACAGAGAAAGGGACTGGGGATTTGTTATTAGTCCCTTTCTCTGTCTCAAAAATGAGACTTCAGGAATCTATGTAGAGCCCTGATACTTCATCAAAGCGCCTACCTCCCCCCCCCCCCCCCCACCCCCAACAGGATTCTGAAAAGAATGTAAAAAAATTATATTATTTTAAAACGACTTGAACATTAAAATAGAAAAAAAATAAAAATGTAAAAAAAAATAAACGTTGTAACAAATCTAACTAAAATTTCTAAGTGGATTAAAAAAAACACACCAATATGCAGCATAATATAGCCAAAGCCACTGTGTGCCGCATCACTCTATGCCCACCGCAGGTCATCATCTCCTTGGTAGAAGCCCCAGTGCATTACTTTGCCCAGGGGCTCATGATGCTGTTAAGGTGGCATTTCCCGTAAGAGGCTCCTGGTCCCTTTATTGGGTTGCCAGCTTTAAGTCTCCTGCCACTCTGTATGTCACGGAGCTTGGTGCCCTCCACACGGCCCTGCCACATTAATTAGGATGGCTGCCGAGTGGTGGCCATCTTTAAACCTGGGGGGCCCCATGATCTCCTAATGCCCGGGGGCCCCATGAGTTGTCAGTCCGTCCCTGCCCATTCCCTCTCTTCCCTAGAGCCCAACTCCTCGCATACCCCCCCATCTCCTCATCAGATCCCCATCTCCTCACCTACCCCCATCTCCTCTTCAGATCCCCATCTCCTCACCTACCCCCCCATCTCCTCCTCAGACTCCCCTCCCCTCACCTATCCCCCCATCTCCTCCTCAGACCCCCCTCTCTTCCTCAGACCTCCCCCTCTCCACACCTACCCCTCCCCTCTCTCCCTAGAACCCCATCTCCTCACCTACCCCCCCCCCCCAATCTCCTCCTCAGACCCCCCTCTCCTCACCTACCCCTCCCCCATCTCCTCCTCAGACTCCCCCCTCTCCTCCTCAGACCCCCTCTCCTCCTCAGACCCCCCCTCTCCTCACCTACCCCTCCCCTCTCTTCCCTAGAACCCCATCTCCTCACCTACCCCCCCCCCCAATCTCCTTCTCAGACCCCCCCCCCTTTCCTCACCTACCCCTCCCAATCTCCTCCTCAGACCCCCCTCTCCTCACCTACCCCCATCTCCTCCTCAGACCCCCCTCTCCTCACCTACCCCCTCTCCTCACCTACTCCCTCCATCTTCTCCTCAGACCCCCCCCCCACCTCTCTTCACCCCCCAAGCTTATATTGTATGGAGCCCAGAAAATTTCATTGGTAATCCTTTTTAAAGTCTACCAGCCTGTCTTTCTACTCTTTTTATTTATTGATTTATTTTACCATGAGAGCAGACATTTATTTTCACTGACCCACTGACGCGATTTTCTCCTGACGCGATTTTCTCCTCTCCTCCTGACCTCCTGACCCCTGTTCTCCTCTCCTCTCCTCCTGACCCCCTGTTCTCCTCTCCTCCTGACCCCTTGTTCTCCTCTCCTCTGTCCTCTTCTCTCCCCTCTCCTCTGTTCTCCTCTCCTGACCCCCTATTCTCCTCTGTTCTCCTCTCCTGACCCCCTATTCTCCTCTGTTCTCTCCTCTGTTCTCTGTTCTCTCCTCTATTCTCTCCCCTCCTCTGTTTCTGACCCCCTGTTCTCCTCTGTTCTCTCCACTGTTCTCCTCTCCTCTGTTCTCTCCTCTCCTCCTGACCACCTGTTCTCCTCTCCTCCTGACTCCCTGTTCTCCTCTCCTCCTGACTCCCTGTTCTCCTCTCCTCCTGACCCCCTGTTCTCTTCTCCTCTCTTCCTGACCCCCTGTTCTCCTCTCCTCCTGACCCACTGTTCTCCTCTCCTCCTGACCCCCTGTTCTCCTCTCCTCTCCTCCTGACCCCCTGTTCTCCTCTCCTCCTGACCCCCTGTTCTCCTCTCCTCTTCTCTCCTCCTGACCCCTGTTCTCCTCTCCTCTTCTCTCCTCCTGACTCCCTGTGCTCCTCTCCTCCTGACCCCCTGTGCTCCTCTCCTCCTGACCCCCTGTGCTCCTCTCCTCCTGACCCCCTGTGCTTCTCTCCTCTCCTCCTGATCCCCTGTACTCCTCTCCTCCTGACCCCTGTTCTCCTCTCCTCTTCTCTCCTCCTGACTCCCTGTGCTCCTCTCCTCCTGACCCCCTGTGCTCCTCTCCTCCTGACCCCCTGTGCTCCTCTCCTCCTGACCCCCTGTGCTTCTCTCCTCTCCTCCTGATCCCCTGTACTCCTCTCCTCCTGACCCCCTGTTCTCCTCTCCTCTCCTCCTGACCCCCTGTTCTCCTCTCCTCTCCTCCTGACCCCCTGTTCTCCTCTCCTCCTGACCCTCTGTTCTCCTCTCCTCCTGACCCCCTGTTCTCCTCTCCTCCTGACCCCCTGTTCTCCTCTCCTCTCCTCTCCTCTGTTCTCTCCTCTCCTCCTGACCCCATGTTCTCCTCTCCTCCTGACCCCATGTTCTCCTCTCCTCCTGACCCCCTGTTCTCCTCTCCTCTGTTCTCTCCTCTCCTCCTGACCCCATGTTCTCCTCTCCTCCTGACCCCATGTTCTCCTCTTCTCTCCTCCTGACCCCCTGTTCTCCTCTTCTCTCCTCCTGACCCCCTGTTCTCCTCTCCTCCCGACCCCCTGTTCTCCTCTCCTCCCGACCCCCTGTTCTCCTCTCCTCCTGACCCCCTGTTCGCCTCTCCTCCTGACCCCCTGTTCTCCTCTCCTCCTGACCCCCTGTTCTCCTCTCCTCTGTTCTCTCCTCTCCTCCTGACCCCATGTTCTCCTCTTCTCTCCTCCTGACCCCCTGTTCTCCTCTTCTCTCCTCTCCTCTCCTCCTGACCCCTGTTCTCCTCTCCTCCCGACCCCCTGTTCTCCTCTCCTCCTGACCTCCTGTTCTCCTCTCCTCTCCTCCTGGCCCCCTGTTCTCCTCTCCTCCTGGCCCCCTGTTCTCCTCTCCTCTCCTCCTGGCCCCCTGTTCTCCTCTCCTCTCCTCCTGACCCCCTGTTCTCCTCTCCTTTCCTCCTTACCCCCTGTTCTCCTCTCCTTTCCTCCTGACCCCCTGTTCTCCTCTCCTCCTGACCCCCTGTTCTCCTCTCCTCCTGACCCCCTGTTCTCCACTCCTCTTCTCTCCTCCTGACCCCCTGTTCTCCTCTCGTCTTCTCTCCTCCTGACTCCCTGTGCTCTTTTCCTCTCCTCCTGACCCCCTGTGCTCCTCTCCTCTCCTCCTGACCCCCTGTGCACCTCTCCTCTGTTCTATCCTCTCCTGACCCCCTGTACTCCTCTCCATAGCACCCCATGTCTGACCCTTGATTGAGGGGGGCATTGGGTGGAGCTTGGGCGGTACTTTTAGATGTGGGAGGAGCTTGGGTGGGACTTTAAAATGTGGGAGGGGTTATCAAATTTACCTTCGGCTGAAGCCCCTGGTCTTTTTCCCACCTAGCAACGCCCCTGCTCCTCCCTGATTCACAGACACAGGAGTCACATACTGCCACTACTCCTAATGGGGAACAGGCTGAGCCATCCCTATCTCAAATAATGGAGGCTATATAGCATTGCCAGGCTATCCTCACTACACAAATGAGGGGGAGGAATCCAGAGGCCTTTATGGAGAAATGGCTTGCTGATACTTTTGGCATCTCCACGCTTTCCCGCCTATTTGCGATTGAACGCGCACACAGAGTCCCATTGGGTCCTCTACCCCCTGGTGCACCCCCACGTTCCCTGTTAATCAAACTATTGCATTTCTCAGGATAGAGAGATAATCCTGAGAGCTGCACGAGACAAGGGTCGACTATTGTACAATGGCAACGCTATTTATATTTTTCCAGACTTCTCCGCTGCCACAAAAAGGCAGCGTGTAACATTTATGGCTGTTAAAAAAACGCCTGAGGGATGTGCAAATAACATACAGTATGCTTTACGTGTCATCTATCAAGGGAAAATGCATTTCTTTACAGATCCAAAAGAAGTGTCTCACTGGATTGATGCTCTTGGGCTGTCCGTACCTCATCGCTCCAACCGTCACACTCCTCCTCACTGATAACTGACTGAGAATCATCATAACTCTGGATGTCATCACAGTTGTAATGCTTATGAATGCTTATGCGATAATGGCCATTTTTATCGCAGTCATCATATCTCCCTGGCATATAATATCTCTTTCTACAACTTGACGAATGATCCTAGTATGATATGGCACACTACAAGGGAATGTCCTCCCCCCTCTCCTTTCCCCTCCCCCCCCCCTTTTTTTTAATTCTTTTTCCCTTCAAGCTGGTTTGGGAATAAATTGTTGTGCCTGAATTTAGGTGGAACTGGTTTTCTGGTCTGATGCTGTTTCCCTCTGAGTGACCGAACTAGAGGGTTTCTCACTTGGTCTGGAGTGGCTACACAATGCCCTCCCTGCAGCTCTCACATATTTGGGATGGGGGGCTGGGTGGGTTAGGGTGGTTCATGTGTTTTGGGACTTAGAAATGGCCACACTCCAAATAACATCAAGATTACGAATGAATAAGCGCACCTGTTAGTGTGTGAAACGCGTCTACCTGTTATTGTTTGATACACTGGGATGTTCTTTTAATAAATCAGAATCTTGATGTTATTTGGAGTGCGGGCATTTCTTCTATGTCCATTGAGTGCGGAGGTGAGCCGAGGCGGGCACCCGTTACATCACTAGGCTTCTGACTTCACCTGGAGAAGTGTGTTTTCTTCTTGTTTCTATGTTTTGGGACTTACTTGGTTACTGTTTTATGTCATTCATAGTCCAGGTCTGCTGTATGAAAAGATGCTGCTCCTTCATGGGTCTGTAATTGTGATGCTTTATTATGTTTTTAATGACCACCTTTGGTCTAAAATAATTGTTTTCTTATGGATGGTTATTGTACCCCTCAAATGCCATATTCTGACGCTACTGCCCACTTTATATCTATGAATACACTATGGGTAATCTTGCGGAATATTAGGGGACTAAAATAAAACGCTTCCTCGTGTTTGAATATCTGTCTAGACATAATCCACATGTTGTCCTTCTTCAGGAGACACATCTACTAGAGATGGACGAACATCGGCCGGGGCGGTTCGCGAACGTCAGCCGCAAATTTTCTCAAAAGTCTGCGAACCGCAAGTTCGCGGCGGGCCCCATTGACTTTAATGGGAGGCGAACTTTAAAAACCTTTAGGTCATATTTGCAGCTACAAAAGACGTACTAGCTGTGCACAAATAGTCCCAGCACATGGACACTGTCATAACAGAAGTATTGCAATTGGAAAAGTTGCCCTAAATATTTCTTTTTTTTTACAGCAAAAATTTTTTATTTTTTTTCACAAATCAGCCAGAACTGACAGCAGCCGGTAAATACATGTCTAATACATATAGGGTCCATTCACACATCTAAAATGGGTCCACATCCATTCCACAATTTGGCGGAACCTTTACAGACCCATTGATTTTCAATTCCAGTCTGAAAAATAGGCATTCACAGGATAAAGAAGTAAGTGTCGGCCATTCCAGGCCCCAAAAATTAGCTCACATGGGTTTACCTGACAGCTAAGAACGTAGTATTCTGTTCCTGAAGGTACATTAGGCATTCACAGGATACAGAAGTAAGTGTCGGCCACTATAGGTCCCAAAAAATAGCCCACATGGGTTTACCTGACAGCTAAGAACGTTGTATTCTGTGGCTGAAGGTACATTAGGCATACACAGGATAAATAAGTAAGTGTCGGCCATAAAAGGCCCCAAAAATTAGCCCACATGGGTTTACCTGACAGCTAAGAACATAGTATTTGATGGCTGGAGGTACATTAGACATTCACACAGTATACAGAAGTAAGTGTCGGCCTCTATAGGCCCCAAAAATTAGCTCACATGGGTTTAATTTTTTCACATTATGAAACAAAGGTGTATACATACCGGTCATGCCAATCCGTGTGATGTATATAGCCACTGTGTTAAAAACACCGGGATTGTTGTGCATCCAATAGTTGACTGCTACAACACTGACAAAGTCAGAAAATGTAAACAAATCAAGATGAATTTGCCACAGCTAAGAACCATTTCTCCCAAAGCTGTGGCAAATTCATCTTGATTTGTTTACATTTTCTGACTTTGTCAGTGTTACATTAGGCATTCACAGTATGCAAAAGTAAGTGTCAGCCTGTATAGGCCCCAAAAATTAGCTCACATGGGTTTAACTGACAGCAAAGAACGTAGTGTATTTGATGGCTGGAGGTACATTAGGTTTTCACAGTATACAGAAGTAAGTGTTGGCCTGTATTGGCACCAAAAATTAGCCATTCAATTGACATGAAATGCCTTTTATGCCGCTGTATGTAGCGAAAGCCAAGGACCCGGAATTGCTGTGGGTGGATGGCAGTCTGGCGGATATTTGTGGCCTGGCATGAGGAATTTCAATGAAACATGGTCTACTGGTCACATGTGTTGAATTCCTCAGAGATCCATGCCTTATTCATTTTTATAAATGTGAGGTAGTCTACACTGTCATGAGCTAGGCGAGTGCGCTTATCGGTCACTATCCCCCCTGCTGCACTGAACGTCCTTTCGGACAGGACACTGGACGGGGGGCAAGCCAACAGTTCCATTGCAAATTGTGCAAGCTCTGGCCAGAGGTCAAGCCTGCCCACCCAGTAGTCCAGGGGTTCATCACTCCTCAGAACATACACATCGGCCGTTAACCCGATTTAGTCGGACACCTGTCGGACACCTTTTTTACGCTCCAACATTTGAGCCACAGAAGCCTGCCTTTTTCCAGAACAACGTGACGACGGCATCATGGAAGGTGGAGTGGAGGACAAATGTGAGGAGAGAGGAGAAGGAGAAGAGGCTGGACGGTGAGAGCCTGGAGTGTGGCTTTGTGGGTTCTGACGGTGCTGCTCCCACTGGGCTCCGTGATGGGATTTCAGGTTCCTTCTTAAGGTGGTGTCCCTAGGTAAGTGTTGGGCTTACCGCGACTTATGAGTGCAAAGGCTGAAGATGGCAACACTGTTGTCAGCAACGGACACATTAAAAAAAGCCCACACCGCGGAGCCATGTGACGGCGTCCTGGGACCGCCAGATGTGACTGTACATGGTTGATGGCTTGCTCCTGATACATTTGCAGTCTGCTTTGTACCTCTTGTGCAATGCAAGTTCTGCCTGCCTCTCCTCCCTATCTGCCGGTTCGTCAGTCTGCCAGTTCTACAAATAATTGGCCAGTAACTGTTGTCACTGTGTGTAGCACAGTTAACACAGCAAAAGAGGCCAAATTTTTGCAGGACTAAAATACAATCTTAGAAACGTATACTGTTAACACCTCACTTCAGTCTGTGGTATTGGGGGGGCCACAGGTTTATTAAAACAGTTCTACAAATAATTGGCCAGTAACTGTTGTCACTGTGTGTAGCACAGTTTACACAGCAAGAGGCCACATTGTTGCAGGACTAAAATACACTCTTAGAAAATTATACTGTTAAATAACACCCCACTTCAATATGTGGTATTGGGGGGGCACTGGTCTTTCACACCAGTTCAAAAAATTGGCCAGTGAGTTTGGCACTGTGTGTACCAGACTTAACACAGCAAAAGAGGCAATATTGTTGCAGGACACAAATACACTTGTAAAAGTTTACTCAGATAACACCCCACTTCAATATGTGGTATGGGGGGGGGGGGCACTGGTCTATCATACCAGTTGTTCAAAAAATTGGCCAGTGAGTTTGGCACTGTGTGTACCAGACTTAACTCAGCAAAAGAGGCAATATTGTTGCAGGACACAAATACACTTGTAAAAGTATACTCAGATAACACCCTTCTTCAATCTGTGGTATTGGGGGGGGGGGCACAGGTTTATTACAACAGTTCTACAAATAATTGGCCAGTAACTGTTGTCACTGTGTGTAGCACAGTTTACACAGCAAGAGGCCAAATTTTTGCAGGACTAAAATACACTCTTAGAAAATTATACTGTTCAATAACACCCCACTTTAATATGTGGTATTGGGTGGCCACTGGTCTATCACACCAGTTCAAAAAACAGCACTGTGTGTACCAGACTTAACACAGCAAAAGAGGCAATATTGTTGCAGGACACAAATACACTTGTAAAAGTTTACTCAGATAACACCCACTTCAATATGTGGTATTGGGGGGGCCATTGGTCTATCACACCAGTTATATTACATTATAAGTGATTTTGTCACTGTTTGTAGTATTGCTGCAGCAACGCTCAGTCACCACACCTGTCACAATGCTGCACAGTGCACAATAATACTACTAATCTACTATAATATGCTTTCTACAAAGTATATTATACTGTGGATTACCCCCCTCCCCCCCCCCCTTTTTAGTGCACTGCACAGCAATACCAAAAAATTTGCAGCCCTTTAAATGACTTTTGTGGACATTAACCGAGCGATTTGTGTGGCTGCTGCCGATCTCTAACTGCCCCTAAAGCACAGACTGGATACCTGCCCCTAACCTGAAAAGAGACTGGACCTATACCAAAAATTGCAGCCCTTTTAGTTACTTTTGTGGACATTAACAGAGCGATTTGTGTGACTGCAGCCGATCTCTCTAACTGCCCCTAAAGCACAGACTGGATACCTGCCCCTAACCTGAAAAGAGACTGGACCTATACCAAAAATTTCAGCCCTTTAAATGACTTTTGTGGACATTCACAGAGCGATTTGTATGACTGCTGCCGATCTCTAACTGCCCCTAAAGCACAGACTGGATACCTGCCCCTAACCTGAAAAGAGACTGGACCTATACCAAAAATTGCAGCCCTTTTAGTTACTTTTGTGGACATTAACAGAGCGATTTGTGTGACTGCAGCCGATCTCTCTAACTGCCCCTAAAGCACAGACTGGATACCTGCCCCTAACCTGAAAAGAGACTGGACCTATACCAAAAATTTCAGCCCTTTAAATGACTTTTGTGGACATTCACAGAGCGATTTGTATGACTGCTGCCGATCTCTAACTGCCCCTAAAGCCCCGACTGAATACCTGCCCCCTAACCTGAAAAGATACTAGTAGACCTATACCGAAATACCAGCCCTGAAAAGGACTTTTGTTGATCTTCACAGAGCTATTTGTGTCTGGCAATCTCTCCCTCATGAACACAGCGGACCTCTCCCTACGCTGGCAAAAAGCAGAATTTGAAATGGCCGACAGCTCAGGTCTATTTATAGGGTAGGGGGCATGTCCATGTGCTGAAATGTTTTAATTGGCTGTCCCGTTCCACCTGACGGCTGTGTCATGGGTCAAAGTTCTCCCCAATGTAAACGAATATTGCCGCCGCGAACAACGCCATGTGTTCGCAAATTTGGCGGTTAGCAAACTAACAAGCAAAATTTGCCACGAACCGACCGCCGGGCGAACCGCAAGGCCATCTCTAACATCTACATGGCTCCAGGGTCTTGACACTCAAATGCGCTAGAATAGCCTATGCATTTCACTCAACATACTCTACATATTCTCGGGGTACCTCTATCTTAATTTCCAAATCCGCACCTATTTCCTTTAAGCAGGTTAAAACGGACCGTGGAGGCTGCTTTCTTATCCTTATCCTCGAAATTCTGGGTAAGCCTTATACTATAGTTAACCTATATTTGCCTCCACCATTTACCAAAGCATTATTTGAACGCATAATGACAGCAGTGATAGACATAGCTGAGGGACCTCTCCTGATAGCTGGTGATTTTAATACGTTCCTGAATAACTCCCCGGATCGACTCGGGGGGTCCACTGTACATTCCACTCCTCTCTCCTACTATCTAAATAAGTTTGATTTTGTGGATGCTTGGAAATGGAAACATGCAGATTTAAGGGAATACTCATGTCATATATGGAAATGGGGATTTTGCTGCGCATGTATGAGTCAAATAAATATAACTTTTAAAATATGTTAAAATACCATGAGAATATTAAATTCTTATCAGAGCTGCCAACACCTGACCCTGAATCAGAAACACCAGATCAAGAAATAGTATGAAATATAGATGGTGTAGCGCTTGAAACAATGAAAGTAGGATGAACCGCACAGTCCATAAAAACTAATAATGTTCACACATATCAAAAACTTAGAATATTAAAAGTCCTACAGAAAAGTATGATTCCCAAGAAGAAAGTGTAAACACTCCAAGCTCCGATAGTCCAGTGCAGAGAATCCACCACCAAGGAATGAGATTGGCCTCTTACCACAATGCAGTGATCCCCATTACAGGGATCGTATCCAGCATATAGTATCGGATCCAAAACCACAACCAGGTCCTGCACCGGCTCCCGTACCACTCAAACCCGCTCCACTCGAGACATATGGGTATGCAAATATGTCTTGAGTGGAGCGGGTTTGAGTGGTACGGGAGCCGGTGCAGGACCTGGTTGTGGTTTTGGATCCGATACTATATGCTGGATACGATCCCTGTAATGGGGATCACTGCATTGTGGTAAGAGGCCAATCTCATTCCTTGGTGGTGGATTCTTTGTACTAGACTATCGGAGCTTGGAGTGCTTACACTTTCTTCTTGGGATCACACTTTTCTGAAGGACTTTTAATATTCTAAGTTTTTGATATGTGTGAACATTATTCGTTTTTATGGACTGTGCAGTTCATCCTACTTTCATTGTTTTAAGCGCTACACCATCTATATTTCATACTCTTATACATATGGTACCTTGTCCCATATTGATTTATGTCTCACATCCCAAGTATTACTTGACATGTGTAGGATTCCGGTACCTCTGGTACCCTTAATAATCTATTTCCTTCCAAATATGCGTCCCACCTTTCTTACTAGGTGGTACGCATACACCTTTAAGACAGATGATGTCATCGCTGAGCGCCGCAGAGCGGCTATTTCAACCGCCGGCGTTCTCACTCACATCGTTCGTTCAACCTGCCTTGTGTATCCACATGCTTTCAAGCCTGTCTTGCTGTCGGAACCTCCAGCTGGTTGCTTCTACCTGGAGCAGACCGGAACCTCGCTACTGATCCCTGTATCTCGCTACCGGATCTTCCCCTCTCTACTGGACCCCTCTACTACTAACAATTACTAGTGATAAGTACCCCACAGGGGAATCCTCCATAACCTACTTACACTATCATCTGCACTGTTGCATAGATTGCTAGCTCTTGAGCCTACTACCATCTATCATCTGCACTGTTACATAGATTGCTAGCTCTTGAGTCTACTACCATCCATCATCTGCACTGTTACATAGATTGCTAGTTCTTAAGTCTACTACCATCTATCCTTGCACTGGGTTAGTCTATCCTGTAATTGTCATCTGCTGTCCTTACCACCTGTCACCATACTCGATTACTAACCTATCTGCACTCTACCTGATACCATCTAGTACTCTCCTGAACAAACCTATCAAGTACTTACCATCTCTATCACTGTTCACACCTGTCCCTTCAGCACAACACCTTCATACTGTCATATACATTCCACCACTCCAGGAACATCTTATTGAGTGTGTATATTTCTGTATGTTGAAGCTGACAGGCCCACAGTGATGAGTCTGGAGAGTTGGATCTGGTTATTCAACACATCTCTACATGACTACTGAGTGGAGATTTTGCAGCTGCATATCCAGCCTACTACAAAAACGCAGGAGCGTTACAGATTGAACGAACCAGAAAAAAAAAATGGATTCAGCAGAATTACCCACTCAAGTGACACAATTAACACAACAAGTAAATGCGTTAATACTTGCTCTTACTGAAGTAAAAGAAGAGAATCAGACTCTGACGCAGCAGGTAACCCGTCTCTCACGGCTTACTACTGTTCAGCCCCCTGAACCTAAAATAAACCCTCCCCTAGTGTTTACAGGTGATCGGAAAAAATTTTGTGAATTCAAAAACGCATGTCAATTGCTTTTTTTGTTAAAACCTCGTACATACTCTACTGATCAGATTAAAGTCTGTACCGTTATTTCATACTTAACGGGTGATCCCCGGGCCTGGGCAGACTCTCTCTTTGAGAAAAATGATCAGATTCTCAATTCCTATTTCTTATTTCTAGCAGAACTCGCTAGTTTATATGAAGACACCAATAGGCAGAGTACTGCTGATATTCAATTAAGGGCTTTAAAACAAGGAAGGAGACCTGTAGAAGACTTTGTAGCAGAGTTCAAAAGATGGACCCTTGATTCAGGGTGGAATGATACATCTCTGCGAACTCAATTCAGACTCGGGTTATCAGAAGCTGTTAAAGACGAGCTCGCCCGAGCGGATTTACCTGGCACCTTGGATGCCTTGATACAACTTAGTATCAACATCGACAGACGACTACGAGAAAGAAGGGCTGAAAAAATGGGAATGCCATTAACTAGTCCTTCTCAGATTGCGGCCGTTGACCCTACTCCCATGGAGGTAGGAACTATACATCCACCTTTATCGACTACTGAACGATCCAGAAGGAGATCCAGAAATCTCTGCATGTACTGCGCATCCCCGAATCATTTGATATGCGTCTGTCCCCTTGTCCGCAAAAAAGAGGGTGAGTGTTCACATGTCTTGCTAGTAGGATTAACGACTTCCTTTTCTAACCCCTATCTTTTTGTTCATTTAACATTACAGTGGGACCAGACTAGGATCACCACCAAGGCTATGATCGACACTGGATCTTGTGGAAACTATATTGATACACGTTTTGTTACCTTAAATAAAATACCTATTATTTCAAAGCTTAAACCTGTTTCTGTTAGTTTTATTAACGGTATTCCATTGTCTTCTGGTCCAATCACCAACCAGACAAAGGCACTCCTTGCCACTGCCAACGAGTCTCATGTGGAGACCATCACCTTTGATATACTAGCCTCACCCCATTTTTCCATTATTTTGGGACTTCCCTGGTTACACACACACCAACCAATCATAGATTGGAAAAGACGGACTTTGGCCTTCCCTTCTCACTATTGTGAGATTACGTGTAACCTCCCATCTTATGGAAAGATCCTGTCTGTGGTGTCAGATGAGATTGCACCACTATGCTATCAGGATCTGTCCGAAGTATTCCTTGAGAAAAATGCTCAAGTGTTGCCTCCCCATAGGGATTATGATTGCACTATTGATCTACTCCCTAACAGCAAATTGCCTTTCGGTCATGTTTATCCCCTTTCACAGGATGAACTTTCTCATCTCAAGGAATACTTGGATGAGAATTTGAAAAAAGGGTTCATCAGACCCTCTACTTCTTCCACAGCTGCAGGACTTTTCTTTGTCCGCAATAAGGATTCCAGTCTTAGGCCTATTATCAATTATAGGCAATTAAACACGATTACGATAAAGGATCGCTATCCTTTGCCTCTCATCCCTGAACTCATTGAACAAGTACGCGGGGCTACTTACTTCTCTAAATTAGACCTGAAAGGGGCATACAACCTAATCCGAATCCGTGACGGAGATGAGTGGAAAACAGCATTCAGAACCAGATACGGATTATTCGAATATCTTGTGATGCCATTCGGGTTGTGTAATGCTCCCGCAGCCTTCCAAAGGTTCATAAACGACATCTTTAGAGACTTACTTGATGTCTGTGTCGTAGTATACCTGGACGATATACTTATCTATTCGCGATCTATGCCTGAACATATAAAACATGTAAGACTTGTGTTATCCAGATTACTCTCACACAATCTATACGTGAAATTAAAAAAATGCTTATTTCATAAGGAAGAAATATTATTTCTAGGATACATCATATCCAAAACTGGAATTAAGATGGATATGAGCAAGATATCCTGTATTCTAGACTGGCCTATACCAACAACTCGTAAGGCATTACAGCGATTCCTTGGATTCTCCAACTTCTATAGGAAGTTCATCAAGAACTTTTCCGCTATTGTGAGACCTCTCACACAACTGACAAGTATAAAGAAACCATTCAAATGGTCAGAAGAAGCAAATCAAGCTTTCTGCTTGTTAAAATCAAGCTTTACCTCTGCTCCCATACTACGCCATCCAGACCCATCCCTCCAATATATTCTGGAGGTAGATGCGTCAAATATGGCAGTAGGAGCAGTTCTCTCCCAACGACCAACAAATACTTCACCACTCCACCCAGTTGCTTTCTTTTCAAAATCAATAAGCAGCCCAGAGGTGAACTACCCAGTAGGTGAAAAAGAGTTACTTGCCATAAAACTGGCACTGGAGAATTGGCGACATCTACTCGAAGGTACCCAGTTACCAATACTCATTTATACAGATCATAAAAACCTTCAATACCTCCAGACTAACAAAACTCTCTCCCACCGACAGGTACGATGGTCATTATTCTTCCTAAGATTCAACTTCCTAGTGACTTACACGCCTGCAGACAAAAATAAAAAAGCGGATGCGCTATCACGATTAATCGAAGATAACTGCGCCGAAATCCCTTCCATTCCCATAATACCCTATGAACGTATTATTGGTGTTGTCCGTTCCTTGAAGGAAGAGATTTTGCACAGTATAGGATTGGATTCACCTCCACCACAACTGAGTACTGATGCAGAAGGCTTCCTCTATTACAACGACAAACTTTACATACCCCCTACTATGCGCACCAAGATTTTGGAGTTGTCACATGATGTGCCCATGGCAGGACATATGGGTATGACGAAAACCCTTAATTTGCTTACCAGGCAGTTTTGGTGGCCTGATATGAAGACGTCTGTACAAAAATTTGTTTCTTCATGTGACATCTGTGCAAGGTCCAAGATTGACACTACAAAACCATCTGGTCTACTCTGCAGTCTACCAATACCCCAGGTTCCATGGGAAGTTATATCCTTATGCAGCGTCCCACTCATGACACGTGGGAACTGCAAATGTATTATTTCTTTGTCATCGCTGTATTGCATGTCATTTTGAATTTGACATTTGTTAATCCCTGTTCATAGGCTGGTCAAGTGTGCTTCATACTTCCCACCACAAGATGGGGATAGCACCACTCTGGGATATCTATCCCAGCTCAGGTTTATCTGTGGTCAGTTGTGCAGTTCAGGAAGTCAATGTACAGAGAAGCACCATGTAGAAGGTTAGTGAAGGTCAGTCTGGAGAAGGGACAAATTGGAACTGCTTAAATCAAAGGGTAAAAGCCACCAAACGGCAGCAAGACCTTTGAGAATAAAGGTGAAGGATTTCCTTAGCCACTGGCAATCTCACCAAATTTCACTGGATTCTAAAGGGACCAGGAACAAGTAAGCATTATACTGAACCACAGCCTGAGTCAAGACCTACCAAAACCTATTAACAGTGGATCAGCAGAATTCCTCTATTTACCCAGAGACTGTATTCTAACTGATGTTTATGCTGCAATCAAAACCAGTCCCAGTAAAAGTTGTGAGTTGTATCCTACCACTGTCTACCTCATTCTTCACTATTGCTATTACAACTGGTTGTACCACCATTAACGGTACTGGCGTCACGACAAATACCATCAAGGGATCCAGCCACCACAAGCACTCTAAACACCCCTGTCATCACGGGCACCTCAACCACCATCTTGGCTGGCGATTCCCTATCACAGAGCGTGCCCCGGAGGATTTCGTGCTGTCTTCCTCTTCACTGTGCGACCAGCCCAGGGAGGCTTTCTGCTAACCGTGAGTAAACCGATGAACTGTATTATTGCTGTCTCTCATCGGCCCACCGTGCACCTCACGTGTCGCCCCTGCGGTTCTGGCTCGTCGCATAAAAATTTGGCGTCACGAACAGGATTATTAACCCCTGCGCCTTATCTAAAAGACTGTCGCATCAGAATAAGCCCCTTTGCTTTATTGAGAGACTGTTTACTTATTGCACACTGTGTGGGGCCACAGAACTGTTTAAACTGTTTCAAAGTCGCATGGAAGTGTTATCCCAGTTATCAGCATAAAAATCGCAGCATCCAAAGAGAGGAAATCAGACATTGGTGTGTCAACAAAACTGCTTGCTGTATTTGAATTGACTGTTTCTTTTCACTTAAAATGGCTGCCGGAGACCTTCTTGTTTAAAAATTTCTGCGCCATCACTGTGGATAAGTTAGTGACACCCCCTGAATAGCGGGAAATTTTGGTGCCACCCATTTATGCAAAATTGTCCGGCCAGTCCGCCTTACCTTTGCTGTGTCAATCCTGGGAGGAGACTGTGACAAGCGCACGCCCCAGAAGTCGCGAGACTTCGCATGCGAGCAAAAGAAGAGAAAATAATCGCATTGCTTGCCATCCTCCGAGCAGTAATCGCAACCTGTCAGCTGCCTCTACTAACTATAAGCAGCACTAATAGCAGGAACTCTGCCAGAGACCCAAAATCAACATTGCTGCAGCATTGTATTCAGCCGACATTAAATTCTTAAAGGGCCATACACCCGCAAGACAGCAGTCGCCCATAGCAACGCCGCACATAAAGTGTCTAAAAACGCATTTGACTTATCTAACTATAATTCACCTGCTGTCACCATGTCTGTGCAGGAAGATGACGTGCAGCCTGACCTCAGCGGACCCCCTGCATCAGCCGCAGTCAGTCGCAGTGCAATACCAACCGCTGCAGCACCAAGCTTAATGCCTTTAACCATGCCTTATTATTTTGGGGCCCCCTGGTTCCCACGATATTCTGGAGAAATTCATACTTTAATGGAATTTAAAGAAAAAATTCTTGCTGTGTTCAGATTGTACCCTGTATCCTCAGAGCAACAGATGGAGATTCTTCTTGCGCAATTGGAAGGAGCTGCGCTCAGAGAAGTGAAATCTTGGCCGAGCTCAGAGAGAAAGACCATGGAGCAGATTTTTGAACGTCTCTACACCACCTTTGAACCCAGAACCGTGTCAGAGGTCAAGATGAGGTTCTTCAGCAAGAAACAGCAATCTGGTGAGTCACTCAGAGACTTTGCATTATCTTTGCAGGAAGCCCTTAGAGCTGTTGTCCAAGTAGACCCCCGTGAGGCAGAGAATCAGGACAAAACCCTGAAAGAACAATTTATTGAAGGCGTCCATACAGACAATCTAAAGAGCCAACTAAGAATGTTAGCCGCCCAACATCCAGGAGCTACCTTCTTAGATTTTAAAGAATTAGCTATCAGCATACTGGGAAAAAGCCCACCAACAGAACCTGTTAGATCTGTTGAAGTGCCTGTATCACAGCTGGTTACCCCTGCAAAGTCTTTACCTATAGTCAGTCAGGCAACCCAAGCTCCAGTTCCTGACGCAGTTGCCGCCTTGACTGAGCAAGTCCATTTCCTGACTAAAAGTCTGGAGAAAGTCCACCAAAAATTGGAACAATGGGAGAAACCATTAATGCTAGAGGATGAGAAACCTGTGTCCAGAAGACTCTTCCCCTCTAATTATAGAGAGACTTATTCCAGAAATTCTGGCGGACGCCCCCCTGACCGCACTAGTACCCCTAAGCGGCCAATCTGCACGTACTGTCACAAACCAGGCCATACAGAAGCAACCTGCTGGCAGTTAAACAGGGAAACCCCCGAGGCCAAGGACCACCCCTCGGGAGGTAAACCAATAGGTCCAGAAGATCCCCACTGGATGCCAAGATACGTTGGATCCCGTCCTGAAGTGACACTTCAAATAAATGGAGTTCCTTTGATTGCCCTAGTTGACACCGGATCCCAAGTCACCACCATCCAACAAGCAGCCTTTGAAAAATACTGGGATCAAAATCAGCTTACCCAGCCTCCAGAATCCTGGCTGAGTCTCATAGCCAGTAACGGCAAACCCATACCAGTCCATGGTTATTGGGAACCTACCATTCAAGTAGGAGGAACTACACTACCTCGACAAGGCCTTATTGTGGTACGAGTCAGAGACAATAACCCTAACCCTCCAATAGTCCTAGGAATGAATGTCCTCAGGAACTGTTATGTTGAGATGCTAGAAGCCTTGCACCAGTCAGTGCCTACTGCCTCCCCTGATTCTAAGAAGGTGATCCAACAAACCATCCGTGTACTAAATGCACAACAGAGATTCGCTAACGAAAAAGGAGAAATCTGCTGTGCCCGCATCCGAGATAAGCAACCTGTGGTCCTCAAACCCAACACCGAAACTCTCTTGTGGTGCCGAGCTGTAGTCGGAATTCAAGGTCAAGACTACCAAGCCCTGGTAGAGCCTGTTGTTTTTGAAGACTATCCTCTAGTTAGAGCTGCAAGAAGCCTAGTAACCGTCTCTGAAGGTAAAGTGCCTATACGACTCCTAAACTTGAGTGATAGCAGTGTAACACTAACAAAACACCGTCCTATTGCACAGCTAATCCAAGTCACTTTTCAAGATGTCATCAGTGTGGCTACAGCTACCACAGAGCAAATTACCAAGAGACAGAACCCACAGGACCAAAATGTAAACACATCCTGGTGGAAAGAACTTCATGTGGGAGAAGCTTCCACACCAGCAAACCAAATTGAGGGAGTACTAAAAATTGTGAAGGAGCTTCACCGTGCCTTCAGTAAGCATTCTACAGACTATGGAGAAGTGGATATCATCAAGCACTCCATCCCTACAGGTTCACACCCACCGATCAAGGAAAGATATCGGCCTATACCACCAACTATGTACCAATCAGTAAAGCAAATGATCCAAGAGATGAAGGACTCCAATGTCATTAGAGACAGCCATAGTCCATGGGCTGCACCTCTAGTTCTTGTCCGTAAAAAGGATGGTAACATCAGATTCTGTGTGGATTACAGAAAAATTAACCAAATCACCCACAAGGATGCTTACCCTTTACCACGCATAGAGGAATCTTTGACAGCTTTAGGATCTTCAGCCTACTTCTCTACCCTTGATTTAACCAGTGGATACTGGCAAGTACCAATGGCACCTGAAGATCGTGAGAAGACTGCATTTACCACTCCTATGGGCCTATTTGAGTTCAACTGCATGCCTTTTGGACTTTGCAATGCGCCCGAAACTTTTCAAAGATTAATGGAGCGTTGTTTAGGACACAAAAATTTTGAAACCGTCCTGTTGTACTTAGACGATGTCATCATCTACTCCAAATCTTATGAAGATCACTTGAAACATTTGGCCGAAGTTTTTCAAGTCCTCATTAAACATGGACTCAAAGTCAAACCATCTAAGTGCTATCTACTAAAGTCAGAAGTCAAATACTTAGGGCATATTGTAAGCTCTGAAGGTGTTAAACCGGATCCAGAGAAGATAGCCGCAGTCGGAAATTGGCCTACTCCTACTACAGTGAAAGAAGTGAGAAGTTTTCTCAGTTTTGCAGGATACTACAGACGCTTTATTCCTCATTTTGCCCAAATTGCGGGGCCAATACTAGAACTTCTGAGAGGACATCCTAAGAGGTACCAAAAGTCTCCAATACCAGTAGAATGGAACACAGAAAGAGAAATTGCCTTCCAGCTCCTGAAGAGGAAGTTAACAGAACCACCAATCCTAGGCTATCCAGATTACCAGCAGCCATTTCATCTTTACACAGATGCTAGTAAGAAAGGTCTGGGAGCTGTCCTGTCGCAAGTACAAGAAGGAAAAGAAAGAGTTATTTCCTACGCTAGTAGATCTCTTCGAGGTACTGAAAGAAACGACCAAAACTATAGTTCCTTCAAATTGGAATTCCTCGCACTCGTGTGGGCTGTTACAGAAAAATTTAAAGATTACCTTGCCGCAACACCATTTGTGGCCTTCACAGATAACAACCCGCTAGCACATCTTAATACCGCTAAGCTGGGAGCATTGGAACAAAGATGGGCCTCACGCCTAGCCAACTACGATTTCACCATAAAATACAGAACAGGAAAAGCAAATGAAAATGCGGATGCATTATCTCGTCTGCCTACCCAAGAAGACCCTACTACACAGGAAGATGTTTGGGAAGAGGTAGAAATGCCAGCTTTTTACAAAAATTTTGCCCAACAGGACATTATCACCATCAAAGGAAGAAAAGTTCTTAACCTTCAACAACAAGTGGATCCAAGATCCCAAGTGGACAAAGAAAGGTGGATCAAGCTGCAAAATGAAAGCAGAGTGTTGGGAGAACTGCAAGATTTCTTCACCAGTGGGAGAACACCTGAAAGAATTCGCAGAAGAAATGCTGATCCAGAATTGTCAAAACTTTGGAGACACAGAAAACATCTCTTCCTACAGAAGGGCCTACTATTAAGAAGAACTTTAGACCCAATTTCCTGGGATCGTCTATACCAAATCTTAATACCACGCCGAGATGCAAGAATCATTCTTGAAATGTACCATGACCAATCGGGACACTTTGGCGTGCAGAAGACAGAAGCCACCATCCGTAGAAGATTCTACTGGATTGGGATGAGAGGAGACATTGAACAGTGGTGTCGAGAATGTTCCACCTGTGCTGTTGGAAGAAATGAAAAACATGACCAAAAAGCACCCTTACATCCCATTGTAAGCCGAACACCGCTAGAAATAGTTGCAATTGACCATGTGAAGCTGGAACCAAGTCGCTCAGGTTACACATACGCCATGACCATCATTGATCATTATACCAAATTTGTTGTAGCCGTACCTGTCAAGGACTTGACCGCTAAAACAACTGCAGATGCTTTCTGGAAACATTTCCTATTGCCATATGGATGCCCAGAAAAAATCCTTACAGATCAGGGATCTGCCTTTGAGTCGCAACTCTTCAAAGAACTGTGTACACTTCACAATTGTCAGAAAATCAGGACCACAGCCTACCATCCCCAAGGGAATGGACTTTGTGAGAAAATGAACCAAACTTTAATTGAGATGTTAAGAGCAGTACCGCCTGCTACAAGAAGTGATTGGCCTACTCTATTGCCTCAATTGATGTACACCTACAATAACACCATTCACTGTTCTACTGGATATACACCTTACTATCTCATGTTTGGCCGACAAGGTAAACTACCCGCTGACCATACTTTGGGCGTACAAGTGCCTGATGCAATCAACCCTCTACCAAAGACTGATTGGGTGAGTGAGCACCAAAGACGTTTAATTGATGCACAAGAAATTGTTCAACATCGCATGGAACATGCTCATGAAAAGCAACAAAAAGATTATAACCAATCTGCCAAAGCAGAACCTCTCAAAATTGGTGACCATGTGTGGTTAAAAAACGACCATCGCACCAGCAAGTTAGATAGCAAATGGGAGAGAGAACTGTACACCATTACAGCTATTCTCAATCCAGAGACTCATACTTATGAGATCACTAAAGAGAACAAATCACGTGTAGTACATCGCAATCGCCTTAAGTTATGTCTCAAGGAAAGTACTCAAGAAGAAACTCTTCAAGAAGAAGCTGTCCAAGAGGAAACTCAATCCATAGAACCAGAGCCTACAAAATCATCTGATTCAGAGGGTCCACTACAGTCTTTTGGAAAAGCATTATTAGACTCTGATCCTTTACAGTGGTTCCTTACACCATGGCTCAATATCTTAGTGCCTGCCAAGACCAATACAACCACACTTCAACCAGAGGAGCTATCTCAAGAAGTGTCTACTACAGCTCTAGAGACACCAAGTTCCCTTGAAACAAGGCCTGTAGAAACTCAGCCGCTACGAAGATCTGACAGGACTACAAGAGGACAACCACCTGTTCGTTATAAGGATTTCCTACACCAGCAGCGGAGAAGACAACTACCAGCCCTGCCATCTCATCGTTAAATGCATCCTTACATCGTTTGAAGTTCCAGAGTGAGAAGAAGACTTACTTGTGATATGTTCATTTCCTTTAAAGGACTTTTTAAAAGGACTACTTACCTACTGTTTTGCAACGTTCAAGCTTGCACCCGGAGATAGACTTTCACGTACCTGAGCCTCCGTGATATTCGTCTGTTGACATTTTCCTGTGCCCAGGGAACGGACTCATACCCTGTGAGCCTCCTGAGATGTTATTTTTGTTTTGTTTTTCCTTTTTCCATCTCATCATGGACTATTCTGGTTTTGCCATACATCACCAGTCTTCAGAGGAAAAACTACACCCCTTTTTGTCACCTTTTGACACATTTCGTTGTTGCCTGAGATATGTTTGCCTAACCCATTTTACTTGCAGATACAAGAAGTACAAGAATGGGGTTATGTTGTTATTTCCTATCCATGCATGCTTTTCCCTTTCTCTTATATCTTACAGGAAGACACAACATCGAGTCAAAAATGTGTCGAGGTCGACACACGTTTTACCATGGGGGTATGCAGCGTCCCACTCATGACACGTGGGAACTGCAAATGTATTATTTCTTTGTCATCGCTGTATTGCATGTCATTTTGAATTTGACATTTGTTAATCCCTGTTCATAGGCTGGTCAAGTGTGCTTCATACTTCCCACCACAAGATGGGGATAGCACCACTCTGGGATATCTATCCCAGCTCAGGTTTATCTGTGGTCAGTTGTGCAGTTCAGGAAGTCAATGTACAGAGAAGCACCATGTAGAAGGTTAGTGAAGGTCAGTCCGGAGAAGGGACAAATTGGAACTGCTTAAATCAAAGGGTAAAAGCCACCAAACGGCAGCAAGACCTTTAAGAATAAAGGTGAAGGATTTCCTTAGCCACTGGCAATCTCACCAAATTTCACTGGATTCTAAAGGGACCAGGAACAAGTAAGCATTATACTGAACCACAGCCTGAGTCAAGACCTACCAAAACCTATTAACAGTGGATCAGCAGAATTCCTCTATTTACCCAGAGACTGTATTCTAACTGATGTTTATGCTGCAATCAAAACCAGTCCCAGTAAAAGTTGTGAGTTGTATCCTACCACTGTCTACCTCATTCTTCACTATTGCTATTACAACTGGTTGTACCACCATTAACGGTACTGGCGTCACGACAAATACCATCAAGGGATCCAGCCACCACAAGCACTCTAAACACCCCTGTCATCACGGGCACCTCAACCACCATCTTGGCTGGCGATTCCCTATCACAGAGCGTGCCCCGGAGGATTTCGTGCTGTCTTCCTCTTCACTGTGCGACCAGCCCAGGGAGGCTTTCTGCTAACCGTGAGTAAACCGATGAACTGTATTATTGCTGTCTCTCATCGGCCCACCGTGCACCTCACGTGTCGCCCCTGCGGTTCTGGCTCGTCGCATAAGACTTTATAGTAGAACTACCACCTTCTAAGGGATTTAATACCATTCTAGTGTCAGTGGACCATTTGACAAAGATGGCACATTTCATTGCTATCCGTAGACTACCTTCGTCTAAACAAACAGCGGAACTACTGATGAAACATGTGTTCAAGTTGCATGGAATTCCAAAGACTCTTTTGTCCGACCGTGGTTCACAGTTCATCTCTAAATTTTGGCAAGCACTTTGTCAAATATTACGGATTGAGCGAAAGCTCACTTCTCCCTACCATCCTCAGACCAACGGACAGACTGAAAGAGTCAACTAGTGCATTGAGCAATATCTACGTTGCTATACATCATACCTACAGGATGATTGGGTGGATCTCCTCCCTCTGGCGGAATTTGCTTACAACAATGCAGCCCACAGTACTACTAAGCAAAGTCCGTTCTACTTGAATTATGGGTTTCATCCCACTCTTCTTCCACCACGCATCCTGCCATCAAGTAACCCAGTAGCCTCGGATTACCTTACCCAAATAAAAGACTCTCTGGGTTTACTCAATACCACTATATCACACGCTCATAGTCAACAAAAAAGGTACTACGACCTTCGTAGAAGACCTTCTCCTCAGTATGCTATTGGGGACCTTGTTTGGCTATCAACAAGAAACTTAAGATTAAAAATCCCTAGCAAAAAACTTGGACCTCTATTTTTGGGACCCTTCCCAATTAAGAAACTTATTGGAAAAGCTGCAGTACAGCTCACCTTACCAGCAGATCTTAAGATCCATCCCATCTTCCATGTGTCGCTACTGAAGCCCCATGTTCCTAACCAAGGAATAAGGCCTACCATCTTGCCTCCACCTCCAATACAAGTTGAAGGCGGAGAAGAATATGAGATCAAAGAGATTTTGGATTCTCGCATCCATAGAGGAAGACTCCAGTATCTCATAAGATGGAAGCACTATGGACCCCAAGACGACACCTGGTTGGATACCACTGATGTTCATGCACCTAGGCTTATACGAAGGTTTCACTCGAAATACCCAGAGAAACCAGTGCTATAGGCCTTCCGGAGCCGGCCTTAAGGGGGGGGTACTGTAAGATTCCGGTACCTCTGGTACCCTTAATAATCTATTTCCTTCCAAATATGCGTCCCACCTTTCTTACTAGGTGGTACGCATACACCTTTAAGACAGATGATGTCATCGCTGAGCGCCGCAGAGCGGCTATTTCAACCGTCAGCGTTCTCACTCACATCGTTCGTTCAACCTGCCTTGTGTATCCACATGCTTTCAAGCCTGTCTTGCTGTCGGAACCTCCAGCTCTACCTGGAGCAGACCGGAACCTCGCTACTGATCCCTGTATCTCGCTACCGGATCTTCCCCTCTCTACTGGACCCCTCTACTACTAACATTTACTAGTGATAAGTACCCCACAGGGGAATCCTCCATAACCTACTTACACTATCTATCATCTGCACTGTTGCATAGATTGCTAGCTCTTGAGCCTACTACCATCTATCATCTGCACTGTTACATAGATTGCTAGCTCTTGAGTCTACTACCATCTATCATCTGCACTGTTACATAGATTGCTAGTTCTTAAGTCTACTACCATCTATCCTTGCACTGGGTTAGTCTATCCTGTAATTGTCATCTGCTGTCCTTACCACCTGTCACCATACTCGATTACTAACCTATCTGCACTCTACCTGATACCATCTAGTACTCTCCTGAACAAACCTATCAAGTACTTACCATCTCTATCACTGTTCACACCTGTCCCTTCAGCACAACACCTTCATACTGTCATATACATTCCACCACTCCAGGAACATCTTATTGAGTGTGTATATTTCTGTATGTTGAAGCTGACAGGCCCACAGTGATGAGTCTGGAGAGTTGGATCTGGTTATTCAACACATCTCTACATGACTACTGAGTGGAGATTTTGCAGCTGCATATCCAGCCTACTACAAAAACGCAGGAGCGTTACAACATGCTGTCTGCGATCAGATTTCTCCCTAGAGCGGTATCCGACCATTCACCCTTATTGATTGATCTCATTTTGAATATACTCACCTCTTACAAAATCTGGAGACTTAGTCCCCTTTGGTTGGCAGGTCAGGCTGTGGTGGACCAAGATGTGGTTGATATGAATGCGTACTAGGCTGTCAATCACCAAAGCATTACCTTACCCATGGTTTAGGAGGCATTTAAGGCCACTATGAGGGGCACGTTTGCTGCTGCTATAGAGGCTGCCAGACAGGCCACTCAGTCTAAATTGCTGAATGCTGAAAAATAAAATTATGATGCAGAGTCTCTCTTTTCTGGCTCTCACACCTGTGAAAACTACTCCTTATGGAGACAAAAAGCCAGGGACTTAGACTTGGTTTTACTGGAACGTACTCAAAAGAAATTGCTGTACCAAAACCAAAGGATTTTTGAGTTGGGAGATAAAAATAGTCATCTGCTAGCATATCTATCGAGGCCTGACTTCCAGCCATGTGACATTCCTAGAATTATAAACTCCGCAGGGGTAATAGTGGAACAAACCACTGAAATTGTAGAGGCATTTGTTTCCTTCTATTCTGATTTATATACATCTAAGGCACCTTATACAATTGTGGCGCTGGATGACTATCTCTGGGACATCCAGCTTCCCCAACTATCAGCAGAGGAAACTTAATTAATGGAGGAATAACAATATAATGAATACAATGAGTGCACAAAATATCCAACATGCAAAAAAAAAAAAACCTATAGTGCATGTAGAAATAAAAAAAAACACTGATGACAAAACTGATAGTGGCATTCAATAATTAATGCAAAAAATAGATGTGACCAACAAAATTAATGTGGGTGCAAAAACTAGGATAAATAACAATGTCCAATCAAACAGTGAAGTAGTGCACAAACGGTGACTACAGTGATGATTCCACAAGTAAAAAAGTGATGGATGTGATTCAAAACAGTGTTGCCGGAAGGTTTGGCGTGTCACTCCAGAGAGCTAAAATAAATAAATCACCACTGCTTATATCACTCATTTATGAATAAGCGCCGATTTTTCTGATTGCTTATATTATCTATTACACGGTGGTGACACCGAATATAATTGGCCGCTTTTTCTATTCTATTCTTTTTTTTATCATATATTAATTTATTATTATTATTTTTTTGCACCATTTGTTGGTCTTGTTATTAGTCCTACCCCTCAGGTAGCGCAATGGTCCTCTTACACTCCTAAATTAATGGAGGAACCTCTGATGTCGGTGGAAATCAGTACTGCCATAAAATAATTTGCTCATAATAAAAGGCCGGGCTTGGCTGGCTTTCCTATAGAATAGTACTTACAGTACAAAGAGATTTTGATCCCTTACTAGCTTCAAGTTTACAATTACGCTTTGAAGGAGGGTTGGTTGCTACCCTCCATGTCTGAGGCTTTAATTGTACTTATACCAAAACCTCATAAAGACCATCTATATTGTGAGTCATATTGTTCCATTCTCTCTGATTAACTCTGACGTCAAGATCTTAGCCAAAGTTCTTGCCTACAGATTAAATACAGTTATTACCTCGATTATAAAGTCGGACCAAACTGGCTTTATCCCAGGTCGCTCTACTTCTATAAATTTGTGGAGACTGTTTACCAATATCCAGACCAAACATGACAATATGGGTTCCAGGATAATATTATCCCTGGATACAGATAAAGTATTTGACTCGGTGGAATGGCCATACTTGCATGAAGTATTGGCAAAGTTTGAGTTTGGCGATAACTTCCTCAGATGGATTCAATTATTGTATTACAGACCAAAAGCCTGTTTAAGAGTAAATACATATGTATCAGACCCTTTCCCTATTGCAAGAGGTACTAGACAGGCAGTGGCGGCCCGTGCATAGGGGGCGCCAGGGCGCCGCCCCCCCTACCCCTAAAAAAAAACGAAAAAAAAAAACGAAAAAAAAAAAAAACAAAAACGAACAAATAAAGTTGTTCAAAAAAAAAAATTGGGTTCGCCGGCCTGAACCCAAGGAACTGGTGGCTGGGGGGGGGTGGGGTTACCTCCCAGAAGAGGCGCCGATTGGCTGCCTTCTGGGGAGGTAGGGGGGTATCCTGGGCGCAAGTCTTTGCGGTTGGACACCCCCACTTTCTGATATCCTGGCTGTGATTGGTCCAGTCTACAGCCTGGACCAATCATCATCCAGGATATCACTGACGTCGCAATGGGGGCGGTGCCGGTGCGTGCGTCAATCACTCACCGTCACCGCCGCTCAGAGAAGAGGAGAGGCCGCCCGCCGGTTCCCGCCGCCGAGACGACGAGGGAGAAGGACCCGCCGCAGAAGAGGAGGAAGAAGCTGAGCCGCGCCGCCGCCAGGTAAGTTTGAACGGAGCACGCACGCTGACACTCTGCAATCATTGGGGGACAATGCTGTGGCGCTCTGCAATCATTGGGGTACAATGCTGTGGCGCTCTGCAATCATTGGGGTACAATGCTGTGGGCACTCTGCATTTATTGGGATACAATGCTGTGGCGCTCTGCAATCATTGGGGGACAATGCTGTGGCACTCTGCAATCATTAGGGGACAATGCTGTGGCGCTCTGCAATCATTGGGGGACAATGCTGTGGCACTCTGCAATCATTGGGGGACAATGCTGTGGCGCTCTGCAATCATTGGGGGACAATGCTGTGGCACTCTGCAATCATTGGGGGACAATGCTGTGGCGCTCTGCAATCATTGGGGGACAATGCTGTGGCGCTCTGCAATCATTGGTGACAATGCTGTGGCGCTCTGCAATCATTGGGAGACAATGCTGTGGCGCTCTACAATCATTGGGGGACAATGCTGTGGCGCTCTGCAATCATTGGTGACAATGCTGTGGCGCTCTGCAATCATTGGGGGACAATGCTGTGGCGCTCTGCAATCATTGGGGGACAATGCTGTGGCGCTCTGCAATCATTGGGGGACAAAGCTGTGGCGCTCTGCAATCATTGGGGGACAATGCTGTGGCGCTCTGCAGTGATTGGGGGACAATGCTGTGGCGCTCTGCAATCATTGGGGACAATGCTGTGGCGCTCTGCAGTGATTGGGGACAATGCTGTGGCGCTCTGCATTGAAAGGGGCTCGCACGCTGAACTCTGCATTGATGGGGGCACGGAACAGTTGCATTGAAGGGGGCATGCACGCTGAACTCTGCATTGTGGGGGCACAGCACAGTGTTCATTGCATTGAAGGGGGCACAGCACAGTTGCATTGAAGGGGGCATGCACGCTGAACTCTGCATTGTTGGGGCACAGCACAGAGTTCATTGCATTGAAGGGGGCACAGCACAGTGTTTATTGCATTGAAGGGGGCACAGCACAGTGTTTATTGCATTGAAGGGGGCACAGCACAGTGTTTATTGCATTGAAGGGGGCACAGCACAGTGTTCATTGCATTGTGGGGGCACAGCACAGTGTTTATTGCATTGAAGGGGGCACAGCACAGTGTTTATTGCATTGAAGGGGGCACAGCACAGTGTTGCATTGAAGGGGGCATGCACGCTGAACTCTGCATTGTTGGGGCACAGCACAGAGTTCATTGCATTGAAGGGGGCACAGTGTTTATTGCATTGAAGGGGGCACAGCACAGTGTTTATTGCATTGAAGGGGGCACAGCACAGTGTTTATTGCATTGAAGGGGGCACAGCACAGTGTTTATTGCAGTGAAGGGGGCACAGCGCAGTGTTTATTGCATTGAAGGGGGCACAGCACAGTGTTTATTGCATTGAAGGGGGCACAGCACAGTGTTGCATTGAAGGGGGCATGCACGCTGAACTCTGCATTGTTGGGGCACAGCACAGTGTTCATTGCATTGAAGGGGGCATAGCACAGTGTTTATTGCATTGAAGGGGGCACAGCACAGTGTTTATTGCATTGAAGGGGGCACAGCACATTGTTCATTGCATTAAAGGGGGCACAGCACAGTTGCATTGAAGGGGGCATGCACGCTGAACTCTGCATTGTGGGGGCACAGCACAGTGTTTATTGCATTGAAGGGGGCATAGCACAGTGTTTATTGCATTGAAGGGGGCACAGCACAATGTTCATTGCATTGAAGGGGGCACGCACGCTGAACTCTGTATTGAAGGGGGCATGTACACTGGTCTCTGCATTGAAAGGGGGCATGTACGCTGGTCACTGCATTGAAAGGGGGCATATACCATATCCTGTACCATGACCTGTGACATGCCTATACCATATCTGTGCCATGCCTATACCATCTCCTGTGCCATGCCTGTACCATCACCTATGCCATGCCTGTACCATCACGTATGCCATGCCTGTACCATGACTTCAAAGTCACGCAATTTTTTACTGCAATTTTTTTCTTTTTGCGCCCCCCCAAAAATTTTGAGCACCAGCCGCCACTGTAGACAGGGCTGTCCCCTGTCACTGTTGCTTTTCGCCATAGCAATAGAACCATTGGCTGAATTGATTAGGGCAAATCCTGGTATTAAGGGCCTAATGATTAATGGGCTTGAGGAGAAGGTGTCCCTTTATGCAGATGATATGTTGATATATCTAGCATACTCAAACTCTTCCATAATCACGTTATTGGAGGCCATATGCCGCTTTTGCCACTTCTCGGGGTTCAGGGTGAACTGGGAGAAATCCCTCCTGTTTTCAGTGGATTCTGATTCTCCCATAACTCTTCCATCCTCGTGCCCATTAAAAATCATAGATATCTTCCGCTATCTAGGGGTAATAGTATAACACCTGCTGTCACTATATATCAGAAATAATCTAGATCCTCTTCTTAACCGATTAAAAAACAATTTGAAATTGTGGGATAACCTCCCGCTCAACATACTGGGTAGAATCAATATTTTTAAAATGATCTTTTTCTTTATGTTCTAAGTAACTCTCCAGAGTATACAGTATTCCTAAACAGATTCAGTGAGATTGATTCTATCCTTACATCTTTTATATGGGGGGGGTAAGTCAGTTAGAATTGCCAAGGATACACCCTAGCTACCAGTTCGGGAAGGCAGCCTAGCAGCCCCTAATCTCCATAAATACTAGATTGCTTCCCAGTTGGCTCATGCTCATTGGTGGTTTTACCCGGTACATAATAATGCAGCCATTGCTCTGGAGGCAGCGATTCTCACATCCTACGAATCATTACAATATCTCATTCATCGTCAATCCCCTCTGGGTAGAGACAATACAAGCATCTTATCCATGAAATTGCAGATTTTTAAAGCATCGAACCTGCAGCGGTCAACTACTACTCCCTCCCACTCTCCTAATGCCCCCTTATAGCACAACCTGCAGTTGCAAGGATTTTGCAGGCGAACAGATGGGGCATATTGGTCAAGGCAGGTAGTAAAGTTAATATCCCATTTATTTAATGCAGAGACGTTCCGCTCATTCACTGAGTTTCAGACAGAATATTGCCTCCCCCAAAATGCATACTTTAGATATCTTCAACTGCGGCATACAGCTGCGACTCAATTTGGCTTGCGTAATATATCTCCATACAGCCCTCTCCTTAAGAGTGTCTTTTATTATACCCAAATCATTCTAAACTTGTATCTACATAATATTCCTCACTACTACATTCTAAAACTGACAGACTCAATCTCACTGAATCCAAATGGCGTACAGATATACCAGAGCTTACGGAGGAAATATGGCAAGAAGTGCTTCCATTTCCTGTTATTTCCTCCAGGGACAAGGTTATTCAAACAAAATGTTTATATAGAGCATTTTACACTCCCTATCTGTTGTTTAAGTTAAATAGATTATCATTGGCATCATGCTCTCATTGCTCCATAGCTGATGGCACTTTTTATCATATGGTGTTGGAATGCCCACCTGTCAGGGCGTTCTGGTCGGAGGTGATTGTATTTATTAGCTCTATTTCCCTGATACCTAACATATGCAATCCCTTGAGATGCCTTCTAGGGTATATTGATGATGAATCCTTATCAAAAAATGTTTTGCTTTTTTTGAGACTGGTGTTCTATTATGCCAAGAAATCCATACTTATGCAGTGGAAATCTTCCACTCCTCCTACTGTAGCCTTTTGGCTGACATTGGTCAATCAGGCACTTCCACTATACAAATTGACGTATGAAGCTAGAGGCTGCCCTCGAAAATTCCATAAAGTTTGGGATACTTGGGTGAACTCTGATCGCACTATATCTCCTAATATATAGACGGAGACGGGGTACTATGAATAAAAGCATGACATTAGTTTTGCCATAATACTACGTTAATGGTAGATAACCTGTTCACAGCTTACATGACCCTTGCTGTTATATGTAAATATTATAATAAATCTCCTACGTTCACTATGTATTATATGCACTGACTGGACTATTCGTTGTTCTTTCTCTATGTAATACTTTTGATGATATGTTTTGTACTTCTTTGTATGTGTACAATAAAGTTAACCTTTAAAAAAAAAACTTACATTTAGACCAAGCAAAGAAGAGTGACAGACATGTAAAAACATGTATATGATGTTATACGTTAGGAGGTTTTTATAAGTGCAACCTGTATTTACATATCACTAGTCCCATCTGCTGTCCTCGCTAATAAGACAGTCATTTTTTTTTCTAATACATCATTCAATAGCACTGATATTAATAGTGTCTAAAAAAATCTGCTTCTACTTTGTGGTTTAAAAGAATATCTATTTTTTTTTTTTTTTTTTTTTTTTTTTTAGTCTTGTTCAGTCAATTTGCAATGCTTCAGTTGACCAGCAGAGGCCAACAAAGACCATAAAGATCATGAAACATACAGAAGGCTAATAAGTCAAAAGTAACCATGTCTTCTATAAATTGTAATGCAGCTTGAGACCCGAGCTTCCTTGGAGTGACAATTGCACGAAGGGCAATTCAACAAACAAAATTGCGTTACATGTAGTGTGAATAGGACCTAACAATAGCGCGCAATGCACCTTTTTCACTTGTTCAGGGAAAGAGCACAGAAGCATGCATTCCCAGAAGGCACACATGTAAAAGCAAATAAAAAAAAAAAGAAAAATTGACTGCACTTTTAACATCCACTTGCTGCATGTTTTGAGTCCAATAGAAGAATAAAAACAAGCACTTGCCATGGATTCTTACATTCTTCCCTAGCCTCAAAAAGCCTTAAAAGTGCAGTCAATTTTTTTTTTTTTTTGCTTTTGTTAGTGTGGGGAAGGATTACAACTTCTGTCATGTTTTAAATGTTGCCTGTACCTCTGTTGAGTTTTTTCTTTCAGGTTTTAAATGTTTTTGTTCCTTTATGCGACATTTCTCTTCCTATTCTGTCTGATACAGAAGTAGTGATTTTTTGCACTGTACTAGAAAACAGAAAATTGAATATTAAATACCGCAATTTTCCTTTCCTGACGTGCTCCATGTCAGCCTACCACTGGGTATGCTCTGCCCATTTCCCAACCTGCAGAACCTAACTCATATCTTTGACTCCCTCCCTCAGGCTGGAGTTCCATAACTCGATTTCCGCACCTGGGTGGGAGTCTGTGCTGACAGGGAGCACGTCAGAAAAGGAAAATTGTGGTAAGTATCGGATATTCAATTTTCTGTTTTCCTGACAGCTCCATGTCAGCTTACCACTGGGAGCTAACTAACTAACCCAGGCGGGATAATGCGAAAAAAAAAAAAAATAGGGTAATTATGGGCTCAGACGAACGATATAACCGGTTTGCCAAAATTAACAGTTGTCAATAATGACAGATCTATGAGATAATGAGAAATAAAGTTTGTATGAATGACCACGTTGCCGCCTTGCATATTGACTTCACTGAGTCGCTACAGGCGGCTGCCCAGGAGGTTAAGACGTTTTATGTGGAGCACACCGTTAATTCTTCCGAAAGGGCTAACTCCCTATATTTATATGAGAGGGAGATCACTTGCACATTACAAGGAGCAATCACTCTGCTCAAAACTCTGGCCCCCTTGCGTGAACCTCTGGGAACCAGAAACAGGCAATCTGATGCCTTGAAGATTGGGGTAGCATGGATATACATCTTCAGTGTCTCCCTGACATCCAAAGGACTACCTTTTTGTCCATCTTCCAGATGAAAAGTAGGCAACATAATTTCTTGACTTGGATGTAATCTTGAGGTCACTTTTGGAATAGAATCCAGCAGAATAACTCTGTCCACCAGAAAGGACTTATAGGGTTCTTTATACCCTAGAGCTTACCAAACCCAGAAACCCTCCTAGCTGAGACTACTGCCACCAGGAAAGCTGGTAATTCCCATAACGACAACTTCATCAAAGATTTTTGGAGAAGACAGGTAGTTGAGTACTTTTGTGAGGTCCCATGTAGAAAGGTGGGGGCTCTGGGAGGCCTTAGTTTAACTACAGCCTTAAGAATTGAAGAATCAGATGTCCACTAGGAGCTGACGTGGAAGAGCCTAAGAGGTGAGGAGTAAAAGAAATAAACGCCTAAAGGAGGGAGTCAAATTTTTGAATTAGGTTCTGCAGGTGGGGGTATGGGTGGAGCATACCCAGTAGTAGGCTGACATGGAGCTGTAAGGTGTAGTGATATAGTAGTGAGTGGATGATTATTAAATAATTATTACTATAATGCAAGTTATTTCTGCAGCAACACAATTCTTCCAGAGAGATGCGTTTTATTGAGACTTCAGAAAAGCCAACAGAGGTACAGACAAGATAGATGACAGGATACTTAAATATTTAGACACCTTCAGATATCCTAGTTACTTCTGTCACATTTTAGCCAAAAAGAACCTTCCCTAATATACACCTTTTTTCCCCATGGGTGACAAGGACAAGCAATTTGATTGGCCAGTTTTATTAGTCCTTTGATCTGCTTTTGTCTTTCTGGGTGATAGATAATGCCACTTAGCCGTGGACAGCTACAGTCATAAAATCCTGGAAATCTCCTAATTTGCATTCTTTGCATTCTAATTAGATAAACAATCTATTCCCAAATCAAAATAAATAATTCTGTGAGCAAATGGGTTTAAGCACTTTTTTTAACTGCATTGAGCACAGCACTCTCTCGTAAGTGTGGGTTAAATAAATAAATCACTAGTGCCGCGCAATTAAAGTCCTTCCAGTGTATAAATAAATGCAAATAAATAAATAAATTATCATGTGCTAATCTTCAATTAATTGTATAAATCTATAAAAGTGCTGGATTATCAGGTGTTAAAAATCAGGCAAAATTGTGACCAAAATAGTGAAATATAAATATATAAAGTGCCAAAATTCATACATAATTTCAACATACACTCGTAAAAAGAGACAACAGTGCTGTGAACGATCCCCTCTGTGATTGAATAAATAATCCACTTAAAAGTGAAAAGAGTGATCAAATACACAGTCCACTTTCAAAGTGAAGAAGTGTATCAGAGCAAAAGGTGCAAATCGCACCTTTACCTCAAGCACCCTGTGTGAATGGGTCCTCACCTCAGTTCCAGTGACCAAGCAATTAAGCAGGTAGTCCCATCTAAGCCTTAATAGGCTTGAAGAAGGTGGGGGTGGTTAGCTTGTCCTGCTGTGGATACGAGTGTTTCAAAGTTAAGTGGTTTAGATCAAGATTCTTATTTCTGCCAAAGTGGGAATCTAAAGCAGAGGTTGTACTTACATTTTCTGTGTAGCCATTGCAAGTTGCAGCTCCTACGTCCTACCTTCTCCCTCTTTGTGAGGGAAGTGAAGGTGGACAGCGGTTCCCCGGCCTTTTAAGCATGTCCGCGCATGCGTCTTGGGTGCCGCACGTACCGGCTAGTGACGTCTGTCACGCGGTCTCCTCCCTTTTGCACATGCACCTGTGATCGGCGAACGTGTATCGTGTCGGGGCGTCAGCTGTAAGCCACTGACACGGAAATTGTTGAGTATACAGATCCCAGACGGGATGTTGAAGAGGATGTGAGCTCCTATATACTCAAGGAGGTATCCCCTGTTGTTCATTAAACAGCAGGGGCTTTCCATGCCAGGTGTTCAGTAAATGTGGCAGTGAATCAGAATGGTGCTTACACACGTTATAATATGCATTTTCAAGTATAAACAAATAAATTTGGATACATCTTTATACATCAATCTCTCCCTCATGAGCACAGCAGACCTCTCCCTTCACTGGCAAAAAGCGGAATGTGAAATGGCCGACAGCTCAGGTCTATTTATAGGGTAGGGGCATGTCCATGTGCTGAAATGTTTTAATTGGCTGTCCCGTTCCACCTGACAGCTGTCTCATGGGTCAAAGTCCTCCCCATTGTAAACTAATATGGCCGCCGCGAACAACGTCATGTGTTCGCAAATTTGGCGGGTAGCGAACAAGCAAAATTTGCCGCGAACCGACCGCCCAGTTAATGTCTCACCTGGACCTGGACCCCTGTGGTCCCACCCTTTAGAGTCATTCTTCCCACAGCCTTCACCACTGCCAGTCTCACAGAGCCAACAGGTGGAGGCAGGACAGCTATAAACAGAGGGCGGGGGCTACCCAAGTTAACAAGCAGGTGATTGGTTGCGAGGATACATGGCGGTCATCGCACAAACATGCAATTCGGAGCTCTGCTGAAAGAATTTTTTACTGACTGGACCTTTGTAAATTTGAATTCACTACCCCTGGTAAAGCCTTCAATTTTGTCATCATCGTTATCAGTTACAGTATAGGTGAGCGGGCACTTGCCCATCTACTCCTGATAGACACTGCATGCAGATAACTTTGTCTCTTCTCACATTGCTTATGAGAGGAGAACTCCGTGACCCAGTTCACCTAAGCAAGCAGTCACAGTGTTCACTTGGCACCAGAGCATCACAAGCAAAACCTGCATCTCTTGCTTGTTGGAATGCACTAGTTTGAACTGCTTTGCTCTGCCAATTCAGGATATCCTCTAATACAACTCAAAAAAGTGCTAGCTGAAGATCTAAAGACTTCACCTCTTTAAAATGGAATTACACCTAACCTCCCCTCCATTCATAAGGGATTTCTTTCACTGTTCACAAAGAGCTTTAATTCTGTCTGGGACTTTGCCTTTAAAAGAGCAAGGTAAATCCTACAAGTAAAACAGTATGTTGAATTTTATGCCACACATTGTTTGTGCCTGTGGGTTGAGGTACAGGAGGGAGTTGTCTGACATAAATAAAAGCCATTTCCCAGCCTGTGACAGAACCGTCCCCACTCCACTTGAGTGCTTCCGTCAGTATACTGCTTCCTCTTGTCTGAACATAGCTATCAGAGATTATAGATGCATATTGCAACCAAGAACTAGGCAGGACTAGTTTAGCTGCAACACTGGAACTCTTTATTTGAAAACTCACAGAGAATTTATATTACACAACCAGGTCAGGCTGATGACATTATCATATGCATATGCAACTGTATACAGAAATATAATTCACATGCTAATTAACTCAGCACTTAAACCAGCCTAGGTGGAGTGCACAGAATGCTAGCAGGCAAACAATAGGTGACACAATTAACAATTAACCATGGGACAGACAAACTTAGCAGAAAACACATAATACCTTAAAAAAACAGACAATAGCAGGAGACCACCAGCAACACACTTGCCGGCATTGAGCTCACAAAGTACATTATTACAAGTGTAAACACATCTTCCAATAGTTTGCTAGCAGACAATAGGTGTGTTAATTAGCACAATTAACAATGTGTGGAAGACAGGTGGTTAGGCTAATGATTTTAACATCTGCTTTGAGTCTGATTGTGTGGAGCAGTCCTTATTGGTAATGGGGCAGCTGGGCCCTAAACAGGGACCCCGGGCCTAGAGTCCCAGAGTCTGTGTGTCTAGGAGAGACATGGACTTGAATCCAAAGTAACATTACCAAGGGCCCCCCAGCATACACTTCACAAAGAGTAATGTTCCCTTAAAAGCTAGGGCCCATAATCAGTAGGCAGGTGGCTAGCATGCAGTCCCCTCCAAAAGTCTCTGTCTCAGGTGAGTCTTTCACATACCCTCCTTCTGCCTGTTCACATTGGCCTCATAGGCCTAAATAGGATCTTGCCTGTATCTAATTGTTCTTTATATTTTGTCATCAGATATTATTTGCTGCTATTGTTGCTTTTTACCATCAATGACGCATCACCTGAGGTATTTCCATTAAGTACAAGTTTATGCTGTTCACCTTTTAAATGTATTTATTGCACCAGTAAACAAAGCCTAATTGTTTCACTAAATTTGTGTGTCTCTGATTACCTGTGCTACCACTGTATCAGAGTCTGCGGCTTCTGTCTTATACTGTGCCTGGGAGTTTTTTAGACATGCAGGAAACTCATATATACTTTTTATTGTCTGTACCGAAGCTTGTTCTGGATTTTTTTAATAAAGCATTTTTACAGAATTCACTATGAGGATCCTTTTTTTTTTTATATCTACATCCTAACCCACTGAGCTACTCGAGATATGAGGGGGAAAAGTAGGGGGGAGTACATATGCAGGGGCCATTGATACATTGGTCACGGAGACCACCTGAACCTGTGTGATCCCCCTGCCATAAGGCAAGAGAGGATCCATTCTGTCTGGTGAGTTTGATTTATATCCCCCTACAGTCAGTAGACATAATAAATTGCGTGGGAAAAAAAAAAAAAAATATATATATATATATATATATATATATATCTGCTGTACAAATATTCACAAGGTTATCTACACACAGTAGGTGCATTTGAATCAATGCACCCCTCGTCAAACAAAAACCTGTCTGGACAGGTAAGAATAGAATCCTGTCTGACTAACTAAATACAATATTTACATTGTACAAATATAGCCAGACCCGGAAATCCAGAGCAAGCCTACAAAGGAAATGTGAATTAGGCATGTATTAAACCTGACTATTTGAACCAGTGAGAAACAAAGAGAAGAGACTGGCGCCTCTGAGTAAAGACTGCAGCATTTATTTAGCAAGGTACATTAAAAACTTACATCTGGGTAAGTGAATGTAGATATGTGGGTCCTCCGGCGTCCAGGATCGGCATGGGGCCACTGCTTATGGTCGATTGTTCCTGTCCAGCAGGAAATGAGATGGTGTGTGTGGAGTTAGACCGAGGCTTGGACCGCAGGGTGAGCCACACTGTTACTGTCTGTGGATCTTCCGGCGTGCTGACGATGCGTTTCGGGGGCATGCGCACTGCGATGGGATACCAGCACGCGCCCCTTTTTCAAGCTGGATGGTGGAGGATCAATAGGACCAATTTATATGCTCTAAGACAGTGACATCTAGTGGAGGAAACGGTGGAAAACGTCTCACAATCAAGTGCTACAATCCCATGCAATGGACATATGCATGCACTGACACCCCTAGAGGCATACATAATCAAGAGCATCAAAGAAGTACAAGCTGGATAAATCAGACTGAATATGATAAAGCAAAAATAAAATAAATATTGTTATAAATAACTAGAAATAAATATAAATATGCAAGGAAAAAAAATAATAGTAGAAAAAAATATATAATAATAAATGTAAATATTGAAAATAAAAATGAAAAAAGGAGAGAAAAAATGAAGATAAATGCAAATGGAGAGTATCACTTCCAGTCTCTCCCTCTATATAGACCACTACCTACAACCTTTAGCTCAAAGTTTTGCCATCCTACATCAAAAATAGTACCCATCTCCTGGAACTATTATCCCCCTATAAATGGCAAAATAGTTACACCTGAATGTTAATTCATTATATACATCCATCCCACATCATTTTGGTTTAGCAGCTCTAGATCATTTCTTAACTTACGATCCCTACATGAGTCGCAAACAGGCCCATTTTATTTTGGAATGCACTAAATTTTGCCTTACTCATAATTACTTAAAATTCAATGACCAATTCTATTTGCAAATAAATGGGACAGCCATGGGAGCAAATTTCGCACCTTCGTACGCCAATCTAGCCATGGGTTTGTGGGAATCCCAACAGATATGGCATAACAAACCATACTCCAAACATATCTTCTATGGCAGGTACATAGACGATATTCTGATTATTTGGGATGGACCCAGCGACACTATCAGCAATTTCACACAACATTGTAACCTATAACGCTCCTGCGTTTCTTATATGGTGTGGATTTTCAGCTGCAGAAATAGTTCAACGTCAGTTGTCATGTAAGAGATATGCTGAGATACCATTCCCAACCTCAATGACTCATCATGTGTGGAAGGTCTTATTTCAGCCAGTAAATACACACAATTAGCAAGCTGGTTCCTAGAGTGACTTTATATATGTGGTAACACAATGATGAAGGTTTGAGGGATAGGTTGAGTGGAGGTGGTAGGTGATAGACACTTGAAGGTGAGACAGTAGCAGATGGATGCAGGAAGGTTTAACAATGTTGTATGATAGCAGATGATAGAATAGCAGGTGGACATACAAAAGAGATCAACCCAGTGCAGAAAAGTAGCAGTAGTCTCAAGAGCTAGCAATCTAGTTTATGCAGATGCGATAAACAGTCTCTACTATGCAGAGCTAGATAGTGTAAGCTTAGTATAAGTTTATAGAGAATTCCCCTGCGGGGTACTTAGCACTATTAGCGATACAGCCGAAGGGTGGTTCAGGAGAGGCGGATGATCCAGTAGCGGGATACAGGGATCAGCGCAGCGAGGTTCCGTCAGCGAAGTAAGCTTGCAAGCATGGAAGCTTCAAGCAAGGTTAGCATCCAGATAAGGGTGTTTGAACGAACACATGTGAGTGAGAGCCGACGCCTTAAATAGCCATCTAGTCCGGCGCTGAGTGATGACAGCTCCAGTCTTAAAGGTGTATGCGCACCTTTCCAAAAGTAAATGGTAGGGCGCATACACTTGTGGAAAGTGTAATTTAGGGTACCAAAGGTACCGGAACATTACAATACCCCCCCTTTAAGGCCTGCTCCTGAAGGCCTCTGGAGCTGGTTTGTCTGGGTATCTCGCATGAAAATTGCGGATTAATCTAGGGGCATGTATGTCAGAGGTGTTTAGCCAGGTGTCGTCTTGGGGCCCATAGTTCTTCCATCTAACCAAGTACTGAAGTCTTCTTCTGTAGATACGAGAATCCAGAATCTCTTTTATCTCGTATTCTTCTCCACCTTCAACTTGTACAGGAGGGGGAGGTGGAATATTAGGCCTTATTCCTTGGTCCGGAACATGGGGTTTTAGTAGCGACACATAGAAAATGGGATGGATTTTTAGGTCCATTGGCAATGTAAGCTGCACTGCAGCTTTTCCAATAAGTTTCTTGATTGGGAAAGGTCCCAAGAACAGAGGTCCAAGCTTTTTGCTAGGGATCTTCAGTCTCAAGTTTTTTGTTGAGAGCCAAACGAGGTCCCCGATAGTATACTGTGGAGAAGGTCTTCTACGAAGATCATAGTACTTCTTTTGTTGACTGTGAGCGTGTGCAATGGTAGTATTTAGTAAACCCAGAGAATCCTTTATTTGGGTAAGATAGTCTGAGGCTACTGGGTTATTTGAAGGAAGGATGCGTGGAGGGAGAATAGAGGGATGGAACCCATAGTTCAAGTAGAACGGACTCTGCTTGGTTGTACTGTGAGTTGCGTTGTTGTAGGCAAATTCTGCCAGGGGGAGAAGATCCAACCAATCATCCTGTTGGTAAGAAGTGTAACAACGTAAATACTGCTCGATGCATTGGTTGACTCTTTCAGTCTGTCCGTTGGTCTGCGGATGGTAAGGAGAAGTGAGCTTCCGCTCAATCCGTAGTATGTGACATAGTTCTTGCCAGAATTTAGAAATAAATTGGGATCCACGGTCAGACAAAAGAGTTTTTGGGATACCATGTAATCTGAAGACATGTTTCATCAGGAGTTCTGCCGTTTGTTTGGACGAAGGTAGTCTGCGAATAGCAATGAAATGTGCCATCTTTGTCAGATGGTCCACTGACACCAAGATGGTATTAAATCCTTTGGAAGGAGGCAATTCTACGATGAAGTCCAATGACAGAACCTCCCATGGAGTTTGGGGTATTGGTAGACTGCATAGTAGGCCAGATGGTCTCGTAGTGTCAATTTTGGACCTGGCACAGACATTGCATGAAGAGACGAATTTTTGTATAGATGTTTTCATGTCAGGCCACCAGAATTGCCGAGAAATCAAATTGAAAGTCTTTGTCATACCCATATGTCCTGCCATAGGCACATCATGCGATAATTCCAAGATCTTGGTGCGTAGGGTAGGTGGTATGTAAAGTTTGTCGTTGTAGTAGAGGAAGCCTTCTGCATCGGTATTTAGTTGTGGTGGGGGTGAATCCAACCTTATACCATGCAGAACCTCTTCCTTCAAGGAACGGACAACTCCAATAATGCGTTTGTGAGGTATTATAGGAACGGAAGGAATTTCAAAGTAATTTTCTTCAGTTAGTCGTGATAGTGCATCCGCCTTTTTGTTCTTATCTGCAGGTGTATAGGTCACTAGGAAGTTAAACCTTAGAAAGAATAGTGACCATCGTACCTGTCGATGCGAGGGAGTTTTGCTAGTCTGAAGATATTGGAGGTTTTTATGGTCCGTGTATATATTTATTGGTATTTGGGTGCCTTCGAGTAAATGTCGCCAATTCTCCAGAGCCAATTTTATAGCAAGCAGTTCCTTCTCACCCACGGGGTAATTTATCTCGGGACTGCTCAGGGATTTAGAAAAAAAGGCGACTGGATGAAGTGGTGAAGTGGGGGTAGGTCGTTGGGAGAGTATTGCTCCTACTGCCAGGTTTGACGCATCTACCTCCAGAATGTATTGGAGGGATGGGTCTGGGTGGCGTAATATGGGAGCGGAAGTAAACCTTGTCTTTAACAAGTGGAAAGCCTTATTTGCTTCTTCTGACCATTTAAATGGTATTTTTATGCTAGTGAGCTGTGTGAGGGGTCTCACAATAGCAGAAACGTTTTTTATGAACTTCCTGTAGAAATTTGAAAATCCCAGGAATCGCTGTAGCGCCTTGCGTGTAGTTGGTGTAGGCCAATCCTGAATGCAGGATATTTTACTCATGTCCATCTCGATTCCTGTTTTGGATATGATGTAGCCTAGAAAGAGTACCTCATCTTTATGGAACAAGCATTTCTTCAGCTTCACATAAAGATTATGTGCAAGCAATCTCGATAATACAAGTCTTACATGTCTTATGTGTTCAGACAGGGTCCGTGAATATATAAGTATATCGTCCAGATATACCACAACACAGACATCTAGTAAGTCTTTAAAAATATCGTTTATAAATCGTTGGAAAACTGCAGGGGCATTGCATAGGCCGAATGGCATCACAAGATACTCGAACAATCCGTATCTAGTTCTGAACGCAGTCTTCCACTCGTGTCCATCACGGATTCGAATGAGATTGTATGCTCCTTTCAGGTCTAATTTTGAAAAATGGGTAGCTCCACGCACCTGCTCAATGAGCTCAGGGATAAGTGGTAGAGGATAGCGATCTTTTATTGTGATAGCATTCAATTTCCTGTAGTCGATGATAGGTCTGAGACTTGAATCTTTATTGCGAACAAAAAAGAGTCCTGCTGCTGTGGAAGAAGTGGAAGGTCTAATAAAACCTTTTTCCAAGTTCTCATCCAAATAGGTTTTGAGATGGGCAAGTTCATCCTGTGAAAGAGGATAAACATGACCGAACGGCAATTTGCTATTTGGGAGTAGATCAATGCTACAATCATAGTCTCGATGAGGAGGTAATGCTTGAGCATTTTTCTCAAGAAAAACCTCAGAAAGATCCTGATAACATAGTGGTGCAATCTCATCTGTCACCACAGACAGAATCTTCCCGGAAAACGGGAGGTTACACGTTTCCTCGCAATAACAAGAAGGGAAGGTCAAGGACCATTTCTTCCAATCTATGGTTGGTTGGTGTGTGTGCAACCAGGGAAGTCCCAACACAATGGGAAAGTGGGGTGATGGTATTAAATCGAAGGTAGAAGTCTCCCTATGAGACTCGTTAATAGTGACTAGAAGTGCTTGTGTCTGATCGGTGATCGGACCAGAGGATAACGGAACACCGGTAATAAGACTTACTGAGACAGGTTTGAGTTTAGAAATAATAGGAATTTTATTTAAAGCAGCAAAACATATATCCATATAATTTCCACAAGATCCTGTGTCAATCATGGCCTTAGTAGTAATCCTGTTCTGGTCCCACTGTAATGTCAAAAAAACAGAAATGTAGGGGTTAGTGAATGAAGTTGTCAATCCTCCTAGGGAGACATGTGAACACTCACCCTTCTTTTTGTTGACTAGGGGACAGACGTTTATCTTGTGATCCGGGATGCACAGTACAAGCAGAGATTTTCATTTCGTCTTTTGGCTTTTTCCATAGTTGATAGCGGTGGGCGTATGGTTCCTATCTCCATAGAAACGGGGTCAACGGCCAGACTCCGAGAGGAAACGGATAATGGCATTCCCATCTTTTCAGCCTTTCTTTCTCGTAGTCTTCTATCTATGGTAATACTGAGTTGTATTAATGCATCCAGGGTTTTTGGCAGATCCGCTCGGGCGAGCTCGTCCTTAACGGCTTCTGATAGGCCAAGCCTAAATTGGGTTTTCAGAGATGCATCATTCCATTCTGAATCAAGGGTCCATCTCTTGAACTCTGCGACAAAGTCTTCCACAGGCCTCCTTCCTTGTTTCAAGGATCTTAACTGAAGATCAGCAGTACTCTGCCTATTGGGGTCATCATATAGGCTAGTGAGCTCTGCCAGGAACAAGGCATAGGAGTTGAGAAGCTGGTCGTTTTTCTCAAAAAGAGAATCTGCCCAGGCTCGAGGATCGCTTGATAGGTAAGAAATAATAGTACAAACCTTAATGTGATCAGTAAGGTAGGTACGAGGTTTTAGCAAAAAAAGTAACTCACATGCGTTTTTAAATTCGCGAAATTTTTTGCGATCGCCTGTAAATACCAAAGGGGGATTTATCTTGGGTTCAGGGGACTGAGCAGAGGTAAGTTGTGTCAGTCTAATTACCTGCTGCGACAGAGCCTGATTGTCTTCTTTTAATTCAGCAAGTGCGTGTATTAACGCAGATACTTGCTGTTTTAATTGTGTCACCTGAGTGGCTATTTCTGCTGAATCCATTTTTTAGGTTCGTTCAATCTATAACGCTCCTGCGTTTCTTATATGGTGTGGATTTTCAGCTGCAGAAATAGTTCCACGTCAGTTGTCATGTAAGAGATATGCTGAGATACCATTCCCAACCTCAATGACTCATCATGTGTGGAAGGTCTTATTTCAGCCAGTAAATACACACAATTAGCAAGCTGGTTCCTAGAGTGACTTTATATATGTGGTAACACAATGATGAAGGTTTGAGGGATAGGTTGAGTGGAGGTGGTAGGTGATAGACACTTGAAGGTGAGACAGTAGCAGATGGATGCAGGAAGGTTTAACAATGTTGTATGATAGCAGATGATAGAATAGCAGGTGGACATACAAAAGAGATCAACCCAGTGCAGAAAAGTAGCAGTAGTCTCAAGAGCTAGCAATCTAGTTTATGCAGATGTGATAAACAGTCTCTACTATGCAGAGCTAGATAGTGTAAGCTTAGTATAAGTTTATAGAGAATTCCCCTGCGGGGTACTTAGCACTATTAGCGATACAGCCGAAGGGTGGTTCAGGAGAGGCGGATGATCCAGTAGCGGGATACAGGGATCAGCGCAGCGAGGTTCCGTCAGCGAAGTAAGCTTGCAAGCATGGAAGCTTCAAGCAAGGTTAGCATCCAGATAAGGGTGTTTGAACGAACACATGTGAGTGAGAGCCGACGCCTTAAATAGCCATCTAGTCCGGCGCTGAGTGATGACAGCTCCAGTCTTAAAGGTGTATGCGCACCTTTCCAAAAGTAAATGGTAGGGCGCATACACTTGTGGAAAGTGTAATTTAGGGTACCAAAGGTACCGGAACATTACATAACCATAATTCCCATGGATTATCTTTCACCCATGTCATTGATTCCGAACAACTAGCTTTTCTTGATCTAGAACTATATCGCATAGGAGACCAAATCCATGCCAAGAACTATTCTAAGCCCACTGCAGGCAACTCTTTATTACATTACAAGAGTTGCCACTATAAAAAATGGACCAAGAACATCCCAAAAGGACAGTTCTGCTGTTTAAGGCGTAACTGTAGCAGGCTTGATGATTAGGTAGTTGAGAGTCAGTTCCTAACAGCTAAACTAACCGACAAAGGTTACCCTGCATCCCTTATAGATCAAGCGTATACTCAATATTTGACAGATCCCCCTTCTGCTAAACCCCAGGATTAATTTGACCAATCTGTTCGCTTTACCACCAAATTTCACCATCAGCACAGGAAAATGGAACAAATTCTTAACAAACATTGGCCGATACTCTTAGAAGACCTTCACCTCAAATCTGTTCTCCCCTCCACACTCCGAGTTACATAGAGAAAGGCTCCTAATCTGAAAAACAAGATTTCACCCAGTAAGCTTAAGAACATTAAAGATCCTGTCCCTAGGATGTGTCTCATACCCCTGTTAGGCATGTACCAGTGCAAAAAGTCACTCTGCAAAACCTGTGCTCACGTCACACATGGCAAGAAACAATTCTCCATCCACAGCAAAACCTACAACTTAGACAAATTCTACAACTGTTCTTCGGACTACATAGTCTACTGCCTCAGTTGTCCTTGCAATCTCTTTTATGTAGGACGTACCATGCGTCCTCTCTGGCAAAGATTCGGTGAACATTGGAGAAAAATAGAGCAAGGAAAGGATAAGCACAGTGTCCCCCATCATTTTTTAACACATCACAACAAATCTACCACAGGTCTGGAGGTATGGAAAATAGAGCAAATGTCCAAGGACCTCCAAGAAGCTGAGAGGTTCCATAAGCTTTGCGAACCCGAAACCTTTTGGATATACTCTCTCAATACGCTCTCCCCTAATGGGCTCAACGAGGAATTAGAAGTATCCACTATCCTCTAAATCAGTGTTTCTCAACTCCGGTCCTCGGGGCACACTAACAGGCCAGGTTTACAAGAAAACTGAAATACATCACAGGTGATATCATTTGCTGCTCAGTGATTGCAGTATTCTAGTCTGCATCTCCCCTAGGTAATACCTAAAATCTGGCCTGTTAGTGTGCCCTGAGGACCGGAGTTGAGAAACACTGCTCTAAATAGTTTATCCGTATCTATGCCTAGACCCTCTTTAATGTATCTAGCTATTAGATTCATCCTAATATGTTCTTTTTCCCTTCATTAGACTTACCATATCTTCATTTGTAGCTGTTTAGCAGTAACTTGTCACGTCATTCCCTTCACACACAATAGGAACATTCGTTTCCTCCCCCATATTCAACTGTACTCATTATCATATATCTCCCTTTCTTTTCCCTCTCCGTTTCATCTTCCATATCAGTGCTTACTCAGGTACACATTACATACGCAACACACATAATAGAAGTTCTCATCCCCTTATATATGGGCACACATATATATATATATATATTTTTTTTTTTTTCTTATATATGGACCATTGCCACCCACTTATACATACACTCATCTTTTTGTTAACGAGTGTATTTTACTTGTATCAGAAACCCCCCCTAAGGATATAAGACAATAGGTTTCTTGTGCCGTATCTCATTATCTCACATTTTCGTCATAATTTATGTTTATTACCATTACTATATATAGCTTTCATTTTATCCCTGCCTACATTTGTGTTTATTTGCATGGTATACATATACACATATTTCTATGCCAATAATTACATCTCTTGGTATAGACACAATTCCCATCTCAACAGATTTTCTAACATATCTACCCATTGTGGGGTCACTAAACTCTTTCCTTCCCCTACTTTTAAACATAGCCATTTATTATTTTTATATATTATATATATTTTTACATTCACAACATGTGCTAGTTTAAGTATGCCTTTATACATAGCCCAGTATTACATAGCTCATTACTTCATCATCTTTTCATTCTATATATATTTTTACATACACTATATGTGCAAGTTCTATTATGTTTGTATACATATTTATATACATGTGTATGCAAGTTTTCACAGTTATGTAATTTTATTTACAAATTTATTTCTATCCTAATTTATTCTTATTCTATTTATGTTGGTCTCGATTTAGATTTATTTTCACATTTTTATTTTTACAGTTTTTTTTTTTCTATTTTAAATTTGTATTTATTTTCATTTCCCCCCCCCCCCCCTTTTTTCATTTTTATTTTCATTATTTACATTTATTATTATATATTTTTTTCTATTACTATTTTTTCCCGCATATTTATATTTATTTCTAGTTATTTATGACCATATTTATTTACTTTATTTTTGCTTTATCATATTCAGTCTGATTTATCCAGCTTGTACTTCTTTGATGCTCTTGGTTATGTATGCCTCTAGGGGTGTCAGTGCATGCATATGTCCATTACATGGGATTGCAGCATTTGAATGTGAGACATTTTCCACTGTTTCATCCACTAGATGTCACTGTCTTAGAGCATATAAATTGGCCGTATTCATCCTCCACCATCCACGATTTGGCCTGAAACACCTCGGTGCATCTCACCTCTGAAGTGTGAATCTCCCTGGTCTGTCATACAGCAGTGTAATGGGCCATACACACTATAAGATTTTTTGAAGACTTTTTTAGACTTACCAAAACCATATAATATGATGTCAAACCTAAACACTTTCAATTTGTATGCAATCTGGCAGGCCCTTGCACTACATAGAAAAGGTAAATCTGAAGGAAAAAGTCTTCAGAAAATCTTATAGTGTGTATGGCCCTATAGTCTGCACTCCTGGCCCCGGCTCCAACAGTGCTCGCAGCACCGCCCTTCCTCTGCCTACAGGGATCCTCATGGGCATCAGCACTTCCCAAGTGACTCCCATCTCCCACATCACACATAGCTTTCTGGGTTGACAGTCACTCTTCACAGCCTGCATAAGTAGGTCACCATAGTGTCCGCATGGGCTCCAGGCCTGCAGCCGCATGGATACATTCAAGCACTGACCACATCCCAGCCCCAAGTGCTCCTTGTCCTTTCCCGCTGCACACCGCCAGTCCTCCTTTGGGCACCAACCCCAGTGTCCCACAGGACCGACTCCAGTGACTCTTCCAATCATTCAGGTACTCTGCCAGCATGTGGGACAGCCCCTGTGCTCCGGCTCACTCTGGCATCCGCCATCTTGCTCCTCCACACACGTGTCTCCCTCTCAGCTACACCCAAAGGTGGAAGGGATGTCTTGGCTCCCTTCCTGTTCGGATTGGCAGCTTGTGGGTGGCGACTCCGCCCAGATTAGCTGGCTCTCTGGTGGTGGCTCCTCCTGTTAGGCAGATCTCTTCAGCACGCGCTTTCCCGTGTGGTAAAGTAACCTCTCTCCATTGCCGCTGCAACTCTGTTTAGCCAGCATTACTGAAACTGTACGGCAGATCGTGTTCTCCAATCCACATGCATCCGCCATTACTGTCCGTACCTGGGCCTTAGTTGCACTTCCATCTTGCCAGGCCAAGTGATCTCCCTTGCTGCTTTGGAAAATTGTTCCGCTTTCAGGAATTGCACGGCCAACATTTTTCTTTGCAGTATATGCACAAATATCACTCTCCACACCATTCAGGAAAAGTGTCCTGCTGTCATGAATGGCACGGTCAACATTTTTCTTTATAGTGCATAGAAACGATCCCCGACACACCGATCCCTGTGTCCCGGTGTAACGTTAAAAAACCATACCTCGTGAAAAATCCTCATCCTCGTCACTTCCTGTCACATACGTCATGGAACAGCTGAGCAACTTACCACTGCGCATGCTCACAGCTCCGGAAACGTCATTGAACAGCTAAGCAGCTAAGCAGCTTAGCAGTGCGCATGCTCGAAGCTCCGGAGGGTAGGGAATTTTTACATTAGTGTGTTGCAACATTACACCGCATCAGCTTTTGCCGCGGTTACATTAAAATATCTCGGCTGCAACATGAAAGCATCTCCGCTCCTACACCTGTTACTTCCCTGATCTTGGCTACTAAATGTAAAAGCGGCGGGTGTATGAAAATATAAATCACGGAGATCTCGGCTCCGTGATTTATATTTTCCTAGAGATACTGCCGCTTTTACATTTAGTAGCCGAGATCAGGGAAGTCAAAGGGGTAGGAGCGGAGATGATTTCATGTTGCAGCCGAGATGTTTTAATGTAACCGCGGCAACAGCTGATGCGATGTAACATTAAAAAACCCTGCACGTGAAAATTTCCTACCCTCCGCAGCTTCGAGCATGCGCACTGCTAAGCTGCTCAGCTGTTCAATGATGTAGGTGCACCGGAAGTGACGAGGGTAGGGGATTTTCACGGGTAGGGTTTTTTCACGGAACACGGGGTCACCAATTTCTTCCTCCATACTTGCACTGATTACTGTAAAGCAGACACAGTCTTTTTGTACAATATGATGCATCTCCTCTTCATCAACTCTCCTGCACTTTTTTTGTAAAACCAGATTGTTTCCTTGACAAAAGTCCATCTGTTGCCGTTGGCAACCATATTGTGAACTTGACCTTCCATCTCACTCTCCCTGGTCCCTGTAAAGCCGACATCACTCTCCTCACTGACACTCCAGCACATTTCTTGAAAAAGCATGACGTTATTTTTCAAGATTTTCCAGCTATTGCTATTAGCAACCGTTGTGTTAACCCAGAGGCGAATCCTGGACAAGCCCCCAAATGTAGCACTGCCTGCCCTCTTGAGGACTGCTGGAATGTGCACCTTGGGATCTCCCTGGGTTACCGTTAGCAACTGCAGCATGCACAATTTAACTCTTTTCTTTCTGGCTCAGTCAATAAACAGTCTAGGGGTTGTAGTTGTTTTTGTGTTTTTATTTTAAATAGTGATAGGAGAAGGGAAGAGTGGGATACTCCATAATTGAACTATTCACAAAAGATGAGGACTCCTGTCTGTAGAAGCAGCCAAGCTGCAGATTCACCTTGCCACTAGATGAATTTTAGGATTAAGTCTCTGAGTAGATGACTTGATTGAGTAACTATCTTCAGGGTACTTGCCTAGCACCCCCTATCACTCCACCAGCTGATACCCGTCCTCTGACTATACTACTCTGGGGTGGCCCCCTCTCAGGTCAGGCCTTTAGACAGGATCCCCTGTACTCACGATACTGTTTTCCAGGGTTTCCGGTGTCTCAACACTTCCAGTCAGTTCTCCTGGACCTCTGGGTTCAGTTCCTTCCTTCTGGTCCACCAAGCCGACCGCCTGCAACCATCCACCAACTGCTACAGAAGAGGAGGCAGCCAAGCATATGTGCTCCTGGTTTTTATACCACACCCCAGAATGCACTGAGACAACCAGTCTGTGCCAATCACGAGGCTGTATCAAAACCTGTGTACCCATTGGCCTGGTTTCCTCCACTGTCCAACATGCCACCCTATTGGACCAGCGTGAAACACTCCCCAGACCAGATGAATCACACACCGAGCACCATGAGCAGACCTAACAGTTCCTGCTCTCTGTTAAGCAGAAAGCAATATAGAATTTGCCTGCTGGTACTCTGATAGGCAGACAGACACAATACTTTTTTTCATAATCAATATACAGCTGCCATGTGACGCAAGTCTTTGCAGCCCATCTGCAGGGAAACCGTGGCAGGAGGAGCTCCTAGTCCTCGGGTGCCAGTCACATGTTCAAAAAATCATCCCTCACAATGCAAACAGAAATAACATAATAAATATCAAATAAATGTTTTACATCATCATACAAATATGAATTTGTACTTAAATCTTTATTATTTTTGTGCAAAAACATGGTGTGGGCTATCATACCTCCAGGCTGTGTCTATTGTTTGTATGTGCTGAAGTAGCCAGGAGCGGCCTACAGTTATCTGACTAAAGATATTACTGCACTGCTGAACTGTTTATGAACTACACCTCCCAGCAGGTCATTCACATCAGGGGAGAATTATGGGAGAGACTATAAAGGGATCTGCTGAACAGACCCAGGCACTCTTGCTTGCCGGGATCCATCGTGTGTATAACTATAGATTTGTGTGTTTATGAGCAATAGCTCATTCTTAAGCTTATTGTCCTTTACTTTTTTTACTAAATGGGATTGTGGGGATGCCGACACCCAACAGTAAACTCACAACCTGTGAGGAAGGGTGTATAGGCATAGGTCCACCAGTATTTGGGACTTTATAGGCATTGACATATGGAGGCGAATCATAGATAATAGGGACCAAGTAATAAAACCAAATACTGGTGGACCTATGCCTATACACCCTTCCTCACAGGTTGTGAGTTTACTGTTGGGTGTCGGCATCCCCACAATCCTATTTTTCTCAAACGTACTCTAGGGATGTGGCAATGACAGGTGGCTAAAGGTGAACCAGTGTTTGGCTTTATCTTTTCTTTTTTTACTAAATATCATTAGACAATGTCTTATTTTAGGTCAGGAGCACCATTACATTTTTAAGGGCTACGTTTATTGTTAACAAAAAAATAACACTCCTCTCCTGTACACACTGCCCACCGTCAAACCCTCCATACTCCTCTCCTGTACATACTGCTCGCTGCCATACCCTCCACACTCCTCCCCTGTAGATACTGCCCACTGTTAAACCCTTCACACTCCTCTGCTGTACATACTGCCCACCATAATACTATTTGTACTCCTGTGCTGTACACACTGCCCACTGTCATACCCTCCACACTGCTCTCCTGTACATACTGCCCACCTTCATATCCTCCAGACTCCTCTCCTGTACATACTGCCCAACATCATACCCTCCACACTCCTTTCATGTAAATATGGCCTACTGTTATACCCTCCATGCTCCTCTCATTTACAAACTGCCCACTGCCATACCCACCCCACTCTTCTCCTGTACATACTGCCCACTGTCATACCCTCAATACTTCTCTCTTTTACATACTACCTACTGTCATACCTTCCACGCCCCTCTCCTGTACATACCGGCCACTGTTATACCATCCACAATCCTCTCCTCAGTGGTGTATTTTGGTTTTGTGCAGCCCTAGGCAAGACTAAAATTGGGGCGCCTCCCTCCCCCTCCTATGTAAATTTGCCCCACTCCTTCCTTTTTAACGGATGTGACTCCCTCCAAAATTGAAGGACTCCAAGTGCCAGCATGAACCCCTGAGATCTCACGAGAGAGGGTGGGAGAGAGTGAGGGGGGGTGGGTGAGGGAGAGAGAGGGGGGAAATGAGAGAGAGAGAGGGGGTGGGTGAGGAAGGGAGGGAGGGAGAGAGAGGGGGGTGAGAGAGAGAGAAGGGGGTGAGAGAAAGGGGGGATGAGAGAGAGAGGGGGGATGAGAGAGAGAGGGGGGGATGAGAGAGAGAGGGGGGATGAAAGGGAGAGAGAGAGGATGAGAGAGAGGGGGGCGGTGAGGGAGAGAGAGAGGATGAGAGGGGGAATGAGAGAAGAGGGGGTGAGAGAGAGAAAGAGAGGGGGGATGAGAGAAGAGGGGTTGAGAGAGAGGGGGGTGAGAGAGAAAGAGAGAGGGGGAGAGAGAGAGCAAGAGAGGAGGGGAGAGAGAGAGAGGGGGGAGAGAGAGGAGGGGGTGAGAGAGAGAGAGAGAGGTGGGAGAGGCGGCTCTAAGCAACTAGTGGCCAAAAGAGTCTCAGGTGGAGAGGGGGGCGGCTTTTTTGCTGCCCCCCTGCAAAGTGCTGCCCTAGGCCTGGGCCTTGTCGGCCTAGGCCAAAATACAGCACTGCCTCTCCTGTCAATACTGCCCACTCTTATACCTTCTACACTTCTCTCCTGTACATACTGTCCACTGTCATACCCTCCAAATTCCTCTCCTGTACATACTGTCCACTGTCATACCCTCCAAATTCCTCTCCTGTACATACTGCCCACTGTCATACCCTCCACACTCCTCTCCTGTACATACTGCCCACTGCCCTTCCCTCCACACTCCTCTCCTGTACATACCGCCCACCAGTGGCGGCTGGTGCTCAAAATTTTTTTTTTGGGGGGGGGGGGGGCGCAAAAAGAAAAATGTAATAGGTATTGCTTCGCGGCAAAAAACGCGGTAAAAAATTGCGTGACTTTGAGGTCACACAAGTGTGAAAGGGGCCTTCAGTATTCAAGGAACAGTGCCTTGAAAAAGTATTCATAGTCACCCCTTGAAATAATCCACATTTTGTCATGTTAACTTACAACCAAAAATGTAAATGTATTTTATGTGATAGACCAGCACAAAATTGTGAAGTGGAAGGAAAATGGAAGAAAAATGACAATGCAGATCTCTAGAGGGGGTCAGTGATTAGAGGGGTAAGTGATGGGGATAATCTGCAGACCATAAATCTAGATGAGACAGAGCAATGTTCTGCAGATCTGTGGAGGGGTAAGTGATGGGGATAATCTGCCAAACATATAAATAGATAGAAGAGAACTATATTGTATTGTGCCTATCTATTTATATGTTCGGGAGATTATCCCCATCACTTACCCCTCTACAGATCTGCAGAACATTGCTCTGTCCCATCTAGATTTATGGTCTGCAGATTATCTAATCACACAGACCCTTCTACAGATAGGCACAATATAGTTCTCTTCTAGAAGGGTCTGTGTGATTAGATAATCTGCAGACCATAAATCTAGATGGGACAGAGCAATACTCTGCAGATTTGTAGAGGTGTAAGTGATGGGGATAATCTGCCGAACATATAAATAGATAGGCACAATATAGTTCTCTTCGATCTATTTATATGTTCGGCAGATTATCCCCATCACTTACCCCTCTACAGATCTGCAGAACATTGCTCTGTCCCATCTAGATTTATGGTCTGCAGATTATCTAATCACACAGACCCTTCTACAGATAGGCACAATATAGTTCTCTTCTAGAAGGGTCTGTGTGATTAGATAATCTGCAGACCATAAATCTAGATGGGACAGAGCAATACTCTGCAGATTTGTAGAGGTGTAAGTGATGGGGATAATCTGCCGAACATATAAATAGATAGGCACAATATAGTTCTCTTCGATCTATTTATATGTTCGGCAGATTATCCCCATCACTTACCCCTCTACAGATCTGCAGAACATTGCTCTGTCCCATCTAGATTTATGGTCTGCAGATTATCTAATCACACAGACCCTTCTAGAAGAGAACTATATTGTGCCTATCTGTAGAAGGGTCTGTGTGATTAGATAATCTGCAGACCATAAATCTAGATGGGACAGAGCAATGTTCTGCAGATCTGTAGAGGGGATATTCAGACAAAAATATAAACTACAACCCCCCAGCCTGACACAACAAAGAGGAACTATAACTCCCAGCCTGACATTGCAGAGGAACTACAAACCCCAGGCTAACACAGAAGAGGAACTCCAAACCCAGCCTGGCTTGACATTGGAAAGGAACTACAAGCCTGCTGAGAAGAGCTACAGCTCTAAGCCTCACCTGATAGTATACAAGCCCAAGTCTTATCAGGTACACGATTCAATAAACTGCCAGACCCATTGCAAATCGTACCCTGACCAGATACATGGGATGGAGTGCAAGTCTAAGTTAGATGGACTACAAGTCCCAGCTGGCATAGGATTATGAGCAGCTAGATGGAAGGGTTCAGCCTCATGTTATCTTGAGTTGGGAGCAGCACACCAAGTCTAGCAGTCTGCACTGCAATTACAGAGGCTGGTGGAACACAGAGAAGAGGAAGGCTCACTCATCCATCATCCAAAGTCAGCTGGGACTCGGCACTGCAGACAGTAAGGGAGCTTATCGCTGGCTGGCCAGTGTCAGGAGGCATGCATTTGGTGTCAAATCAACCCCCTCCCCCACCTCAACCATCTCACCCCTTATCAGCCGACAGAAAAGCTCATGATGGAAGCTGATCATGGAAGCTCCAGAACGAGAAAGTGCTACAGCAAACATACAGGCAGCTCAATAGTGGTGGCAGAGGAGACAGTCACACGAGGCTTCAATCACTTACCTGCTCCTGGCTCAGACACGTCTCGACTCGCCCACGCTGCTCCTCGGTCTGACGGCGGGCAGGAACCAGGAAGAGGGAAGGTGACTGATGTACGCACCGGCATACCCCGCCCTCACGAGTACGATGTCAGATGTCCTGAATGTGATTGGTCCAGACTGGACCCTGGACCAATCACAGGACTCACATGCTGCATCGGGGAGTGTCGGGCGCATTGCTCTGCGCCCCGATGACCCCCCGAAGACCGCCAATCGACGCCTCTGTGTGGCACACGTGGGGTGCAAACCCCCCCCCCCCCCATAGCCACCAGTAGGTCCGGCGCCCCTAGTGGGCTGAAAATGATAATTTTTTTTTTTTAATTTCTTTTTTTTTTCTTGCCACAGATTGGGGGGGGGGTGGCGCCCCTGCGCCCCCTATAGACCGGCCGCCACTGCCGCCCACTGTCATACCCTCTACACTCCTCTCCTGTATATACTGCCCACCGTCATACCCTCCACACTGTGCACTTCTCTTTCACTGTACCAGTGGGGAGATGGGAAAGATCTCCCACTGAGTGGCTCTGTTTATAAGAGAAATGTGGAAGTACTTATCTTACATTTTAAAATGTTTGTTTGTATATAAAAATATTTATTTATTTATATAATTTTGCTAAAATCAAGTTTAGTATCTGTTCTTATCAGTTGTTAGGGAAACTCCCTTCACCAACTGGGGAGCCAGTTAGTATTTCCCTGATGTAATTAGGTGAAAGGTGGGGGGGGGGGCTTTTTCCTCTGGGTTGAATCTTGTGCTTGTCCCCAGTTGTTGGCAAGGCATCCTAAATTCCCTAAAATATGATGCCTTCCTGTGGAATGGAGAGGCAATGGTCTGGCCGAAGGCCGGGCTATGAGAGAAGCCCATGGTGTATGTGCCACTTATATGGCTCAGCCAGGAGTGCCTTAATTCTCACAGGTGGGGGAACTCATCTGGAGTTTTTCTTCACTTTGGTCACTGCACCTACACACTTTTTTCACACCTGCCTCTAGGGCTGTGCCTTTTGGCCGGGACCAGAGGGATTTTTGATTCCCGGCTGAAGCGCCTGCCACGGTATTGCACCATGCCACTTTTATTTGTGTGTGTTTTATTCTTTTTGTGTGTTTGTCATTTGCATGTGTGCACTTTACTCACAGTGATTACCCTGCCCTGAAAGTCTTGGGAGGGGGTGGATATGGCCTTCTGGCTTAGTTCGCCCTCACTCATGGGGTCTCCCTTGGGGGTGGGCTGTTTTGGCAGTCCTCCTAAAGAACAGGGTCTGCCTAGTTTCGGCCAGGTGGACCAGTGAATACCTCAGTCCCTGTCAGGAGCCTTGCGCCCCGGGGAATCAGGGTCAGGGTCCTTCCTCTTTGGAGGTGGACCATTCACACACCCTGTGCATTTTTTTTTGTCCACACAATTTGTGTGTGCACTTTTTTTTTTGCACCGGGTGTTAGTTTGAGTGCCTTTCACACACCAGAGGAAAAAAAAAAAAAGTAGCAGAGAGTCACAGAGGGAGCTGGGAAAAGTAATTTTCGGGGCTTATACATCTCCCAGTCTCCTCTCATTAGGGATCTCTGATCCACGATCCAGTTCAGATTTTGGTCCTCTTCCCCAGGCCAATGTCAGAGCAAGAGGTTGGTAAAATCTAACAAGCTGTATATGTGGAAGCTGGCAAACTGTTGGCTTTCTCAGCCTGTAGTTAGGCCCTGTTCACACTCTCATCTCTGAAGTCTCAAAACGCCCAACAAGCTAAATCCCATTAATTTCAATGGTCCCTGTTCACGTATAAGCGTTTTATAACCAGAAATTCAAAAAAGAAGTACATGAGCTTCTTTTTTGGCAGATTTCAAGCATTTTTGTTAGATGTCAATGCCTTCCTCCAAACACCTGCAAAAAAAACGCATAAAAAAACCCCCTGAAAAACATCTGAAAAAAAGCCTTAATAACGCCTCTAAAAACACCTGAAAATGATATGCTCAGGTGTGAATGGAGCTTTAGGGCCTGTATATTTTATATAGTTAGTGCCAAGACATGGCTAGGTTTTTGTTCTGCTTTTTTTTACAGATTAACCTATGCAATGTGACATATCTTTCAGAAGAAAGTCTATGTTTGCTGCTGTTTCATGTGCTGCAGCGCCATGTCTGGGTAAACACATGTGCCAAATGACTGTCAATAATAAGCCTATTAAGGCCTTGCTGGCCTCAAGAAATGTGATTACTTTGGTTAAAGCTGATATGGTTAGGCCTGTGAATTCTCATGCTAAAAAATGTCTGTGATATGTGTACACGGGGACACCTGGGAGTATCCTATAGCCACAGGCAAGTTTAAATCTGACATAGGTACTGTGACTCATCTGGTCGGGGTTATACCCAGTGGCGGCTGGTGCTCCATGGGCCTGGGGGGGGGCTCGCCAGACGTGCGACGAGCCAGAACCGCAGGGGCGACACGTGAGGTGCACGGTGGGCCGATGAGAGACACCAATAATACAGTTCATCGGTTTACTCACGGTTAGCAGAAAGCCTCCCTGGGCTGGTCGCACAGTGAAGAGGAAGACAGCACGAAATCCTCCGGGGCACGCTCTGTGATAGGGAAACGCCAGCCAAGATGGTGGTTGAGGTGCCCGTGATGACAGGGGTGCTTAGAGTGCTTGTGGTGGCTGGGTCCCTTGATGGTATTTGTCGTGACGCCAGTACCGTTAATGGTGGTACAACCAGTTGTAGTAGCAATAGTGAAGAATGAGGTAGACAGTGGTAGGATACAACTCACAACTTTTACTGTGACTGGTTTTGATTGCAGTACAAACATCCAGATAGAATACAGTCTCTTGGTAAATAGAGGAATTCTGCTGATCCACTGTTAATAGGCTTTAGTAATGCTGGACTCAGGCTGTGGTTCAGTATAGTGCTTACTTGTTTGTGATCTGACTTCTGGTACCTTTTGAATCCAGCGAAATTTGGTGAGATTGCCAGTGGCTAAGGAATCCTTCACCTTTATTCTCAAAGGTCAGTTGCTGCAGTTTGGTGGCTTTTACCCTTTGATTTTAGCAGTTCCAATTTGTCCCTTCTTAGGACTGACCTTCACTAACCTCTACATTCTGCATTCTTCTCTGTACACTCACTTCCTGAACTGAACACTGACCACAGATAAACCTGAGCTGGGATAGATATCCCAAAGTGGTGCTATCCCCATCTTGTGGTGGGAAGTATGAAGCACTCTTGACCAGCCTATGAACAGGGATTAACAAATGTCAAATGCAAAATGACATGCAATACAGCGATGACAAAGAAATAATACATTTGCAGTTCCCACGTGTCATGAGTGGGACGCTGCATACCCCCATGGTAAAACGTGTGTCGACCTCGACACATTTTTGACTCGATGTTGTGTCTTCCTGTAAGATATAAGAGAAAGGGAAGAGCATGCATGCATAGGAAATGACAACATAACCCCATTCTTGTACTTCTTGTATCTGCAAGTAAAATGGGTTAGGCAAACATATCTCAGGCAACAACGAAATGTGTCAAAAGGTGACAAAAAGGGGTGTATTTTTTCCTCTGAAGACTGGTGATATATGGCAAAACCAGAATAGTCCATGATGAGATGGAAAAAGGAAAAACAAAACAAAAATAACATCTCAGGAGGCTCACAGGGTATGAGTCCGTTCCCTGGGCACAGGAAAATGTCAACAGAAGAATATCACGGAGGCTCAGGTACGTGAAAGTCTATCTCCGGGTGCAAGCTTGAACGTTGCAAAACAGTAGGTAAGTAGTCCTTTTAAAAAGTCCTTTAAAGGAAATGAACATGACATCACAAGTACGTCTTCTTCTCACTTTGGAACTTCAGACAATGTAAGGATGCATTCAACGATGAGATGGCAGGGCTGGTAGTTGTCTTCTCGGCTGCTGGTGTAGGAAATCCTTATAACGGACAGGTGGTTGTCCTCTTGTAGTCCTTTCAGATCTTCGTAGCGGCTGAGTTTCTACAGGCCTTGTTTCAAGGGAACTTGGTGTCTCTTGAGCTGTAGTAGACACTTCTTGAGATAGCTCCTCTGGTTGATGTGCGGTTGTATTGGTCTTGGCAGGCACTAAGATATTGAGCCATGGTGTAAGGAACCATTGTAAAGGATCAGAGTCTAATAATGCTTTTCCAAAAGACTGTAGTGGACCCTCTGAATCAGATGATTTTGTAGGCTCTGGTTCTATGGATTGTGTTTCCTCTTGGACAGCTTCTTCCTGAAGAGTTTCTTCTCGAGTACTTTCCTTGAGACATAACTTAAGGCGATTGCGATGTACTACACGTGATGTGTTCTCTTTAGTGATCTCATAAGTATGAGTCTCTGGATTGCGAATAGCTGTAATGGTGTAAGGTTCTCTCTCCCATTTGCTATCTAACTTGCTGGTGCGATGGTCGTTTTTTAACCACACGTGGTCACCAATTTTGAGAGGTTCTGCTTTGGCAGATTGGTTATAATCTTTTTGTTGCTTTTCATGAGCATGTTCCATGCGATGTTGAACAATTTCTTGTGCATCAATTAGACGTCTTTGGTGCTCACTCACCCAATCAGTCTTTGGTAGAGGGTTGATTGCATCAGGTACTTGTACGCCCAAAGTATGGTCAGCAGGTAGTTTACCTTGTCGGCCAAACATGAGATAGTAAGGTGTATACCCAGTAGAACAGTGAATGGTGTTATTGTAGGTGTACATCAATTGAGGTAATAGAGTAGGCCAATCACTTCTTGTAGCAGGTGGTACTGCTCTTAACATCTCAATTAAAGTTTGGTTCATTTTCTTGCAGAGTCCATTCCCTTGGGGGTGGTAGGCTGTGGTCCTGATTTTTTTGGCAATTGTGAAGTGTACACAGTTCTTTGAAGAGTTGCGACTCAAAGGCAGATCCCTGATCTGTAAGGATTTTTTCTGGGCATCCATATGGCAATAGGAAATGTTTCCAGAAGGCATCTGCAGTTGTCTTAGCGGTCAAGTCCTTGACAGGTACGGCTACAACAAATTTGGTATAATGATCAATGATGGTCATGGCATATGTGTAACCTGAGCGACTTGGTTCCAGCTTCACATGGTCAATTGCAACTATTTCTAGCGGTGTTCTGCTTACAATGGGATGTAAGGGTGCTTTTTGGTCATGTTTTTCATTTCTTCCAACAGCACAGGTGGAACATTCTCGACACCACTGTTCAATGTCTCCTCTCATCCCAATCCAATAGAATCTTCTACGGATGGTAGCTTCTGTCTTCTGCACACCAAAGTGTCCCGATTGGTCATGGTACATTTCAAGAATGATTCTTGCATCTCGGCGTGGTATTAAGATTTGGTATAGACGATCCCAGGTAATTGGGTCTAAAGTTCTTCTTAATAGTAGGCCCTTCTGTAGGAAGAGATGTTTTCTGTGTCTCCAAAGTTTTGACAATTCTGGATCAGCATTTCTTCTGCGAATTCTTTCAGGGGTTCTTCCACTGGTGAAGAAATCTTGCAGTTCTCCCAACACTCTGCTTTCATTTTGCAGCTTGATCCACTTTTCTTTGTCCACTTGGGATTTTGGATCCACTTGTTGTTGAAGGTTAAGGACTTTTCTTCCTTTGATGGTGATAATGTCTTGTTGGGCAAAATTTTTGTAAAAAGCTGGCATTTCTACCTCTTCCCAAACATCTTCCTGTGTAGTAGGGTCTTCTTGGGTAGGCAGACGAGATAATGCATCCGCATTTTCATTTGCTTTTCCTGTTCTGTATTTTATGGTGAAATCGTAGTTAGCTAGGCGTGAGGCCCATCTTTGTTCCAATGCTCCCAACTTAGCGGTATTAAGATGTGCTAGCGGGTTGTTATCTGTGAAGGCCACAAATGGTGTTGCGGCAAGGTAATCTTTAAATTTTTCTGTAACAGCCCACACGAGTGCTAGGAATTCCAATTTGAAGGAACTATAGTTTTGGTCGTTTCTTTCAGTACCTCTAAGAGATCTACTAGCGTAGGAAATTACTCTTTCTTTACCTTCTTGTACTTGCGACAGGACAGCTCCCAGACCTTTCTTACTAGCATCTGTGTAAAGATGAAATGGCTGCTGGTAATCTGGATAGCCTAGGATTGGTGGTTCTGTTAACTTCTTCTTCAGGAGCTGGAAGGCAATTTCTCTTTCTGTGTTCCATTCAACTGGTATTGGAGACTTTTGGTACCTCTTAGGATGTCCTCTCAGAAGTTCTAGTATTGGCCCCGCAATTTGGGCAAAATGAGGAATAAAGCGTCTGTAGTATCCTGCGAAACTGAGAAAACTCCTCACTTCTTTCACTGTAGTAGGAGTAGGCCAATTTCGGACTGCGGCTATCTTCTCTGGATCCGGTTTAACACCTTCAGAGCTTACAATATGCCCTAAGTATTTGACTTCTGACTTTAGTAGATAGCACTTAGATGGTTTGACTTTGAGTCCATGTTTAATGAGGATTTGAAAAACTTCGGCCAAGTGTTTCAAGTGATCTTCATAAGATTTGGAGTAGATGATGACATCATCCAAGTACAACAGGACGGTTTCAAAATTTTTGTGTCCTAAGCAACGCTCCATTAATCTTTGAAAAGTTCCGGGCGCATTGCAAAGTCCAAAAGGCATGCAGTTGAACTCAAATAGGCCCATAGGGGTGTTAAATGCAGTCTTCTCACGATCTTCAGGTGCCATTGGTACTTGCCAGTATCCACTTGTTAAATCAAGGGTAGAGAAGTAGGCTGAAGATCCTAAAGCTGTCAAAGATTCCTCTATGCGTGGTAAAGGGTAAGCATCCTTGTGGGTGATTTGGTTAATTTTTCTGTAATCCACACAGAATCTGATGTTACCATCCTTTTTACGGACAAGGACTAGAGGTGCAGCCCATGGACTATGGCTGTCTCTAATGACATTGGAGTCCTTCATCTCTTGGATCATTTGCTTTACGGATTGGTACATAGTTGGTGGTATAGGCCGATAGCTTTCCTTGATCGGTGGGTGTGAACCTGTAGGGATGGAGTGCTTGATGATATGCACTTCTCCATAGTCTGTGGAATGCTTACTGAAGGCATGGTGAAGCTCCTTTACAATTTTTAGTACTCCCTCAATTTGGTTTGCTGGTGTGGAAGCGTCTCCCACATGAAGTTCTTTCCACCAGGATGTGTTTACATTTTGGTCCTGTGGGTTCTGTCTCTTGGTAATTTCTTCTGTGGTAGCTGTAGCCACACTGATGACATCTTGAAAAGTGACTTGGATTAGCTGTGCGATAGGACGGTGTTTTGTTAGTGTTACACTGCTATCACTCAAGTTTAGGAGTCGTATAGGCACTTTACCTTCAGAGACAGTTACTAGGCTTCTTGCAGCTCTAACTAGAGGATAGTCTTCCAAAACAACAGGCTCTACCAGGGCTTGGTAGTCTTGACCTTGAATTCCGACTACAGCTCGGCACCACAAGAGGGTTTCGGTGTTGGGTTTGAGGATCACAGGTTGCTTATCTCGGATGCGGGCACAGCAAATTTCTCCTTTTTCGTTGGCAAATCTCTGTTGCGCATTTAGTACACGGATGGTTTGTTGGATCACCTTCTTAGAAGCAGGAGAAGCAGTAGGCACTGACTGGTGCAAGGCTTCTAGCATCTCAACATAACAGTTCCTGAGGACATTCATTCCTAGGACAATTGGTGGGTTGTTGTTATTGTCTCTGACTCGTACCACAATAAGGCCTTGTCGAGGTAGTGTAGTTCCTCCTACTTGAATGGTAGGTTCCCAATAACCATGGACTGGTATGGGTTTGCCGTTACTGGCTATGAGACTCAGCCAGGATTCTGGAGGCTGGGTAAGCTGATTTTGATCCCAGTATTTTTCAAAGGCTGCTTGTTGGATAGTGGTGACTTGGGATCCTGTGTCAACTAGGGCAACAAAAGGAACTCCATTTATTTGAAGTGTCACTTCAGGACGGGATCCAACATATCTTGGCATCCAGTGGGGATCTTCTGGACCTATTGGTTTACCTCCCGAGGGGTGGTCCTTGGCCTCGGGGGTTTCCCGTTTAACTGCCAGCAGGTTGCTTCTGTATGGCCTGGTTTGTGACAGTATGTGCAGATTGGCCGCTTAGGGGTACTAGTGCGGTCAGGGGGGCGTCCGCCAGAATTTCTGGAATAAGTCTCTCTATAATTAGAGGGGAAGAGTCTTCTGGACACAGGTTTCTCATCCTCTAGCATTAATGGTTTCTCCCATTGTTCCAACTTTTGGTGGACTTTCTCCAGACTTTTAGTCAGGAAATGGACTTGCTCATTCAAGGCAGCAACTGCGTCAGGAACTGGAGCTTGGGTTGCCTGACTGACTATAGGTAAAGACTTTACAGGGGTAACCAGCTGTGATACAGGCACTTCAACAGATCTAACAGGTTCTGTTGGTGGGCTTTTTCCCAGTATGCTGATAGCTAATTCTTTAAAATCTAAGAAGGTAGCTCCTGGATGTTGGGCGGCTAACATTCTTAGTTGGCTCTTTAGATTGTCTGTATGAACGCCTTCAATAAATTGTTCTTTCAGGGTTTTGTCCTGATTCTCTGCCTCACGGGGGTCTACTTGGACAACAGCTCTAAGGGATTCCTGCAAAGATAATGCAAAGTCTCTGAGTGACTCACCAGATTGCTGTTTCTTGCTGAAGAACCTCATCTTGACCTCTGACACGGTTCTGGGTTCAAAGGTGGTGTAGAGACGTTCAAAAATCTGCTCCATGGTCTTTCTCTCTGAGCTCGGCCAAGATTTCACTTCTCTGAGCGCAGCTCCTTCCAATTGCGCCAGAAGAATCTCCATCTGTTGCTCTGAGGATACAGGGTACAATCTGAACACAGCAAGAATTTTTTCTTTAAAGTCCCTTAAAGTATGAACTTCTCCAGAATATCGTGGGAACCAGGGGGCCCCAAAATAATAAGGCATGGTTAAAGGCATTAAGCTTGGTGCTGCAGTGGTTGGTATTGCACTGGGACTGACTGCGGCTGATGCAGGGGGTCCGCTGAGGTCAGGCTGCACGTCATCTTCCTGCACAGACATGGTGACAGCAGGTGAATTATAGTTAGGTAAGTCAAATGCGTTTTTAGACACTTTTTGTGCGGTGTTGCTATGGGCAACCGCTGTCTTGCGGGTGTATGGCCCTTTAAGAATTTAATGTCAGCTGAATACAATGCTGCAGCAATGTTGATTTTGGGTCTCTGGCAGAGTTCCTGCTATTAGTGCTCCTTATAGTTTGTAGAGGCAACTGCCAGGTTGCGATTACTGCTCGGACGGCAAGCAATGCGATTATTTTCTCTTCTTTTGCTCGCATGCGAAGTCTGGCGACTTCTGGGGCGTGCACTTGTCACACTCACCTCCCAGGATTGACACAGCAAAAGGTAAGGCGGGCTGGCCGGACAATTTTGCATAAATGGGTGGCACCAAACTTTCCCGCTCTTCAGGGGGTGTCACTAACTTATCCACAGTGATGGCGCAGAAATTTTTGAACAAGAAGGTCTCCGGCAGCCATTTTAAGTGAAAAGAAACAGTCAATTCAAATACAGCAAGCAGTTTTGTTGACACACAAATGTCTGATTTCCTCTCTTTGGATGCTGCGATTTTTATGCTGATAACTGGAAAAACACTCCATGCGACTTTGAAACAGTTTAAACAGTTCTGTGGCCCCACACAGTGTGCAATAAGTAAACAGTCTCTCAATAAAGCAAAGGGGCTTATTCTGATGCAACAGTCTTTTAGATAAGGCGCAGGTGTTAATATCCTGTTCGTGACGCCAAATTTTTATGCGACGAGCCAGAACCGCAGGGGCGACACGTGAGGTGCACGGTGGGCCGATGAGAGACACCAATAATACAGTTCATCGGTTTACTCACGGTTAGCAGAAAGCCTCCCTGGGCTGGTCGCACAGTGAAGAGGAAGACAGCACGAAATCCTCCGGGGCACGCTCTGTGATAGGGAAACGCCAGCCAAGATGGTGGTTGAGGTGCCCGTGATGACAGGGGTGTTTAGAGTGCTTGTGGTGGCTGGGTCCCTTGATGGTATTTGTCGTGACGCCAGTACCGTTAATGGTGGTACAACCAGTTGTAGTAGCAATAGTGAAGAATGAGGTAGACAGTAGTAGGATACAACTCACAACTTTTACTGTGACTGGTTTTGATTGCAGTACAAACATCCAGATAGAATACAGTCTCTTGGTAAATAGAGGAATTCTGCTGATCCACTGTTAATAGGCTTTAGTAATGCTGGACTCAGGCTGTGGTTCAGTATAGTGCTTACTTGTTTGTGATCTGACTTCTGGTACCTTTTGAATCCAGTGAAATTTGGTGAGATTGCCAGTGGCTAAGGAATCCTTCACCTTTATTCTCAAAGGTCAGTTGCTGCAGTTTGGTGGCTTTTACCCTTTGATTTTAGCAGTTCCAATTTGTCCCTTCTTAGGACTGACCTTCACTAACCTCTACATTCTGCATTCTTCTCTGTACACTCACTTCCTGAACTGAACACTGACCACAGATAAACCTGAGCTGAGATAGATATCCCAAAGTGGTGCTATCCCCATCTTGTGGTGGGAAGTATGAAGCACACTTGACCAGCCTATGAACAGGGATTAACAAATGTCAAATGCAAAATGACATGCAATACAGCGATGACAAAGAAATAATACATTTGCAGTTCCCACGTGTCATGAGTGGGACGCTGCAGACGGACCGCACCATATCCCCCCCCGACCACACCAGGCCGCACACCATAACCCCCCCCCCCCAGGACCACAGCAGGACAGGGGACCGGACAGGAGAGGGGACAGGATACAGGGGAGAGGACAGAGGACAGGACTCCTCTCCCCCCCGCTAACTCACCCTGCCTGGATATCTGCAGCAGCATGCGACGGCGGCTTCTTCCTCCTGTCTTCTGTATCTCCTCCCTCCTCTTCCATGCCCAATGGCATGGCTTCTCCTTTCTGCCAATCGGGAAACAGGTCTCAAGACCCGCTTCCTGATTGGCCAGGAGGAGGATCCGTGTAACAATAGCGAATTTTCATTCGCTATTGTCACACAACTGGGTGGGCTCGGGGCGCAGTGCTCTGAAAAATAAAAGGCCATTAAAGTCCATGGATAGGGGGGGCGGCACCCCTGCACCCCCAATGCATCAGCCGCCACTGCTTGAACACCACTTAGTGCACAAGGCCATAATTGACAGGGATTTCCCCAAGTTTTGGGAACTGTAAGATTGTCCAGACTTCGTCACAGTAGTTGAATCAGAGGCAAAGCCAGAATCCCTGGCCAGCACAGACAATGTGGGGTCCGATGACTCCTCTCAGGGATCCCCAGGTTTTCCTGTCTCGGTTATGGCAGTAAAACTGGAGTTGACTGAGGAAGTCCCCACGGCCAGTGAAAGTGGACAGCCTTCTGCTGACTGATGTTACATTAGAATATACTGATCTTAATGTGCACCAGAAAAACGTTGGTACCGAGCAGAAAAAAGACCCTACCCTTGCCAGGGCCTGGGGAAGTGTGGTAATGGTAAATGGTGTACCTGCAGAACCAGGGAAAAGGCTCTGTTTTCCTTATTTCAGTAGCAATGATGATTTACTGTATCAAAAAAGATTACTGTATTATTATTATTATTAGTAAGAATTATTACTGTATAAAAAGAATGATGAAGTTGTTGAAAAGTTGGTGGTCCCTAAACCGTACAGAAGGATGGTACTAGACTTGCCCATGGACACTTTCTGGGAGGCTATTTAGGTGTTGGAAAACCACTGAAAGAGTGTTACACAGGTTTTACTAGTGTCAGGTCACCAGGAAACCAGACCACAAGGGGATGCAAGTAAAATAAAGCAATTTTTTGGACAAACAACAAAAAACGCACAGCAAGAGTGAGGAAGTGAGAGCAAAAACAAGCTGGGGTCAAGTCCAGAAGTGGGTAGTCATCCAAGCCGGGGTGGAGTCCAGAAGCGGGTATTTCGCTGGGTCCTCTGCTGATGCCGGATCATCTGCCGATGCGGGGTCGAGAGCCAAGGGAGTCATCCGCCAATGCCAGGTCTTACACCAAGGAACACATTTAACAGAAGACTGCTAGCAGAGATGTACCTTGGAGCACAAACGCAAGGGCAAGGACTGCAACCCATCAGGTGATAGATATATTCAGGTTTGCAGCATCATCACTGTGCGACAGGCAGCAGGCAAGTGATGATGCAATCAGAGTTTATAAGAGGCAGCATTCGGCACATGTCCAAGTCGGCTGCCAACAGGAGATCAAGGTAAGACCTTGACAACTAGACTGGGGTTCAGAAAGGCATTGAGAATTATTGTCAGTCCTGCCCTGTATGTCAAATGTCAGCACCCTTGCCCCACTGTCACGGGGTAACGTGGCAGAGCCTGACGTAAGAGGAGTGTCTTACCGGGTATCTGGCGTGACACAGGTTCACCAGAGGCGCGGAGTCTAAGTGTTAGCCGGTTTTCACCAGAGCCCCAGATGGTGGGGATGGACTTGGCTGCTTGCTAACACCAGGTCGTGGTCCCCCGGATTCCCTGGTTGAGCCAGAAGCAGGTCCAGGACCAATAGCCGGTAACAGGTAAACAGATCAGGATGAGGCAGGAGAATAGTCAAGACAAGCCGAGGTCAGGGCGGGCAGCAGGTAAACAGAATCCAAAGACAAGCCGGGTCAGATAAACAGGAACAGCAGATAATAACAGGCATAGGAAACAGGAGAGCTGAAGATCACACAGCAAAGATTCAGAGTGATCACTGGCTTTAAATAGGACGCTTGGCGCCAAAGAGAATTGCGTGTGCATGCCCATTCGCGCGAACGTGGAATAGCCACGAACTACCAACGGTAGCCTCAGCGCATGTGCATGCACGCAGGCGTTTGCCGGTTAGCGGCGCCAGTGCACCTGCGCAGGGTAGTGAGTCCCTGACATTGCCCCCTCCTTAAGGGCAACCTCCGGGTTCCCAAAAGATTCCTTTTGTGAGGATGGTTGCGAAAAAAATTTCGGATTAGGTCTTGGGCATGGATGTTCTGTACTGGTTCCCAGGAGTTCTCTTCGGGGCCGTAGCCTTTCCATTTGACCAAGTACTGTAACTGATTCCTCCGTCTTCTGCAGTCTAAGATGGCCTCCACCTCAAATTCTTCATCCCCGTTGATGACAGAAGCAGGTGGTCCCGAACTTCTACCTGGAAAAGGATCAGGTACTGCAGGTTTCAATAGTGACACGTGGAAAACCGGATGGATCTTGAGGGAGTCGGGTAGAGCAAGTTCATATGACACCTCATTTAACCTCCTCTTTATCGGGAACGGACCTATAAACTTGGGTGCCAATTTCTTGGAAGGGCATGCCAATCGGAGGTTGGTAGTGGCTAACCATACCTGGTTGCCAGGTTGAAGAACCAACTCCCCTCTCCTCTTTTTATCAAAGGTCTCTTTATTGGAGGTCTGGGCCTTAGTCATGGCATCCTGTAATAGTTTACTGTTATTTTTAAGGAAATCCACAATATCCCGGACTGCTGGCACTGTAGGTTCAGGAACAAAGCCGGGTAAGAAGGATGTGTGGAACCCATAGTTAGCGTAAAATGTAGACTGACCTGTAGCCGAGTATTTGGCATTGTTGTACGCGAATTCTGCCAAAGGTAGCAGTGAGACCCAGTCGTCCTGAACGAAGGTGGTGAAGCATCGGATATATTGCTCAACAGTCTGGTTGGTCCTCTCAGTCTGCCCGTTAGTCTGGGGGTGGTATGCGGAGGACATTGACAACTTGATCTTCAAAAAGATTCACATAAAGCTTTCCAGAAGCGAGAAGTAAATTGAACTCCCCTATCCGACACAATGTTCATTGGGACCCCGTGGAGTCTCACTATCTCCTTGATGAAGACCTGTGCCGTCTCGGAAGCGGAGGGTGTACTTCTCAGTGGTACGAAATGAGCCATTTTTGACAGACGGTCCACTACCACAAAAATTGCAGAGTAACCGTCTGATGGAGGAAGTTCCACAATAAAATCCATGGCAATCATCTTCCATGGTCTGTCAGAGACTGGTAGTGGTCTGAGCAGGCGCCGTGCCTTCTTTCGGGATGTCTTGCTTCAGGGGCAGATAGCACAGGAGGTGACATACTGTTTACAACTTTTCTCTAAGTAATGCCACCAGAACATGCGTTGAACAAGGTCAAGGGTCATATGGATCCCAAAATGGCCAGCCATCGGGTGGTCATGACAAAGTCCCAGGACGGACACCCGGGCATCTTCCAGAACAAAAATTTGGTCTCCTCTCCATAGCAACCCATTCCTAGGTACCAGTACAGTTCAAGAAGGATGGGGTACATCTACTGTGGCTTGTCTCAAAGAGGTAAGAAGGTCAGACTGTAATAACAGGAAATTACCTCTGGTTAAGATGGTGTCAGGTACAAGGGTTTCTTTCGAGCTGTCGTACATTCGGGAGAGTGCGTCGGGTTTCGTATTCTTGGAACCAGGTCGGTATGTGATATGGAATGAAAACCGGGAAAAAAAATGTGCCCATCGTGCTTGACGGGGTCTCAGGCGTTTAGCCGTCCTTAAATATTCCAGGTTCTTATGATCAGTGTAGATGAGTATGGGATGTGCTGCCCCTTCCAACAGGAACCTCCATTCCTCCAGAGCGGTCTTGATGGCAAGGAGTTTGCAATCTCCCACGTCATAGTTCTTCTCCGCAGGAGAAAGTTTACGGGAGAAGCTTCCGGATGGACCAGGTCCTTGATGCCTTGGCGCTGAGAGATAACTGCTCCTATGGCGATTTCTGAGGCATCAACTTCAAGGATGTAAGGCAGGGCAGAATCCGGGTGACTCAGGATAGGGGCAGAAGTGAACAGCTCTTTTAGGCTTGTGAAGGCGACCTGAGCCTCGGGAGTCCAGCGAAAACGGGTACAAGAATCCCTTGATAAATCTCCTGTAAAAATTAGCGAATCCTATGAAACGCTGAACCCCCTTTTTATCCACAGGTGCAGGCCAATCCAGGATGGCAGAGACCTTCTGTGGGTCCATCTTGACCCCTTCTGAGGAAATCACCAGACCAAGGAACTGGATACTTTGCTGTTCGAACTCACATTTTTCAGGTTTTGCGTAGAGTCTGTGCTGCCGGAGTCGGTGGAGTACCCTTTTAACATGCTCTCGATGCTGGACCAGAGAGGAAGAAAAGACCAGGCAATCATTAATGAAGTGCTGGAAGGCGGCCGGGGCATTGCAGAGACCGAAAGCATTACCAAATATTCATAATAACCGAATCGGGTGCGGAATGCTGTCTTCCATTCGTCCCCCTCCCTGATACGGACCAAGTTGTAGGCACCCTGCAGGTCCAGTTTGGTGAATACAGAGGCGGTTCTTAATCTCTGGAAGAGTTCGGGGATCAAAGGCAGGGGGTACCGGTTTTTGACTGTAATCTTATTCAATTCACAATAGTCCACACATGGCCGAAGTGAATGGTCTTTTTTCTCCACAAAAAAGATCCCAGTCCCTGCCGGAGAAGCAGAGGGTCGGATGAATCCTTTCTCAAGATTTTCTGATACATAGTCCTTTAGGGTACTCAATTTCCGTTCCGATAAAGGAAAGATGAGTCCGAAAGGGATCTCAGTCCCTGGGAGCAACTCAATTGGACAATCATAGGGGCGGTGAGGGGGTAGGGCCTCGGCCCCCTGTTTGCTGAAGACATCCAAGTATTCGTGATATGGTACTGGGACAGAGGAATGTTTCTCCTTATCAGCGCCCATACAAAGTAGGGTGCTAGGAGCACTGGGGAGTACTGGCAGGCAATGATTCTGGCAGTAGAGGGACTGGAACTTGACGTCTCCAGAAGTCCAATTAATTTGCGGGTTGTGCGCTTGAAGCCAAGGTAACCCCAGAATAACGGGGAACAAGGGAGAGGAAATGGTATCCAGGCTCAACAACTCCTTGTTACCTTCGAGGGGGACCACAGGCAATGGAGGGGTTTCTTGAGTTACTGGTCCAGACTTGATGTGGGACCCATCCGCTAGGAAGATGGAGAGTCCTTGCGATTTGGGTCGAAGTGGGATACGCTGTTGTGCAGCAAAGGTAAGATCAATGAAGCAACTGCATGCCCCAGAGTCAATTATAGCAGTGACTGGGATCAGGCCTTCTGGAAGCTGGAACGAGATAGAGAGAGCCAGGTGAGTGGTATTGTTGACAGAAATTGGGTAACTTGAGGGAGAAATAGAAAGACACTTACGCATCTTTGCTGGGCATGAGCGTACAAAGTATATAAAAACAGAAAAAACACTGCGCTTTAGGAGAAGCAGCTAACACCTGAAACAATAGTACAAGTTCCAAATAAAATAATAAAAAACAGAATGGTGTAGCGCTAAATTATGAATGACAAACACTTATACTGAATCAAAGTATGATGTTAACACATATACAGTCCAAAAAATGAACACTGAAGTCCACAAAGGAAGGTATTGGCTGAAACTGATTCCCAGGAAAGGAAAAGCTCCAAACAAATGAAGAAAGGTGAAGATTAGGTGTGCCCAGGAGTAGAAATGAATCCACCAGACAATATAGTGAGAGATGGCTCCTTACCAAATAGCTCTTGCCACTAGATTATAGGTGACTGAACGCTCATATGAAAGAGAGATCCTCCAATGTAGTGGAATGGCCAGGCAGGAGCATAGGTCACTCTCTCCGGGGACAACCAATCATAGGTCACAGGGATATCCAGTGTATAACCATGGAAATAAAAAGGGGAAACACTCCCATAGTGCATTACCAATGTATAACTTTAATAAATAAAAAGGGATGCACTCACATGTAAAAACTTTGTATGTCAGCGGAACAAACAATGACATGCAGCCGCAGCGTTCCTGCAGAACATTCCTCCTCGGATCGTGGGTCACCCGGCAGTATGGTGGAGAGCTAACGCTGATGATGCATCTAAACAACAGGGACCAATACGAACTCTCGCGCCGTCAGGATAAACCACTACATGTTTCGTGATAACTCACGTCCTCTGGGGGTTGGTCCTAGGCAGCACTGTGCGAGGTCAGGGGTTTAAATAGGCTAAACCGCCATATTGGATACTGGCGGTTTGCCCATAAACCACCGGAAATTAGGAAAAACAGGAACAAAAATACTCTGGGACAATAAAAATATAAATATATAAATACACTTCCATAAGATCACTACCTGCTGCTAAATGCATCCATATGGTCACGCAAACGGGACCAGGGAGAATTAAGTCATGACAACATACCAATAGATAAGCAGCAAAGATGATAGTGAAGAAGCCACAAATATTAAAAAATTGTTAAAAAGGTGAACAGATCCAAAAGGATTGATACCCTCTAAAATGAATGTGAAAAACTGACCTACCTGAAGGTAAGACCCTGGAGGAATGTATAGGCAATCGGACGCTGCAACATCACAAATAATGGGACAAACATAAAAAATACATACAATAAACGACAAAAGGTATATAAATAATGAAAAAAAAAAAAAACACAGAAAAAATAATACAACAAAATAAAAAAACTACAGAGATAAATCAAGCATTATTAATAAAACAATTGCCCAATAAAGAGGTACCCGATGGATCTTTGTTATGACATTTGTCAAAATGTCTCGATAGACTGTGACCTTTGAACCCTCGTCTGATATTGCCAACATGTTCTGAAAGGCGAATGTGCAGTTCTCTTTTTGTCCTTCCAATGTATTGTTTAGAACACGGACACTGGATCAAATACACAACATACTTAGATCTGCACGTGATGAAAGTGTCAATTTCAAAAGATCTTTGTGTGTGTATGGACTGGAACTGCATACACCTCCTAGATCTGAAGCTGTTGATCTGACAGATACTACAGCTTCTACAAGGAAAATAACCTGGAAGAGGCTGGAAGAATGAAAGAGGTTTAGGCGGATCCACTACATTCGGTGCGATCTGATGACGCACCGATGGAGCCCCTCTAAAAATGACTGAGGGTCGATCTGGCAAGATGGAACCTAAAATCCTATCATTCTTAAGAATATTCCAGTGTCTTCGAAGGATTTTTTTCACAGAAAAGTACTGGTTAGAATACCTGGTAAACATGGAAAAAATAAATTTATCAGCACCTGAAGTATCTTGTGGTTTTTTAACAAGTAGAGATCTTCTATCCATGTTCGCCACCTGGTGTACAACCCTATCAATATCTGGTTCACTATATCCTTTCTCAAGGAACCTGACCTTTAAAGTATTGGCCTGTAAGTGAAAATCCTCCATATTAGAACAATTGCGCCTAATTCTTTGGAACTGGCCCTTAGGTGCCGCATCCAACCAGACCTTATAATGACAACTCGATCTGGGGATATAAGCGCTGCTGTCCGTACTTTTAAAGAACGTAGAGGTGACGAGTTTCCCATTCTGAACCATAATATCCAAGTCCAGAAAGTGCAACTCGGAAGCACTGATTTCAAACTCCAGTTGAATACCCCTATTATTCTGGTTTAAACGTTCAAAGAACGCACATAGGGAATCAGAGTCTCCATCCCATATGACGAATATATCGTCTATGTAGCGTTTCCATAATCGCAGTTGCGATGGGGGGCCGTGTCCAGATAACATCCTCCTCCCAGTAGGCCATAAATAAATTGGCCAAACTGGGAGCGAACTTGGCCCCCATCGCAACGCCGCAATTTTGTAAATAGAAACTGCCAGCAAACCAGAAGTAATTGTGACTGGTTGCAAAAGTAAGGAGGGTCGTCAGAAACTCCTTCTGCAACAAGGGGAGGGAGTCGTCAGCATTAAGAAAATGCCGCACAGCCTCCAGTCCATGTTCGTGTGAGATGATGGTATACCAAAAGGTATCCATCATCCCACATAAACTTCTCAAGAGTGGTAAGCACCTGAGTAGTATCCCTGAGGTAAGAAGTGGTGTTAATTACATATGGTTGTAAATATTAATCTACATACTTGCCTATCCTGGACGTGACAGAGTCAATCCCACTAATATGGAGGATTTTCACTTACAGGCCAATACTTTAAAGGTCAGGTTCCTTGAGAAAGGATATAGTTAACCAGATATTGATAGGGTTGTACACCAGGTGGCGAACATGGATAGAAGATCTCTACTTGTTAAAAAACCACGAGATCCTTCAGGTGCTGATAAATTTAGTTCTTCCATGTTTACCAGGTATTCTAACCAGTACTTTTCTGTGAAAAAAATCCTTCGAAGACACTGGAATATTCTTAAGAATGATAGGATTTTAGGTTCCATCTTGCCAGATCGACCCTCAGTCATTTTTAGAGGGGCTCCATCGGTGCGTCATCAGATCGCACCGAATGTAGTGGATCCGCCTAAACCTCTTTCATTCTTCCACCCTCTTCAAGGTTATTTTCCTTGTAGAAGCTGTAGTATCTGTCAGATCAACAACTTCAGATCTAGGAGGTGTATGCAGTTCCAGTCCACACACACACAAAGATCTTTTGAAATTGACACTTTCATCACGTGCAGATCTAAGTATGTTGTGTATTTGATCCAGTGTCCGTGTTCTAAACAATACAATGGAAGGACAAAAAGAGAACTGCACATTCACCTTTCAGAACATGTTGGCAATATCAGACGAGGGTTCAAAGGTCACAGTCTATCGAGACATTTTGACAAATGTCATAACAAAGATCCATCGGGTACCTCTTTCCTGGCCATTGACAGGATTACAGCTAATTGGAGGGGCACCAATTTGGTTAGGGCGATTTCTCGCCTTGAGACCCGTTGGATCTTTGACATGCGTTCTTTCGCTCCGTTCGGTTTAAACATCGACTGGGACATCAATTGTTTTATTAATAATGCTTGAGTTATCTCTGTAGTTATTTATTTTGTTGTATTATTTTTTATTTTTTCTGCGTTTTTATTTTTTCTGCGTTTTTTTTTTCTTTCATTATTTATATACCTTTTGTCGTTTATTGTATGTATTTTTTATGTTTGTCCCATTATTTGTGATGTCGCAGCGTCCGATTGCCTATACATTCCTCCAGGGTCTTGCCTTCAGGTAGGTCCGTTTTTCACATTCATTTTAGAGGATATCAATCTTTTTGGATCTGTTCACCTTTTTAAGAATTTTTTAATATTTGTGGCTTCTTCACTATCACCTTTGCTGCTTATCTATTGGTATGTTGTCATGACTACTTAATTCTCCCTGGTCCCGTTTGCGTGACCATATGGATGCATTTAGCAGCAGGTAGTGATCTTATGGAAGTGTACCGTGTTTCCCCGAAAATAAGACTGGGTCTTATATTAATTTTGGCTACAGAAAACACACTAGGGCTTATTTTCAGGGCATGTCTTATTTATTTACGGTACGAACAATAATTTACATTTATTCAAAAACAGTCATTTTGTCAAATTTCCTGTGTCCCCTGTCTTCTCTTCCCCTGTTAGCTCAGGAGTCAGCATTAGAACATTCTCTAATCCCAAAAATAAATCTTGGTCAAAATTAGTATTGTAAAAAGATTATAGAATGTGCAGTGTGTCTCCTTTTGTAAGTTTATAGTGGAAAATACCCTATTTACAGCGCCGTTGGGTGCTCACGTGACCCACCAGAGCTCTTCTTCCCAGCTTTGAGCACTGCAGAGTAAGGGGCCACTGACGTCAACCAGGAGGAGAGCAGAAGATCTACAGCGGGTCATGTGAGCACCCAACGGCACTGTAAATAAGGTATATTCCACATTATATAATCTTTTTACAAAACGGATTGCATGTTTTTACAACGACTTTAGCTAGGGCTTATTTTCGGGGTAGGGCTTATATTGCAGCCATCCCCAAAATTAAAGCTAGGTCTTATTTTCAGGGTAGGGCTTATTTTCAGGGAAACAGGGTATTTATATATTTATATTTTTATTGTCCCAGAGTATTTGTGTTCCTGTTTTTCCTAATTTCCGGTGGTTTATGGGCAAACTGCCAGTATCCAATATGGCGGTTTAGCCTATTTAAACCCCTGACCTCGCACAGTGCTGCCTAGGACCAACCCCCAGAGGATGTGAGTTATCACGAAACATGTAGTGGTTTATCCTGACGGCGCGAGAGTTCGTATTGGTCCCTGGTGTTTAGATGGATCATCAGCGTTAGCTCTCCACCATACTGCCGGGTGACCCACGATCCGAGGAGGAATGTTCTGCAGGAACGCTGCGGCTGCATGTCATTGTTTGTTCCGCTGACATAAGAAGTTTTTACATGTGAGTGCATCCATTTTTATTTATTAAAGTTATACATTGGTAATGCACTGTGGGAGTGTTTCCCCTTTTTATTTCCATGGTTATACACTGGATATCCCTGTGACCTATGATTGGTTGTCCCCGGAGAGAGTGACCTATGCTCCTGCCTGGCCATTCCAGTGAGTGTCGGTACTCCAATGTCTAAAATCGGTGACGTAATCTTCCACGACTCTACGGCCTTGCTGAAGTGTAGTGAGCGTGGTTTCTGTGGTATCAGTGCGCTGCGGGTCTTCATATAACTGTGCCATTGCGTCAAAGAACGCTGACATGGTGCCCAACTGATTACTGCGTTCCTCAAGCAGGCAGTGAGCCCAGGACTGAGGCTCACCTTGCAGCAGGGCTATAATGAACCCCACTTTAGTAGCCTCCAAGGAGAAGGTTCGGGGTTGTAGCGAGAAGTATAATTCGCAAGCATTGCGGAAAGCTCTAAACTTGGTCCGATCCCCTGAAAACCTTTCTGGCGTAGGGACCCTTGGCTCAGGAGGCAGCATCACTACCGAAGCCATGGAAACAGAAGAAACTGTAGGGTCCGTGGTGGAGGTTAGGGATTGGACACGACCTTCCAGCTTGGTGTAGCCCTCCTGCAGAGACTTAACAGCTTGAGTGAGGGCCGTGAGGTGCTGGCAGATCTCATCCATAGGAGAAGCTCCTCTTGCAGGCTCGGTCATGGCTGTGTGATACTGTCACGGCCATGACCTAGTCACGGGGTAACGTGTAGAAACCATGTAAACATATACTATATAAATAAAGTGCCAGTCCAGATGTAATAGTTCTTTAAGATCTCAGTAGATGATAAGATATACACAGTCCCAAAAAATGTCTCACGAAAGTGCTGGAGTGCCAGGAAGAAAGTGCACAAAACATGCAATCTTTTGTGGTGCAGTGAGCAAGTGCCGGGCCTCCCCCTTTGGGTGTTCACTTACCGGACAATGGTGACCCCTATGCTGTATAGCAATAGAGATCGACAGGGCTTATGTCCTAGTAAGGAACCGGCTATCACAACTCCTCCAAGGCGAATGTATCTCCACAGATGTAAATGCCCCGATACATGTATTGGAGAAAAAGGATGCTCACATAGTGTAAATCCGATACAAGGTTTTTATTGTGCAAATAATAGAAATAAACTCACATTTCGTTGCTAAGTTAAAGGCATATATGATAAAATTCTCGTCCTTCCTGGTAGCTGGTGCCGCTAGAACGCCCCGTGGTTTCGGCGTGCGTTCCACCGCACCGGAAGTGACGTATCGCTAGGACGTAGACCGGAAGTGCGTCGACGCGTTTCGCCCTCCTCTTCCGGGCGTTTTCACAGTGGTGAACACACCAAATACGTCTGTGAAAACGCCCGGAAGAGGAGGGCGAAACGCGTCGACGCACTTCCGGTCTACGTCCTAGCGATACGTCACTTCCGGTGCGGTGGAACGCACGCCGAAACCACGGGGCGTTCTAGCGGCACCAGCTACCAGGAAGGACGAGAATTTTATCATATATGCCTTTAACTTAGCAACGAAATGTGAGTTTATTTCTATTATTTGCACAATAAAAACCTTGTATCGGATTTACACTATGTGAGCATCCTTTTTCTCCAATACATGTATCGGGGCATTTACATCTGTGGAGATACATTCGCCTTGGAGGAGTTGTGATAGCCGGTTCCTTACTAGGACATAAGCCCTGTCGATCTCTATTGCTATACAGCATAGGGGTCACCATTGTCCGGTAAGTGAACACCCAAAGGGGGAGGCCCGGCACTTGCTCACTGCACCACAAAAGATTGCATGTTTTGTGCACTTTCTTCCTGGCACTCCAGCACTTTCGTGAGACATTTTTTGGGACTGTGTATATCTTATCATCTACTGAGATCTTAAAGAACTATTACATCTGGACTGGCACTTTATTTATATAGTATATGTTTACATGGTTTCTACACTCCAGCCCCATTTTTTGCACATAATTGCACGGTGCACTTTATGAGTTTTTGAGTAGAACGTAATCACCTAATTATTATACGTGATTCACTATTGTTTGCGCTGTGATATATAATTTTCTTGCATTTGTGAATTTTGGGTTACCACTATTTATGAACAGCTGCATTCTAGAAATTTTAAATATTGTCATTAGTTTTTTCACTTATCTTTGCGCTGTATTTGCACTGCACTTTAACAGATTTGGTCATTACCATTTTGAACAGCTGCATTTAAGTTCACCATTATTTCAGTTAATATTTATTTAATTTTTCCTGAGCGCGGTACACACCTACCTACACGGGGTAACGTGGCAGAGTCTGACGTAAGAGGAGTGTCTTACCGGGTATCTGGCATGACACAGGTTCACCAGAGGCGCGGAGTCTAAGTGTTAGCCGGTTTTCACCAGTGCCCCAGATGGTGGAGATGGACTTGGCTGCTTGCTAACACCAGGTCATGGTCCCCCGGATTCCCTGGTTGAGCCAGAAGCAGGTCCAGGACCAATAGCCAGTAACAGGTAAACAGATCAGGATGAGGCAGGAGAAAAGTCAAGACAAGCTGAGGTCAGGGCAGGCAGAAGGTAATCAGAATCCAAAGACAAGCCGGGTCAGATAAACAGGAACAGCAAATAATAACAGGCACAGGGAACAGGAGAGCTGAAGATCACACAGCAAAGATTCAGAGTGATCACTGGCTTTTAATAGGACGCTTGGCGCCAAAGAGGATTGCGTGCGCGGAATAGCCACGAGCTACCAACGGTAGCCTCAGTGCATGCGCACAGGCGTTCGCCCGTTAGCAGCGCCACTGCGCCTGCGCAGGGTACTGAGTCCCTGACACCCACATTCAAAGTCTTTTAGTACCACTACCCATTATTGAAGTCCCCTTTGAGAGGATTGCCATGGCTTGTGGGTCCACCACCCAAGTCTGCCCGGGGGGAGGCGAACTTAGATTCCCTTTTCAAGGAAGGTTTTAAGGTGAATACAAACAAAATGTGCCATTGGTTTAGAGGAAGCTAGGCATTTGGGCTACACTATTATTCAAAGAGTCATAAAACCCCAATTGAATAAAGTAGAAGCCATCCAAAGGTGGCCATGTCCGGTACACTGACCTGACAAAACGGAAAGACTCCATAAAGGTAAAATGGTCCCCAGAAGCAGAAAAGTCTTTCCAAATCTTAAAGAATGCACTTTGTGCACAACCAGTGTTGTACTCCCTCAATTTCAACAAGGATTTTTTGGTTCAGACAGATGCATCTGATGTTGACATCGGGGCAGTATTGTCACAGGTACACAATAGGTAAGAACACCCTGTGGTGTACCCGAGCAAAAAGCTCAATGAGCATGAGAGAAAGTATGCTATCATAGAAAAGGAATGTTTAGTCATAAAGTGGGCCTTAGGCGTACTAAGAAATTATCTATTAATATGCAAGTTTAAGTTAATAACTGATCATGCTCCCCTCAAGTGGATGACCCAAAAGAAAGAGACAAATAGACGAGTGAACCGGTGGTTTCTGGCCCTTCTGAACTCTGCCTTCAGTGTAAAGCACAGGCCAGGGCTTAGGATGGGGAATGTAGATGCCCTGTCCCCGGGTTCACTCCTGTTGGGCCACAGGTGTTCCAACCCTGGGACTGAAAAAAGTAGGGGGGGGGCATATTGCAGAGCATCACAGAGAGAGCTGGGGAAAGTCCTGTTCAGGGTTTATACATCTCCCAGGCTCCTCTCATACACATTTAGGGATCTCTGATCCACAATCCAGTTCAGATCTTGGTCCTCTCCCCCAGGTTAATTTATACTCACCCGAGACAGACAGACAGTGCTCTCGGCCTGGGAAATCAGACAACTTCTGTCTGTGAGAGTAAGAGGTTGGTAAAAGTTAGCAAGCTGTATATATGGAAGGTGGCAAGCTGTAGGCTTGCTCAGCCTGTAGTTAGGGCCTGTATATTTTGTATAGCTAGCGTCGAGACACGGCTAGGTTTTTGTTTTGCTATTTTTGTTCCTGTTTGTTTTCTGAGACACTGTTTTGTTATTACTGTCTTGGATTTGGTATCTGTGCCTGAGATACTGCTTATCCCAGGAAGCTCTTTGTATCTGCTACCTGTTCCCCGCTCACAATATATACTATATATATATATATATATATATATATATATATATATATATATATATGGCAATGGGCTGTACCTATTAAATGTGTATTTTTTCCTGCAAATATATGTGTTAATTTATTTTTAGTTTTTTTATTAAAAAACTTAGCCCTTAAAAATGTTTTTTATTGATATTGTCTAATGATACTTAGTAAAGTGGGTAAAGGACATTCATTTTAAGAATAAGATACTGCATATAAACACATAAATCTCTAGTTAATCTTGATCATAATGAACACACAAACTCCAGCAGTTTAAAAGGTGACAGACATGTAAAAATTTGTATATGACGCTATAGTTAGGAGGTTTTTTCATGTGCAATCTGTATTTACATATCACTAGTCCCATCTGCTGTCTTCACTGATAAAACAGACATTTTTTAATTCTAACCCATTATTCAATAGCACTGATATAATTATGGTAATAATAGTAATAGTAGTGTCAAAACAATCTGCTTCCACTTTGTGGTTCAAAGTGTTTTTTTTTGTTCGGTCTTGTTCAGTCAATTTGCAATGCTTCAGTTGACCAGCAGAGGCCAGAAAAGACCATAAAAATCATGAAATATACGGACAGGCTAATAAGTCAAAAGTAACCATGTCTTCCATAAGTTGTATAATGCATTGCAAACCAGTGCACAATCTGCTCTATGTAAAAGTTCCTTGAGCAACTGATCCAGGGTTAATACTGTTGTGTAAGATGTGAATAAGTAGTTTCTTTGAAAGCCAACTGTCACGATTTGACCACGCCCACGGCGACTAGCTAACCGGGACGCGGTGAATCGTGACTTGGGGAGTATAAGGGAATAACAGATTAATGAAAATTCCTACTAAGTAATTAGATTGGCTGCAATACTTTCACAGCATGCACTGCCTTCGGTCACCACTAGAGGGAGACTCCACTCCAATCCAGCTGGCTGACCACACACAGGCAGATACAAATCTTACATACAATCTGGTGCACTCTAATGGTGGGGAAGCAGTCTAGCAATTACCACACACTACTAGGATTCCTCCAGCTATCCTACAAGCCAGAACCCCTGTGCTAATTACTCTTCCCACTGTCCCCACACCCACACACCACAAACGATAGCCTGCCACCACCCAACAGTTTGTCCGCAAACTGGTCTGCTGGGACACCACACACACGCAGATCTCCGTCTGGTGTACAATCTGCATGCAAGCTGCCAACACACAGTGCAATTGCATACAGATTGGCATGTAGCGTATTTCAAGTGATTTAGGCACTACAATGCAAACAAAAATCTCTCTACAGGTATGAGTCCTAGCTTAGTACACAGAAGTCACTTATTAATTTTATAATTTAATATCCCGAAAGTGGGCAGTGCATAAAAAATATATGCAAAGCAAAAACAGTTCCAAAAATACAAAATATAAAGACACACATTTGGCAATTTGCTATGAAAATAAAAGGGGATAAAACAGAAATAAACTTTACCTAAGGTTATCTCTTTGGCAGAAGCATACCGGAAATTGTGCGGGAACTCCTCAGTTCAGAACTGGCTTCAAGGAAGAACAATGTGCAAATCTCAGATCCCCAATTTATTGGAATATCGATGTGGGCTGGACTTTAGCCCTTACCCAATCAACCCCAAGGGGTTGCCCCATCTCAGCCCACCCAAAGTTCTGAGTTCTGAACTGACCAGAGTTGAATTAGCCCAGAATGGCGCTGACCACTGGGCCAGGGATAGGAGTTCTGACACCAGCGCATCGGTCTGATCGCGACAGTATCAAACACTGCTTGCCTATCGCAATCAGGGGCCATACAACGGTTTTGTGCAATTCTCCAGGACCCCACCCATGCCACAGACACAAATTTATATGTACTCGAAGTCCCATACGTGAGCCACAAGAAGGAATTATTTTCATCTCTCTGCCACTAATATTTTAACTTTTATGAGAGATAAAATACATTCCTTTGATCTGATGGTATCACTCCATGCTTGTAGACTGTTTGGAGCCTATGGCCGCCTCCTGCTGATTTCCACAGCCAAAATGACTAGCAGTCTGCTTTTGAAGTTCCCGGAAGGTGACAATTTTTGTTCAATTGCATGGGGGACCTTAATTGGCAACCAGGTGTCAACCCTATCCCAGAGAGACCAGCTGTGTCCTTTCAAATGCACTAACAGGACATGGGTTTGATAATACATTAATTAACCCAAAATGACACTACATCAACAATTCACTACATATTTCTACAGATCACTTCATATTTCATATTTCGCTAATGCAAAGCTATTCCATATACGACATTTACGTTACACCAACATTTTAGATCTAAAGAAGCGATCACCCCAAATCGCGTATGGACCTTACCCATCCAATGCTAGGAGGGGTCAGTATGCAGAAAGGTGGAAAAATGGAGAGGCAGGATCCAGTGGTTCATAGCTAGGTTACTGTAACAAGGCAGGGATGGCTTCTAGCAGGAGGATATGTTGTTGCCACTCTCTCCATGAGCAGGTCCATTTTCCATAATAACGGGAGCAGATCCGCACAGCAGAGGTTCCCAACTTGTACACAGATACAGAAGAGGAAGAGTTAAATGAAGTGCACGCATGGAGTCAGCACTAGGGGCACAGTGGGGCTCCATGCCATTATTGGAAGTAAAGTAGTGGTAATATGCTGGACAGGTGGAAAAGGCATTGGCTCTGTGTGTCCCTCCTAATTGCACTAGTGACCGTGGTGATGTACAGTAAAATCAATTGTTTTCTAGAGTTCAGTTGTGTGTTTCAGTAAAGGTATCCCATGTGTAATGCAGTGACCCTATCCAAAGTGTGTAGAGTAGCCCAGAAGAACCCACCCCGGGGTAGGCCTCTTGTGACTATTGCTTTGCACCCAACGAGGAGGGGTCCATTGAGGACATGACAACCACAAAACAACCCCAACCCTACAACAAATCTGTAACAAAAATTCAATTAAATTGATGAACAGTCTGCTGTTTAGCAGATGGGTTCGACACAAAGCAGATTGGGTTCATAGATTGTTGGGTTTGGGCTGGAAGACCCAGCTGTCATGGTACATATTAGTATGCAAGAACAAAATTGGAGGAAAATGTAGCATCCTAAAAATCTATTTTAAGGACTTGGCTACCAAGCTTAAGAAATGGATCTCCAGGGTAGTATATTCTGAAATACTTCTTGTTCCACAAGCCACACCAGAGAGGCAAGTGGCAACAAAGAGAGCTGCACAAGTGGCTAAGAAACCGGTGTAAGAAATAGGGGTGTGGATTCCTTAAGGACTAAGCCTACTTTTTTGGCTCTATTGTATAAGTCAGATTGAACCTAGTGCAGCTCTTTTGGGGGGAGAAAATAGCTAGAATTAAGGAGCTTTTTAAATAGAATCTCAGGAAAAGGGATCTGAAACAAAAATAGCATTAGTGATCAATAGGGATGAGCTTCGAGTTCAAGTCGGAGGTAAGTTCGACTCGAACATCGCTCGTTCGATTGTTCGTCGAATGGCGAACAAATGTGCTTCTTTGCAGGAAATTCGATTTTCCCATAGTGCATTGCACGCGCACCGCGCGTGCAGCGCATTATGTGATTGGCCAAAGCATGCACCCTGACCTTATGCTTTGGCCAATCAAATGATCTCTGCCATAATTGGATTAAAGGCAGGCTGCCTTTATCCAATCATGGCTCAGGAGCCAAATACACACTACATAAAGGCTGCTCGCACAGCCGCAGGGTGAAGTATCATTGTGCGGCTGATGAGACAGGGACAGGCATGTAATTGAGGCAGGGAGAGAGGCGTTTTTTTGGAGACAGTGCAGAGACATTGCTAGCAGTGTAGGGAGGGCTAGGTTCCTGTGTGAGGTAGGGAGAGATTTATTTATTTACATCATATCAGACAGTGCAGAGACATTGCTAGCAGTGTGAAACGACAAACAAACACAAGGGCGCACCGGCCTAGTGCATTATCCTTAAAACAGATTTATTAAAATGATGAATTAAAAATACTCACAAACAAGTTCTTGATAAAAGGCACATCAAACAAGCATTTATCAAGAACTCGTTTGTGAGTATTTTTAATTCATCATTTTAATAAATCTGTTTTAAGGATAATGCACTAGGCCGGTGTGCCCTTGTGTTTGTTTGTCGTTTCACAGTGTTTCCGGACCACCCTGGTCTAGTGAGGGGCTGCAAGGCTGAAGCATTAGAAGGTTGCCGAATGATTTGTTCTCATCTACAAGTCGAGTTGAATAGAGGATTGCACCACTTTGAGCGCAGGGAATAGGTGCAGAGCACTGACAGTGTACCTACTTGCTTGTTATTGCTAGCAGTGTAGGTAGGGCTAGGTTCCTGTGTGAGGTAGGGAGAGATTTTTTTCTTTACATCAGATACCAGTCAGAGTATTGTTCATCAGTCAGTGGTGGAACATTCTATAATATTCACAGACCTATTTGATTATAGATCACTTCAGATATCAGTCACAGTACTCTTCGGCCAGTGGTGGAACATTCTATAATATTCACAGACCTATTTGATTATAGATCACTTCAGATATCATTCAGAGTATCCATTGGTCAGTGGTGGAACATTCTATAATATTCATGGTTCTATTTGATTATAAATCACTTCAGATATCAGTCACAGTATTCATCGGTCAGTGGTGGAACATTCTATAATATTCACAGACCTATTTGATTATAGATCACTTCAGATATCCGTCAGAGTATTCATCGGTCAGTTGTGGAACATTACATAATATTCACAGAACTATTTGATTATATATCACTTCAGATATCAGTCAGAGTATTCATTGGTCAATTGTGAAACATTCTATAAGCATCACAGATCATCCATCTATAGGTTTATAAATTACATCAGATATCAGTGAGAGTACATCTATAACCACCACAGCTTATCTATAGGGCTATTGATTACATCATATCAGGTCACTGAGTATCTGTTGGTCAGTTGCGTATACCCTATATTGATCTGTATCAACATCATGCCTGAAAGGCCGACAAGGAGAGGCCGACGCTCACAGGCCATGAAAAGAGGGCAAGCAGCCTCTGTGTCCATTGTGAAAAGTGGTGGTCACAGTCGACATAGTGCATCCTCTGCAGGCGCGGCACGCCCATTGTTTATTTCTGGTGCTGCCCATGCTATTTATCCACAACATGTGGAAGAATTGGTGGAGTGGATCAATAAGCCATCCTCATCCTCCTCTTCCTCTGACACCCACGCTCCCAGTAGCTTGCCTTTCATCGCAGCTGCCAAAGTGGCCCGTTTCACAGGCTCCTTCTCCACAGCTACTCCTTCAGTCGCTCCATCATCATGCATGGAGGAGTCACCTGAACTATTCGATCATAGTGTTAGTGACATGCTCCTGGAGGATGGGCAGCAATTTGAAAGCTGTAATGATGGTTCCAAGGTTGATGAAGGGAATAACGTGAGCCTAGAGAGAGGGGGTGACAATGATGGACAAGAAACCAGCAGTCATGTTGCCACAGCTGAAGCATATTGCCAAGTTTGCTCCAGTTAGGCGGAGGGAGGGGATGATGAGGTCACTGACTGTACTTGGGTGCCTGACAAGATAGAGGAGGAGAAAAAGGAGGAGGAGGGGGGAGGATGAGGAGGCAGGATGTGCTCCAGGGGCCGCCATAGCAGTAGCCAACCTTTTGGGTCACAGCACAAAGCTCCACAGGTGCAGGGTGCTGCAAAATTCCCGCGGACTCCAAAAAGTTCATTAGTGTGGGCTTTTTTCAGCATCTGTGCAGTAGACCGCAGCGTTGCTGTTTGCAACATCTGTCTAAAGCGGATCAAGCGTGGCCAGAACACCAGCCGCTTGGGCACCACATGCTTGACAAGGCATATGATGACCTACCATGCAGGCTGTTGGCAACAGCACCTGAAAGAGACACCAGATCAAAACAAGCATACATCACCTTGCTCCTCATCTGCGATCTCTAACCCTACTATGCCTCATGCCTTCTCAAATACCAGCATTGAGAGGGATGGTGGTATAGCAATAAGTGGCACAGAGACTTGCACCCAATCTGCTAGCAGTACACCACCGCTTGATTTGAGCAGCAGGCAAATTTCACTACCCCAGTATTTGAACCGTAGAAAGAAATACTGTCCCAGCCATCCACATGCTCAGAGTCTTAATGCTAGCGTGACCAAATTGCTAGCATTACAGTTGCTGCCTTTTCATCCCTTTTGCGAATTTGTGGAATGTGCTGCACCACAGTGGCAGGTCCGAAAAAGGCATTTCTTTTCTCGTGAGGCCATTCCAGCTCTCTACCGTCATGTGGAAGGTAGTGTATTTGCCTTGCTGGACAAAGCGGTCAGCAGGAAAGTCTGTGGCCATTTCCGCCGTTCGTTCAATGCCAGTGCTTTCTTATCTGACATTCAATGGGGATTCAACCAGCCCACCAACTGCCTCATTTGTGACATGCCCACAAGGTGGAATTCAATGTTGGCAATGCTGCAGCGGCTGCACACGTAGCAGAGGGCCATCAATATGTACCTGTGTGAGTATGGCACAAGGAGGGTCAGGGGAGCTTGTTTTTTTTGCCACGCCAATGGCTTTTGATTAAGGATGCATGCATCGTCCTGTCACCATTTGAGGAGGCCACATGGATGGTGAGTCGGGACGATGCATGCATCAGTGACACTATCCCGCTAGTCTACCTGCTGGAGCACATGCTGCATGGAATCATGGACAGGGCGCTTGAGGCAGAACAGCGGCAAGAAGAGGAGGACTTCCTTTCCTCACAAGGCCCCCTTTATGCAGATATCATTCCTGCAGGGCCACAAAACACACAGGAGGAGAGGGATGAGGATTTCTGCAGCAAGTATGTAGAGGAAGAGGATAGTATACAGCAGTCTTCAAGGGATGGTTTTGATTCCCCAGAAACCACAGGAGTTGTACGTGGTTGGGGAGAGGTTGCTCCTGCTGACAATGTCATCCTTAGTGACCCAGAGGACTCAGAAGCTCATGCCTCCTTCAACTTACGCTGCATGGGCTCCCTGATTCTGCAAAGCCTGCAAAAGGACCAGAGGATTCATGCTATCAAGGAGAGGGATAATTACTGATTGGCAACCCTTCTTGAGCCATGTTACAAGGGTAAAGTAGCAGAGCTCTTCCTGCTTTCACAGAGGGAGCAGAGGATGAAACATCATGAGGAGGCCTTGAAAAAAAAAATTGTCTATTGCCTTTCCAGACACTGGGAGGTCAACATTCTCCGAACGTGTTTTAGGTACCTGTTAGGTAAAGTCCGAAGTGGAGTTTGAGTGCTGAGGATTCAGGCGAAAACGTAGTCAGGGATCAGGTCGGCAACAGATCGGGCAAAGCGGTATCCAAACGTAATCCAAAGAATGGTCAGGCAGGCAGAAGTCATACACAAGCTGGCGGTGAAGTACAGATTCGGCATGCTGAAGAGGGGTCAAGAATACAGGCAAAAGTTCATACACAAAAGTCTATCAAAGAGCAAGCAGCACACCCAGGAAGATATTCCAAACAAACGGGCATTGAGGAACAGGAAGTGCTGCTTTTTGAAGGCTGAGAAAATTGTACATTGTTCACAGCTGGTTAAATTGTACATTGTTTGCAGCTGGTAGCAGGTGCAGCTAGTGAGTCCAAAAGTAAAGCATCAGGTTGGAAAATCACTGCAAAAACTCCAGAGCTTTTTTGTGGCACAACAGATAAGGCTGCAAGCTATGGAACAGGGAACCTCCCGGTTCAAGGACACCCAAGTACATGACAACGTGTTTCTGAGGCATCGTTCAGCCAAAGGAGGAGCAGTGGAGAAGGTGGCCGGCTGACCGATGCCTTTAAACAGTTCTTTTGTCCTCAGCAGCACCCAGGGCTGTTAGGTTTACGCAAACATCGGCAGCGTCTCCATCATATGGTGCATGATTATCTAGGTGCAAGAGCAGACTTAGTAACCTTTCCAGCTGAGCATCCACTGGCTTATTGGGTCTTGAGGATGGACCACTGGCCAGAACTTGCTCAATATGCAATGGAGCTACTGGCCTGTCCTGCTTCCAGCATGCTTTCCGAATGGACGTTCTGTGCTGCTGGAGGTTTTGTGATGGACAAAAGAGTGCGTCTGTCCACAGACTCTGTTGACCAGCTGACTTTTATCAAAATGAACCAGTCCTGGAACAACAAGAGCTATCAGGCCCCTGAAGCTGATGTAACTGATTGAATTTGCTAGGGGTCTGCCCTTGAAGACTGCATATGCTGCCTATCCTATTCCTCTACCATTATTCTGCTAGCTTCCAACAATGTTTTTGGTTTAGGTCACTACCAACCCCCAAGGCCTAATTTTTCAGCACTTGTATGACAGGTGCATACAATTTAAATGTCGTATATCATTTTTAACAGCAGGCCCTGTCCCTGTGCCCTGCTAACACTGAGGGGGTTACGCTGTTCAGGCATCACATACGGCAAAGGCCCAATTTTTGGCACCTGTGTAGTAATTTCAATTTCAAATCTGCAAGGAATTCTTACCAGCAGGTCCCATTCCTGCACCCAGCAAGAGTAACTGCGAGGCCTTGGTTACGGTGTTCAGGCACCACATACAGCAAAGGCCTAATTTTTGGCACTTGTATAGCACATGCAATTTCAAATTTGTATGGAATTCTTACCAGTAGGTCCCGTTCCTTTTCCCAGCAAGAGTAACTGTGAGGCCTTGGTTACAGTGTTCCTGCACCACATACGGCAAAGGCCCAGTTTTTGGCACTTGTATAGTACATGCAATTTCAAATTTGCATGGGATTCTTACCAGCAGGTCCCGTTCCTGCACCCAGCAAGAGTAACTGGGAGGCCTTGGTTACGGTGTTCAGGCACCACTTAGGGCAAAGGCCCACTTTTTGCCACTTGTATAGTACATGCAATTTCAGATTTGCATGGCATTCTTACCAGCAGGTCCTGTTCCTGCACCCAGCAAGAGTAACTGCGAGGCCATGGTTACGGTGTTCAGGCACCACATACGGCAAAGGCCTAATTTTTGGCACTTGTATAGTACATGCAATTTCAAATTTGCATGGAATTCTTACCAGCAGGTCCCGTTCCTGCACCCAGCAAGAGTAACTGCGAGGCCTTGGTTACGGTGTTCAGGCAACACCAACAGCAAAGGCCCAATTTTTGGCACCTGTATAGCACATGCAATTTCAAATTTGTATGGAATTCTTACCAGCAGGTCTCGTTCCTGCTCCCAGCAAGAGTAACTGTGAGGCCTTGGTTAGGGTGTCCAGGCACCACATACGGCAAAGGCCCAATTTTTGGCACTTGTATAGCACATGCAATTTCAAATTTGTATGGATTTCTTACCAGCAGGTCTCGTTCCTGCACCCAGCAAGAGTAACTGCAAGGTCTTGGTTACGGTGTTCAGGCAGCACATACGGCAAAGGCCCAATTTTTGGCACTTGTATAGCACATGCAATTTCAAATTTGTATGGAATTCTTACCAGCAGGTCCCGTTCCTGCTCCCAGCAAGAGTAACTGCGAGGTCTTGGTTATGGTGTTCAGGCACCATATACGGCAAAGACCCAATTTTTGGCACTTGCATAGCACATGCAATTTCAAATTTGTATGGAATTCTTACCAGCAGGTCTCGTTTCTGCTCCCAGCAAGAGTAACTGTGAGGGGTTGGTTACGGTGTTCAGGCACCACCAACAGCAAAGGCCCAAATTTTTGGCCCTGTATGACAAGTACATGCGATTTTCAAATTTGTATGGATTTTTTAGCAGCAGGGCCCATTCCTGCACCCAGCAAGAGTAACTGCGAGAAGTTACGGTGTTCAGGCACCACCAACAAACAAGGCCCAATATTTCGGCACCTGTATGACAAGTACAGGGGATTTGAAATTTGTATGTATATTTGTATATGACATCTTTTGCTTTAGAAATGTCAGTATTACTGCAGCAGGCTACATACATCGTAGAGATGCACTACTTTACAGGCACATTCAGAGGACCCCCAGGCACGATATTTGAAGGAATTTTTCATTTTTATAGTTTCACTTTAAGCCTCATTAAAATCAGTAAATCATTGCTCCTTTAAAAACTATTGTTTTTAAAAACTTTTTTTTCATTGCTATATGTTCCCCAGGTCAGGACCCGGACCCCCATGCACTTTTTTGGGGCAATAACTTGCAATTAAGCCTTCAAAATGAGGCCGTTTGATTTTCGAGGTTCGAGTCCCATAGACTTCAATAGGGTTCGTTTGTTCGAACAAACTTTTCCTCTGTTCGCGGTGTTCTGGTGCGAACCGAACCGGGGGGTGTTCGGCTCATCACTAGTGATCAAAAGCAAAAGCGGATATATGATATAAAGATGAAACGAACAGTAGGTAAGGCTGGACACAAACTAGAGAGAGGAAAAAATCAAATTACCTAAACCCAATGCAGGAAGTGTTTTCAAAAACAAACTGCAATACAAGAGCAAGCAATAATAGCATATTAGGCACTAATACAAAACACATGAATGTACACAAAAATATAAGTCATGCAAATAAAATGATGAGCTAAAATTTCTGTAATTTAAGGAGGATTTAAGGATTTTCATGGGAGTATAAAATGTTTATTATTATTTTTATGGGTTTACAAATAATGTCAATTGATGATAATGTAAAATAATAATGTAAATTAATTTAAATGGGTTACATTGCCCTGCTAAGAGATCCACTATATAGAAACAGGCTATATTTTCGAACTGTGATCTCATTTGTATCCAAGAAACTCATTTTGCAGCCTCCAACACGCCTAAGAGCCCATTCACACTAGCACAACTTGTGAGGCGACTTGTGTAGCCCCAGGTCGCCCCAGATCGCTTGACATAACAAAAACAATGTTAATTAATCAGTGGCGTCTTAATTGGCACTACTGAAGTCGCTCCAACTTCAGAAAATGGTCCTGTACTACTTTGAGGCGACCTGTGATCCGACTTGTCCCATATACTTCAATGGGAGTCGCCTCCTTATCTTAATTGAAGCAACTTGTTATCAGACTTTCCAGGAAGAAGAAAGAGATTAGCCAGGTATATATATATATATATATATATATATATATATATATATATATATATTTATATATATATATATATAATGGTGTATATATTCCATTTATCTCTGCTTGGTCTGTGTGAGTGGCACTGGTGGACACAGATAAGTGGCACTGGCGGACACTGATTCATAGCACTGATACGTGGCACTGATACGTGGCACTGATACGTGGCACTGGTGGACACTGATTTGTGGCACTGATACGTGGCACTGGTGGACACTGATTTGTGGCACTGATACGTGGCACTGGTGGACACTGATTCGTGGCACTGATACGTGGCACTCATATGTGGCACTGATACGTGGCACTGGTGGACACTGATTAGTGGCACTGATACGTGGTACTGGTGGACACTGATTTGTGGCACTGATACGTGGCACTGATACGTGGCCCTGGTGGACACTGATACGTGGCACTGATATGTGGCACTGGTGGACACTGATATGTGGCACTGATACGTGGCACTGATACGTGGCCCTGGTGGACACTGATACGTGGCACTGATACGTGGCACTGGTGGACACTGATTTGTGGCACTGATACGTGGCACTGGTGGACACTGATTCGTGGCACTGATACGTGGCACTGGTGGACACTGATTCGTGGCACTGATACGTGGCACTGGTGGACACTGATTCGTGGCACTGATACGTGGCACTGGTGGACACTGATTTGTGGCACTGATTCGTGTCACTGATACGTGGCACTGGTGGACACTTATTCGTGGCACTGATACGTGGCACTGGTGGACACTGATACGTGGCACTGGTGGACACTGATTCGTGGCACTGATGGGCACTGATTCGTGGCACTGATACGTGGCACTGATACGTGGCACTGATACGTGGCACTGGTGGACACTGATTAGTGGCACTGATACGTGGCACTGGTGGACACTGATTTGTGGCACTGATACGTGGCACTGATACGTGGCACTGGTGATCACTGATACGTGGCACTGATACGTGGCACTGATACGTGGCACTGGTGGACACTGATACGTGGCACTGATACATGGCACTGATACATGGCACTGGTGGACACTGATTCGTGGCACTGATACGTGGCACTGGTGGACACTGATTCATGGCACTGATATGTGGCACTGGTGGACACTGATTCGTGGCACTAATACATGGCACTGATACGTGGCACTGGTGGACACTGATACGTGGCACTGATATGTGGCACTGGTGGACACTGATTTGTGGCACTGATACGTGGCACTGATATGTGGCACTGGTGGACACTGATTCGTGGCACTATGTGGCACTGGTGGACACTGATTTGTGGCACTGGTGGGCAGTGGCACTGGTGGACACATACGTGGCACTGGTGGGCAGTGGCACTGGTGGACACATACGTGGCACTGGTGGGCAGTGGCACTGGTGGACACTGATACGTGGCACTGGTGGGCAATGAGGAAATGAGTAAAAAAAACAGAAAAGGGGAATTAGGTCACAACACATCATATTCTGATTGGCCAAACATCTGTCATATAAGTCGCGCAAAATAATTCACAAGTCGCGCTGAAGTTGCGGTAAAGTCGCAGTAAAATCGCGGTAAAAAGTCGCTCCGACATGGGGTGACTTATGGTCGCGGCAGTGTGAACCGGCTCTAAATGTACACACTAATATTTTCCACATATATACAGTATATGGCTAATGCCTTAGTTCTCATTGCAATTAACCTAAACCAATGTTATGTCAACACCGATTGGTACTGTGGCCTTGTAAACAGTGTCTCGTCCTAGGTTAGACAGTATTGGTTGGTGCAGAAAGAAATGAAAAAAAAACTCAAATACGGTTAAAATATAAATATTTTATTAAATGTACAAAAAAATGGTTACAATTTTTTTATCACTGTTCCATCAATGTATAACAATACAATTACTGGTGACCATCAGAAAAGATACAACTACACTAGCTAACTTCCGGGCCAATTTATTTTTTTAAATTGCGGCATCAAAATATACACTACAATATTGGTTTACAGACTAACTGCAATCATGCCAACTCTGATTAACCCTGACCAATGGACAACAGGCATCAGATGCAACCCGAAAAGTTATTGATATTATATCCTGCACTGAGACACATAGGATTCCATCTTTATTACTCATCCTTGATGCCAAAAACTGGATTTTTGACTTACCGTAAAATCCTTTTCTCTGAAGTTCATTGACAGATGCAGCTCCATATTCTTCTTAACCATTGGGTTATGCTGCTCCCTACAGGAGTAGGAAAATAGGCAGGAAAAAACTTTACCACGCCTATGGGGCAGTCCTGAAGACATACACCCACTCACTCTGCTAAAGGATTCAGTTTTGTTGCAAGCAGTGTCAAGTAAAAAAACCCAATCCACTCAGAAATAGAGGGGCGGGTGCTGCATCTGTCAATGAACTTCAGAGAAAAGGATTTTACGGAAAGTCAAAAATCCAGTTTTCTCTATCGTTCATTGACAGACGCAGCTCCATATTCTTCTTAACCATTGGGACGTCCCAAAGCAGTATTTGCACGAGGGGTGGGAAAACAATGCAGAGAAAACGTAATTACCCAAAGGCTAAACTTAGCCAGCCAGGTAACATGGAGCTCAACCAGGGAAAACTGGAGCTCACCTAGAAACAACATACACCCTCAAAGAGATAAAAATAATCTTTTAAATAGCAGCCTGCAAAACCTTGCGGCCAAAAGTAGCATCCGATGATGCCAACACATCTACTTTTAGTGAATGTGTGCACAGACGACCAAGTTGCCACCTTGCAAACTTGTATTACTGGCGCCTAATGACGAATGGCCCAAGAGGCACTCAGCGCCCTAGCAGAATGCGCCGTCACAGGGAAAGGTTGAACCTGACTCTTAATTGAATACGCCTGTACCACCGTCTGCCTGATACATCTAGATATGGTCACAGCAGACACAGCCAATTCCTTCTGAGGTCCTTCCGTGAGGACAAAAGGAGATTTTGATTTCTGAAAAACTCAGTAACTGCCAGGCAAACCCTAATTGCCCGAACCACAGCCAAAGAATGCAGGGCAATTTCCTTGGGGTGCTTGGGCTTAGGACAGAGTGAAGGCAGCACAATGTCTTCATTCAATGGAAATCAGAAACCACCTTAGGAAGACACGACTCATTAGGTTGAAGTACCACTTAATCTCTGTGGACCACCAGAGAAGGAGAACGGCAGGACAGCGCCACCAATTAGCCACCAAAAAGGCTACCTTCTGTGACAGTGTAAGCAGAGGAATCTCCCTAAGTTTTCAAAGGGAGGTTTTTGAAGAACAGACAGTTAAGATCCCATGGAGGTAACGGGGACCGTATCAGAGGAGCCACATGATGAACTCCCTGGATAAAAGTGCGAATCAAAGAATGCGTAGCTAAAGGGCGCTGAAAAAACACATCCAAAGCAGACACCTGGCCTTTAATAGAACCCAAGGCCAGCCGCTGCTCAACCTCTCTTTGGAGGAAAGCCAATATCCTAGCCACTGAAAAGGAGCGTGGATGTACCGTAATCTATTCACACCATGAGATGTACGATTTCCACGTACGATGATAAATCTTCCTGGAGGTAGATTTTCTAGCCTTCAACAGTGTAGGAATCACTGAGTCAAAAAGACCCCATATCTTTCAATACCTAGCTTTCAACAGCCATGTCCTTAAAGCCAGCGACTGTAAAGCAGGATGGACAACAGATCTTCCCTGAGAGGAAGTCTCCAAGGAGCATCGGCGACCAACCTTACCAGATCTGCATACCAAGACCGGCGAGGCCAGTGTGGAGCCACCAGAATCCCTTCCACATCTATTCAGCGCAGAAGCCCCAGAAGAAATGTCAGTGGAGAAAACGCATAGATCAGCTGATACTGACCCCAAGGAGCCACCAGTGTGTCTGTGGCATCGGCCAGAGGATCCCGTGACCTGGTTACAAACCTCTGTACCCTTTCATTGAGCCGAAAAACTAACAGATCTACATCGGGTGTCCCCCACCGGACATAAAATTGGTGAAAGACCTCCGAGTGCAGGGACCATTCCCCCACCTAACAACTCAAGTAATTTGCCTGCCAGTTCTCTACTCCAGGTATATGCACGGTGGAGAGGGCTGGAACAAAATTTTCTGCCCATATTAAGATCTCGGCCACCGCCCGGGCCGATGGGAAACTCTTGGTGCCCCCTTGATGATTGACATAAACTTGTCTGATTAAATCCTAACTGGACAACCCTGCAGACAATTTGTCCAGTGACTCAAGCAAAGCTTTATTGCTCTGAGTTCAAGAATATTGATCGGAAGTCTGGACTCTTTCTCAGTTCAGGTCCCCTGGACACACAGCTTTCCAAGTACTCCCCCCCCGCTGGACAGGCTGGCATTCGTGGATACCACAGTCCAATACAATGGAAGGAAGCGAGGAACAGAGGCACCACAGAAGAGCACTTCTTGCGTTTTGATTCAACCGAATCAGTTTTCCAAAGATTTTGGATCGTTGTTCCACTTGACAAGAATACCCCTTTGCAGAGGTCTCGTGTGTAACTGAGCAAAGGGAACCGCCCCAAAGGTAGACACCATCAGGCCTAGAGCTCGCATGCAAGTCCGCTATGAGGACAGAGTGCTGGATAACAGCAACCAAATTGCCCTCTGCAACTTTTGCAGCTTTTTCGGGAGAAGAAACACCTTCACAGAGGCTGAGTCCAGTCCATTTTGGAGGCTGGGACCAGAGCAGATTTTCTGAAATTGATGGTCCAACCGAACTCTTGCAGAGTCTGTACTGTGATTGACAGATCACCCACCAGAACTGAATGGGAGTCTGCTCTTAAGAGAGATCATCAGGGTACCCTAGTACCGCAATCCCCCGCTGTCACAGTAATGCCAATACCGGAGTCAACATGTTGGTAAAGACCCCGGGGGGGGGGGGGGGAGGCGAGTCCAAAGGGTAACGCCACAAATTGATAATGTTCCTCTCCTACAGCGAAGCAAAGACATTGCTGGTGTCCAGCATAAATAAGGATGTGCAGATATGCGTCCTCGATATCAAAGTCCCCTTGATGTAGGAACGCCACTATCGTGTGAATGGACTCCATTCAAAACCTCTGTACCTGCACAAAGCGATTCAGAGCCTTGAGCTCCAGAATTGGACGCACTTTCCCATTCTTACTGGGAAGAGTAAACATGTTTGAATAAAACCCTTGAAAGCGTTCCTAAGAGGGAACCGGCACAATCATCCTTTGCAAAAGCAAATCTTGTACCGCCACTTGTAGATCCCTTAACCGATCTGAAGATAGGCGTACATTGGACAGGAAGAATCTGTCCCACAGTTGGGACCTGAATTCGATCTTGTAACCCAATCGGAGCAGCTCGTGGGCCCATTTGTCCTGAATCAAGGAGGCCCCTAGTTCCGGACAGAAAATTAAGACGTTCCCCCCCCCCCCCAGATACGGGTGAGAGTCCCCTCATGCAGGCGGAGATTTGTCCGCAGATCTGGAGGGGCCTGTTCTCGGCTTACCCAACCACATCTTCTTGGAACCCCCAGGTGACCAAAATGGCTTAGGTCCTTTCTCCTGCGTGCTGAAGGCACAAAGGGGCCATCTGTGTGCTGAAAAATAAGGGCCCCATCTATTACGCGGTGACTTGCTCTTAGCGAATAGAGGGAGAAGAGTACTCTTCCCACCTGTGAGTCCTTTGATCAGTTCATGCAACAAAGACCCAAATAGGCACTCCCCCGTAAAGGGGAGATCTGATAGAGCCTTTTTAGAAGCCTGGTCCGCAGACCAGCTTTTTAGCCACACTATGAGTGGTTACCATTATTGCATTTAGAACAACTCCACTGACTTGCAACAATTTTGTCACAGTAGGCGGGAAAAGGGAGTACCTTTCTCACTTCTAAGGGATCTGCGGGCCCCGAGGGAACCGGCGCCCCCCTATGTTAAAAATGTTCTGCACCGATACAATTAATGCATCCACCAGCGCCCTTGCATGCACATGTGCAGTAAGAAAAGGAATCATCCTCACCACAGAGCACCCGAAGATCGTTGACGAAGACCCAGTAGAGCCCCCCCGATTCAAGGGGAGCGCCAGGCAGTCCATATGTCCACCTCCCTGAGGGGGGAGGGTGGACGCCCATCTGCTGCTCTATTACCCCGGTCAGCAGCTTAAACAGCCTGGTCAGCAGCTCGGACACCCAGCCGCGAGCAGGCTGCAAAGCCGTGGCCTAAATTTGGGGCCCCATCCGATCGCGAGTCTGCCGTCAGCTTTGTCAAGCACTTGGTCATTTTGGCTAGGTACCCGGACAGCCGCGAGTAGGCCGCAAAGCCGCGGACTAAATTTTCAGCCTGACGCAGACACCTGAAGCGCAGACCCGTGGATGAAGAAACATTCGTTCCCCCCTAAGCCTATAACCACTGCAGGGAACCCAAAGGGGGCCGGGAACTTGCTCAAAGACCCCCCGTGTGCGATCCGGACAGCCCGGTCAGCAACAAACGCATACACCCCCCTTTACTGGAGAAAGTGGCAAAGCCAGCTCCTAACCAACACTGGGAGGGGGAGGAGGTGGGTATGTTGGGCCAAAAGACTACCGTGACTGTTAGAGGGGCTGGGGGAAATGGAAGGGAACCCAGGGGTCCGACCGTCCCAAGGAAGATCCCACGTCCACCTGAGACGGCAAGAGCTATCGGGGGACACTACTCACCATACCAAAGACAATCAGATGGGCGCCACTCCGGACAGACTACCTTTCCACTCGGGGTGGGGGTGCTGACGGCCAAGGGGTACGCTGCAACTCAGCCAAACCAGGTCATGTGCATCCCGGCAAGGTGTTTAATTCCATTGGTGTTTCCGTCCATTGGGGCTCTGTCGCATAGCGCGGGGCTATAACCTGCACATGCTCGCTGGCCGGACTGGGAGACAATAAGGATCTAGGATATCCGGTCCGAAACCCAGTTGATTGCAGTTCTCTCAGGAACATAACTAGCTAAAAAATTCTAATTTTACCAAAGGTCCCCTTTAAAATAAAAAAAACAAGCTAAGACCGAAGTCCCAGCGGGAACTAGGTCCTACTCCTAAACTAGGCAGAAACAAACTGAATTCTATAGCACAGTGAGTGGGCGTTTGCCTTCAGGGACTGCCCCATAGGCGTGGTATTTTTTTTTCCTGCCTAGTGTCCTACTCCTATAGGGGGCAGTATAACCCAATGGTTAAGAAGAATATGGAGCTGCGTCTGTCAATAAACAATAGAGAAAAAGCGTTTTATAGAATACACTGGACCTACTTATCTCAGACCCTTACTTTTCCAGAATGACTAAAAAAGCAATTTTAGCTCTATATTTAAAACCGACAGCCCAAGTTTACACATCTAATGTGTTGTCTAAAGCTTTTCTGATTACTAATGGCACACGCCAGGGCTGCCCCCAATCTCCCCTTATTTTTAGAAAAAGAATTAGCCGCACATCCAGGAATTCCAGTTGCCTTTAGATTTCTTTTAATTCCAAAATGTTACAAGTGATGACACCAAAGACACCAACATGAAGTCACGTAGACACGTTTCACACATACATCTTGTGCTTAATCATTACAATGACAATAACCGACTATAGATCTTAAATAGACCGCCCCAATGATTGCAGGTGTTCCGGGGGGCGGTGATAATCAGCGGTTATGCACAGCTCAATTAATCACCTAACTTCAGCACCAAAGAGCATCTGAATAGTGATTGGAATACGAAATCAAACTAGTAGCCCAAATTGTTCGTGTATATCGTGGACTCACCCATACACACAAAGACATGGACCAACAATCACATAGAAAATTGTATAAAAATACCAGTAAAACTATTGGAAAAAATGTTGGAAAAAATAAATGTGAAATAAAGAAAGAAAAAGGACCATAGTAAAATGTAAAAACCTCTATCCAATGTGCCCACATATGTGCATGCAGGCACACACTTGCACATACGTGAACACATTTCATGTGCATATACAAAAACATATACATAAAATCATTACTTCCTCCATAGAATGAACTGTTCCCACTTTAAAGATACATAAGTAAATGCATCCATGTATACATCATAAGAAAACCATCTCCATTATGATGTCTGCGTGGACACATATGTTTCAATTATAAAAGATGTTCCAAATATAAAAGATTTTTTTTTTTTTTTCTAAAGGATGTGAGGTAAATCGTTGCAAATCATGTATACAGATACCCACACACCATGATATCAACTCTTAACCAATGTGTCCACACAAAAACACCAGGAGATATCGGAAATCCAAACATAATAATCAATAAAGGATCATTCATTAATGATATAAAAATATACAGCAAAAAAGAGGACTAGTGCAACACATAGTTAGATCATGTTGTATTGTACAGTATATTGTCCGTATCTAGGCATGTATAAAGATCGAGCATATATATATATATATATATATATATATATATATATATATATATATATATTGTGCATACCTCCCAATGTATGGAGGGGGTTCATTCATAAAAATGACTGACATCCCACTCGAAGTTAAGCCCGAGCGGGATCCGACTCTGTAGGTGGAAGATCCAAAATACTTCCTTCCGGCATAGGGATCGAAACGCATCACCCCCCCCCCCCCCCCCGCCTTGGCACCCTGACCTTTTCAATAACCTGGACCCGCATAGCTGTTTTGTCCCCATTGTGGCACCCATTAAAATGTTTAGCCACATTGGTAGACAAATTCTTCTCTATACTAAAAATATGTTGCTGAAACCGATCCCTAAGACGTCTCATGGTTTTTCCTACATACTGCATTTTGCAAATAGCACATGTAATTAAGTAAATTATATAGCTAGTATTGCAGTTGAAGAAGGACCCGATGTCATATACTTTGTGATTGACAGTGGACCTAAATGTAGTGCCATCCTGAATGTGGCTGCAGCAGGAACATCCCACTGCCCCACATCTGTAATTCCCTTTACAATGTAGCCATGTGACCGATTGGGGGACTTTGGTGTGGAAAAAGCTAGGAGCCAGAGAACACCCCAAAGATGGGCTCTACGTGAAACGATATTGACCCCCTCCTTCAAAATCTCTGAGCAAATATCATCTGAAAATAGGATGGGCAGATGCCTATTAAAAATCTGTTTAATTATGTTAAATTCACTGCTGAAGGGGGTAGAGAGTGTGCGTTGGTTACGTTTATTAATCTGCTGTTGAGTACCCTTCTTTATTAATTCACATCTATCTTTCCTTCTAGCTATAGTGAGTGCTCTATCCAGCATCCATCCAGGGTATCCCCGCTGTAAAATTCTTACATATAGGGACTGTGCTTCCCTTTCAAATTGTTCATTATCACTGCAGATGTGTCTGATTCGTAAAAATTGACCTACAGGGATACCCCTGATGGTATGCCTTGGATGGCCCGACTGAGCAAGTAAGAGGGAATTGCCTGAGAGGGGTTTCCTATAGAGAGTGGTACACACCTTGCCATCAACACCTGTCAGACAAACATCCAAAAAAACACATGGACTTATTGTCTGCGGCGCCGGTAAATGAAAGATTTAAACTATTTTTGTTAAGGTGTGTAGGCATGAATGGCATAAGTTCCACTCCCCTACGGACAACCAGCAGGAGGTTGTCTATAAATCTAAAATAGACCACAATTTCTGTTCTATAGGGGTTCCCACCCCCCAAAGATGTGGGACCGCTCCCACCAACCCATATATAGGTTGGCCAAGGAGGGCGAAAATGTAGCCCCCATGGCTGCCCCACACCTCTGGAGGTAGAAGACCCCATCAAAAACAAAGAAATTGTGTGACAACAAATACTCCAGCACATCCGCAATAAACGATCGATGTTCAATTGATAAATCAGTCAACATTTCTAAATAGAAAAGAACTGCTGCTATTCCCTGATTATGGGGGATAGAGGATTTAAGACTACTCACGTCAAAGGTGACCCAGGAAAAATCCTCCTCCCACCTAAGATCTTCCATAATCACCAGAGGCTGTAGTTGTTTGTCCAACCATTGGCCCAGCCGCTCGTTCAGGGAGTTAATACCTGATATGATAGGTCTACCATGGAGGGGATCTAACCCCTTGTGTGTTTTTGGTAGGTGATAAAATGTAGGGAGAAAGGGACAATCAGGTATCAGAGACTCAGCCTCCTTTGGACTAAATAAACCCAATCCCGTGCCCCTACGTATTAATTCCACAAGCACACCTTTGAATCTTTTTGTAGGGTCCCCACTCAATATTGTATATGTAGATCGATCGGATAGTTGCCGGATGGCCTCCTGTCTATATTGTTCCATATTTAGAACAACAATCAAGCCCCCCTTATCTGAATAACGGATGGTGATTGTATCATCCTCACTAAGGTTTTTTAATGCAAGTCTCTCTTCACTAGTGATATTATCATGCCACACAGTCTCACCCCTTTGTGTCTGGTGTGCAAGAACCGTCAGGTCAGGTTCAATAGCTTTTTGAAATTTGGCCATATCAGTAGACCGTGAATTCACTGGATAAAAATTTGTTTTAGACTTAAATTGAACTGATCTGACTGAACCAGCACACACCTGCAGACCACTGCCCAAATCGCTCTCTGCTGACAACTCCTCCGGATCTCTGATCGCAATACTCCCTAAAGGAAAATACATCATTACTGGGTGTAGGATCAGCAGGTGCATGTACAGATTGTGAGGAGACCTCAGTATCTACTGAAAAATAGTGCCTTTAAATTGTTAAATCCCTCACAAATCTATTAATGTCCTGTAGGGGGCAGTATAACCCAATGGTTAAGAAGAATATGGAGCTGCGTCTGTCAATAAACAATAGAGAAAAAGCGTTTTATAGAATACACTGGACCTACTTATCTCAGACCCTTACTTTTCCAGAATGACTATAACAGCAATTTTAGCTCTATATTTAAAACCGACAGTCCAAGTTTACACATCTAATGTGTTGTCTAAAGCTTTTCTGATTAGTAATGGCACACGCCAGGGCTGCCCCCAATCTCCCCTTATTTTTAACTTGTTAATAGAACCTTCCAGCTGAATCTATCAGATCCAATCCTAATATTGCTGGTTTTGAGATCAGCCCTAAACAGCATAAAAAGACACTTTTTGCTGATGATGTTATCTTGATGTTAAACAAACTCTACCTGTTCATTAGAGGCTGCTCACGATGCCCTAAATAAATTTAGTGATGTTTCAAAGTAAATCTCTTTAAATCATACGTGTAGCACTACCAAGTATGATTGGTTTCCGTACTCTGCCTCCCAACCCCAAGAACAAGCTCCGCCCCTCTGGTATACCTGACAATAGTGTAAGTGCAAGACCAATGAAAACACACACGTTATGATAAAACACAGAAATGTCTTTCTGTGTAAAAATAACAGACAGCAATAGTGTGTTCTTGAGTGAATTAGCAATCAGAGAGATTAAGAGCAATATAACTCAATGTATCATATCAGTCTGATTCTAGGGGATTCCACTACCCCAGAAGCAGAGACAAGCACTTAAACAACAATAAATCACAATATAGCAATTTAACACAAGCTGGGTTACCTCTATTTACATTGGCGCTATGAGTCCAGGCAGGAGAGCAGAAGAATGACTTTTTCCTATATCAGACTTCTCTCCCCTGACACCGCAGGCCCAACTACCAACACTGTACCTAATTGAGTGCTTAGTGACTTAACTCCCATGTCAGACTACCCTGCACATACACTACATATACAGAGCCCTGAGTATGCGTGTGCGTGCCTGTATGGCACCAGTAACTTCAGTCCCTTGGAAGAAGGATGAGGCCTTGTATCTTCGGCTAGCCACTGTAGTTGGTGCACTTAGAACTCCTGCTTAGCAAAAATGTAACTGCGGTATGCGATCTCACTGGTGCTTCTGCTGCTGTTTAGTGGAGGAGAGGCAGAGGCAAAAATTTACTGTGTGGAGGGCTGGGCCTGGCAGGTGAGCAGATGGGGGGGGGGTCTGTTTGTACACAGGTGAACGCAGTGGGGGAGCAGGGGTTAGAACTGATGCAGCTGTATGGAGAGGTGGAGAGTTTAGCTGTTGTGGGGGAAGGGCTAAGAGGTGGCTGCAGAGATAATCTGTGAGAGAAGGGTGCAGAGGTAAGCTATGGTTGTGTCCTCTGTGCGTAGCAAACCTCTGAACCCTGTACTCTATGCCTAACACCCTCCTGTATATTATGTAGTCCTGTGTCCAACGCTCTGTGTATTATGCAGTCCTGTACCCAGCGCTCTGTGTATTATGCAGTCCTGTGCCCAGTGCTCTGTGAATTATGTAGTCCTGTGCCCAGTGCTCTGTTTATTATGTATTCCTGTACCCAGCACTCTGTGTATTATGTAGTCCTGTACCCAATGCTCTGTGTATAATGCAGTCCTGTGCCCAGTGCTCTGTGTATTATGCAGTCCTGGGCCCAGCGCTCTGTGTATTATGAAGTCCGAGATATATCCCGGGTAACTATAGGCCGGTCAGCCTAACTTCAGTAGTATGCAAAATTTTGGAGGGGATGTTAAGGGACCACATACAAGACTTTAGTAATGAAAATGATATTATTAGTAGTAATCAGCATGGATTCATAAAAAATCGTTCGTGCCAAACCAATCTATTAACCTTCTACGATGAAGTGAGCTGCCACCTAGATAAAGGAAAGCCTGTGGATGTGGTGTATCTGGACTTTGCAAAGGCCTTTGACACCGTTCCCCACAAACGCTTACTGTACAAACTAAGGAAGGTAGGTATGGACCATAAGGTGAGTACCTGGATAGAGAACTGGCTCCAGGGGAGAGTACAGAGGGTGTTTATTAATGGGGAGTACTCGGATTGGGCGGGGGTGGAAAGTGGGGTCCCCCAGGGTTCTGTCCTGGGACCAATCCTGTTTAATTTATTCATAAATGATCTAGAGGAGGGGATATCTAGTACAATCTCAGTATTTGCGGACGATACTAAACTAAGCATGCCAATATCTTCTATGCAGGATGTGGAAACCTTACAAGCGGACCTGAACAAAATAACGGGGTGGGCAACTACATGGCAGATGAGATTTAATGTTGAAAAATGTAAAGTAATGCACTTGGGGGCCAGAAACCAGAAAGCAAGCTACTCACTAGGGGGGGGGGACCTCTGGGTGAGTCTAGGATAGAAAAGGACTTGGGGGTACTGGTAGACAACAAGCTTGGTAGTGGCATGCAATGCCAAGCCGCTGCAAGCAAAGCCAACAGAATACTGGGATGTATAAAAAAGGGGATTCACTCCAGAAATAAAGAGATTATTCTCCCACTCTACAAGACTCTGGTCCGGCCACATCTGGAGTATGCTGTCCAGTTCTGGGCACCGGTCCTAAGGAAGGATGTGCTGGAACTGGAGAAAGTCCAGAGAAGGGCAACAAAAATAATTAGGGGAATGGAGGACATCAGCTATGAGGAAAGACTACAAGCACTGAACTTATTCTCTCTGGAGAAGAGACGATTGAGGGGGGATATGATATCAATGTACAAATACTGTACTGGCGACCCTAGCATAAGGAACAAACTATTCAGAGAAAGGAGATACAATAAGACACGTGGCCACTCACTAAAACTAGAGGAAAGGCGGTTTAACCTTAAAGTGCGTAAGGGGTTCTTCACTATAAGAGCGGTAAGGATGTGGAATTCTCTTCCACAAGCAGTCGTATCAGCAGGAAGCATTGATAGTTTCAAAAAACTATTAGATGGACACCTTAAAGACCACAACATACAGGGGTATACAATGTACGGTTAAAAGCGGACACACACACACATCATAGGTTGAACTGGATGGACTGATGTCTTTTTTCAACCTCACTAACTATGTAACTATGTAACTATGTAACTATGTAAGTCCTGTGCCCAGCGCTCTGTATATTATGAAGTCCTGTGCCCAGCCCTCTGTGTATTATGCAGTCATGTGAATTAGTAACTTACTCCCGATACTTCCAACTCTGCGGGGGTTTTGAAGGCCGTGGTGCTGGGGTCGGTGGAAGCATTGTCGAAACTGCTTTTTCGTGGTCCCAAGGCCCCATATGACTTGACCCCTTACATGAAAACAACCTTACGAATCTCTCCCTCCATTCCTTCGACCATTTAGTATTCCATTAAACATCCCACCATCACTCTTATTTAGATACTTACAGTTGTCCCATGCCTTCAGGGACCAATTTCCTCCAGGGGAAGTGCAGATGGTACAGCCGGATCTGAAAAGGGTTCTGCGATATGAATGCTCGAAGCAGTCAGCTTCCGTTCTTCATGCACATCTCCTTCGAGTTTCCTCTCCCGAGCTCTCTGCTCTGCGACAACGCTGGGTATGGGATGTTCTGGATCTGGACTCTGAGGATTGGGTAGATCTGTGGGGCTTTCCAGTTTCCATACAAAATCCTGGTTCCCCTCAGGGATCACCTCATACAATATAAAATACAGTGGACCTTACCCCCTATCGCATGCACAAAATGAAAGTCTCTCTTTCCCTGGAGTGTTGGCGTTGTGTTTATGCTCCAGGGAATTTCATTCACATCTTCTGGACCTGCCCAAAGCTTGACACATTCTGGTCACAGATAGTTTTGGTGATAAATTATCTGCTACATGTCTCTATTGCTCGATCCCCTAAAATCTGCCTACTGGGTCTGGTGGAGGATGTGGTACCTAGGGTGGCTGAACGAACTCTTCTTGACCTCCTACTGTTTTATGCCAGGAAAACTATTACACTGCACTGGAGACAGCTAGCTCCTCCCTCGCTCGACTCCCAGTGGAAGAAACAAGTGAATGATGTGATACCTCTTTACAGAGATACCTACCTACATAGGGGGTGCCCCAAAAAAATATGATAGAGTATGGGCCAAGTGACTGGCAGACCCTTCCACAGCCATGGTCGATTAGGTGCACTCCAAATTCATAGTTTCTGACTCTGTGATTCTGCCGCATCTCTTACTGTATTGACAATGATATTTTCTTGCCCTTTTTACCTCTTCTTTTGTATACTGACAATATGCAGTAAGATACATTTTCTGACTACAAAGCAACTTTACTAGATAAACTCATACATTGGTTCTCACCCTCACAAGACATAATATGGTGCAATATTAGAAAATATTTATTGCCAATAAAAGATCTCTACTCTGCCCAGCATTTGGAGAGCTTTTTCTACTAAGCACTTAGCTCACACTGTCCAAGCAGCTATCAACATATGGAAATCATTCTGTTCTTTAAATGCCACAGGCAATCAAACATGTTCCCTCCCTATACTTATCACAGCTTTGCAGGCGTATACTGTATGCCAAATATCTTACTTATGTTGTAGAACCAGAATGGGATCTGCAACACACTAGATCTATATGATAACAATATTCTAAAACAATTCGATATATTTATGCAAGAGTATAATCTAACATTCTGAAAAAGGTACTCATATAAAAATTTCACGTTTTTATTTTCAAAAAAGCAAGTTAAAAAAAATATTCCAACATTCGTATTTCATCATTATAACTCATTCCTACCTAAAACTCTTGGTATATCTTTATTTTATAATCTATTTCAAGACAAATGATTATTCGAAAAATCTTCACTCATTCTCAAAATGGGAAGCTGATCTACACATAACCTAAACAATGGAAATTTGCCTGCAGAGCTCTATTTATGGCTACTAAATGTGTTAATTTATGGGAACTAACAGAAAATATCCTTAACCACTTCCGTACAGGGCACTTTCACTCCCTTCCTGCCCGGACCAATTATCAGCTTTCAGTGCTCTCACACTTTGAATTATAATTACTCGTGCAACGCTGTACGCAATCATAGTTACATAGTTACATAGTTAGTGAGGTTGAAAAAAGACATCAGTCCATCCAGTTCAACCTATGATGTGCGCGTGTGTTTGCTGTTAACCGTACATTGTATACCCCTGTCTGTTGTGGTCTCTAAGGTGCCCATCTAATAGTTTTTTGAAACTATCAATGCTTCCTGCTGATATGACTGCTTGTGGAAGAGAATTCCACATCCTTACCGCTCTTACAGTGAAGAACCCCTTACGCATTTTAAGGTTAAACCGCCTTTCCTCTAGTTTAAGTGAGTGGCCACGTGTCTTATTGTATTCCCTTACTCTGAATAGTTTGTTCCTTATGCTAGGGTCGCCAGTACAGTATTTGTACATTGATATCATATCCCCCATCAATCGTCTCTTCTCCAGAGAGAATAGGTTCAGTGCTTGTAGTCTTTCCTCAAAGCTGATGTCCTCCATTCCCCTAATTATTTTTGTTGCCCTTCTCTGGACTCTTTCCAATTAAAGCACATCCTTCCTGAGGACCGGTGCCCAGAACTGGACAGCATACTCCAGATGTGGCTGGACCAGAATCTTGTAGAATGGGAGAATAATCTCTTTATTTCTGGAGTGAATCCCCTTTTTTATACATCCCAGTATTCTGTTGGCTTTGCTTGCAGCGGCTTGGCATTGCATGCCACTGCCAACCCTGTTGTCTACCAGTACCCCCAAGTCTTTTTCCATCCTAGACTCACCCAGAGGTTCCCCCCCTAGTGAGTAGCTTGCTTTCTGGTTTCTGGCCCCCAAGTGCATTACTTTACATTTTTCAACATTAAACCTCATCTGCCATGTAGTTGCCCACCCCGTTATTTTGTTCAGGTCCGCTTGTAAGGTTTCCACATCCTGCATAGAAGATATTGGTATGCTTAGTTCAGTATCATCCGCAAATACTGAGATTGTACTAGATATCCCCTCCTCTAGATCATTTATGAATAAATTAAACAGGATTGGTCCCAGGACCGAACCCTGGGGGACCCCACTTTCCACACCCGCCCAATCCGAGTACTCCCCATTATTCATCACCCTCTGGACTCTCCCCTGGAGCCAGCTCCCAAGCATGCCAAAATCTTCTATGCAGGATGTGGAAACCTTACAAGCGGACCTGAACAAAATAATGGGGTGGGCAACTACATGGCAGATGAGGTTTAATGTTGAAAAATGTAAAGTAATGCACTTGGGTGCCAGAAACCAGAAAGCAAGCTACTTACTAGGGGGGGGGGAACCTCTGGGTGAGTCTAGGATGGAAAAGGACCTGGGGGTACTGGTAGACAACAGGCTTGGCAGTGGCATGCAATGCCAAGCCGCTGCAAGCAAAGCCAACAGAATACTGGGATGCATAAAAAAGGGGATCCACTCCAGAAATAAAGAGATTATTCTCCCTCTCTACAAGACTCTGGTCCGGCCACATCTGGAGTATGCTGTCCATTTCTGGGCACCGGTCCTCAGGAAGGATGTGCTGGAACTGGAGAGAGTCCAGAGAAGGGCAACAAAAATAATTAGGGGAATGGAGGACATCAGCTATGAGGAAAGACTACAAGCACTGAACTTATTCTCTCTGGAGAAGAGACGATTGAGGGGGGATATGATATCAATGTACAAATAATGTACTGGCGACCCTAGCATAAGGAACAAACTATTCAGAGAAAGGGAATACAATAAGACATGTGGCCACTCACTAAAACTAGAGGAAAGGCGGTTTAACCTTAAAATACTTAGGGGGTTCTTCACTGTAAGAGCAGTAAGGATGTGGAATTCTCTTCCACAAGCAGTCGTATCAGCAGGGAGCATCGATAGTTTCAAAAAACTATTAGATGGGCACCTTAAAGACCACAACATACAGGGGTATACAATGTACGGTTAACAGCAAACACACACGCACATCATAGGTTGAACTGGATGGACGGATGTCTTTTTTCGACCTCACTAACTATGTAACTATGTATTTAATTACAATAGAGAAAAAACACAAAAGAAGTTGCAAAAAATGGCTCCAACACAGGTATTTTGAAAAAGGTAAAAAATGTACTTTATTAAGGTTGAGACAATAATATCACATTTAAAAAAAAATAAAAAATATATATGTATGTGTTCCAAGGCCTGTGAACTGTTGCCCAGATAGACCACGTCCCTGCTCATAAAAACACACACAAATGGCCTCAAAGTTACTCCACCCTATGCCCAGGCTGCCCAAAACCCAACCCGCTCAGCAATAACCCCCCTGCAGTACTGCCCCAATACAACCCTGAATCAAATTCATGACAAAGGGACACTAAGGTAAAGTCGGGAAGACTTAATTGGACTGGCATTGGTAGTTTATGGGTGGGATATGCCCTAAAAGCAAGGGGGGAGGGATATTTTCCAGAAGATCCAGAGGGGAATTTGGGGCCACAGTCCCGTGTCCTGTAGGTGCAAAGAGCAGTTCCTGATTTCCAGATAAATGTACAGTTAGGAGTACAAGTGGAAATATAGACTGATTGTTGTGGCCTGTAGGTTGATATGAGCCACACCAGTACTATCCAATAATGGTGGAGCACTGACAGCATTAGACCATTCTCAGCCGAGAAGTAGGAGCCATGGGGATGATTGATTCTAAGGCTTAAGAAGACTTCAAACTTTTGCTCCAAATGTTTGAAACATTGCAATAAACGTGCCTCAATATTACAACCTTCATATCATGCTGGTACTATATGGGTGTAGTCGGTAGTCACTTTGGCCAGAGTAAACATATGTATGCACAGTCCAGATGATCTCTGGATAAAGTAGACACAGTTTCTGGCGTGATTTGTTTAGAAATAAGAGAATGTCTCTTACCAGCAACAAAGGTAGAAGGAGGGGGCCAGTTTGCAGATGTAAGCTGCATGTCTTCATATAGCGGTGATTATCGTTTTTCAATGCTCCCAGCAAGATGACTTCCCACAGGGCTGTAAAATGGAGGTATTCAGTGGTGGACCCAGTAAGTTGCCGCTTCCATGCACATAGAGGCTGGTAAATTTCTCGGGCATCAGATGAATTCCCTGGATTGTGGGCCCAATTATATGGAAGAATTCAAAGCAGTGCTAAAAAGCTATTGTGTTGTAATACAACACTGTAAACTAATTCATTATCAGGGGAATAAAGGAGATAGAAGACGTTTATTCATCAACTACCACGTCATCTATCTGAGAGCTGACTGATGGTATACCTTGCCACAGACAGGGAAAGGATCAAAAACAATCAGGAAGAGTTAATCTGTCAGATGCAGCAGATAGTAAGAACAAAAATAGAAATAGTAATAATGATACCAAGAAACAATGTTCTCTAAACAATTATTACCAACTGCATGTCCTCACACTTCATTTAAAGTCCCATTTTCCCCCCTTCTTTTACCGTTCCCCCATTTTTGTACCTTTTTGTAGGCAGTGGGCTCCAATGTACTGATGTACAATAATTACTGCTATATTACTATGCTTCTATGTTATTATTATCTCCGTACAAGCCCACTGCCTGATGTATTATATTTATTTATTGCTTTGTTATGATACTCCCCTCATATTCAACATGAATAGGGATGGAGGCATCTTGCCCCTATTAGGTAGAGCCTCATTTAAAGTCCCACCTTCTGAACCTCGGTTCAATTCTTTGTTTAATGATTTAGGGATGGAAGTGTGTGGCTGCAGTTTGGTTGTAATGTCAGGCGGTTTGCCTGCATTGTATTCCCTATTGGCTTTACAGCTGGTCCTATCAATATGTGTACAGTGACATGTTCTGTTTTGCTACAATTTGGTCCTATCAGATAGGCATTGTTCCATGCCGGGAGCTGCGATGCGCTCTGGCGGCCCCCCTCCTCCCCCTTCGCCCTGTTTGGACGCGGGCGATGTGGGCGGTCCTATCACGGCGCATCGGCGTCACGCCATCACTGCCGCACGCGTGACGTCTGTTGACGCCACTACGCTCGGCACGTGATTCCATCTCGCGCCCCTATATGGGGAGGATTGTTCGCCGCCTTCCGGGATGATGCTTTGTCCGGGAGGCGACGACTTCCTTCCCACTGCAAGCGTGGACGTGACGCTGGGAGCTCAACCATGACTGACTCGGGTACTTGATTTGGACACTCCCCCCCCCTTTTTGTTCACTAGCTTTTCTGGTCTCACTCTCATTATTGGGTCTCTTGGCAGTGGTACTCTTTCTATGTCAATGCCTATTGGTTCCTATGGTACTCCATACCTATCTTCTCTATGTTCACTTTTTCCCCATACTTATCACCATACCTCTTTGGCATAGGCCACTTACATCACTGTTTTGGTATCCTACCTTTTTGTAAGAAACCTTCTTTACCTATCATTCTTTAAGTCACACTACTATTAATGTCACCATTTTTTGAATATTTATTCATATTTTTGTACTCACCCCTACAGATTACTTTGGTGACTGCTATTTTGAAACCGCCCCCTTGTTAATATCTTGGATACACTTCCTCTCTATGAATGTCCTCTTGATGTACCCCATGTGGCTGCTGGTTGGACTCCCTCAGCTCCCGGTGTGGACATGTTGCCCTCTTGACCCAAGCTACATGATGTTCTCTTAGTCTTGCATACTGATTCTACTGCTGTATATTTATATATATTCTATGATGCACCTGCTCTTGATAAAGTGGTCATGTCCACGAAACGTGTCGAGCTTTTTATCGATGCATCTACTCTACTACGATTTGGATTCTACAATATGTACCCATAGCTACCAAGGAACCTATGTACAAGTCTATTACATCATGTGTTTTCGATATTATGCTCTGTACTGTACCATGATCTGCCAATACAATATGCATGTACTATGCAATTGATGCAATGTTACACAAGTTTATATGTAATAATAAACCTGTTTTATTTTTTATCAATGTTCTCTAAACAATTATTACCAACTGCATGTCCTCACACTTCATTTAAAGTCCCATTTTCCCCCCTTCTTTTACCGTTCCCCCATTTTTGTACCTTTTTGTAGGCAGTGGGCTCCAATGTACTGATGTACAATAATTACTGCTATATTACTATGCTTCTATGTTATTATTATCTCCGTACAAGCCCACTGCCTGATGTATTATATTTATTTATTGCTTTGTTATGATACTCCCCTCATATTCAACATGAATAGGGATGGAGGCATCTTGCCCCTATTAGGTAGAGCCTCATTTAAAGTCCCACCTTCTGAACCTCGGTTCAATTCTTTGTTTAATGATTTAGGGATGGAAGTGTGTGGCTGCAGTTTGGTTGTAATGTCAGGCGGTTTGCCTGCATTGTATTCCCTATTGGCTTTACAGCTGGTCCTATCAATATGTGTACAGTGACATGTTCTGTTTTGCTACAATTTGGTCCTATCAGATAGGCATTGTTCCATGCCGGGAGCTGCGATGCGCTCTGGCGGCCCCCCTCCTCCCCCTTCGCCCTGTTTGGACGCGGGCGATGTGGGCGGTCCTATCACGGCGCATCAGCGTCACGCCATCACTGCCGCACGCGTGACGTCTGTTGACGCCACTACGCTCGGCACGTGATTCCATCTCGCGCCCCTATATGGGGAGGATTGTTCGCCGCCTTCCGGGATGATGCTTTGTCCGGGAGGCGACGACTTCCTTCCCACTGCAAGCGTGGACGTGACGCTGGGAGCTCAACCATGACTGACTCGGGTACTTGATTTGGACACTCCCCCCCCCTTTTTGTTCACTAGCTTTTCTGGTCTCACTCTCATTATTGGGTCTCTTGGCAGTGGTACTCTTTCTATGTCAATGCCTATTGGTTCCTATGGTACTCCATACCTATCTTCTCTATGTTCACTTTTTCCCCATACTTATCACCATACCTCTTTGGCATAGGCCACTTACATCACTGTTTTGGTATCCTACCTTTTTGTAAGAAACCTTCTTTACCTATCATTCTTTAAGTCACACTACTATTAATGTCACCATTTTTTGAATATTTATTCATATTTTTGTACTCACCCCTACAGATTACTTTGGTGACTGCTATTTTGAAACCGCCCCCTTGTTAATATCTTGGATACACTTCCTCTCTATGAATGTCCTCTTGATGTACCCCATGTGGCTGCTGGTTGGACTCCCTCAGCTCCCGGTGTGGACATGTTGCCCTCTTGACCCAAGCTACATGATGTTCTCTTAGTCTTGCATACTGATTCTACTGCTGTATATTTATATATATTCTATGATGCACCTGCTCTTGATAAAGTGGTCATGTCCACGAAACGTGTCGAGCTTTTTATCGATGCATCTACTCTACTACGATTTGGATTCTACAATATGTACCCATAGCTACCAAGGAACCTATGTACAAGTCTATTACATCATGTGTTTTCGATATTATGCTCTGTACTGTACCATGATCTGCCAATACAATATGCATGTACTATGCAATTGATGCAATGTTACACAAGTTTATATGTAATAATAAACCTGTTTTATTTTTTATCAATGTTCTCTAAACAATTATTACCAACTGCATGTCCTCACACTTCATTTAAAGTCCCATTTTCCCCCCTTCTTTTACCGTTCCCCCATTTTTGTACCTTTTTGTAGGCAGTGGGCTCCAATGTACTGATGTACAATAATTACTGCTATATTACTATGCTTCTATGTTATTATTATCTCCGTACAAGCCCACTGCCTGATGTATTATATTTATTTATTGCTTTGTTATGATACTCCCCTCATATTCGATACCAAGAAACAGCCAAGGTAACTTCTAATATGATGACTACAGGGCAAGGAATATCATGCCATAATGAAAGAATCAAAAAATATCAGAAAGTAATATCATTATAGATTGCTAATTTCTTAGTGTTTTATTGAGACACATACAGAAGTTTTTAACAGGAATCACCTCCGGTCAAACCTGACCAGAGAGTAGCTCCTCAAAGGGAGGGAATCTAGATGTTATATATTAATTCTTCTTTTAATCACATTTTACCATGTCCGTATATCTCCATATTTAAACAGGATCCTAGAAATGTTTTTATTATCATCATTAATATGCACGTAATGGCGACACCTGACCCAGTTGGAGTTCAGAGAGGAAACCCTTATCTCTCAAATATCACTAGGGTAACTTTGAAATTAGGGTTCCAGGAATACCTTAAGGCTCATCTCAGTGTTGAGTCCGTTAGGAACCAAGGTATTCAGCCTGAAAATCCAGGCCTTTTCCTTTTGTAACAGTACCCTATCAAAATCACCCCGCCTAGGGGGAAGATTCAGGGCAAAGAAACCTTTTACTCTAAGACCCGGTTCACACTGATGCGAGTGCCGGGTTCGCATGTAATGTCGGAGCGCACTGCTCCGACATTACATGCGATCAGCTGTGCGGTGCGAGTTTAGCCATACAGTTTGTATGGCTAAATTCGCATCGCACCCGGTGCAAACACGCACAGGAGGCATTTTTGCAGCCGCATCAGGATCGGATCGCACAGCGGTTCACACTTGTGCGATCCCATCCTGTGCGAACTGCACGATCGCACTGCGATATGCGATCAAACTGGGGGTGTCGTTAAGATTACATTGACACCCCCAGCGTATCGCATATGGCAGTGTGAACTGCCGGGGGTGCGTGTGCGATGCGGGAAAAGGCTGCGAATTCGCAGCCTTCCCGCATCGCAATAGTGTGACCCGAGCCTAAATCCTTTTAAGTCATTACTGTGTTTTTCTGCAAAATGAAGGGCCAATGGAGTTTCTTCTTTTAAACTAATGCTTTTAAGGTGTTCATGAATCCTGATTCTGAGTTGTCTCTTAGTTTTCCCTATATAAAATTTCTTACAGGGGCACTAATAATAACATATGTATATAATATAATATACAGCATAATAAACAGCACCCGAGAGGTAGCACAATTGATGAACTGTCGGATGAGGAAAGTCTTGGCCCTACTTGCATCAGTAAAACTGTCAGTCTTATCTACAAATTTGCAAATACCACAATGACCGCATGGAAACATCCCTTACAGGGGGGTGGGGGAGATTAGTGAGCCAATTACAGCTTGTTTTCCTTTTAAATTCAGAATAGACCAAAACATCACCAAGATTGCTGGCACGTTTGGCCACCATTAATGGTCTTGGTCTGACCGTTTTACTGAATCTATCAGATCTAAGTAGGATGTGCCAATGATTTTCAAGAATTTTCTTCACATCATACACTGACCATCAAATTTGGTGATCAGTCTAGGATGGAAATTTGGTGTAGATGATGGTTTATCTGTGGGATTAAATAATTCCTGACGCGTGCATTTGCCAGCCAACCGTTTGGCTCTTCTGAGGACCCTGTGAGAGTAACCCCTCTCTCTAAAATGTCTATAGAGCTTGTCAGCCTCCTGAAGGTATTCATTATGATCAGTACAATTTCTCTTGATTCAAATGAACTGCCCCACTGGTATCCCTCTTTTGATGGGCTCAGGGTGATGGCTATCTGCACACAGCAGAGTATTCGCCGCTGTCTCCTTCCTGTATGTAGCCATAAAAAGTCTACCATTGTGAAGAGATATTTTTAAATCAAGGAAAGGAATCTGTGTGCTGTCAACCGTGTAAGTCAATCTGATGTTCCGACAATTGGAGTTAAGTTCCGTAATGAACTCCTCCAATTCAAGAACAGTGCCTTCCCATACCACTAATATGTCATCAATGTACCTCAGCCATTTCTTAGTATGGCTGAGGTACATCAAGGAAGCATATACAATTTCTATCTCCCAGAGACCTAGGTGTAAACAGGCATAAGAGGAAGCCCAAGGGGCACCCATCGCTGTGCCTCTTATTTGTTGGAAATTCTTTCCAAGAAATTGTAAGTAATTATTAGTCAAAGCCAACTCTATGATCTCCAGGAGGAACTCATTTTGGGCCCCAAATGGGGGATATTGTTTCTCCAAAAAATGGTAGACGGCCATAATGCATTCACACAGTATACAGAAGTATGTTTTCGGCCGGGATAGGCTGCAAAAATTAGCTCACATGGTTTAAACTGACAGCAAAGAACTTAGTTTTTGATGGCTAGAGGTACAGTAGGCGTTCACAGTATACAGAAGTAAGTGTCGGCCTGTATAGGCTCCAAAAATTTGCTCACATGGTTTGAACTGACAGCAAATAACATAGTTTTTGATGGCTAGAGGTACAGTAGGCATTCAAAGTATACAGAAGTAAGTGTCGGCCTGTATAGGCTCCAAAAATTAGCTCACATGGTTTGAACTGACAGCAAAGAACTTAGTATATGATGGCTAGAGGTACATTAGGCATTCACAAAGTAAACAGAAGTAAGTGTCGGCCTGTATAGGCTGCAAATATTAGCTTCCATGGGTTGAACTGACAGCAAAGAGCGTAGTATTTGATGGCTAGAGGTACATTAGGCATTCACACAGTATACACAAGTAAACGTCGGCCTGTATAGGCCCCAAAAATTAGCCATTCAATGGACATGAAATGCCTTTTATGCCGCTGTATTTAGCGAAGACAAGGACCAGGAATTGTTGTGGGTGGATGGGGGTACGGCAGATATTTGTGGCCTGTGATGAGGAATTTCAATGAAACATGGTCTACTGGTGGTCACATGTGTTGAATTCCTCAGAGATCCATGCCTCATTCATTTTTATAAATGTGAGGTAGTCTACACTGTCATGAGCTAGGCGAGTGCACTTATCGGCCACGATCCCCCCTGCTGCGCTGAACGTCCTTTCGGACAGGACACTGGACGGGGGGCAAGCCAACAGTTCCATTGCAAATTGTGCAAGCTCTGGCCAGAGGTCAAGCCTGCCCACCCAGTAGTCCAGGGGTTCATCACTCCTCAGAGCGTCCACATCGGCCGGTAACCCGATGTAGTCGGACACCTTTTTTACGCTTCAACATTTGAGCCACAGAAGCCTGCCTTTTTCCAGAACAATGTGATGACGGCATCATGGAAGGTGGAGTGTTGGACAACTGTGAGGAAACAGGAGACGGAGAAGGAGAGGGAGACGGAGAAGGAGAAGGAGAAGGAGAAAAAGGAGACCGAGAACAGGCTGGATGGTGAGAGCATGGAGTGTGGATTTGTGGGTTCTGGCGGTGTTGCTCCAGCTGGGCTTGGTGATGGGATTTCAGGTGCCTTCTTAAGGCGGTTGTCCCTAGGTGAGTGTTGGGCTTACCGTGATTTATGCATTGACTGCAAAGGCTGCAGATGGCAACACTGGTGTCAGCAACGGACACATTAAAAAAAGTCCACACTGCAGAGCCATGTGTCGGCATCCTGGGAGCGCCAGATGTGACTGTACATGGTTGATGTCTCGCTCCTGATACATTTGCAGTCTGCTTTGTACCTCTTGTGCAATGCAAGTTATGCCTGCCTCTCCTCCCTATATGCCGATCCGTCAGACCGCCAGTTCTACAAATAATTGGCCGGTAACTGTTGTCACTGTATGTAGCACAGTTAACACAGCAAAAGTGGCCAAATTTTTGCAGGACTAAAATACAATCTTTGAAAATTATACTGTTAAATAACACCCCACTTCAATTTATGGTATTGGGGGGGCATTGGTGTATTACACCAGTTCAAAAAATTGGCCAGTGAGTTTGGCGCTGTGTGTACCAGACTTCACTCAGCAAACGAGGCAATATTGTTGCACAAATACACTTGTAAAATTTTACTCAGATAACACCCCACTTCAATCTGTGGTATTGGGGGGCCACAGGTTTATTACACCAGTTCTACAAATAATTCACCAGTAACTGTTGTCACTGTGTGTAGAACTGTTTGCACAGCATGAGGCCAAATTTTTTCAGGACTAAAATACACTCTTAGAAAATGATACTGTTAAATAACACCCCACTTCAATCTGTGGTATTGGGGGCATTGGTGTATCACACCAGTTCAAAAAATTGGCCAGTGAGTTTGGCGCAGTGAGTACCAGACTTCACTCAGCAAATGAGGCAATATTGTTGCATGACACAAATACACTTGAAAAAGTTTACTCAGATAACACCCCACTTCAATATGTGGTATTGGGGGGGCATTGGTGTATCACACCAGTTCAAAAAATTGGCCAGTGAGTGTGGCGCTGTGTGTACCAGACTTCACTCAGCAAACGAGGCAATATTGTTGCATGAAACAAATACACTTGTAAAAGTTTACTCAGATAACACCCCACTTCAATATGTGGTATTGGGGGGCCATTGGTGTATCACACCAGTTCAAAAAATTGGCCAGTGAGTTTGGCGCTGTGCGTACCAGACTTCACTCAGCAAACGAGGCAATATTGTTGCATGACACAAATACACTTGTAAAAGTTTACTCAGATAACACCCCACTTCAATATGTGGTATTTGGGGGCCACAGGTTTATTACACCAGTTCTACAAATAATTGGCCAGTAACTGTTGTCACTGTGTGTAGCACTGTTTACACAGCAAGAGGACACATTTTTGCAGGACTAAAATACACTCTTAGAAAATTATACTGTTAAATAACACCCCACTTCCATCTGTGGTATTGGGGGGCCACAGGTTTATCACACCAGTTCTACAAATAATTGGCCAGTAACTGTTGTCACTGTGTGTAGCACTGTTTACTTAGCAAGAGTCAAAATTTTTGCAGGACTAAAATACACTCTTAGAAAATTATACTGTTAAATAACACCCCCACTTCAATCTGAGGTATTGGGGGCCACAGGTTTATCACACCAGTTCTACAAATAATTGGCCAGTAACTGTTGTCACTGTTTGTAGCACTGTTTGCACAGCAAGAGGCCAAATTTTTGCAGGACTAAAATACACTCTTAGAAAAATTTACTGTTAAATAACACCCCACTTCAATATGTGGTATTGGGGGACCATTGGTGTATTACACCAGTTCAAAAAATTGGCCAGTGAGTTTGGCGCTGTGTGTACCAGACTTCACTCAGCAAACGAGGCAATATTGTTGCATGACACAAATACACTTGTAAAATTTTACTCAGATAACACCCCACTTCAATCTGTGGCATTGGGGGCCACAGGTTTATTACACCAGTTCTACAAATAATTCACCAGTAACTGTTGTCACTGTATGTAGAACTGTTTACACAGCATGAGGCCAATTTTTTTCAGGACTAAAATACACTCTTAGAAAATGATACTGTTAAATAACTCCCCACTTCAATCTGTGGTATTGGGGGGCATTGGTGTATCACACCAGTTCAAAAAATTGGCCAGTGAGTTTGGCGCAGTGAGTACCAGACTTCACTCAGCAAATGAGGCAATATTGTTGCATGACACAAATACACTTGAAAAAGTTTACTCAGATAACACCCCACTTCAATATGTGGTATTGGGGGGGGCATTGGTGTATCACACCAGTTCAAAAAATTGGCCAGTGAGTGTGGCGCTGTGTGTACCAGACTTCACTCAGCAAACGAGGCAATATTGTTGCATGAAACAAATACACTTGTAAAAGTTTACTCAGATAACACCCCACTTCAATATGTGGTATTGGGGGGCCATTGGTGTATCACACCAGTTCAAAAAATTGGCCAGTGAGTTTGGCGCTGTGCGTACCAGACTTCACTCAGCAAACGAGGCAATATTGTTGCATGACACAAATACACTTGTAAAAGTTTACTCAGATAACACCCCACTTCAATATGTGGTATTTGGGGGCCACAGGTTTATTACACCAGTTCTACAAATAATTGGCCAGTAACTGTTGTCACTGTGTGTAGCACTGTTTACACAGCAAGAGGACAAATTTTTGCAGGACTAAAATACACTCTTAGAAAATTATACTGTTAAATAACACCCCACTTCCATCTGTGGTATTGGGGGGCCACAGGTTTATCACACCAGTTCTACAAATAATTGGCCAGTAACTGTTGTCACTGTGTGTAGCACTGTTTACTTAGCAAGAGTCAAAATTTTTGCAGGACTAAAATACACTCTTAGAAAATTATACTGTTAAATAACACCCCCACTTCAATCTGAGGTATTGGGGGCCACAGGTTTATCACACCAGTTCTACAAATAATTGGCCAGTAACTGTTGTCACTGTTTGTAGCACTGTTTACACAGCAAGAGGCCACATTTTTGCAGGACTAAAATACACTCTTAGAAAAATTTACTGTTAAATAACACCCCACTTCAATATGTGGTATTGGGGGAGCATTGGTGTATTACACCAGTTCAAAAAATTGGCCAGTGAGTTTGGCGCTGTGTGTACCAGACTTCACTCAGCAAACGAGGCAATATTGTTGCATGACACAAATACACTTGTAAAATTTTACTCAGATAACACCCCACTTCAATCTGTGGCATTGGGGGCCACAGGTTTATTACACCAGTTCTACAAATAATTCACCAGTAACTGTTGTCACTGTATGTAGAACTGTTTACACAGCATGAGGCCAATTTTTTTCAGGACTAAAATACACTCTTAGAAAATGATACTGTTAAATAACTCCCCACTTCAATCTGTGGTATTGGGGGGCATTGGTGTATCACACCAGTTCAAAAAATTGGCCAGTGAGTTTGGCGCGGTGTGTACCAGACTTCACTCAGCAAATGCGGCAATATTGTTGCATGACACAAATGCACTTGAAAAAGTTTACTCAGATAACACCCCACTTCAATATGTGGTATTGGGGGGGCATTGGTGCATCACACTAGTTGAAAAAATTGGCCAGTGAGTTTAGCGCTGTGTGTACCAGACTTCACTCAGCAAACGAGGCAATATTGTTGCATGACACAAATACACTTGAAAAAGTTTACTCAGATAACACCCCACTTCAATATGTGGTATTGGGGGGCCACAGGTTTATTACACCAGTTCTACAAATAATTGGCCAGTAACTGTTGTCACTGTGTGTAGCACTGTTTACACAGCAAGAGGCCACATTTTTGCAGGACTAAAATACACTCTTAGAAAAATATACTGTTAAATAACATTCCACTTCAATATGTGGTATGGGGGGCATTGGTGTATCACACCAGTTCAAAAAATTGGCCAGTGAGTTTGGCACTGTGTGTAACAGACTTCACTCAGCAAACGAGGCAATATTGTTGCATGACACAAATACACTTGAAAAAGTTTACTCAGATAACACCCCACTTCAATATGTGGTATTGGGGGGGCATTGGTGTATCCCACCAGTTCAAAAAATTTGCCAGTGAGTTTGGCGCTGTGTGTACCAGACTTCACTCAGCAAACGAGGCAAAATTGTTGCATGACACAAATACACTTGTAAAAGTTTACTCAGATAACACCCCACTTCAATATGTGGTATTGGGGGGGCATTGGTGTATCACACATATCAAAAAATTGGCCAGTGAGTTTGGCGCTGTGTGTACCAGACTTCACTCAGCAAACGAGGCAATATTGTTGCATGACACAAATACACTTGTAAAAGTTTACTAAGATAACACCCCACTTCAATATGTGGTTAAAAAGACACACACTGACCTAAGTCAGTGAATCAGCGCTCACTGGACCACTCTGGAAGGGACCACATGACCAGTGGTGCCACAGATGAAATCACAAATTAAATGTAAATAACATTAAATGGATAAATGAATAAATTAAATAAATAAATAAAAAAAATGAATTGAGTGACAATGGAAATATTACAGGGCAAACAAGATACAAGAACCTCAAATGTATAGAAGTCCTATTCAATCATGCGATGATCCCGAGTGGAATGATCCTTGCTTATGAAAGAGTACAAAAAGTCCAAATCAGAGTACTGGGGTGAAGATTAGACAGGCAGCTCCTCAAGAGGTAGGGATACCCTCCAAACATGTAACAAAGAAAAAGAACAAGGGCCCCAAGTCATAAAGGTAGATGAACAGCTGTATAATTTAATGTAGTAACTTACATGTTAAAAACAGGTATTCCAATAAGACAGCATGCATGGTGCAAAGGACAGTCCCCACAGTGGATCCGATGGAAGATGCAAGATGAAGGATAATCGCATCTTGGTCCTGTATGGCGGGTCCTGTATAATGGTGAAGGCAGTCCTGGATACCGGCAATACCGGGTGATGCCGCAAATGGCGTGGGCTCCCTGGCTGGGCAGCCTCACCGCAATCCGCCGTGCAGCAGGGAGGTAATGACCCGGGAACCGGAAGTAGAAAGGACAAGTCTGTCGGTTCCTCCACGGAAGCCGACAGGAACGAACACTGAACTAAGAGTGGAGGGCGGGCCGCAACGTCGTTTCGGAGGACCTCCTCCTTCATCAGGCAGCTGATGAATATTCAATTATGTGGTATTGGGGGGGCATTGGTGTATCACAAAAATTTGGCCAGTGAGTTTAGCACTGTGTACCAGACTTCACTCAGCAAACGAGGCAATATTGTTGCATGACACAAATAAACATGTAAAAGTATACTCAGATAACACCCCACTTCAATATGTGGTATTGGGGGGGCAATTGGTCTATCACACCAGTTATAATACATTATAAGTGCTTTTGTCACTGTGTGTAGTGTTGCTGCAGAAATGCTCAGTCTCACCGCCACACCTGTCTCAATGCTGCACAGTGCACAATAATACTACTAATCCACTATAATATTATTCTACAAAGTATATTATACTGTGGACTACTGTGGATTACCCCCCTCCCCCATTCCCCCCCCCCCCCTTTTTAGTGTACTGCACAGCAATACCAAAAAATTTGCAGCCCTTTAAATTACTTTTGTGGACATTAACAGAGCGATGTGTGTCACTGCTGACGATCTCTAACTGCCCCTACAGCACAAACTGGATACCTGCCCCTATACTAAAGAGACTAATAGACCTATACCGACATTGCAGCACTTTAAATGACTTTTGTGGACATTAACAGAGCGATTTGTGTCACTGCTGACAATCTCTAACTGTCCCTACAGCACAGACTGGATACCTGCCCCTATACTAAAGAGACTGTAATAGACCCTATATCGACATTGCAGCACTTCAAATGCCTTTTGTGGACATTAACAGAGTGATTTGTGTCACTGCAGATGACAATCTCTAACTGCCCCTACAGCGCAGACTGGATAACCTGTCCCTATACTGAAGAGAGACTGGACCTATACCGAAATACCAGCCCTGAAAAGGACTTTTGTGGACATTAACAGCGATTTGTGTCACTGCAGCCGATCTCTAACTGCCCCTAAAGCAACCACTGGATACCTCTCCCTAAACTCAAAAGATACTAGTAGACCTATACCGAAATAACCAGCCTTGAAAAGGACTTTTGTGGATCTTCACAGCGCTATATGTGTCTAGCAAACTCTCCCTCATGAGCACAGCAGACCTCTCCCTACACTGGCATAAAGCGGAATGTGAAATGGCCAACAGCTCAGGTCTATTTATAAGGTAGGGGGACTGTCCATGTTTTGGAATGTTTCAATTGGCTGTCCTGTTCCACCTGACGGCTGTGTCATGGGTCAAAGTTCTCCCCAATGTAAACTAATATGGCCGCCGAGAACAACGACATGCGAACCGACCGCCGGGCGAACCGCAAGGTAATCTCTACCTGTCCCCAGCCCATCAGAGTACCTGAGTACCTGTCATCAGAGTACCTGATAGGCTGGTGACAGGTACTCGGGTACTCTGATGAGCTGGTGACAGGTACTGGGATGGGCTAGTGACAGGTAGTTTGATGGGCTAGTGACAGGTCCTCTTTATTGGGGGGGGGGGCAATCATTGTATTTTATTGTGCACTGTAATTGGCAACTAGCTGTTACCACAATCTCCTCCTCACACAGGATTGGTGTGTGAGGAGGAGAACACGGTAACAGGTAGTTAGCGTGGTTTTGTTGACATTCTGTGACCGGCTATTATTGGACACAGCCGGACACGTGGTAAAGAGCCAATTTCATTGGCTCTTTACCCTGATCCGGGATGGAATGTATCAGAGTGACACTCTCCTTCCCTGATCCCATGAGGACAGTGCATGTGGCCGTTCACATGTTTTTTTTTTTTGGCTCTTTACACTGATTGGAGATGGGCTGTGTCCCGAGGGACACGCCGTATCCCTGTTCGCCACACTGCACGCCCCAGGGGGGCGCGGAAAAGCGTCAAGAACGGGCGAATGTCGTATGAGTATATGTAAAGAATCCGCGCTTAGGATATATTAGATTACTGATATAGCTGGCTGCAGCCTACCTCTATAACTATAATCCTAGGATAAATAGTAAAATTGAATCAGGAGTGACGTCGGACAGATGAAACGCGTATAGCGTCATCACATCACATCCGCCTGGTTGGAACGCATATCCGGTCTGTGGAACGCACGGCGTCCCGAAGTGCGCGACCGATATTGTTTTCTTCCTGCTTTTTATTATCGCTCTTATTGTTAGTATTATTCTTTGGATTAATAAATACTTGTCAGACAATACTACCCTATGTGAGGCCCTTTCTTCCCAATACATATCCATGGAGCATATATGCAAAGAACAGTGAGACTGGACTCGGGCAGGCTACAGGACAGCACTCAGGGCTAAGAGGATCGTCCAGGGAGACCTAAGGGGATCCGGAGGCATTAGAGGCGATATTATACCTAAGGCCTGTTACCCCTGCAGGGGTAATTATCTCTGGTGAGTGCGGTCCTGGGGACACGGGGAGCACAGAGTGATCACCATAGTCGGCACCCTTAAGAAATGTACTGAAGCACCTGCACTGAAGTCACTTTCTTTGGGAAATTTGTCTCTCTTTGCATAGGAGCCATTTGTGGATATTAGATCATTACCATACTTATGATTATTGTACTGTGGGATATAAATCATTGGACACTCATTGTTGGACTATATTTATAATTTTTTTCTATTTTTTCCTATTTATTGGGAACTTTTTTATTATATTTATTGAGAGTGGTTTTGATATTTATTCTTGTACTTTTTATATCCCATGTTTTATATGGGGTTCCCTGCTGTTTTTATACTGTGTATCTCCTAGCCTGTTTCTAATTAGCATCCTGTTGATTTTACACTGTGATTTTTGGATTTTATCCAGTTGCATTTCAAAAACGCATACACAGAGGATTTTCACTTTTTTCTACTTTTATGAATATTAATGATATTTATTATAACTTTTTTAATAATTTTTTGATTACTTTTATTCCACATCACTATATTGAATCACGGTTTACTCACTTGTTTTTTATCACCAATTGGTATTTAGTCTATACAGTCATAGTTTATAACACTTTTTTGACTAACATCATTATATTTTTTATTCACCAATTCACTTATTACCAGTTTTCTAATAGTGGATCCATCAAATTGTTTGTTATTGCACTTTCACCAACTAATATAAAAAGGTCACACAATATTTATTTGCACCATTGCACTTTAAATATTTTACCTAACCAATCAGGAAGCTATAGGCAGCGGATGTCGTATGAAGTCAGCCCGGAGGGAGGAAACATCCCTGCCGGCGTCATTTTACAATGTGCAGGTAGGGAAGTGGTTAAGATTGTTTTTAACGCTATATAGATTAACACAGTTTTCCTTAGAACTATACTATACTATGCTAGAGACAGTGGCATAGCGTGGGGGGTGCAGGGGGGGGGGGGGCGGCCGCACCGGGCGCAACATCTGGGGGGGGGGCGCATCCGCAGTGTAGCTCTGTCTGTCTGACTCTGACATACACAGTTCACACACTGTCTGCGGCTGCCTCCATCTTTAGGCTGGGAGATGTCCAGCGCGGCCGCCCTATGGCTGATAATGGTGGGTTGGGGCAGGGCTGGACTGTGCCTCACCTGTCCGTTGGTGTAGGGTGGGGTGGCGTTGCAAGCCAAGCCCCGCCTATGCCGTCTCTCTTCACTGCTCAGTCAGTTTAGCAGCGAGTGAGTCAGCAGCCTGGCGCTGTCACAGAGTGGTTTTTTTTTAATCATCTGATTAGAGCCAGAGGCTCTAATAGGTTTCAAAACGGATGGACCCGGGGCGCAGAGCAGTGCGCCCCGAGCCCACCCATTGTGTGACAATAGAGAATTAAAATTAGGGGGCGCAAATTACTTGCCTTGCCCCGGGTGCTGACAACCCACGCTACGCCACTGGCTAGAGAAACTGTGGGCAAACAGAAAATGTAATCTATATTCCATGGTCCTGCGAAAATATTTATAGTTTTAGGCGTAAGGTATTTAAAATTATATCTGATGTCGCAGGAATTCTAATGCCCCCAAATCAGGATCTAGCTAAACCTTAACATTAATAACTTTCCACCTTGATACCAGGTAGTTGTTACTCTTATTAGCAACAAGGTTAACAACTACCAGACATTGGAAACACGACATGACCCCTTCTAGCTCGGTTTGAAAAAATTGGAAAACATGGACCACTTGGTATAGGAATAAGAAGTTATATTGACATACTGTATTTTATTGAGACATAATACGCCTTTATATGTCCATTTTTAACACTGTGTAAAACTCTTCCTTTCTATACTTGTCTTTTTCGGAAATCCTCAATAGGTCACTTTATTTGTTATTTTGATCGTCCTTGTTATAGGTAAGTTTGTTAAGTATGCTTTATTACACGCATGATTGTAATTCCCTAATCAACAATACTTTTGTTCTTGATGTTTGGTATTATTGAAAAATAGTATGTACCAGATGTATACTAAAGCGGTTTTATTGTTGCTCATATTCTATTTTTCTAAGTCACTCTTTGCTATGGGACTACTTTTTACTATTTATATTTGAAACATTTCCAATGAAAATGTAATGTTTAAAAAAAACGGAGTTAAACTTACCTCTGTTTCCAGTAGTCCTCCATGACAGCCCTTGAGAGATAGAGCTCCTTCCTCATGAAACAGATTGCCACTTTTTTTCTTTTTAAGGGGTCCTTCAGGCCCCTGGCCAGTCATCCACGAGAACTGAAGGACGGATGTGAAAAACATACAGAACAACACCCCACAACAGATTATACTTTAGAGTGGGAACATGCTGTCCTGGAAGACTACTAGAAACCTGTGAGTCTAACTCTGGTTTTTCCCCAGCCATCTTCCAGGCCAGCCCTTGAGAGGATAACCAAGTACTCACCAGACTAGGGGAGACAACCACTTGGAAGATTTTCTTCCCAAAAGCCTGGTCCTGGCTGGAGATCCAGATGATAATGTTGGACAAAGGTGGAGAATTTGGACCAGGTCTCTATTTTGCAGATTTGCTCCAGGGTAGCTCCTGCCATTTTGGCCCACATAGCCGGTGAAGTTCTTGTAGAGTGTTCCCTAAGATCTTGCATAAGAGAAAGTTGCATAATTTTATAGCACTCCAGAATAGTTGACTTAATCCACCTAGCTAAAGTGATCTTGGATGCTTGTTTCCCCTTCTGTTTTCCTGCATACAGAATAAACAGGGCATCTGAGGACCGAAACTGACTTGTAACCTCCAGATATCTCAATAAACACTTAGTGAGTAGGGTTGAGCGGACACCTAGATGTCCGTGTTCGACGGGTTCGGCCGAACTTTAAAAAAAAGTCCGGGTCCGTGTCCCGGACTTTTACCGAACTTTTCCCGGACACCGAACCCCATTGAAGTCAATGGGGACCCGAACTTTAAGGCACTAAAATGGCTCTAAAACACCAAAGGAAAGGGCTAGAGTGCTGCAAATGGCAGCAAAACGTAATTAAGAGCATGGCAAGTGCTCTGCAAACAAATGTGGATAGGGAAATAACTTAAAACAACAAAAAAAAACAGAAAAATAAAACAATGTTCTTCTTCATCTCTGAAGGACGAGGCCCATATGGAGTAGGAGGGAGGTTGAGGTGGTGGTGGATGTGGCGGTGACATAGGCGTGCGCACAGGGTGTGCTGGGTGTGCCTGGGCACACCCTAATCACCTAGGGCACATAGCATTGCCAGTGAGGAGATGGGAAAGATCTCCCTGGGACCTGCTCTGCTCTATTTCTCCTTGCCTACAGGTACATGGCCCCGATACATTACTCTCCCTGCTGGCAAACACATGCATGTGTATTTCAACTTTGGGGTGCACACCTTAATGCAATAGGCTGCGCACACCTATGGGCGGTGTAGGTGGAAGCGGCGGTGGAGGAGGACCAGGGCCGGATTAACAGCATCATGGGCTTGGTGCTGAGGATTTTGAAGGGCCTTAAGGGCCGTGCCTTGCCATGCACCCAGAGGAGGAAGGGTGCAGCCATGCATGCCTAATTCAACATGGGATGCTGTCTCTGAAGCCCATAAACACATCCATGCATCGCCAACTGTCCCTCCTTGTCCGGCCTTCACGCTGTGTGGGGAGGTTCTGAGGGTGCTGCCTGGGGAAGCGAGCATAGAAGCCAGACTTCTGTGTTTACAAGTGACAGAAGAGCGGTAACAGTGAATATGGCCAACCCGGGGCCTATATAAAAGGTAGGGGCCTGGAGCTGCAGCTCCAATAGCCCCTACATTAATCTGGCCCTGAGGAGGAGGACGAGGTAGCCAACACTGCTTCTTTTCAAAAATTTTAAATGAGGGTACACCCCAAAAGAGTGAGAAAGAGCAAAAATGGAACAATGGGTGGGTAAGGTCGGTATCCATTGCTATTCTGCATAAGGTACGGAAAAGTCCCGTGGGATCCATGCCTGGTTCATTTTAATGAACGTGAGCTTGTCCACATTGTCTCTGGACAGGCGGCTGCGCTTGTCTGTTATAACGCCCCCAGCCGTGCTAAATACCCGTTCAGATAATACACTGGCTGCAGGGCACGCCAGCACCTCCAAGGCGTAAAGGGCAAGCTCAGGCCATGTGCCCAATTTGGAGACCCAGAAGTTGAAGGGGGCAGACCCGTCATTCACTACATGTAGGCGTGTGCACACATACTGCTCCACCATGTTGGTAAAATGCTGCCTCCTGCTAAGACGTTCCATCTGAGCTGCTGGTGCTGCTGTTTGTTGTGGCGTGCTGACAAAGCTTTTCCACATTTCGGCCATGCTAACCCTGCCTTCTGAGGTGCTGGCGGTGCCCTGGTTGCGTTGGCGACCTCCTCCTCCTCCTCCTCTGCCTTGTGCTTCCACTGTGGCCCCGCTGTCAGATGGGAATGCCAGCAGCATGGCGTCTACCAGCGTGCGCTTGTACTCGCGCATCTTGCGATCGCGCTCCAGTGAGTGAATTAAGGACGGTACGTTGTCCTTGTAACGGGGATCCAGCAGCGTGGCCACCCAGTAATCAGCACAAGTTAGAATGTGGGCAACTCGGCGGTCGTTGTGGAGACACTGCAGCATGTAATCGCTCATGTGTGCCAGGCTGCCCAGAGGCAACGAAAGGCTGTCCTCTGTGGGAGGTGTATCGTCCGTGTCCTCTGTATCCCCCCAGCCACGCACCAGTGATGGCCATGAGCTGGCCTGGGTGCCACCCTGCTGTGAACATGGTTCCATCTCCTCCTCCAGCTCCTCCTCCTCCTCATCCTCCTCATCCTCCAGAACTGTGCCCCTGCTGGACAATTGCGTCCCTGGCGTTTGCGTGTGCAGGAACCCACCCTCGGAGCCCCTTGCGAATGACTGCCCTGAAAGCCTTGGAAATGTTACCTCTTCATCCTCCTCCTCCTCCTCATCCTGTGCCACATCCTCTTCCATCATCGCCCGAATTGTTTTTTCAAGGTGGCATAGAAGTGGGATAGTTAAGCTGAGAACGGCGTCATTGCCACTGGCCATGTTGGTGGAGTACTCAAAACAGCGCAACAAGGCACACAGGTCTCGCATGGAGGCCCAGTTATTGGTGGTGAAGTGGTGCTGTTCCGCAGAGCGACTCACGCGTGCGTGCTGCAGCTGAAACTTCACTATGGCCTGCTGCTGCTCGCACAGTCTTTCCAGCATGTGCAAGGTGGAGTTCCACCTTGTGGGCACGTCACATATGAGGCGGTGAGCGGGAAGGCCGAAGTTACGCTGCAGCGCTGCCAGGCGAGCAGCAGCAGGGTGAGAACGCCGAAAGTGCGCACAAACGGCCCGCACTTTCTGCAGCAGCTCTGACATATCGGGGTAGTTTTTAAGGAACCTCTGCACCACCAAATTCAGCACATGCGCCAGGCAAGGGATGTGCGTCAAACCGGCTAGGCCCAGAGCTGCTATGAGATTTCGCCCGTTATCGCACACCACCAGGCCGGGCTTGAGGCTCGCTGGCAGCAACCACTCATTTGTCTGCTGTTCCATGCTCCTCCACAACTCCTGCGCGGTGTGTGGTTTGTCCCCCAAACAGGCAAGTTGTAAAACTGCCTGCTGTCGTTTACCCCTGGCCGTGCTGAAGTTGGTGGTGAAGGTGTTACGCTGTCCGGATGAGGAGGCGGTAGAGGATGAGGAAGCGGAGTAGGAGGAGTTAGGAACAGGAGGCAAACTGAAGCGCCCTGCAATCCTCGGTGGTGGAAGGACATGCGCCAAATTGCTATCCGCCTCAGGCCCATCCGCCACTGCATTTACCCAGTGTGCCGTTAGGGAGATATAACGCCCCTGACCGTGCTTACTGGTCCACGTATCCGTAGTTAGGTGGACCTTGGCACAGATGGCGTTGCGCAGTGCACACCTGATATTTTCCCCCACTTGGTTGTGCAGGGAAGGGATGGCTTGCCTGGAAAAGTAGTGGCGGCTGGGCACGACGTACTGTGGGACAGCCACCGACATAAGGTTTTTAAAACTGTGCGTCTCCACCAGACGGAATGACAGCATTTCAAAGGCCAATAATTTTGAAATGCTGGCATTCAGGGCCAGGGATCGCGGGTGGGTAGGGGGGTACTTCCTCTTCCTCTCAAGTGTTTGGGAGATGGAAAGCTGAACGCTTCCACGGGACATTGTGGAGATGGTTGTTGGTGACCCAGGTGGTGGTGTTGCTGACAGATCGTCTGTTTGCGGGGTGGCAGGTGCCGGTATCACTACAGATGTGGCTGGAGCGGCCGAGACTGCAGCAGAAGAGGAAGCAGGATGAGCCAGAGACGTTTCTTGGTTTTGAAGGTGTGTACTCCACTGCAGCTCGTGCTTTGCACTTAGATGCCTGATCATGCAGGTTGTGCTCAGGTTGAGAAGGTTTATGCCTCGCTTCAAGCTCTGATTGCACAGGGTGCAAACCACTCGTGTCCTGTCATCAGCACATTTTCTAAAGAACTTCCACGCTAGAGAACTCCTTTGAGCTGACTTTGGTGCGCTCGTTCCCTTGCTGCGTTGGGCAGTAGCGGGCGTAGTGTCTAGGGCACGGCCGCTCCGCTTCTGCACCCTGCTCCCTCTTCTGCTGTGCTGGTGGCTCTGTGCGACCACCGCCTCTTCCTCCAAACTACTCAGGTCACCTGCATGACGTTCATTCCATGTGGGGTCGAGGACCTCATCGTCCTCCACATCATCTTCCACCCAGTCTTCACCCCTGCCCTCCTTGTCGGTCTCCACAATGCTGAACGCCGCAGCAGTTGGCACCTGCGTTTCGTCATCATCGGAGACGTGCTGCGATGATCCTTGCATGTACTCATCTTGAGAAATAAGTGGTTGGGCATCGCTGCACTCAATCTCTTCCACTTCTGGGGCAGGGCTAGGTGGATGGCCCTGGGAAACCCTGCTGACAGAGTCCTCAAAAAGAATAAGAGACTGCTGTATGGCTTGGGGCTCAGACTGCTGGCCTGATTTGCAAGGGGGTGAGGTGAAAGACGGTTGGACATTGGCTGCAGGTGCCAACTCTGACCTTTCTGCAGTAGACTGAGTGGGAGACAATGTGAAGGAACTGGAGGCACTGTCAGCAGCAAACCAATCTACTATCGCCTCAACTTGTTCTGGCCTCATCACTTCTAGGGGCGTTTGATGCCCTACCAAATACTGATGCAGGTTCTGTCGCCTACTCACACTTGAGGAAGGTGTTTCACTTGTGCGTGTAGCTGGCACAGATCGACCACGTCCTCTCCTTGCAACAGGAGCTCTACCAGCAGCACCACGACCCAGGCCACGGCCCTTATTTGACGGTCTCCTCATATTTCTGTAATTTAAGATCTTGCCCTAGAAAGGTTTTTATTGAATAGCGGAATAGGAAATATGATCCAAAAAAGTGTATGTATCTCGCACGTACAAAACCACACTAGGCCCCAATTACTATTGTTTCTACCCCTAAAAGGATGGATGAGGAGTAGGAGGAGTATGGAACAGACAGCACCCTCAAATCTTCAGAAGTATGAGATGAACCCCAAAAACTTGGAAAGGTGGATCTCACACGTACCGACACAGACTATCCCGCAATTCAATTGATCCTCAAAGGTTTTTATTGAATAGCGGAATAGGAAATATGATCAAAAAAAGTGTATGTATCTCGCACGTACACAACCACACTAGGCCCCAATTACTATTGTTTGTACCCCTAAAAGGATGGATGAGGAGTAGGAGGAGGAGTATGGAACAGGCAGCACCCTCAAATCTTCAGAAGTATGAGATGAACCCCAAAAACTTGGAAAGGTGGATCTCACACGTACCGACACAGACTATCCCGCAATTCAATTGATCCTCAAAGGTTTTTATTGAATAGCGGAATAGGAAATATGATCAAAAAAAGTGTATGTATCTCGCACGTACACAACCACACTAGGCCCCAATTACTATTGTTTGTACCCCTAAAAGGATGGTTGAGCAGTAGGAGCAGGAGTATGGAACAGGCAGCACCCTCAAATCTTCAGAAGTATGAGATGAACCCCAACAACTTGGAAAGGTGGATCTCACACGTACCGACACAGACTATCTCGCAATTGAATTGATCCCCAAAGGTTTTAATTGAATAGCGGAATAGAAAATATGATCAAAAAGAAAGTGTATGTATCTCGCACGTACACCACCACACTAGGCCCCAACTACTATTGTTTGTACCCCTAAAAGGATGGTTGAGCAGTAGGAGGAGGAGTATGGAACAGGCAGCACCCTCAAATCTTCAGAAGTATGAGATGAACCCCAAAAACTTGGAAAGGTGGATCTCTCTCACACGTACCAACACAGACTATCCCCCAATTTAACTGATCCCCAAAGGTTTTTGATTAAATAGCGGAATAGAAAATATGATCCAAAAAAAGTGTATGTATATCACACGTACACAACCACACTAGGCCCCAATTACTATTGTTTGTACCCCTAAAAGGCTAGATGAGGAGTAGGGGGAGTATGGAACAGGCAGCACCCTCAAACCTTCAGAAGTATGAGATGAACCCCAACAACTTGGAAAGGTGGATCTCTCTCACACGTACCAACACAGACTATCCCCCAATTTAACTGATCCCCAAAGGTTTTTGATTAAATAGCGGAATAGAAAATATGATCCAAAAAAAGTGTATGTATATCACACGTACACAACCACACTAGGCCCCAATTACTATTGTTTGTACCCCTAAAAGGCTAGATGAGGAGTAGGGGGGGTATGGAACAGGCAGCACCCTCAAACCTTCAGAAGTATGAGATGAACCCCAACAACTTGGAAAGGTGGATCTCTCTCACACGTACCAACACAGACTATCCCCCAATTTAACTGATCCCCAAAGGTTTTTGATTAAATAGCGGAATAGAAAATATGATCCAAAAAAAGTGTATGTATATCACACGTACACAACCACACTAGGCCCCAATTACTATTGTTTGTACCCCTAAAAGGCTAGATGAGGAGTAGGGGGGGTATGGAACAGGCAGCACCCTCAAATCTTCAGAAGTATGAGATGAAGCCCAAAAACTTGGAAAGGTGGATCTCTCTCACACGTACCAACACAGACTATCCCCCAATTTAACTGATCCCCAAAGGTTTTTGATTAAATAGCGGAATAGAAAATATGATCCAAAAAAAGTGTATGTATATCACACGTACACAACCACACTAGGCCCCAATTACTATTGTTTGTACCCCTAAAAGGCTAGATGAGGAGTAGGGGGGGTATGGAACAGGCAGCACCCTCAAACCTTCAGAAGTATGAGATGAACCCCAACAACTTGGAAAGGTGGATCTCTCTCACACGTACCAACACAGACTATCCCCCAATTTAACTGATCCCCAAAGGTTTTTGATTAAATAGCGGAATAGAAAATATGATCCAAAAAAAGTGTATGTATATCACACGTACACAACCACACTAGGCCCCAATTACTATTGTTTGTACCCCTAAAAGGCTAGATGAGGAGTAGGGGGGGTATGGAACAGGCAGCACCCTCAAACCTTCAGAAGTATGAGATGAACCCCAAAAACTTGGAAAGGTGGATCTCTCTCACACGTACCAACACAGACTATCCCCCAATTTAACTGATCCCCAAAGGTTTTTGATTAAATAGCGGAATAGAAAATATGATCCAAAAAAAGTGTATGTATATCACACGTACACAACCACACTAGGCCCCAATTACTATTGTTTGTACCCCTAAAAGGCTAGGAGTAGGGGGAGTATGGAACAGGCAGCACCCTCAAACCTTCAGAAGTATGAGATGAACCCCAACAATTTGGAAAGGTGGATCTCTCTCACACGTACCAACACAGACTATCCCCCAATTTAACTGATCCCCAAAGGTTTTTGATTAAATAGCGGAATAGAAAATATGATCCAAAAAAAGTGTATGTATATCACACGTACACAACCACACTAGGCCCCAATTACTATTGTTTGTACCCCTAAAAGGCTAGATGAGGAGTAGGGGGAGTATGGAACAGGCAGCACCCTCAAACCTTCAGAAGTATGAGATGAACCCCAACAACTTGGAAAGGTGGATCTCTCTCACACGTACCAACACAGACTATCCCCCAATTTAACTGATCCCCAAAGGTTTTTGATTAAATAGCGGATTAGAAAATATGATCCAAAAAAAGTGTATGTATATCACACGTACACAACCACACTAGGCCCCAATTACTATTGTTTGTACCCCTAAAAGGCTAGATGAGGAGTAGGGGGGGTATGGAACAGGCAGCACCCTCAAATCTTCAGAAGTATGAGATGAACCCCAAAAACTTGGAAAGGTGGATCTCTCTCACACGTACCAACACAGACTATCCCCCAATTTAACTGATCCCCAAAGGTTTTTGATTAAATAGCGGAATAGAAAATATGATCCAAAAAAAGTGTATGTATATCACACGTACACAACCACACTAGGCCCCAATTACTATTGTTTGTACCCCTAAAAGGCTAGATGAGGTGTAGGGGGGGTATGGAACAGGCAGCACCCTCAAACCTTCAGAAGTATGAGATGAACCCCAACAACTTGGAAAGGTGGATCTCTCTCACACGTACCAACACAGACTATCCCCCAATTTAACTGATCCCCAAAGGTTTTTGATTAAATAGCGGAATAGAAAATATGATCCAAAAAAAGTGTATGTATATCACACGTACACAACCACACTAGGCCCCAATTACTATTGTTTGTACCCCTAAAAGGCTAGATGAGGAGTAGGGGGGGTATGGAACAGGCAGCACCCTCAAACCTTCAGAAGTATGAGATGAACCCCAACAACTTGGAAAGGTGGATCTCTCTCACACGTACCAACACAGACTATCCCCCAATTTAACTGATCCCCAAAGGTTTTTGATTAAATAGCGGAATAGAAAATATGATCCAAAAAAAGTGTATGTATATCACACGTACACAACCACACTGGGCCCCAATTACTATTGTTTGTACCCCTAAAAGGCTAGATGAGGAGTAGGGGGAGTATGGAACAGGCAGCACCCTCAAACCTTCAGAAGTATGAGATGAACCCCAACAACTTGGAAAGGTGGATCTCTCTCACACGTACCAACACAGACTATCCCCCAATTTAACTGATCCCCAAAGGTTTTTGATTAAATAGCGGAATAGAAAATATGATCCAAAAAAAGTGTATGTATATCACACGTACACAACCACACTGGGCCCCAATTACTATTGTTTGTACCCCTAAAAGGCTAGATGAGGAGTAGGGGGAGTATGGAACAGGCAGCACCCTCAAACCTTCAGAAGTATGAGATGAACCCCAACAACTTGGAAAGGTGGATCTCTCTCACACGTACCAACACAGACTATCCCCCAATTTAACTGATCCCCAAAGGTTTTTGATTAAATAGCGGAATAGAAAATATGATCCAAAAAAAGTGTATGTATATCACACGTACACAACCACACTAGGCCCCAATTACTATTGTTTGTACCCCTAAAAGGCTAGATGAGGAGTAGGGGGGTATGGAACAGGCAGCACCCTCAAACCTTCAGAAGTATGAGATGAACCCCAACAACTTGGAAAGGTGGATCTCTCTCACACGTACCAACACAGACTATCCCCCAATTTAACTGATCCCCAAAGGTTTTTGATTAAATAGCGGAATAGAAAATATGATCCAAAAAAAGTGTATGTATATCACACGTACACAACCACACTAGGCCCCAATTACTATTGTTTGTACCCCTAAAAGGCTAGGAGTAGGGGGAGTATGGAACAGGCAGCACCCTCAAACCTTCAGAAGTATGAGATGAACCCCAACAACTTGGAAAGGTGGATCTCTCTCACACGTACCAACACAGACTATCCCCCAATTTAACTGATCCCCAAAGGTTTTTGATTAAATAGCGGAATAGAAAATATGATCCAAAAAAAGTGTATGTATATCACACGTACATAACCACACTAGGCCCCAATTACTATTGTTTGTACCCCTAAAAGGCTAGATGAGGAGTAGGGGGAGTATGGAACAGGCAGCACCCTCAAATCTTCAGAAGTATGAGATTGTGTTCACTGTACCCCACAAAGATTGAGTTCACTGCACCCCACAATGATTGTGTTCACTGCACCCCACAAAGATTGTGTTCACTGCACCTCACAAAGATTGTGTTCACTGTACCCCCCAAAGATTGTGTTCACTGCACCCCACAAAGATTCTGTTCACTGTACCCCACAAAGATTGTGTTCACTGCACCCTAAAAGGATGTTGTTCACTGCACCCCACAAAGATTGTGTTCACTGCACCCTAAAAGGATGTTGTTCACTGCACCCCAAAAAGATTGTGTTCACTGTACCCCCCCAAAGATTGTGTTCACTGCACCCCACAAAGATTGTGTTCACTGCACCCCAAAAAGATTGTGTTCACTGTACCCCCCAAAGATTGTGTTCACTGCACCCCAAAAAGATTGTGTTCACTGTACCCCCCAAAGATTGTGTTCACTGCACCCCACAAAGATTCTGTTCACTGTACCCCACAAAGATTGTGTTCACTGCACCCCAAAAAGATTGTGTTCACTGTACCCCCCCAAAGATTGTGTTCACTGCACCCCACAAAGATTCTGTTCACTGCACCCCACAAAGGATTTTGTTCACTGCACCCCAAAAAGATTGTGTTCACTGCACCCCAAAAAGGATTTTGATCACTGCACCCCAAAAAGGATGTTGTTCACTGCACCCCAAAAATGATTTTGTTCACTCCACCCCAAAAAGATTGTGTTCACTGCACCCCACAAAGATTGTGTTCACTGCACCCCAAAAAGATTGTGTTCACTGTACCCCCCAAAGATTGTGTTCACTGCACCCCACAAAGATTCTGTTCACTGTACCCCACAAAGATTGTGTTCACTGCACCCCAAAAAGATTGTGTTCACTGCACCCCAAAAAGGATGTTGTTCACTGCACCCCAAAAAGGATGTTGTTCACTCCACCCCAAAAAGATTGTGTTCACTGCACCCCACAAAGATTGTGTTCACTGCACCCCAAAAAGATTGTGTTCACTGCACCCCAAAAATGATTTTGTTCACTGCACCCCAAAAAGGATTTTGTTCACTGCACCCCAAAAAGGATGTTGTTCACTCCACCCCAAAAAGATTGTGTTCACTGCACCCCAAAAAGATTGTGTTCACTGCACCCCACAAAGGATTTTGTTCACTGCACCCCAAAAAGATTGTGTTCACTGCACCCCAAAAAGGATGTTGTTCACTGCACCCCAAAAAGGATTTTGTTCACTGCACCCCAAAAAGATTGTGTTCACTGCACCCCACAAAGGATTTTGTTCACTGCACCCCACAAAGATTGTGTTCACTGCACACCAAAAAGGATTGTGTTCACTGCACCCCAAAAAGATTTTGTTCACTGCACCCCAAAAAGATTGTGTTCACTGCAGCCCAAAAAGATTGTGTTCACTGCAGCCCAAAAAGATTGTGTTCACTGCAGCCCAAAAAGATTGTGTTCACTGCAGCTCACACACAGAAAAATGGATGTGGATCACTGACACCTGCCTATCTCCAATCCCACACCACACAGCAATATCGATTGTAGTTTGTAGAACACAGTTTCCCTAAAATTCAGCAGACTCTGTCCCTAACAGGATTGAGAAGAGATCGTAGATCAGGATTGAGTGCAGATTCACCCCACCCCCCACACAGCAATATCGATTGTAGTTTGTAGAAGACACTGACCCTATAATTCAGCAGACTCTATCCCTAAAATGCCTACAACTCGCCCTGCCTAAACACTCCGACCTGTCCCTCAATTCTATCCGGACACAAATGGTTTTTTCCTGCCTATCTTTCCCTAATCAGCAGCCAGCACATTGATGTGTGCTCTGTCCCTTAGCTAAGCAGCAGAATGACGCTGCTGCGGCGGCTGCCTCGAACTTATAAAGACTTGGTCACATGCTTCAGACGGCCAATCACAGCTACTAAGACATTTGCAGGCATGGCTGGGATGGCTTAAGGCACACCAGTTAAACGATTGTTGATTGGCTGTTGAAAGCCCGCCATGAAAAGAGCGCCAAAGCATGCAAAACCCGGAAATAAAACGACCGAACACGGATTTTTACCCGAACATACAGTAAAGTGTCCGTGTCCGTGTTCGGGTAAAAAAAATCCAATTATTCGGTACGAACACGAATAATACAGTCCGTGTTCGCTCAACACTATTAGTGAGGTCCAGGAGGCCTAGATATTGCTCCCTACTATTGGAAGGTGAGCTGCAGGAGGACGGCAATACTATATCTTGAGATTTGTGGAAAGCCAAAGTCACCTTTGGTATGAATCCCGAATCTGTCTGTTGAATTACTCTCAAGATTCGCAAATCTTCAGAAAAGGCTCTCTGACTTATAGAGCCTGTATTTCTCCAATTCTGCAGGCCATTGTAATAGAAAAAAGGAAGGCCGTTTTTAATGATTACAGGTGCAGAGAGGCGTCCTGCAAAGACTCTAATGGGGACTTGATGATACCCCTGAGCATTACTGATCAGTGGTGGCCCATCCATTGGGGGGCGCAGGGGAACCGCCCCCCCCCATCCATGCATCTGGTCCCCTAATCTACATGCAGCGCGCCGGACGCATGGATTCCAATGGGGTTTTTTTTTTTAAAGCACGTGATTACAGCCAGAGGCTCTAATAGGCTTCAAAAAAGGGTGGGCTCAGGGCGCACTGTGCCCCGAGCCCACCCAGTTGTGTGACAATAGCGAATGAATATTCACTATTGTCACACGGATCCTCCACCTGGCCAATCAGGAAGTGGGTCCTGAGACCCGTTTCTCCAATTGGCCGAAAGGAGAAGCCATGCCATTGGCCAAGTAGGGGGAGGAAGGAGTAGACGCAGGAGACTGAGGAGAAGCCACAGCCGCCACTGCTGCTGCCTGCCTGCCCAACATATGTTCAGGGTGAGTGAGCCGGCGCCCGGGGGGGGCTATGGTGTGCGAGCTGGTGTGGTTCGGGGGGGTATGGTGTGGTCCGTCTGCCTCCCCCGCCTGGCCCATGGAGCACTAGCCGTCACTGTAAGTACTGCACTTTCAAGATCTAAATAGTTTTTTCTTACCCACAGCTCTTCAGAACCTCAAGATCAGCGGGTCTTCTTGTAAAGTCTGTTCAAGATACACTGACAGGGCTGATATCTGTACCTTTTTTTGTAAATGGCTCTAGTTTTCGGCTTCCTGCCACTTAGAAGTGTAGCCACAACTCTCTTTATAAGGAAATAATTCTGGACGGCTGCACTTCCAAAAACCCTTTTATTGAAGCTTCATATGACAAGTGTTTGGCGGATGGAGCATGGGACAAAGAGGTAGACGTGTTTCACGCAAATATTAATGCTTAGTCATTGCCTACTGGAGCTAGTCACCACAATCACCTATATACAACTCTGAGTGCCGGTTCACACTAATGCGATCACAGACATCGCATATGATTCAAGCGCACTACTCCTGAAATCACATGCGATGTTTGTGCGGTGCAAGTTCAGCCATACAGTTTGTATTGCTATATTTGCACTGCAATCGCAGTGAGCATGCACAGGACCCTTTTTTTGGTCTGCAGCAGAATCAGATCGCACTGCGATATGCGATCTGATCTGGGGGTGTCGTTAACTTTGAATTGACACCCCCAGCGTATTGCATATGGCAGTGTGAACTGTCTGTGCTGCGGATGCGATGCAGGAACGTGCAGTATATTTGCAGTGTTCCCGCATCGCAATAGTGTGAACCGGCACTAATGTGTCATCATTAGGTACAGGTGAACTAACCAATTAAAAACAGTACTCAGCTGGTACCACAAAGAAAACCAGGCTGCAGCACACAGTACATCCACTGACAGAAAAAATCTGATACACCAATGGAACTCAGAGCAAACTCAATGCATCATTCAAAATCATTGTATAATAGCAACAACATATACAAAATAACGGGGAAAAAAAAAATATATATATATATACACACACACAATCAAGTTGATGTTAAGAACAAACAATCTTAAAAGCAGTTAGCTAAGAAAAGAAAAATAACACGGAAGCAGAAAATTAGCAAAAAAAAAAACCCACAGGTAGGTACTAACAGACTTAAAGCAACTAGCTGAAAAAAAAAAGAAAACAAAAAGTAGGTACTAATAGGCTGAGGGCAGCTAGCTAAAGGCCCGTACACACGTACCAATTGTCGGTCGAAAATGTTCGGCCGCCGAACGATCGGCCGATTTTCGGCTTGTTAGTATGATGCTTCCGACAGCCGACAGTGCACTTTTGGCCGAAAAGAATCTGTCTTGCAAGCATGAAAATTTTTGTATGCCGACACCAGAACGGCCGATTGTTCGCCAGTCAGTACAGAATTCGGCCGACAGACAGCAGATTTGCAAGACTGGGCATGCTCAGAAAAGAAAAAACACAGGGAAAGTTAACCATTACATGACATCACTTCTGCAGTCGGCTGTAGTCGGCGGACAAAATTCTTGTGCAGTCTTTTGCACTTTTCAACAGACACCGACAGCCCTGGACAAAAGACGGCCGATCGTGCGGCCGACGATCGGTACGTGTGTACCGGGCTTTAGAAGAAGAAAAAAAAAACACACAGGGAAATAGGTGCTAATAGACTGCAGGAAATTATCTGCAAAAAAAAGGGAAGATTCTCAATCTCTATAGCAAGAAGGGGGGGGGGGGTCATTCATAAAAATGGGTAAGATCCCACTCAAAATTTAGCCCATTGGGCATTCGTGTTCTCAAATGGAAAATCCAAGAGGCCTCCCACTTGCACAGCAACCTGAAGACATCCCCTCCCCTAGGTGGTCTTTTCACTCTTTCAATCCCCTGTATGTGTAGAGCTGCGAGATCGCCACCATGTGATCTATTAAAATGATTGGCAACATTTGTAGAGTGGTTCTTCTGTATATCACACACATGATCATGGAGGCGATCCTGCAATCTCTTTGTTGTTCTGCCCACATATTGTATGTTGCAGATCTTACACGTAATCAAATATATTAGGTATCTGGTGTTACAATTTATAAAATCTTTGACACTATAATTTCTACCACTAACTGTAGACTTAAATCCCTCTCCCTTAATCAAACATGGACAACAAGGGCAATCTTGTGGTTCCCCTTAAAATCAAGCCAAATTGTCCCCAGCTTATTACTGGATGTAAAATAGCTAGGAGATAAGGAGTTGCCTAGAGAGGGCGCACGTCGAAAAACTATTCTAGCCCCACTAGAGAGGATTTGGGCATACACACTATCATTATATAACATTGGTAAATGGCGCTCGACAATATTTTTAATGTTTCTGAACTGTATACTATATGGAGTAGAAAACCCAGGTGGTCCTTGCTTTTTAACATCATGTGTTTTACTGCCTAATAGATAACTCCTCTCAGTTTTTCTAGCTATATTCATGGCCCTTTTAATTGTACCTTCAGAGTAACCCAGAGCAAAACTCGATTCCTCATGTTAGAGGCCTCCCTCTCAAAATAAGCTTCCCTACTACATATCCTACATAAACGTATAAATTGGCCTACAGGAATGCCGCTAATGGTATGTACAGTCCAGTGAAACTGAGATTTAAAGAGTTATCATTCAAATATGACAAAAAAATATCCAATATACCCAGCTCACTGGAACAAATGAATATCAGATCTATGTAACGTCTGAAAAGATTGATGTGGGAATGGATTATTCAACCCAATTATTCAACCCTCTCCCTCTAACCCATGTAAAGATTGGCAATAGATGGTGAAAACCTGGCTCCTATTTCTGCTGCGCAGCTTTGGAGAAAAAAATCCCCATCGTAATGAGAAGTAATTATGGATTAAAAGATAATCCAGGCATTCTAAGATGAACTCTTTCTGTACATGAGAGTATAGACTGCAATGGTCTAGATTTTGAAAAAAAAGATACTGCTTTAATATCCAAAGAGTGAGGGATACTGGAAAATAGGCTGGACACATCGCATGTGATCCACATGTCACCCTCCATCCATTTAATCCACATAATCCTGATCCTGACAAAGTTTCAATAAATGATTTGTATCACGCAAATAGCTAGGTAACCTAACAACTAAAGGCTGGAGTTGGTGGTCTAACCATTGTCCCATCCTCTCTTTCAAAAACCCAATACCAGCCACAATGGGCCTGCCCATGGGTAGATGATGAAAAGAAGAAATGGGTGCATCTTGTATCAATATTTCTCCCTCCTGCACTGATAAAACACAAAGTCTTTTACCCTTATGAACCAAAGCAGTGGGCGCCGATCGAAATTCCCCAATAGAATCCTTCCTAAGTTTCTGGTACGTGTCATCGTCTGAGAGCTATCTCAAGGCTTCCAACCTGTACATGTCTGCGATCTGAACAACAACCAAGCCCTCTTTGTCAGAATTCTTTATAAGTATAGAGTGGTCTTCTCTTAACTGCTCAAGTGAATATTTTTCCTCAGTGCTCAGGTTGTCGTTCAGAACACATCCTCCAGACACCACACTTGATTGAAGCCAGTCTAGTAAGTTCTTGTTCAATCACTTTCTGGAAATGATCCATCTCCTTACCTTTTAGATTGGATAGGGTAAAAATCTGAACGCGATTTAAATGAATCCTCCGGATCCTCCCCTTCTCTAATCGAGACTCATGGGCCAGATCAATCAAACCACATAAATTGCACTGATCCCTAAAATCTAACTCAAGATTAACTTGTGAGACATGTTTATCCTCATTTTGCTTATCTTTAATGTCACCAAAATAGTGTTTACGTAAAGTAAGGGAACGTGCAAACCTATTCAGATCTAAAATAGTGTCAAACAAATTGAAATGGCGTGAAGGACAAAAGTTTAACCCCTTAGAGAGCAAAGAGAGATCAACCCTCTGAGACAAGTTTAAAACATTGAGAACCCTTTTGAACCCAGGATGTCTTCCTCAGAAGCTAGGCTGTCCAGTTAAAATTTTCTCGGCTGAAACTGGATAAGAGCCCCTGCTGCATCTGATCTTCCATGAGAGAAAGTGGCCAGGGTTGGGCTGTAGAAAGGAACAGTAGCTGAGAAAACCAAGCTCTCTTTGTCCAGTAAGGTGAGATCAGAATTACCATTGTTAGAACTCTGGGAATCAGATGCGCTGGGGGAAAGGCATAACATTTCCGAATCCCCAGGGATTTTGAAGGACATTGTTCTCCAAGGCTGAGCTGAGCCCTGAACTATCAACCCTGCAGGGCTTTCAGTGGTGGGAATGGATAGGGGTTCTAACTCTTTTTCAACTATTTCAACTAAATCCTTTGAACAGCTGTTAAGGGAATTTGCTCTAAACGATAAGTGGTTTTATCAATTTTTGCAGCTACGTCATGTTTTACATGGCCAATTTTCTTCTTCCCCTGTTTGGTTTCCTCCAGTGCCAGTGTTGGAGAGATTAGTTCAAGCATATTCTACCAAAAATAAAGTAAACAGGGGTGACCAGCGCTATGGAATTTTTAAATATGTATATTGTGCTTATCACAGAGGTGTCAGCTGCCAACAACCTACCCCGAGGGGTTTAAGAAAGTGAAATATGTGCAAAGGATTGGTACGGCGCTACCTCATAGGTGATAAAGTGCTCAATGTGCAATAAGGATAAATATAAATAAATATATATTTTCTAAAAAGTGCACTGGTAGTGAAATTAATATTGTAACCAGATATCAGCTACCAAAAGAGTGTGCATAAACAAATAAAAGTGCTAATGTGAAATAAATTCAATTGAGAAGTAACCCGATATAAGTAGTGAATTTTATTTATTAAAAAACAAACATAAATGGTGGGTTTTGTTTCTTTGAAAAAAATAATAATAAAAGGAAATAAAGAATCTGTGCTGTAATATCCTCGGTGTAGCAACACCAGTGAAAAGAGAAGATAGGTAATTCTCTAGTGCAAGAAATATAAACTCCCACCAAATTAATGAGCAAGTGAATCAATCAGTGGAGAGAATAAAATAAAAAATAAAATGTTCTTAGGTTGCAACCATCCGTGCGCCCACTAGATGTCGCACCTCTCATACAACCTGTAACAGATGAATCCCGTGGGACAAATATACTGAGGGTCTCTCCGGTGGTTTTTCTCCCTTAAAGTCTCGAATATAAAAGGGGGAGAAGGAGGACCTCTTGGTGTAGTACAAATGGCATTTGCAGGAAAGGATAGTAGTAACTTACAGTTGAAGCTGTCTACGATCAGCGCGAAAGGAGACCGGGAAGCTTCCGCGTTCCACGGCCCTGTCTCCGACAACTGGAAGTGACGCAATGACGTAGAGACTCCACCCTACGCGTTTCGTCAGAGGACGTCTGCTGGAGTGTTTATGCACACTCTTTTGGTAGCTGATATCTGGTTACAATATTAATTTCACTACCAGTGCACTTTTTAGAAAATATATATTTATTTATATTTATCCTTATTGCACATTGAGCACTTTATCACCTATGAGGTAGCGCCGTACCAATCCTTTGCACATATTTCATATTCTACCAAAGGCCTTATTTCTGTTACCTACTTGTCTCTATTAGAGTGCACTTTCCACAAGTTCCATTTGCTCTCTATTAGGGTTGAGCGGACACCTAGATGTCCGTGTTCGACGGGTTCGGCCGAACTTTAAAAAAAAGTCCGGGTCCGTGTCCCGGACTTTTACCGAACTTTTCCCGGACACCGAACCCCATTGAAGTCAATGGGGACCCGAACTTTAAGGCACTAAAATGGCTCTAAAACACCAAAGGAAAGGGCTAGAGTGCTGCAAATGGCAGCAAAACGTAATTAAGAGCATGGCAAGTGCTCTGCAAACAAATGTGGATAGGGAAATAACTTAAAACAACAAAAAAAAAACAGAAAAATAAAACAATGTTCTTCTTCATCTCTGAAGGACGAGGCCCATATGGAGTAGGAGGGAGGTTGAGGTGGTGGTGGATGTGGCGGTGACATAGGCATGCGCACAGGGTGTGCCGGGTGTGCCTGGGCACACCCTAATCACCTAGGGCACATAGCATTGCCAGTGAGGAGATGGGAAAGATCTCCCTCGGACCTGCTCTGCTCTATTTCTCTTTGCCTACAGGTACATGGCCCCGATACATTACTCTCCCTGCTGGCAAACACATGCATGTGTATTTCAACTTTGGGGTGCACACCTTAATGCAATAGGCTGCGCACACCTATGGGTGGTGTAGGTGGAAGCGGCGGTGGAGGAGGACCTGGGCCGGATTAAGAGCATCATGGGCTTGGTGCTGAGGATTTTGAAGGGCCTTAAGGGCCGTGCCTTGCCATGCACCCAGAGGAGGAAGGGTGCAGCCATGCATGCCTAATTCAACATGGGATGCTGTCTCTGAAGCCCATAAACACATCCATGCATCGGCAACTGTCCCTCCTTGTCCGGCCTTCGCGCTGTGTGGGGAGGTTCTGAGGGTGCTGCCTGGGGAAGCGAGCATAGAAGCCAGACTTCTGTGTTTACAAGTGACAGAAGAGCGGTAACAGTGAATATGGCCAACCCGGGGCCTATATAAAAGGTAGGGGCCTGGAGCTGCAGCTCCAATAGCCCCTACGTTAATCTGGCCCTGAGGAGGAGGACGAGGTAGCCAACACTGCTTCTTTTCACAAATTTTAAATGAGGGTACACCCCAAAAGAGTGAGAAAGAGCAAAAATGGAACAATGGGTGGGTAAGGTCGGTATCCATTGCTATTCTGCACAAGGTACGGAAAAGTCCCGTGGGATCCATGCCTGGTTCATTTTAATGAACGTGAGCTTGTCCACATTGTCTCTGGACAGGCGGCTGCGCTTGTCTGTTATAACGCCCCCAGCCGTGCTAAATACCCGTTCAGATAATACACTGGCTGCAGGGCACGCCAGCACCTCCAAGGCGTAAAGGGCAAGCTCAGGCCATGTGCCCAATTTGGAGACCCAGAAGTTGAAGGGGGCAGACCCCTCATTCACTACATGTAGGCGTGTGCACACATACTGCTCCACCATGTTGGTAAAATGCTGCCTCCTGCTAAGACGTTCCATCTGAGCTGCTGGTGCTGCGGTTTGTTGTGGCGTGCTGACAAAGCTTTTCCACATTTCGGCCATGCTAACCCTGCCTTCTGAGGTGCTGGCGGTGCCCTGGTTGCGTTGGCGACCTCCTCCTCCTCCTCCTCTGCCTTGTGCTTCCACTGCGGCCCCGCTGTCAGATGGGAATGCCAGCAGCATGGCGTCTACCAGCGTGCGCTTGTACTCGCGCATCTTGCGATCGCGCTCCAGTGAGTGAATTAAGGACGGTACGTTGTCCTTGTAACGGGGATCCAGCAGCGTGGCCACCCAGTAATCAGCACAAGTTAGAATGTGGGCAACTCGGCGGTCGTTGTGGAGACACTGCAGCATGTAATCGCTCATGTGTGCCAGGCTGCCCAGAGGCAACGAAAGGCTGTCCTCTGTGGGAGGTGTATCGTCCGTGTCCTCTGTATCCCCCCAGCCACGCACCAGTGATGGCCATGAGCTGGCCTGGGTGCCACCCTGCTGTGAACATGGTTCCATCTCCTCCTCCAGCTCCTCCTCCTCCTCATCCTCCTCATCCTCCAGAACTGTGCCCCTGCTGGACAATTGTGTCCCTGGCGTTTGTGTGTGCAGGAACCCACCCTCGGAGCCCCTTGCGAATGACTGCCCTGAAAGCCTTGGAAATGTTACCTCTTCATCCTCCTCCTCCTCCTCATCCTGTGCCACATCCTCTTCCATCATCGCCCGAATTGTTTTTTCAAGGAGGCATAGAAGTGGGATAGTTAAGCTGAGAACGGCGTCATTGCCACTGGCCATGTTGGTGGAGTACTCAAAACAGCGCAACAAGGCACACAGGTCTCGCATGGAGGCCCAGTTATTGGTGGTGAAGTGGTGCTGTTCCGCAGAGCGACTCACGCGTGCGTGCTGCAGCTGAAACTCCACTATGGCTTGCTGCTGCTCGCACAGTCTTTCCAGCATGTGCAAGGTGGAGTTCCACCTTGTGGGCACGTCACATATGAGGCGGTGAGCGGGAAGGCCGAAGTTACACTGCAGCGCTGCCAGGCGAGCAGCAGCAGGGTGAGAACGCCGAAAGTGCGCACAAACGGCCCGCACTTTCTGCAGCAGCTCTGACATATCAGGGTAGTTTTTAAGGAACCTCTGCACCACCAAATTCAGCACATGCGCCAGGCAAGGGATGTGCGTCAAACCGGCTAGGCCCAGAGCTGCTATGAGATTTCTCCCGTTATCGCACACCACCAGGCCGGGCTTGAGGCTCGCTGGCAGCAACCACTCATTTGTCTGCTGTTCCATGCTCCTCCACAACTTCTGCGCGGTGTGTGGTTTGTCCCCCAAACAGGCAAGTTGTAAAACTGCCTGCTGTCGTTTACCCCTGGCCGTGCTGAAGTTGGTGGTGAAGGTGTTACGCTGTCCGGATGAGGAGGCGGTAGAGGATGAGGAAGCGGAGTAGGAGGAGTTAGGAACAGGAGGCAAACTGAAGCGCCCTGCAATCCTCGGTGGTGGAAGGACATGCGCCAAATTGCTATCCGCCTCAGGCCCATCCGCCACTGCATTTACCCAGTGTGCCGTTAGGGAGATATAACGCCCCTGACCATGCTTACTGGTCCACGTATCGGTAGTTAGGTGGACCTTGGCACAGATGGCGTTGCGCAGTGCACACCTGATTTTTTCCCCCACTTGGTTGTGCAGGGAAGGGATGGCTTGCCTGGAAAAGTAGTGGCGGCTGGGCACGACGTACTGTGGGACAGCCACCGACATAAGGTTTTTAAAACTGTGCGTCTCCACCAGACGGAATGACAGCATTTCAAAGGCAAATAATTTTGAAATGCTGGCATTCAGGGCCAGGGATCGCGGGTGGGTAGGGGGGTACTTCCTCTTCCTCTCAAGTGTTTGGGAGATGGAAAGCTGAACGCTTCCACGGGACATTGTGGAGATGGTTGTTGGTGACCCAGGTGGTGGTGTTGCTGACAGATCGTCTGTTTGCGGGGTGGCAGGTGCCGGTATCACTACAGATGTGGCTGGAGCGGCCGAGACTGCAGCAGAAGAGGAAGCAGGATGAGCCAGAGACGTTTCTTGGTTTTGAAGGTGTGTACTCCACTGCAGCTCGTGCTTTGCACTTAGATGCCTGATCATGCAGGTTGTGCTCAGGTTGAGAAGGTTTATGCCTCGCTTCAAGCTCTGATTGCACAGGGTAGAGAACTCCTTTGAGCTGACTTTGGTGCGCTCGTTCCCTTGCTGCGTTGGGCAGTAGCGGGCGTAGTGTCTAGGGCACGGCCGCTCCGCTTCTGCACCCTGCTCCCTCTTCTGCTGTGCTGGTGGCTCTGTGCGACCACCGCCTCTTCCTCCAAACTACTCAGGTCACCTGCATGACGTTCATTCCATGTGGGGTCGAGGACCTCATCGTCCTCCACATCATCTTCCACCCAGTCTTCACCCCTGCCCTCCTTGTCGGTCTCCACAATGCTGAACGTCGCAGCAGTTGGCACCTGCGTTTCGTCATCATCGGAGACGTGCTGCGATGATCCTTGCATGTACTCATCTTGAGAAATAAGTGGTTGGGCATCGCTGCACTCAATCTCTTCCACTTCTGGGGCAGGGCTAGGTGGATGGCCCTGGGAAACCCTGCTGACAGAGTCATCAAAAAGAAGAAGAGACTGCTGTATGGCTTGGGGCTCAGACTGCTTGCCTGATTTGCAAGGGGGTGAGGTGAAAGACGGTTGGACATCGGCTGCAGGTGCCAACTGTGACCTTTCTGCAGTAGACTGGGTGGGAGACAATGTGAAGGAACTGGAGGCACTGTCAGCAGCAAACCAATCTACTATCGCCTCCACTTGTTCTGGCCTCATCACTTCTAGGGGCGTATGATGCCCTACCAAATACTGATGCAGGTTCTGTCGCCTACCCACACTTGAGGAAGGTGTTTCACTTGTGCGTGTAGCTGCCACAGATCGACCACGTCCTCTCCTTGCAACAGGAGCTCTACCAGCAGCACCACGACCCAGGCCACGGCCCTTATTTGACGGTCTCCTCATATTTCTGTAATTTAAGATCTTGCCCTAGAAAGGTTTTTATTGAATAGCGGAATAGGAAATATGATCCAAAAAAGTGTATGTATCTCGCACGTACAAAACCACACTAGGCCCCAATTACTATTGTTTCTACCCCTAAAAGGATGGATGAGGAGTAGGAGGAGTATGGAACAGACAGCACCCTCAAATCTTCAGAAGTATGAGATGAACCTCAAAAACCTGGAAAGGTGGATCTCACACGTACCGACACAGACTATCCCGCAATTCAATTGATCCTCAAAGGTTTTTATTGAATAGCGGAATAGGAAATATGATCAAAAAAAGTGTATGTATCTCGCACGTACACCACCACACTAGGCCCCAATTACTATTGTTTGTACCCCTAAAAGGATGGTTGAGCAGTAGGAGGAGGAGTATGGAACAGGCAGCACCCTCAAATCTTCAGAAGTATGAGATGAACCCCAAAAACTTGGAAAGGTGGATCTCACACGTACCGACACAGACTATCATGCAATTTAATTGATCCCCAAAGGATTTAATTGAATAGCGGAATAGAAAATATGATCAAAAAGAAAGTGTATGTATCTCACACGTACACCACCACACTAGGCCCCAATTACTATTGTTTGTACCCCTAAAAGGATGGTTGAGCAGTAGGAGGAGGAGTATGGAACAGGCAGCACCCTCAAATCTTCAGAAGTATGAGATGAACCCCAAAAGCTTGGAAAGGTGGATCTCACACGTACCGACACAGACTATCACGCAATTCAATTGATCCCCAAAGGTTTTAATTGAATAGCGGAATAGAAAATATGATCAAAAAGAAAGTGTATGTATCTCACACGTACACCACCACACTAGTCCCCAATTACTATTGTTTGTACCCCTAAAAGGATGGTTGAGCAGTAGGAGGAGGAGTATGGAACAGGCAGCACCCTCAAATCTTCAGAAGTATGAGATTGTGTTCACTGTACCCCACAAAGATTGTGTTCACTGCACCCCACAAAGATTGTGTTCACTGCACCTCAAAAAGGATTTTGTTCACTGCACCCCACAAAGATTGTGTTCACTGCACCCTAAAATGATTTTGTTCACTGCACCCCAAAAAGATTGTGTTCACTGTACCCCCCAAAGATTGTGTTCACTGCACCCCACAAAGATTCTGTTCCCTGTACCCCACAAAGATTGTGTTCACTGCACCCCACAAAGGATTTTGTTCACTGCACCCCAAAAAGATTGTGTTCACTGCACTCCAAAAAGGATGTTGTTCACTGCACCCCAAAAAGGATTTTGTTCACTGCACCCCAAAAAGATTGTGTTCACTGCACCCCACAAAGATTGTGTTCACTGCACCCCACAAAGGATTTTGTTCACTGCACCCCAAAAAGATTGTGTTCACTGTACCCCCCAAAGATTGTGTTCACTGCACCCCACAAAGGATTTTGTTCACTGCACCCCAAAAAGATTGTGTTCACTGTACCCCCCAAAGATTGTGTTCACTGCACCCCACAAAGATTCTGTTCACTGTACCCCACAAAGATTGTGTTCACTGCACCCCACAAAGGATTTTGTTCACTGCACCCCAAAAAGATTGTGTTCACTGCACCCCAAAAAGGATGTTGTTCACTGCACCCCAAAAAGGATTTTGTTCACTGCACCCCAAAAAGATTGTGTTCACTGCACCCCACAAAGATTGTGTTCACTGCACCCCACAAAGGATTTTGTTCACTGCACCCCAAAAAGATTGTGTTCACTGTACCCCCCAAAGATTGTGTTCACTGCACCCCACAAAGGATTTTGTTCACTGCACCCCAAAAAGATTGTGTTCACTGTACCCCCCAAAGATTGTGTTCACTGCACCCCACAAAGATTCTGTTCACTGTACCCCAAAAAGATTGTGTTCACTGCACCCCACAAAGGATTTTGTTCACTGCACCCCAAAAAGATTGTGTTCACTGCACCCCACAAAGATTGTGTTCACTGCACCCCACAAAGGATTTTGTTCACTGCACCCCAAAAAGATTGTGTTCACTGCACCCCAAAAAGGATTTTGTTCACTGCACCCCAAAAAGGATGTTGTTCACTGCACCCCAAAAAGGATTTTGTTCACTCCACCCCAAAAAGATTGTGTTCACTGCACCCCACAAAGATTGTGTTCACTGCACCCCAAAAAGGATTTTGTTCACTGCACCCCAAAAAGGATTTTGTTCACTGCACCCCAAAAAGATTGTGTTCACTGCACCCCAAAAAGGATGTTGTTCACTGCACCCCAAAAAGATTGTGTTCACTGCACCCCACAAAGGATTTTGTTCACTACACCCCAAAAAGATTGTGTTCACTGCACCCCAAAAAGGATGTTGTTCACTGCACCCCAAAAAGGATTTTGTGCACTGCACCCCAAAAAGATTTTGTTCACTGCACCCCAAAAAGGACGTTGTTCACTGCACCCCAAAAAGGATTTTGTTCACTGCACCCCAAAAAGATTGTGTTCACTGCACCCCACAAAGGATTTTGTTCACTGCACCCCAAAAAGATTGTGTTCACTGCACCCCAAAAAGGATGTTGTTCACTGCACCCCAAAAAGGATTTGTTCACTGCACCCCAAAAAGATTGTGTTCACTGCACCCCAAAAAGGATTTTGTTCACTGCACCCCAAAAAGGATGTTGTTCACTGCACCCCAAAAAGGATTTTGTTCACTCCACCCCAAAAAGATTGTGTTCACTGCACCCCACAAAGATTGTGTTCACTGCACCCCAAAAAGGATTTTGTTCACTGCACCCCAAAAAGATTGTGTTCACTGTACCCCCCAAAGATTGTGTTCACTGCACCCCACAAAGATTCTGTTCACTGTACCCCACAAAGATTGTGTTCACTGCACCCCACAAAGGATTTTGTTCACTGCACCCCAAAAATATTGTGTTCACTGCACCCCAAAAAGGATTTTGTTCACTGCACCCCAAAAAGGATTTTGTTCACTGCACCCCAAAAAGATTGTGTTCACTGCACCCCACAAAGGATTTTGTTCACTGCACCCCAAAACGATTGTGTTCACTGCACCCCAAAAAGGATTTTGTTCACTGCACCCCAAAAAGGATGTTGTTCACTGCACCCCAAAAAGGATTTTGTTCACTCCACCCCAAAAAGATTGTGTTCACTACACCCCACAAAGATTGTGTTCACTGCACCCCAAAAAGGATTTTGTTCACTGCACCCCAAAAAGATTGTGTTCACTGCACCCCACAAAGATTGTGTTCACTGCACCCCAAAAAGGATGTTGTTCACTACACCCCAAAAAGATTGTGTTCACTGCACCCCAAAAAGGATGTTGTTCACTGCACCCCAAAAAGGATTTTGTTCACTGCACCCCAAAAAGATTTTGTTCACTGCACCCCAAAAAGGACGTTGTTCACTGCACCCCAAAAAGGATTTTGTTCACTGCACCCCAAAAAGATTGTGTTCACTGCACCCCACAAAGGATTTTGTTCACTGCACCCCAAAAAGATTGTGTTCACTGCACCCCAAAAAGGATGTTGTTCACTGCACCCCAAAAAGGATTTGTTCACTGCACCCCAAAAAGATTGTGTTCACTGCACCCCAAAAAGGATTTTGTTCACTGCACCCCAAAAAGGATGTTGTTCACTGCACCCCAAAAAGGATTTTGTTCACTCCACCCCAAAAAGATTGTGTTCACTGCACCCCACAAAGATTGTGTTCACTGCACCCCAAAAAGGATTTTGTTCACTGCACCCCAAAAAGATTGTGTTCACTGTACCCCCCAAAGATTGTGTTCACTGCACCCCACAAAGATTCTGTTCACTGTACCCCACAAAGATTGTGTTCACTGCACCCCACAAAGGATTTTGTTCACTGCACCCCAAAAATATTGTGTTCACTGCACCCCAAAAAGGATTTTGTTCACTGCACCCCAAAAAGATTGTGTTCACTGCACCCCACAAAGATTGTGTTCACTGCACCCCACAAAGGATTTTGTTCACTGCACCCCAAAAAGATTGTGTTCACTGCACCCCAAAAAGGATTTTGTTCACTGCACCCCAAAAAGGATGTTGTTCACTGCACCCCAAAAAGGATTTTGTTCACTCCACCCCAAAAAGATTGTGTTCACTGCACCCCACAAAGATTGTGTTCACTGCACCCCAAAAAGGATTTTGTTCACTGCACCCCAAAAAGATTGTGTTCACTGCACCCCACAAAGATTGTGTTCACTGCACCCCAAAAAGGATGTTGTTCACTGCACCCCAAAAAGATTGTCTTCACTGCACCCCACAAAGGATTTTGTTCACTGCACCCCAAAAAGATTGTGTTCACTGCACCCCAAAAAGGATGTTGTTCACTGCACCCCAAAAAGGATTTTGTTCACTGCACCCCAAAAAGATTTTGTTCACTGCACCCCAAAAAGGACGTTGTTCACTGCACCCCAAAAAGATTGTGTTCACTGCAGCCCAAAAAGATTGTGTTCACTGCAGCTCACACACAGAAAAATGGATGTGGATCACTGACACCTGCCTATCTCCTATCCCACACCACACAGCAATATCGATTGTAGTTTGTAGAACACAGTTTCCCTAAAATTCAGCAGCAGCAGCCTCTCCCTAACAGGATTGAGAAGAGATCGTAGATCGGGACTAAGTGCAGACCCCACACAGCAATATCGATTGTAGTTTGTAGAACACTCTGACCCTAAAATTCAGCAGCAGCCTCTCCCTAACAGGATTGAGAAGAGATCGTAGATCAGGATTGAGTGCAGACCCCACCCCCCACACAGTAATATCGATTGTAGTTTGTAGAAGACACTGACCCTATAATTCAGCAGACTCTATCCCTACAATGCCTACAACTCGCCCTGCCTAAACACTCTGACCTGTCCCTCAATTCTATCCGGACACAAATGTTTTTTTCCTGCCTGTCTTTCCCTAATCAGCAGCCAGCACGTTGATGTGTGCTCTGTCCCTGATCTAAGCAGCAGAATGAAGACGCTGCGGCTGCCTGGAACTTATAAAGACTTGGTCACATGCTTCAGACGGCCAATCACAGCTACTGAGACATTTGCAGGCATGGCTGGGAAGGCACACCAGTTAAACGATTGTTGATTGGCTGTTGAAAGCCCGCCATGAAAAGAGCGCCAAAGCATGCAAAACCCGGAAATAAAACGACCGAACACGGATTTTTACCCGAACATACAGTAAAGTGTCCGTGTCCGTGTTCGGGTACAAAAAATCCAATTATTCGGTACGAACACGAATAATACAGTCCGTGTTCGCTCAACACTACTCTCTATAGAAAAGTGGGGACAGGATATTGGGCCATTCCTAATAATGCCTGGGAAGAGATCCTTTAGGGTTCTCCCCTTTGAGTATCTTTCACCTTCGCATAGGCTAACCCAGTTCTTTATACTGCATAGGGTGTAAAGGATCCTGGAATTTCTGTGTGTTATTTGTTTTAAAGCCGATTCGGCTTGTTCTAGATGTGGTAATTCAGGGTTCCCGAAACACCTATTATGATGCTGCTCAAAACTCCAGAGGTATTGGGGGAGGTGGTCGGCACACCTAATGGGATCTTAGATGTGAACCTTCCAGTGGATTCTGTTACATGTTTACTGAGCTATGTTGACTGTTCATTGTTTAAGCCACCAAAGTGGATTACTGTCATTTGTGCGCTATTTGTGGCTCAGAGACAAATTGCCCTTAAGTGGACTTCCCCCCATCCCCAACCAGATCTGACTGGATATTTAAATGTAATAAGTGCATTTCCTATGCATTTTCTTTCTTAAAAACGAATCTAATAGGTTCCACTCAATTTGGTCACTGAGGCTAGCCCACATGAGTTCAGCATCAATCTTGGGTACATGCCTGTTCAGACATACAGTGGGTACGGAAAGTATTCAGACCCCCTTAAATTTTTCACTCTTTGTTATATTGCAGCCATTTGCTAAAATCATTTAGATTCATTCTTCTTCCTCATGAATGTACACATAGCACCCCATACTGACAGAAAAACACAGAATTGTTGACATTGTTGCAGATTTATTAAAAAAGAAAAACTGAAATATCACATGGTCCTAAGTATTCAGACCCTTTGCTCAGTATTTAGTAGAAGCCCCCTTTTGATCTAATACAGCCAGGAGTCTTTTTGGGAAAGATGCAACAAGTCTTTCACACCTGGATTTGGGGATCCTCTGCAGTGGCGGCTGGTGCTCAAAATTTTTGGGGGGGGGCGCAAACAGAAAAAAATCGAATAGGCATTGCTTTGTGGCAAAAAACGCGGCAAAAAATTGTGTGACTTTGAGGTCACAAAAGTGTGAAAGGGGCCTTCAGTAATCAAAGTATAGTGTGCCCCCCTTCAATGCAGAGTTACTACAGCGTGCCCCCATTCAATGCAGAGTTACTACAGCATGCCCCCATCAATGCAGTGACCAGCATGTCCCCATCAATGCAGTGACCAGCATGTCCCCATCAATGCAGTGCCAGTGACCAGCATGTCCCCATCAATGCAGTGACCAGCATGTCCCCATAAATGCAGTGCCAGTGACCAGCATGTCCCCATCAATGCAGTGACCAGCATGTCCCCATCAATGCAGTGCCAGTGACCAGCATGTCCCCATCAATGCAGTGACCAGCATGTCCCCATCAATGCAGTGACCAGAATGTCCCCATAAATGCAGTGCCAGTGACCAGCCTGTCCCCATCAATGCAGTGACCAGCATGTCCCCATCAATGCAGTGACCAGCATGTCCCCATCAATGCAGTGACCAGCATGTCCCCATAAATGCAGTGACCAGCATATCCCCATCAATGCAGTGACCAGCATGTCCCCATAAATGCAGTGGATGAGGCGGCTGGCTGGATGTGGCTGCAGGGGAGTCAGCTAGCAGCAGTTCCGGGGAGACTATAGGGGAAGGGGGGCCCCGGGCAGGAGAGGTGCATACCGTATGCTGGCTGGGAGTGGGACCCAGTTTCAGTGGCTCCAGAGGTGTACTTCCCGCCCGCCGTCAGACTCAGCGAGGAGGAGCAGGTAAGGGAAGAAGCCGCGGTGGCCTGGCGATGGCGCTGTAAGGACCTGTCACCTGCTGCCTAGGAACTCCGTGACCAGCGGTCTCGAGGGATCCATCTGTCTACAAGCATAGAATGCAGAGGCTCCCAATTTCAATAAGATATATGGATTTATATAAGGATTTCTTATGACTCAAACAGTTCTATTCCACAAATAGGGACTGGTGACATAAAAAAACTGAGCGTGCCTTTGTAAAGATGCCTCTCAGACACAGCCTTTACCTTCCTCTGTGTTGTCATTAGCAGTTTATCTTTAAAATGTTGCTGTCTGATTGGATAATATAGCCTGAGGTGGCAATGATAGCAGAATGCATACATCAATGATTTCTTCAGCTACTTCCCCAGACTCCTTGCAGGCTGCTCCCAAGGCTGCATCTAATGTCCGGATCTGTGTCACGAAACATGCCACTGTTTTGCTTCCAATTTATTTGTGCTGTCTGCCCTGAGGATATTCATTGCTGTGCCGAATACACCTAGAGAAGTTTATTGAAGTCACTGCTTATGCATAATAGAAGAGATTCTAACAGTGGCGGCCGGCGGCAGAGGAGACTGTACAAGGTTTTCTAACAAAACAGGTTTTCTAATCAACATAACAGTCCAGGTGGTGATACATGCACTGCAGTGTTGCAAACTGCACCACTTACTTACCGGTGGTGGTCTGGACGGATCGATCCGATTCCGGTCCGGTGACTCCGGTCTCCTCTCCGCTCTCTGCCGGTGCCGCCGTCACTCCCGTCTCCCACCGTGTCCATCCACTAGTCTCCGACTCGGTGCGGCAGCATGACTGACGCACGCGACGTGACGTCAGCGAGGTCAATATGGGGCCATGGGATGTCCTGGATGATAATTGGTCCAGGCTGTAGACTGGACCAATCACAGCCAGGATATCAGAAAGTGGGGGTGTCCAATCGCAAAGACTTGCGCCCAGGTTACGCCCCCAGAAGGCAGCCAATCGGCGCCTCTTCTGGGACGTAACCCCCCCCCCCCCTAGCCACCAGTTCCTTCACAGAGGCCGGCGAACCCTATTTTTTTTTTTTTACAACTTTATTTGTTCGCTTTGTAATTTTTTTTTTCTTTTTTTTAGGGGTAGGGGGGCGGCGCCCTGGCGCCCCCTATGCACGGTCCGCCACTGATCCTCTGCCATTCCTCCTTGCAGATCCTCTCCAGTTCTGTCAGGTTGGATGGTAAACGTTGGTGGACAGACATTTTTAGGTCTCTCCAGAGATGCTCAATTGGGTTTAAGTCAGGGCTCTGGCTGGGCCATTCAAGAACAGTCACGGAGTTGGTGTGAAGCCACTCCTTCGTTATTTTAGCTGTGTGCTTAGGGTCATTGTCTTGTTGGAAGGTAAACCTTCGGCCCAGTCTGAGGTCCAGAGCACTCTGGAGAAGGTTTTTGTCCAGGATATCCCTGTACTTGGCCGCATTCATCTTTCCCTCGATTGCAACCAGTCGTCCTGTCCCTGCAGCTGAAAAACACCCCCACAGCATGATGCTGCCACCACCATGCTTCACTGTTGGGACTGTATTGGACAGGTGATGAGCAGTGCCTGGTTTTCTCCACACATACCGCTTAGAATTAAGGCCAAAAAGTTCTATTTTGGTCTCATCAGACCAGAGAATCTTATTTCTCCCCATCTTGGAGTCCTTCAGGTGTTTTTTAGCAAACTCCATGCTGGCTTTCATGTGTCTTACACTGAGGAGAGGCTTCCGTCGGGCCACTCTGCCATAAAGCCCCGACTGGTGGAGGGCTGCAGTGATGGTTGACTTTCTACAACTTTCTCCCATCTCCTGACTGCATCTCTGGAGCTCAGCCACAGTAATCTTTGGGTTCTTCTTTACCTCTCTCACCAAGGCTCTTCTCCCCCGATAGCTCAGTTTGGCCGGACGGCCAGCTCTAGGAAGGGTTCTGGTCATCCCAAACGTCTTCCATTTGAGGATTATGGAGGTCACTGTGCTCTTAGGAACCTAAGTGCAGCAGAAATCTTTTTGTAACCTTGGCCAGATCTGTGCCTTGCCACAATTCTGTCTCTGAGCTCTTCAGGCAGTTCCTTTGACCTCATGATTCTCATTTGCTCTGACATGCATTGTGATCTGGAAGGTCTTATATAGACAGGTGTGTGGCTTTCCTAATCAAGTCCAATCAGTATAATCAAACACAGCTGGACTCAAATGAAGGTGTAGAACCATCTCAAGGATGATCAGAAGAAATGGAAAGCAAAATAAATATATGAGTGTCACAGCAAAGGGTCTGAATACTTAGGACCATGTGATATTTCAGTTTTTCTTTTTTAATAAATCTACAACAATGTCAACAATTCTGTGTTTTTCTGTCAGTATGGGGTGCTACGTGTACATTCATGAGGAAGAGGAATGAACCTAAATGATTTTAGCAAATGGCTGCAATATAACAAAGAGTGAAAAATTTAAGGGGGTCTGAATACTTTCCGTACCCACTGTAGGTGTAATTCTGGAAGCGATTGCCAGCAGCCCTATCAATGATTGTACCTTCCGAACTGTTGTCTTTTTCTTTTTAAGCAAAGTTTGTAGAAGACTTGTTAACCGACCAATGTTTTCTTGAGGTAGCCTGAATTCCAAATTAACCACTGTATCCATCCAGTTCTAGGAGGCTGTCATATGATGACCAAACCCGTCCCCCCCGTGATCGTGCCCTCCGCACACCCATTGGACACTGCAGGACATAGATTGAGGTAAAGAGCCAATCAGCAGCTCTTTACCACCTGATCAGCTGTTTCCAATCACAGCAGATCACAATGTTGACAGAAGTCGATTACCGACTCTTCACCACTCCTTCTCACGCTGACAGTATGTGGAGGAGGGGAGAAAAGAGCCAATAATTGGCTTCTGCAAAAGTGCATCCACCACTGGGGCCAATCTGTGCCCAATACTGCTGCCAATCATTGCCCACCACTGCTGCCAATCAGTGCCCACTAGTGTCTCCTCATCAATGTCACCTATCAGTGCCACCTACCAGTGCCCATCATAGCCACCTACCAGTGCCCATCCATGTTGCCTGCCGGTGCCTATCATTGTTGCCTACCAGTGCCTATAGGTGCCACCTATCAGTGCCATCTGTGCCCATCAGTGTCATCTATCTGTGCCCTTCAGTGCCTCCTATCAGTGCCCATCAGTGCTGCCTATCAGTGCAGCCTCATCAGTGCCACCATACTACTCCATCAGTGCAGCATATTAGTGGCCATCAATGCCATCTCATCAGTGCTGCCTCATCAGTGCCCATCAGTGCAGCCTCATCAGTGCACATCAATGAAGAAAAACGACCTGTTTGCAAAATTTTATAACAAACTATGATACCACTATAATACCACCAAAAGAAAGCTTTATTTGTGTGAAAACAATGATAATAACTTTTGTTTTGGTACAATGTTGCATGACCGCGTAATTGTTATTCAAAGTGCGAAAAGCTGAAAACTTGGAAGGTGGTAAAAAGTGACCAGCAAGCAAGTAGTTACCTGTATCAATTGAGATTCCTAAAAAATTCAAGGTTGTGCATGGAGAAAACATTTAACGGGACACCAATGTGCCACATCGACCGGTGCAACAACTTACGACAAATGGCAGAATTAGCAGGCCCATTGAAAAGAAAATCATCTAAATAATGCACCACTGCCCCTTCTGGGTTTCTTTTGTGACCATCCATTCCAAAAAGGAGGAGAAAGATTCAAAGTACATGCAAGACGCTGAACAATCCATTAAGAGACATTTGTCAAAATAAAATCCTGGCTTTGACAGCAGGGGGCCTGTCCACTTGGGAGGAACAGTCACCGGATGTTCCAAGCGATTAGAGGAAACTGCTCTCCACAGTACCTGCTGACACAGGCTTTAACAGGAGATACACAAAGCAAAGAGCTGTGAGCTGTGAGTACGGCCTCGGGGACTTCCAGGGTCATACAGGGTCATACCACACTGCTCGGAGAAATGTTCCTGTGACCCCCACTGTGAGTAACATCTCCATACCCTGATCCCTGTCCTGGGCCCACTTTTATCGACAAACATCTCATGTCCGCTGACATCCGTCAAATCTGGACGGATGGAAACCCTATTTTCCATCTGTCCAGCGGATCGGATGGGATCGGATGAGAACGGACAGAAAGTCCGTTCACAGAGCTGCCATCCGCCTGCTCAGCGGGGGATCGGCAGATCGATCCCCCACTGAGATAAACGGAGTCCGCCAATGGACTCCCCTTTGTGAAAGGGGCCTAACGAGTTGCATGTCACCGGGGATGAAAAATGGCTAATTAGACCCAATTTGGACATTTTCGCTTAGGGGTGTATTCACTTTTGTTGTCAGCGGTTTAGACATGAATGGCTGTGTGTTGAGTTATTTTGAGGGGACAGCAAATTTACACTGGTATACAAGCTGTATAATCACTACTTTACATTGTAACAAAGTGCCATTTCTTCAGTGTTGTCACATGAAAAGATATAATAAAATATTAACAAAAATGTGAGGGGTGTACTCACTTTTGTGAGAAACTGTACTGTACTTCAGGCAGGATTGTGAGTATAGCTTGTGACAGGAAGTCAGGTAAATCTGTAGATAATGTCACAGACAGGAGATACATGTCTGCTTGGTTTAGACAATTCACCAATTACTATTGGGTGTCGGCTGCAGAGGTAGCCAGCAGGAAGTTGAAAAACCTTCAGCTATTCAGAATGAGGAAATTAAGGCCTCTATAATTTGTCCAGAGGAAGTCTATTGATTGCTGCCTCATGACGCTGTGTGAGTAGAGGAGGACAGTCAGATGGGTGCCTCCTGAAGCTGTGTGAGCATGGGAGAGGAATGCCTCCTGAAGCGATGTGCGCTGAGGAGGGTAAAAAGAGTGAAGACTTCTCAAGGTGAGGTCTTGGATTGTTTTCTATGTGAAGAGAAAAACAAAGGAATGTTTTCTATGTGAAGAGAAAAGAGACATTTTCTGTGTGAAGAGAAAATTAATGGACTATTGATGGTCTGCTGTATGATCAGCCAAGTCTGCCCAACAGTAGGTTGGGGACAGACTCCTTAGGTAGGTTCCTGTATGTGAGAAGGTAGCCGCCCACAGTGGCAAGGGTTTATTTTATTTTATGTTTATTTTGAAGTATGCTGTTTTTGATGCTTGCACTTGTGTGAAGAAAATTGCAAGAATAAAACCATACACTGTTGTTTGCAACCACTTCTCGGCTATCTCCCTGTGTAACTAACCCCCCCAAGGGGTCATCCACACCCGCCACCGAGCTAATCCCTTCACATATGGTGGAGGTATGCATTGGGCAGAAGCAGAGATCCCTTCAAAGAAGTCTGTTCTAGGAACTTTGCCTGGTGCATGAGATTGCACAATCTATGTGTGCAGGAGAGAAGATCCTGAAAGAGAGAAAAACTACTTGTTTTAAAGAGACAGTGGTCTCAAAATTTTTGATGGACTTTGTTTTGTCTGGTGCATGATACTGCACAAACTGTGTGTGCAGGAAAGGAAATTTTTTGCTGGACTGTGAAAAATTTATTGTGGAGTAATTGAAGATGGGGCGATCAAAGCGCCTGAAAGAAGCAAAGATAGCTGAAATGAGAGACCAAATTCTATGGATGGAGGGGATGTTTCCGCCTGAACGAGCCCCATCCATGCCTGAACAGAGTCTGCTAAAGAGAAAGGTTGTTGTCCCTAGCAACACTGAGGCAAATGCGGATTTTCAGCGGAGCTTTGCAGTTCAACAAAAGGCTCACCAAGAGAGCATGGCAGCCTGGAAACAGAGATGCCAGCAGCAAATGGAGGCCATCGGTATGGAGGAAACCGAGTATGTGTGCAGGGCTGAGTTGGATGCCTTGCAATGGAAAATGGAAGAAAAGGAACAAGCCCTGGAGTTGCTTAGGATGGAGCATAGAAACTTGCAGGCTCAGGTGTTACAGTGGGAAGAATCCACTGCTCTTCTTTTTTCCGAGTTACAAAAACGTAGAGAGACTATAATGGAGAAAGATACCATCCTCATGGAAAAGGAAATTGAAGTTCAGACTTTGCAGAAGCAAAGTATGGGTGATATGTTGGAGTTGCGTAATCAGCTGGAAAAAAGTCTCCAGTCTTTGGAAGCCACAAAAATAGACCTGCAGGATGTGCGGGAACAGAATGTCTCTCTGAAAACGACATTGTCTCTCAGCTACAAGGAGAAAAATGAGAGAGAGGCTAAATTACTGAGTACTGTGTATGAGCTCACCACTGAGCAATGTGGTAGATGAATTAGGTACGGACTGTGAAAGTTGGAAAGATGAAGCCCAACGTGTCCAGCAGCAGCTAAAGAAGAAAGAAGCCTGTGTGGCAGAATTACATTCTCATTCCCAGAAACTAGCCAATGAGGTGAAGGCTCTTAGGCAGGGAAAAGGAGATTCTGAACACAAGAGGGAAAAAGTAGAGGCACAGCTTCTGGAATTGCAAGTCAAAGTATCAGAAGGTGACCGAGTGTGTGTTAAGCTGTCAGAGAAGGCAAATCAACTGCAGGTTGAGTTGGACAATGTCACAAATCAGCTTTCTCAAGCAGACAGCAAATCTAGAGAAATTGCCAAAGATTTCGCTATCTTGGAATCGCAGCTGCAAGACACTCAGGAACTCTTACAGGAAGAGAGGTGTCAAAGACTGAGTTTTAGCACAAAGCTCAAACAAATGGAAGATGAGAAAAATGGTGTCCTGGAACAATTAAAAGAGGAGGAGGAAGCAAAGAAAAACCTATCAGAGCAAGTCGCAACACTGCAAGCTCAGATAGCGGATATGAAAAAACACATGGAAGAAAGCGTTGGTTCATTAGAGAATGTTGAAGATGTGAAAAAGAAGTTTGATCAGATGCTTGGTGAGGAGAAGACTGTGTCTGCAAAATATGTAGAAGAACGTGACCGTACAGAAGCAAAGGCGGAACTAGAAAGAGTTAACAAACAGCTGCATACAGAAATGGAAGATTTGGTCAGCTCCAAGGATGATGTTGGGAAAAGCGTTCAGGAGCTAGAAAAGTCTAAGCGGGCCTTAGAACAGCAAGTAGAAGAGATGAAGATTCAGTTGGAAGAACTTGAAGAGGAATTACAGGCAACAGAGGATCTGTCCCAAAGAGGGGATAGGGTGCCTGATGCAGTTTTTAAAAGGATCAGTGTTTTGGGGTCTGTCCTGAGTGAGCATCAGAAATTTGATGACATGTTGCTTGAATCACCCCTCTAGAATAAACAGTTCCTTCAAAAACTTCAAGCACTGGAAAATGTATCATTAGAACTTCAGCAAACAAAGGAGCTGTTACGCTGAGCGCTCCGGGCCCCCTGCTGGTCTCGGAGCGCTCACAGCGCATGCCTCCAGGCAGCACTCCAGCCTCTCAGCGTGTGCGTCCCCGCTCTCTAGGGCGCGCGCGCGCCGGGACTCTTAGATTCAAAGGGCCAGTGCACCAGTGATTGGTGCCTGGCCTAAAGTGGTTATTAAGGGTTAAGGTTTGTGAGAGGTAGTGCTGACTTAATTAGGCTTCACCTGTGCACTACCCATAAATACCTTCTCCTCCCACAGCTTCCTGCCGGATCTTTGTGCCTTGTGCCTTTGTGAAAGCGTTCCCTGCTGTGTTTGTTTGCTTTGCCTGTTGCCGAACCCGTTGCTACCGACTACTCGCCTTTGAACCTTTGCCGCCTGCCCTGACCTCTGCTACGTCCGACTACGCTCTTGCCTACTCCCTGTGTACCACGCCATATCAGCTGCCAGAGGGGTCGAGTTGTTACTAGGGGACACGACCTGGTAGTTACCGCCGCAGCAAATCCATCCCGCCTTGCGGCGGGCTCTGGTGAAGAGCAGTAACTGCTTAGATCTGGTCCTCTAGTACAACCCGTGCCATCGCCTCTCTGGTCCAGAGGATCCACTACCAGTCCTGCCGGTTCCTGACAGTAAGATCCGGCCATGGATCCCGCTGATGTTCCCCTGCCAAGCCTAGCGGACCTCACCACCATTGTGGCCCAGCAGGGTCAACAGCTGGCCCAGTTGACCGCTATGTTGCAGCAGCTCCTGCCTTCTTAGCAACAGCCAGCACCTCCGCCTGCAGTTGCCACCGGTTCCAGAATTCGTTTGTCCCTACCAGACAAATATGATGGAGATCCAAAGCAGTGCCGTGGGTTCCTGTCGCAGTGCTCTCTCCACCTCGAGCTACTGTCCGACCAGTTTCCTTCTGAGCGAGCCAAGGAAGCCTTTATTCTCAGTTTACTGTCCGGGAAGGCCCTGGCCTGGGCTACACCACTATGGGACCGCGCAGATCCTGCCACCGCTTCCGTCCAGAGCTTCTGCCTAGAGTTCCGGAATGTTTTTGAGAAGCCTGCCCGGGTTACCTCCGCAGAGACTGCCTTACTAAACTTGACCCAAGGAGATTCTTCCGTGGGTGACTATGCCATTCAGTTCCGCACCCTGGCCTCTGAGCTGAACTGGAACAATGAAGCCCTTTGCGCCACCTTCAAGAAGGGACTTAACAGCGAGATAAAGGATGTCCTGGCTGCACGTGAGCTTCCTTCCACTCTTAGTGACCTCATCTTGCTGGCCACTAGGATAGACAAGCGTTTTGCCGAAAGACAAGAGGAACTCCTCCTTGAAAAGGAAAAAGCTCGTCCTAGACGCTACCCTCGTCTGGCTCCCGTTTTTCTGCGTCCACCTCAACCCGCTACTGGGCCTCCCACCATGGAGGCCATGCAGGTGGATCGGTCACGCCTGACTCCGCAAGAACGAAGCCACCACAGAGACGAGAACCTGTGTCTGTACTGTGCCAGTACCGAGCACTTCCTCAGAGAGATTGTCCTCTCCGTCCACCGCGTTCAGGAAACGCTCGCACCTAGTAAACGTGGGAGAGGCATTGCTAGGTGTGGATTCTTCCTCTCCACGTCTCATCATACCCGTGCAGTTGATCATCTCTTCCAAGTCCTCTTTCTCCGCAGCCGCCTTCTTGTATTCCGGTTCAGCTGGCAACTTCATTCACGCCTCCTTGGTTGACAAGTACCGTATTCCAGTAATCCGTCTACCCAAGCCGTTTTTCATCTCTACTGTTAACGGTGAGAGACTCTCTGCCACCGTGCAGTTCCGTACCCAGCCTCTGCAGATGGACATCGGAATATTTCATACCGAGATTTTAGAGTTCTTTGTCCTTCCCTTCTGTTCCTCCGAACTCCTCCTGAGTCTGCCGTGGCTTCAACGTCATAGTCCTGTCCTGAATTGGTCCACCGGTGAGATCCTGCGTTGGGGTTCCTCCTGTTCTGACCGCTGTCTCAAGCCTGCTCTGGTCAAACAGGACCCGCAAGTTTCTCCGCCTCCTGGGCTGCCCAAGCCATACCATTCCTTTGCGGATGTCTTCTGCAAGAAACAAGCTGAGGTTCTTCCTCCTCACCGACCCTATGATTGCCCGATCGACCTGATACCCGGTTCTACTCCACCTCGGGGCAGAATTTATCCTCTCTCACCTCCTGAGACTCTTGCCATGTCTGACTATATACGTGAGAACATACAGAGAGGATTCATAAGAAAATCTTCTTCTCCTGCTGGGGCCGGTTTTTTCTTCGTGACAAAAAAAGACGGCTCCCTCCGCCCCTGCATTGACTACAGAGGTCTTAATAAAATTACCATCAAGAACCGTTACCCTCTGCCTTTAATCTCTGAGCTATTTGATCATCTCCGAGGGGCAAAGATCTTCACTAAATTAGACCTTCGAGGGGCCTATAATCTGATCCGTATCCGCGAGGGAGACGAATGGAAGACCGCCTTTAACACAAGGGACGGCCATTTTGAGTATTTGGTGATGCCCTTCGGCCTCTGCAACGCACCTGCTGTCTTCCAGGAATTTGTCAATGATATTTTCAGGGACTTACTTTACACCTGCGTGGTCGTATACCTGGATGATATCCTCATCTTCTCCTCCAATTTGGACCAACACCGGGCCCATGTGCGACAAGTCCTTACTCGTCTTAGGAGGAATCGCCTGTACGCTAAACTTGAAAAATGTCTTTTTGAACGGACCTCCCTGCCTTTCCTGGGATACATTATCTCAGCCCAAGGACTTCAAATGGACCCAGCCAAGCTCTCTGCGGTTCTGGATTGGCCACGCCCCTCTGGTCTCCGAGCCATACAAAGATTTCTGGGCTTTGCGAACTACTACAGGCAATTCATCCCTCACTATTCCACTCGGGTAGCTCCTATCGTGGCTCTCACAAGAAAAGGAGCTAACCCCAAATCCTGGCCTTCCCAAGCCGAGGAAGCCTTCCAGTCCCTGAAATCCGCCTTTGCCTCTGCACCCGTTCTCTCTAGACCAGATTCCACCAAGCCTTTCTCTCTTGAAGTGGATGCCTCCTCGGTGGGAGCCGGAGCTGTCCTCACCCAGAAGTCCTCCAGGGGCAAGACTTCAACTTGTGGCTTCTTTTCAAAAACATTCTCTCCCGCAGAGAGAAATTACTCCATTGGGGACAGAGAACTGCTGGCTATTAAATTGGCACTGGAGGAATGGAGACATTTACTCGAGGGCGCCACACATCCTGTGTACATCTTCACGGACCACAAGAACCTGGCTTATATCCAGTCTGCTCAGAGATTAAATCTGCGTCAGGCCCGTTGGTCTCTGTTCTTCGCCCGCTTTAATTTTGAGATCCATTTCCGTCCGGCTTGTAAGAACATTAGGGCAGATGCTCTGTCTCGCTCCTCTGATGTGGTGGGCGACGAGTTAACACCTCAATATATTATCCCTCCAGAACGCCTTATTACAGTGGCTCCCGTGGCGCCTTCTTCCTCCTGGCAAATCCTACGTACCTCCACGTCAGCGGTTGCGAATTCTCAAGTGGGGCCACGCCTCCCATTTTGCCGGTCATCCAGGGGTGCTAAAATCTCTCCAACTAATCTCCCAAAGGTACTGGTGGCCTTCCTTGGAGAAAGATGTCTCGGACTTCGTCCAGGCCTGTATGATTTGCGCCCGGGATAAATCGCCTCGCCAGAAACCAACGGGTCTCCTCTTGCCTTTACCTGTTCCTGAAGTTCCCTGGTCTCACATCGCTATGGACTTTATTACAGATCTTCCCTCCTCCCATGGCAAGTCCGTTATTTGGGTCGTGGTGGATCGCTTCTCCAAGATGGCTCACTTTGTACCCCTGCCCGGTCTACCCTCTGCACCCATGTTGGCCAAACAATTTTTCCAACACATCTTCCGTCTCCATGGCCTTCCCAAACATATTGTCTCGGATCGTGGGGTACAATTCGTCTCCAAATTCTGGAGGGCTCTATGTGCTCAGCTTGGGATCAAATTGGACTTCTCTTCGTCGTACCATCCTCAGTCTAACGGCCAAGTAGAACGGGTGAACCAAATTTTGGGTGACTATCTGCGTCACTTTGTGTCCTCACGCCATGACGACTGGGCTGATCTACTTCCCTGGGCGGAGTTCTCCTACAACTACAAACAATCCTCTGCTTCTAACAAGTCTCCTTTCTTTGTAGTTTTTGGCCGTCATCCTCTTCCACCTCTGCCACAGTCTCCCACTCCTTCTTCTGTACCTGCCGTTGACAGTCTTGTACAGGACTTTTCCTCCATCTGGCGAGAAACCCACGCTGCTCTCCTCAAGGCTTCCGCCCGTATGAAGGTTCAAGCTGACAAGAGACGCAGATCTCCTCCGGAATTTCGCCCGGGTGACAAGGTGTGGCTCTCCTCTAGGTACATCCGATTTAGGGTCCCAAGTTACAAGTGGGGCCCTCGTTTCTTGGGACCCTATAAAATCAAGAGTCGTATCAATCAAGTTTCTTCTCAGCTCCACCTTCCTCCCTCCCTCCGAATCCATAACTCCTTCCATGTCTCCCTTCTTAAACCTGCTGTCTTTAACCGTTTTTCTCCCAAGCTTGTTTCTCCCACCCCTGTCGCCGGTACCTCCGATATATTCTCTGTCAAGGAGATCTTGGCGACCAAGATCTCCCGGGGGAAAAGATTTTTTTTGGTCGACTGGGAGGGCTGTGGTCCTGAGGAGAGGTCATGGGAGCCGGAGGAGAACATCCTGGACCGCAGTCTCATCCTCAAGTTCCTCGGTACCAAAAGGAGAGGGAGACCAAAGGGGGGGGGGGGTACTGTTACGCTGAGCGCTCCGGGCCTCCTGCTGGTCTCGGATCGCTCACAGCGTATGCCTCCAGGCAGCACTCCAGCGTCTCAGCGTGTGCGTCCCCGCTCTCTAGGGCGCGCGCGCCGGGACTCTTAGATTCAAAGGGCCAGTGCACCAGTGATTGGTGCCTGGCCTAAAGTGGTTATTAAGGGTTAAGGTTTGTGAGAGCTAGTGCTGACTTAATTAGGCTTCACCTGTGCACTACCCATAAATACCTTCTCCTCCCACAGCTTCCTGCCGGATCTTTGTGCCTTGTGCCTTTGTGAAAGCGTTCCCTGCTGTGTTTGTTTGCTTTGCCTGTTGCCGAACCCGTTGCTACCGACTACTCGCCTTTGAACCTTTGCCGCCTGCCCTGACCTCTGCTACGTCCGACTACGCTCTTGCCTACTCCCTGTGTACCACGCCATATCAGCTGCCAGAGGGGTCGAGTTGTTACTAGGGGACACGACCTGGTAGTTACCGCTGCAGCAAATCCATCCCGCCTTGCGGCGGGCTCTGGTGAAGACCAGTAACTGCTTAGAACCGGTCCTCTAGTACAACCCGTGCCATCGCCTCTCTGGTCCAGAGGATCCACTACCAGTCCTGCCGGTTCGTGACAGGAGCTGTGTAAGAAAAGTGATGATTTCTCAGTTCAGGCTGAAAGTCTAGTGAAGAAGGCAAGTGATATAAAGCTTGAAAAAAAAGCAAACACCACCTAGTGGAGAAAACTAAGGCTGTTGGTGAAAACGTGAAGCAAATTAATAAGTGCCTTTCCGGGAATATTTCCAAAATGGAATTGGTGAAAGACAGGTGGCAGAAGTTTGATCGTGATCTTGAGATACATTCCATGTGGAGTTCAGATAAAGAAAAGGAACTAGGTGACCTTGAGCGGTCAAATAGTTCAGCAGATATGCAATTCAACCAAATCAAGGAAATACTAAAGGAGCTACAACGGAAAAGTAGTGCAATAGCAGAAAATGCATTGAAGAAACCTGTAATAGACTGTGTTGCAGTTCCATGCTTCTTCACTGATGCAGAGAGGAGGTCTGTAATGGATACCACCCAAATCGCTGGGTTCAACTGTCTACGGCTAATTAATGAAGCCACTGCCTTTGACCCATATGATGGTGGAAGGAAAGTTGATAAAGTACAGACATTTCTTGGAACAAAGCCAAGTGAAGCATTGGTTCTCAAAGTTTTGTGGAAATCATTTATTGATTGCAGAGAGAGGCGGCTCAAGAATGTTGAAGACATTAAGACTAGGACAATTGAGTTACCTATGGATCACGGTCCTCCATGGCGGATAGGACAGACGGTTATGCAGGACAAACTTGAGAAGGAGCGAAATGATGCCAAAAATGCAGTTGAGGATTGTGTATATGAGATGAGGGACAAGCTGTCTGGCATTTATAAGAAATCTGTCAATGAAGATGACAGAAACAGTTTCATCCTGAAGCTTGAAGATGCAGAGAATTGGCTATATGAAGATGGAGAGGATCAGCCAAAAGTGTATATAGACAAGCTAACAGACTTAAAGAAAGAGCCACCCCTACAAGCATTTCAACAAAGGTTAGCAGTTGTTAATGAACCGGGGAGGGAAATAAATTCATATGAGCATGAAAGACAGTGGCTGAATGAAAAAGCAAAGCAGATTGCTCAGAAGGATGTATCTCTGGCAGCTGAAGCAGACAAAGAATCGAATGGACTGAACATTACTTGGGAAGATACTAGGAGGCTTATCAGTGAGAGTCAAGAGCAGTGCCTGACACATGCGGGCCTGGAAATCTGTGTCCCAACCCTAGGGTTGAAACAAGAGGAGGGGGTATGTGACAGGAAGTCAGGTAAATCTGTGGATGTTGTCACAGACAGGAGATACATGTCTGCTTGGTTTAGACAATTCACCAATTACTATAGGGTGTCGGCTGCAGAGGTAGCCAGCAGGAAGTTGAAAAACCTTCAGCTATTCAGAATGAGGAAATTAAGGCCTCTATAATTTGTCCAGAGGAAGTCTATTGATTGCTGCCTCCTGACGCTGTGTGAGTAGAGGAGGACAGTCAGATGGGTGCCTCCTGAAGCTGTGTGAGCATGGGAGAGGAATGCCTCCTGAAGCGATGTGCGCTGAGGAGGGTAAAAAGAGTGAAGACTTCTCAAGGTGAGGTCTTGGATTGTTTTCTATGTGAAGAGAAAAACAAAGGAATGTTTTCTATGTGAAGAGAAAAGAGACATTTTCTGTGTGAAGAGAAAATAAATGGACTATTGATGGTCTGCTGTATGATCAGCCAAGTCTGCCCAACAGTAGGTTGGGGACAAACTCCTTAGGTAGGTTCCTGTGTGTGAGAAGGTAGCCGCCCACAGTGGCAAGGGTTTATTTTATTTTATGTTTATTTTGAAGTATGCTGTTTTTGATGCTTGCACTTGTGTGAAGAAAATTGCAAGAATAAAACCATACACTGTTGTTTGTGACCACTTCTCGGCTATCTCCCTGTGTAACTAACTCCCCCAAGGGGTCATCCACACCCGCCACTGAGCTAATCCCCCACAAGCTGTCTGCAGTGTAAATGTATGACCCTATATGAGATGACAACACTGAGGTTTCCTAGATCTCACCACTACCTGTTCTTTAAAAGACATTTGTATCACTGCATATATCTGCTTAGTTCATAATTATGGTTTTAATGTGGACCCGGGTGTGCACTCCTGTATGGCAACTTTGCCTGTTTTAATTGCATGTTCTATGTAGTCTGCTCATTATGCATTGTCTGTCAATTTGATACTTAATAAATCTTGATTTAATTAGAAGAGACTGTGTCGGTCTATTCCCCTCCTCCCCTTATTAAACGCCTTTGGGTCCTTCCCTACCTTTTTGCTTCAAAATAAAATCCCCCCTCAATCTAAAAGCCAAGTGAATCGAACACCCCAGGCCATATAGGAAGCAGCCAAAAGGCTGATTTTATGTCTGATTTAGCCAGGAGGGCTTCCTGACCAAAGGTTCTAATGACAGATACTGCTTGCTCAAATGTGACAAAAGAAACTGATGTTATATCCTCATTGATTTCATCATTCAGAGACAAACCCTTTGGGAATGTGATTTGGAGAATAATCCTATATTCATTTGGTTCTTTAGGTTCATTGGGCACTAGCTCTGGTGGTAACAGGCAAAATTACTGAAAGGGAGGTGGAAAAAAGGGCCTGCGGTTCTCCCTTCTTTGATTTCTTTGCTTAGCCTACCGCAAACAATGCCTGGTAAAGCGATCACCAATTTCAAACTATCAATCCAGAAACAGCCCTGACCCGACTAAGGGGGCAGGTAAAAGCCATCTCAAAACCTTCAATGAGCATGCGCCTGATCCGTATGTCTGGGAAGTTGCTTAGCCATAGAAGCATTTTTATTAGACTCAATGGTGTCCATGCTTTTTTGAAAAAGCTCCCTCCCAGACACAGGGACCTGTGGATTAGACCACTGATAGCACCTCACTGCAGGATGTGAGCCAGCACAATACATACATGTCTACCCTGCATGTTTTCAGAAATCGACACTGTGATTCATTGTAAGAAAAGCAGGTTCCTTTCTTAAAAGGAAGAAATGAAGCAGCCATTACTGGGGGCTTCTAAACATGTGTTCACTGAGGAGTCATAAGATTCAGGCAAATGCCAATATCCTTAGATCCCCATTTATTGTTTGGGTAAACTGCCAGTTTCTGTCATCATAATGGAACCAAGCCAGGGACTCAAATGCCTGTAAGCCTCGTGACATTGTCCAGATGCTGAAAAAACTTGAACAGAGATCAGGCCTTCTCTCACCTAGCATACTTGCATAAATTGTAAAGGCCTGTGACCAATTTGCAAATGTTCTGGCCACAGAACGCATTTCCTCTTCCTCTGTGCCATTTATTTTTTGACCAAAATCCTTCTGACTGGGTAGTTATGATAAGATATCTTGCCAAATGTTTTCTTTAACACCAACTGCTAAATGAAAACCCAAAGGTCACAATTCAATGCTTCTCTATGAGAACTTTCTGCCACCCCTGGCATGATGACAGGTTGAGTAGGAGCAGGAGTTAACTGAGGCTGGGTCCAATCAGACTAGACCTGCAAATGCATAACTGGCTGACAAGAGGGAGCTACAGAAGTGTCAGCGACTGATGCAGTAGAAGAATTAGCATGCATCGTGGGGACACTAAGGTTACCAAGATCAAATGTGTAGGTGTGCAAACAGCAGCAGGGGGGGAGGTGTGGGTAAAGATGGAAAACCCACAAAACTAAGTAGCTGGGATAGTGAGGAGAGAAAACTAATTTCTCTTCAAGTGCAAAATAAGATGCTGAATGCTGCCCCAAAATCGATGCTTGGTCCTGAAGAGTTGAGAGTGTGATTGCTGCTTTCCAGTACTGTTTACCACTTGGCTAACCCTCCTTGAGTTCCTGAAGCTGCGGGCCTCTGATGGGTAGTAGGGACACCTAGGTTTTCTGGTCCACTTCTGCAAGGGTCCTGCCTCTTTCTCCCAGCAATCCCGTGACCTGCCAGTTTCTTGCCCCCAGCAGCGTTGGGATGTGTGTCAGACTTCTGGATCAGCGTCCTGCTGAGCCTCATCCTGGGATTTTTCCTCGGCTTGGTGTTGGAAGTCCTCATCAGTGGGTGTCACGAACCTGGTTGGAGGCTGAGGTGACGAGAGGGCTCCCCTTGCGGCTGAGTGCAGAGCACCCCTGGAGATGGTGACAGAGGGTGCTGTGCCCAAAGGTCACTGGTTGCCTGCAGGTGTAGCTGTGTCAGGAATCGGATCCGCAGTAGGAAAGACAGTCACTTGGATCACTGGAAGTGCAGGCAGGTTAGTGCAAATCAAGGTCAGAAGCCAGGCCGAGGGTCAAACACAGGTAGTCAATCAGGAGCAGGCAGGGAGAAGTCCGTAAGGCAAGCCGGGTTCAGAGCAGGAGAAAGCCAGAGCAGGTCAAGGATAGCCGGGTCGGTAACGGGTAGTCAATCAAGCAGGAGTTTCAAGGCACAAGGCAATCAGGTACTATCTGAAGATAATCCAGCAATGAATGGCAGCCAGTGCTGAGTTTATATAGGAAGTGGGTGTTGATAATTGTCCCTAATTAGGACGTCCCACATGGCCATTTTGGAATTAGCATACATGTCATTTCCTGACAGTCCTGCGCAGCCATTTTGGAAATTGGCATATCTGCCATTCCCTGACAGTCCCGCGCGGCCATTTTGGAAATTGGCATCTTTGCCATTCTTTATCAATTTCTTCCCTGTCAGTGGGCAATGATAAATTTTGACCACACTGCCTCTGATGACCTTCTCCCAGCAGGCCAGTAGCAGTTTTGCACCTGTCTGACAAGCTGAAGCTCTGGAAGGTTTAGTGGGCTTTAGAGAACAGGCAGTTCCTTTTGCCTTGTTGAGGTTAGAGCTGGATAACCCACCAGAAGCAGCCTATGGAAATGAATGTTGGCCTGAAGTCAAAGACATGGATGGGGAAGCAGATTATAGGCAGCTTCTAAGCCAGGCTTCTCCTTAATGGACCATTTGCTCTGTGAGGACAAATTGTTTGAAGATTCAGACTGTTGTACCAGACCGCAGATGCTGACACCTATAAAGGAAAACATTTCGTCCCCATTGATTGTTTGCTTGCTTTGCCATTAAATTTCGCTTGCCCAGGATCAAAGCAAAGATTATTTTCTGGCAATAGCTGTCATCTGTAGATAATGGATATACAGTAGATATTAGACAATACCTCTAAATATACCAGTAGCGCAAACTAAGCAAAAAGAAAGTGCCATAGATAGTGTAAGTATAACTAATAGGACTGCACAAAGTCCAACTGTTCCACAGATGTCACACTAGCAGCAGGAAATGATCATAATAGCATATAACTGTCCATGCTCCTTCAATCCATCTCCTGGGATGATTGGATATACAAGTGTGTTTCTCAAAAGGGTCACCACCACCACCGTGCTCCAAGGGGGGAGGAGAAATGCCCACTCACCAGATGCTGTGGCCCAACCCACTTTCGTGTTTGAGCATTCAAGCTTATAAAGTTGGTCACTGGTCACAGTTATCCACACCGGGAGTCACACCAACACAGCTAATAGAAGCTCGGCAGCATATGGAGAGAAAAGCACAATCCCAATAGCGTGATACCATTTTTTAAAAGCTTTATTCAATATAAAATTAGGTAACACACTCACATTTTCTGTATATCATCAATCGCATATCACAGTGAACATTAGGAGAGGGATGCCCTTCGGGAGATGATGTCCAGGCTCCACGCCGTGGACCTCGCGCCTTCCGGGTGTTCCGAACTCCTCTGACGTAAAACTGGTTACACCGCCTGGTCACGCCCCGACGCGTTTCGTGATTTCCACTTCTTCCCCGGGAGCGTGACCGCGGCGGTTCGGCGGTAACCTTAAATACCCGTGCCCATCACCCTTCAGGGCGGGGCTGGGATTCACGTCATCAGCCATTGGTTGTTACTATGGTGCTCTGACCAATAGCGGACTAGGTTCACCAAGTGACCTTCTCTCATGCCGCTGATGTCTATGGTAAGTCGCCCTTCAACCCGGAACTGTAACACTACTCACAGACCGGAAGTGTATCTCCCATTCTGCGGAGGGCGGACTATGGAAAGGAATTCCTAACGAGCACCACACCTTCACTAACCGATGGACCGATGTTGCACATTGCCAGAGTATATATAAAAAATATATAAAAAACTATAACGTTATAAGATTATATATACTGTCGCCTCCCATTGGTAGCTTGTGTCATGCTCTGACCAATGGTATCTTAGTACCCGGACCAATCAGCTTACATCCTACTAATATAACATTTGGCCCGGAACAATAATATTAACCCACGGCCGGATGTATGGACTCCACCCACCGGAAGACAAAGTATATAAACAAGGGTTTGATATATACATAATTCACCCTAAAAAACGAGCACAACAGCGCCACCTTCCAATGGGCCAGTGTTACAAAACTGTAGATGATTTGGTCATCAATATGGAGCCAATCTAAATCCATATCCCAAAGTATTAAAAATGAACAAAATCATAAAACCACAAAAGAACTGAAACTTCTCGGAAACAGTGAGCAATAATCAGAATATAAAATATAAGGTTAAAATATAAGGTTAAAATAGAGACACTAAACATATAACATAATAATCTACAAACTAAATTGTATGTTTAAAGACATGAATATGTGCGCGGAACTCCAGATGAATCATAGTTCCCCTCACACACATCATCCTAAAATAAAACCATGAGCATAAATAAAATAGAATTGGAAATTAAAACTAATAATCACTAATAAAACAATTTAAATCCAACTCTATATTCAATCCTACAGGGCTCAAAGATTGGGTCTGGAATATCCATTTGGTTTCGCACTTTGATAATTCCCTAACCCAATTCGCACCCCTCCACGGGGGTGTGACCCGCTCGATGCCCCAGAATTGTAAACAACTGGGGTCTCGTTTGTGATGTGAGCGGAAATGGGCTGGGACACTGTGCTCTTGTTTACCCTTAATGATGTTGCTGATATGCTCACCAACTCTTATTGTCAAAGTGCGCTTGGTTCGCCCTATATAGATGATTTTGCAGGGACACATTAGTGCATACACCACATGCGTGGTGTCGCACGTAATAAAATGTTTAATGTCAAAATCCCTATCAATTGCTGCAACATGGAAGGACTCCCGTCTTCTCTGATTGTGAGGGGTAAAAGAACATGACTTGCATCTTCCACATTTATGGAACCCTCGTCTACCTGGGAAGAAAGATGTGTCAGGGGGGTTCAGAACCTTCTTCACCACCCTGTCCCCAAAACTTGGGGCCCTTCGGTAGATAAAGGATGGGACCTCAGGTAAAACAGGACCCAATGTGGTATCCATCTGCAAGATGTACCAGTGGGTTCTAAAGATGGCCTCTATTTTTTTATAGTCCTCACAATAATCAGACAAGAAGCTCCATTGTTTGTCATCAGACCCATTATTGGGTCTAATCACATTCTGCAAACATGTTGCTCGGGGGATCTCCAAGATATTCCCAATCTCTTTCTCAAGAGATTGTTCATCTTATCCTTTTTGGACAAATCTCTCCTTCAGGACATTCGTTTGGGCAATAAAGTCTTCATCAAATGTACAGTTCCGCCGTACTCGCATGAACTGGCCACGCGGAATGTTACGCAGCCAGTTCGGGTGGTGTCCACTTTGAATAGACAGGTAACTGTTTCGATCTGTGGACTTGAAGAAGACAGACGTGGTTAACTTGCCCAAACCTTTCTTAATATTCACGTCCAAGAAGTGGATTTCCGTTTGGCTCCAATTGAACTCCAATTTGATGTTATTTGTATTTGCGTTCAGATGACTCATAAAATTCAACAATGATGGTTCTGTATCATTCCATACAAAGATGATGTCATCTATGAACCTACGGTAAAAAAGTAGTTCCGGTCTCTCCCTGCAAAACACATGTTTGTCCTCCCATTCTGCCATAAAAAGGTTGGCAAGGCTGGGAGCAAACTTTGCTCCCATTGCCACACCTTTCTTCTGGCTGTAGAATGACTGATGATACCAGAAATAGTTATGCCCTAGACAAAAGACAAAGATTTTAAAACAAATCAGGTCTATTGTTGGCAGGCTGACCAATCTTTATATGGAATAGCTCCACTGGCTCCCACAGCCCCTGAGGTGGAAGCATCCGGAGCTTCATTGGGAGCAACGGTACAGGGTGATGAACCCAGGACACCCAATGTGGTTAACAGGTTTCAAGCTAGACCCCCAAACCCCGTTTGAAACACCACACTGGAAAGGGTCCCCAAGGAGGGGACACCAGAGGCAACGTGGCAGGCCTCGTGGGAATCAAAGGGGGGGCACAAGAGGCTACCCCCAACCCAACTATGTAAACACCCATAATTATTATCAACCATTAGTGGGACAGGATGCGAGTGGAGATGGCACCCCACGCCGTCAACCTTTTTTAGGGAGGGGCAGGGGGAGGGGGAAGAGTCGGACCCAAACCCGGGGACATCAAGGGGAATATCGGGGAAACCCAAATCCCAATCCAAATCAGCATTTAAACCACAACGAGGAGTCAGAGCGGGACGGCGAATCCAACGCCAGAAAAAGAAGGAGGGAATGACAGGACAGGATATCTATAGTATCAGCTCTGTCACTTTAACAGATAAAGAACTCCATATATTGGACCAGGGTCTGAAATGTGCCCCAAGACGGACCCTTAATAAATTCAGTACATACATTGACACTCACAAGTACATACGCAAACTTACCATTAAGAAATACCTTATCAATAACCCTATTAATTCCGTGAGTAACACCAATCCTAATATGGCTGTTAATAGCGGTTTAAAAAATAAATCAATATGGAATCCCCCGGTCAGAAATAACCAGGCGGTGGAGGTATTTAAGAGTTTAGTTTTGAAGGATCTCCAGAAACTTCCGATTGACCACTCAGTTAAGAATAAGAGTAGGCATATACAGGAGGGCCTGGAGTCCCTCGAACAGAGGATGGACATTATCATCCGACCCGCCGACAAGGGTGGGGGAGTGGTGATAATGGACCCAGAACTCTATCACCAACAATTACGAGATATGTTGGCAGATGAAACCACGTATGTACTGTTGTCAAAGGATCCAACTAGCGATTTTGAAATGGACCTGAGGGTCTTGGTAGACCAGGGTTATAAGAACCATGTGTTAACAAAGAAAGAGAAACAATACCTGGTCCCGAGTGCGTGTAGAATACCTATAGTATACACATTACCCAAGGTCCATAAGGACCCGAAGTGTCCTCCGCCGCGCCCAATAGTCAACGGAATTGGGTCTGTATGTGCTAGGTTGGGCCAATATCTGGACACCTTCCTTCAACCTAGTGTTGTAACTACAAGGGCATACCTGAAAGACACCAAGGATCTGCTTATGTCGTTGGATGATGTGGTCTTGGGGGACGACTCGTCCGCATTTCTGGTGACGGCGGACGTGTCGTCCCTCTACACCATCATCCAACATGAGGATGCTCTATTGGCCTTAAATTGGGCCCTAAGCAAAAGGGACAATTTACCGCATAACCAGAAATTGTTCATCCGGAATGCCCTAGACTTTTGTCTAGGGCATAACTATTTCTGGTATCATCAGTCATTCTACAGCCAGAAGAAAGGTGTGGCAATGGGAGCAAAGTTTGCTCCCAGCCTTGCCAACCTTTTTATGGCAGAATGGGAGGACAAACATGTGTTTTGCAGGGAGAGACCGGAACTACTTTTTTACCGTAGGTTCATAGATGACATCATCTTTGTATGGAATGATACAGAACCATCATTGTTGAATTTTATGAGTCATCTGAACGCAAATACAAATAACATCAAATTGGAGTTCAATTGGAGCCAAACGGAAATCCACTTCTTGGACGTGAATACTAAGAAAGGTTTTGGGCAAGTTAACCACGTCTGTCTTCTTCAAGTCCACAGATCGAAACAGTTACCTGTCTATTCAAAGTGGACACCACCCGAACTGGCTGCGTAACATTCCGCGTGGCCAGTTCATGCGAGTACGGCGGAACTGTACATTTGATGAAGACTTTATTGCCCAAACGAATGTCCTGAAGGAGAGATTTGTCCAAAAAGGATATGATGAACAATCTCTTGAGAAAGAGATTGGGAATATCTTGGATATCCCCCAAGCAACATGTTTGCAGAATGTGATTAGACCCAATAATGGGTCTGATGACAAACAATGGAGCTTCTTGTCTGATTATTGTGAGGACTATAAAAAAATAGAGGCCATCTTTAGAACCCACTGGTACATCTTGCAGATGGATACCACATTGGGTCCTGTTTTACCTGAGGTCCCATCCTTTATCTACCGAAGGGCCCCAAGTTTTGGGGACAGGGTGGTGAAGAAGGTTCTGAACCCCCTGACACATCTTTCTTCCCAGGTAGACGAGGGTTCCATAAATGTGGAAGATGCAAGTCATGTTCTTTTACCCCTCACAATCAGAGAAGACGGGAGTCCTTCCATGTTGCAGCAATTGATAGGGATTTTGACATTAAACATTTTATTACGTGCGACACCACGCATGTGGTGTATGCACTAATGTGTCCCTGCAAAATCATCTATATAGGGCGAACCAAGCGCACTTTGACAATAAGAGTTGGTGAGCATATCAGCAACATCATTAAGGGTAAACAAGAGCACAGTGTCCCAGCCCATTTCCGCTCACATCACCAACGAGACCCCAGTTGTTTACAATTCTGGGGCATCGAGCGGGTCACACCCCCGTGGAGGGGTGCGAATTGGGTTAGGGAATTATCAAAGTGCGAAACCAAATGGATATTCCAGACCCAATCTTTGAGCCCTGTAGGATTGAATATAGAGTTGGATTTAAATTGTTTTATTAGTGATTATTAGTTTTAATTTCCAATTCTATTTTATTTATGCTCATGGTTTTATTTTAGGATGATGTGTGTGAGGGGAACTATGATTCATCTGGAGTTCCGCACACATATTCATGTCTTTAAACATACAATTTCGTTTGTAGATTGTTATGTTATATGTTTAGTGTCTCTATTTTAACCTTATATTTTAACCTTATATTTTATATTCTGATTATTGCTCACTGTTTCCGAGAAGTTTCAGTTCTTTTGTGGTTTTATGATTTTGTTCATTTTTAATACTTTGGGATATGGATTTAGATTGGCTCCATATTGATGACCAAATCATCTACACTTTTGTAACACTGGCCCATTGGTAGGTGGCGCTGTTGTGCTCGTTTTTTAGGGTGAATTATGTATATATCAAACCCTTGTTTATATACTTTGTCTTCCGGTGGGTGGAGTCCATACATCCGGCCGTGGGTTAATATTATTGTTCCGGGCCAAAGGTTATATTAGTAGGATGTAAGCTGATTGGTCCGGTTACTAAGATACCATTGGTCAGAGCATGACACAAGCTACCAATGGGAGGCGACAGTATATATAATCTTATAACGTTATAGTTTTTTATATATTTTTTATATATACTCTGGCAATGTGCAACATCGGTCCATCGGTTAGTGAAGGTGTGGTGCTCGTTAGGAATTCCTTTCCATAGTCCGCCCTCCGCAGAATGGGAGATACACTTCCGGTCTGTGAGTAGTGTTACAGTTCCGGGTTGAAGGGCGACTTACCATAGACATCAGCGGCATGAGAGAAGGTCACTTGGTGAACCTAGTCCGCTATTGGTCAGAGCACCATAGTAACAACCAATGGCTGATGACGTGAATCCCGGCCCCGCCCTGAAGGGTGATGGGCACGGGTATTTAAGGTTACCGCCGAGCCGCCGCGGTCACGATCCCGGGGAAGAAGTGGAAATCACGAAACGCGTCGGGCGTGACCAGGCCCCGTCAGAGGAGTTCGGAACACCCGGAAGGCGCGAGGTCCACGGCGTGGAGCCTGGACATCATCTCCCGAAGGGCATCCCTCTCCTAATGTTCACTGTGATATGCGATTGATGATATACAGAAAATGTGAGTGTGTTACCTAATTTTATATTGAATAAAGCTTTTAAAAAAATGGTATCACGCTATTGGGATTGTGCTTTTCTCTCCATATGCTGCCGAGCTTCTATTAGCTGTGTTGGTGTGACTCCCGGTGTGGATAACTGGGACCAGTGACCAACTTTATAAGCTTGAATGCTCAAACACGAAAGTGGGTTGGGCCACAGCATCTGGTGAGTGGGCATTTCTCCTCCCCCCCTTGGAGCACGGTGGTGGTGGTGACCCTTTTGAGAAACACACTTGTATATCCAATCATCCCAGGAGATGGATTGAAGGAGCATGGACAGTTATATGCTGTTATGATCATTTCCTGCTGCTAGTGTGACATCTGTGGAACAGTTGGACTTTGTGCAGTCCTATTAGTTGTACTTACACTATCTATGGCACTTTCTTTTTGCTTAGTGTGCGCTACTGGTATATTTAGAGGTATTGTCTAATATCTACTGTATATCCATTATCTACATTTTTGAAGTTAAGTAGCTGCACTGCCATTTCATTTTATTTTTCAGTGATTGGTCCTCATCTAGCGCTTGGGTCAGCTTATTATCATTATTGGTTTTCGGTGGGCATATAAGCTTTCTTTTCATAATAGCTGTCATCTGTTCTTTCTTATCAGTTACTAGGATGTTGGGTGGCCGAAAGGGGAGAAGGGTTGAAAGGCATCCCGGGGGCCTAAAACAAATAAACAGAGAAAGCCACCAGAAAGATTATGTACCTTTTTATTGTGCTAGTTCAATTAAAGCTGTCAACCACAGCAGGCCAATAGAGGAAGGATAAGGAGAAATGGTCATGGGGGTGACAAGTCCCATGGCAACACTTGGTTATCCCTGTGTGCTCCTAGAATATAAATACAGGCATCCAGCATGACTAGGGGCACCTCCCCTTGTAATTGGCCAGGGCTTTATGAATTGTCATACTCTCATCTGCATGGTTTCTGATTATTATTCAGAACCTTCCCTAGTTTCTTGGATACAGGGAAACTCAAGACAGCATGAGCAGCACCAGAGCACACTGAGCAGGCTACAGTAAATAATCACAGCTCTTTAATGGCAGACAGACATTAAATTTACCTAGCTTAGCTGTTACTCTGTTAAACAGAGAAACCAAAAATTATTCTATTCTAATCCTAGCATCCATCTAGGATGGGTGCTACAAGTTCACATAATTAGAAATGGCAGAAATGTAAATGTATTGATGCATGTGTGATATAAGTAAAAGAACAAACAGAACCAATTCATAAAAACCAATGAACAATAAAACAAAAGTCACCATAATATGTCACAGAAAGGTTCCCCAGCACAAACATACAAGTTAGTAACATGGATGTGCTCTCTTTATACTTCAGAAATGAATGAGGATAATTTTATGGCCATTTAAATCTTCTAGAGCATCTAACACTACCCTGTCCCCAGACTGTCAGTGCTGCTGTCCAAAAGTGTTTGCATTGCACCTCCATGCAGTGTGGAGACACCCTAAGACAGGAAGTGTGTTACTGGCTGAATCACCAAGTGAAAATAAAGAAAAAAAAAAGAAAGAAAAAATATGAATGCAGCCCCTACATCAAATGATTGGTAAGGTGCAATATATAAAAAAACTGTTTTGGGGTTTATTATCACATGAAATACTTTATTGCATGTATTACATACTAGTGTACACAATGCTTTGTTTTACTATGAACAAAGGCCAATTAACTTTTTCATTCGTTGTCTTCTCAACATCTCCTAGGTTTCGCCCAAAGCAAAACAAAGTCAGCTGGTGAAAGCTCTCTATGACTTCAAGTCCATGGAGCCAGATGAACTTAGCTTCAATACCAATGATGTCATCGAAGTGCTGGACAACTGTAATGCTTACTGGTGGATGGGAAAGTTAGGGGAAAATGTTGGGCTTTTCCCATCAAATTATGTAGATAGCATCAACCGATGACAGCAGGTGTATGTCTAGGTACTAAAATATTCCTCTGTTTTTTTCCTGAGAGTTTTCTTCACATTATTAGAACATATTGTATGCAAGGCAACCAGTGAAGGTTTCCAGACAAGAGTACCAGTTAATGGGTGTTATAGATTAGGGTGGGAGGGAACTGTCATTATCACCTTATTCTCCTTGTTATGTTGTAGTATTTTACTGACCTGATGTAACTAATAAAACAGATCAATACTGATTATTATGTTCTTAATTTGGTCTTGAGTTTGTATCCTACTTCAGAGTGTTTAAACACACAAGAGTTCCTCAAATATTAAATATCTCTGCTTCCTACCGGATTCATTTTGAAAAATGATCAACCGATTTGAATTCTGTAGCTGGTTGTTAGGGAGCGGGCCGGGAAGCATCAGTGTGAAGAAAAAATGTCTCTGTGTCTAGTTGCATGCCTTGCAATTCTATCACCTAAGGCCCATCATTTTTTAACACCCCATATTAAAAAATTATATAAATCAGTAATTCAGCACACACCATGCCATATTCTGTGTGTGATAAAGTTGTGCTAATGGTGGGAGAGGCTTAAAGTGGTTTTAAACTCAGAAGGTTTTTTTATCTTAATACATTCTATGCATTAAGTTAAAAAGCCTTCTGTGTGCAGCCGCTCCCCTCAGCCTCCCTAATACTTACCTGAGCTCATCTCGATCCAGCAATGTTGCAGGAGTGTCTCGGCTGCCCAAGACTCTCCCTCCTCATTAGCTGAGACGGCAGCACGGTGTCATTGGCTTCTATTTGCTGTCAATCAAAGTCATTGAGCCACTGAGGAGGAAGAGGGGGTGGGGCCTGACCACAGCTCCATGTCTGAATGGACACATGGAGCTGTGGCTCAGTTCAGGTGCCCCTATAGCAAGCTGCTTGCTGTGGGGGCACTCAAAGGAGGGAGGGGCGAAGAGAGCCTGAGAGGGACCCGAAAAAAGAAGGATCTGGGCTGCTCTGTGCAAAACCACTTCACAGAGCAGGTAAGTATAACATGTTTGTTATTTTGTAACAAAAAAAACTTTAGTATCACTTTAAAAAAGCATGTTAAATAAACCCTGAGTCTACTCATTGTATACACAGCACACATACTGTATGCCACAGTCCTTGTGCCCACAAAATATGCTTTAACTACTGACCCACACGCAACAGTCTAGCAGACATGTACTACAAATACCACAATTATTTTAGAAAAATTAAACTATTCCATTACATATGCTTTTCTACACAAGGAATTTCAGGATTTTCTATTGTACTTGAGTACAGTGGTCAGAAGTATGTTTTAAAAAAAAAAAAAACCCAGTGTACAGAGTTCACTGGTCAGGAGTATGAAATGTACAACATAGTGCCTACAGTGCAGGGCTCAGGAGTGAGTAACATAGAGAGTGCTGGGCCCAGGAGTGCATTAGGCACAGAGTGAAGGGGCCAGAAGTGCATAACACAGAGTGCAAGGCTCAGCAGTGCAAAAGGCACAGAGTGAAGGGGCCAGGAGTACATAATGCAGACAAAGCAGCACTCAGGAGTACGTAATGCAGAGAATGCTGCCCTCAGGAGTGTGTAATGCAGAGAGTGCTGGGCTCAGGAGTGTGTAATGCAGAGAGTGCTGGGCTCAGGAGTGTGTAGTGCAGACAGTGCAAGGCTCAGAAGTGTGTTACGCATCAAGTGAATGGGCCAGGACTACGTTATTTATGGAGTGCAGAGATCAGGAGAGCGTAACACACAAAGTGTGTGGGTCAGAAGTGTGTAATGCAGGGAATGCAGGGTTCAGGAGCGTGTAACACAGAGAGTGCAGAGGTCAGCAGTGCATAACACAGAGTTCAGGATTCAGAAGTGTGTAAAACACAGAATGCAGGAGCCAAGAATTGCATATCACACAGAGTGCAGGAAGTCAGGAGTGCATACAGCACAGAGTACCGGACTCAGAAATACATAATATACAGATTGCAGGGTTTAGAAGTGTATCATACAAACAGTGCAGGGATCAAGAGTGCACAATGTACAGTGTGTGTGGATCAGGAGTGTGTAAAGCAGAGAACGCAGGGTTCAGAAGTGCAAAACACAGAGAAGGCAGGGGTCAAGAGTGCGTAAAGCAGAGAGTGCAAAAGTCAGGAGTGGTGTAATGCAGAGAGTGCAGGGTTCAGGCGTGCATAATACATAGAGTGCAGGAGTAAGTAAAACAGAGAGTGCAGCTATCAGAAGTACATAGTGCTCAGAATGCAATGTTCAGGAGTGCGTAGCACAGAGAGTGCAGGGCTCAGGAGTGAGTAATGCATAATCTCTGTAGGGTTCAGAAGGGTGTTATGCACAGAGTGCAGGAGTCAGACATTCATTAACAGAGAGTGCAGGGGTCAGGAGTGCTTACCGTAGAGTATGCAGCAGAAGTGCACAACAAACAGAGGACAGGGCTCAGGAATGCTTAAGGTGATCAGACATTTACCCACTTCCCTACCGGCACATTGTAAAATGACGCCGGCAGGAATGCTTTGTCCCTCCGGGCGGATGTCATATGACGTCCACCCATTCTCGCCACTCTCCTGCGCCCCGGGGGGCTTGCAGCAATCGGGGATGAGGCGTGTCCCTCAGGACACAGTCCATCCCCGATCAGTGTAAAGAGCCAATAAAAAATGGCTCTTTACCATGTGACCGGCTGTGTCCAATCAAAGCCAGCCACATGCACTGTCCTTGTGCACACCGCTCGTGTGTGCCTCCAGGGGCGCGTAGAGCGGCGATCAGGGATGGAGAGTGTCACTCTGACACAACCAATCCCAGATCAGGGTAAAAAGCCAATGAAACTGGCTTTTTACCACATGACCAGATTGTGTCCAATCCCAGCCAGTCACAGAATGTAACCTCTGTATGTGGCCAGGTTGTGTAAAAGTCTCACACATGTGGTATGGCCATACTCAGGAGGAGTAGCAGAATGTATTTTGGGGTGAAATTGCAAGTATGCATATGCTGTGTGTGAGAAATAACTTGTTATTATGACAATTTTGTGTAAACAGAAGAAAAAGTATTTCTTTATATATTCTCCTGATGAGTCAAAAAACATGTCAGTTCTGTCCACATAAGGACAGAGTTGACAACGTCCGCATGGGAACATCCCTTTACTCCTAGGGAATTGGGACAACCGTGTTTCTTCGGATACTTTTGTGAATTCTGATTTTATAAGGATGTCGCCCAAATTTTTAGCTCGACTGTTAGGGCGTAAGCCCAGGATGTCTTTTAAAACTTGGTGTGTTACTGAGAATTCCCCAATGTTTCTGCAAAGTTTGACAAACTGCTTCCCATTGTGTTCCGTATTGTGTGATAACCCGTGTTGTATTTTGAGTGTCGTTTTTCTAATAAGGAGGTCCTCTCTTTTACGTGTACCTATTTTTTTCTTTGCTTTTCTTAGTTGTCTATGAGTATACCCCCTCTCTCTAAAATGTTTGTAGAGGTCATTACTTTCATGGACAAAATCTTCATGTTTAGAGCAATTCCGCTTAATTCTAAGGAATTGCCTTATTGGTATTTCGCAGCTAAATTTCGCTCATGATTAAGAGTAGCAATTGCATTTCCTACATGTCATATTGCAAGATTTTTCTCAGACTGTGAAACAGCTTTATAGAAAACTCTGCAGTTTTGTTTTAAGGATGTTACGCATTTTCTTTTTTTTGCGTCAGTGAATACATTGTTTCCCATTTTTTCTGATAGTCAGTCATTTTTTACCATTCCTTGCCACCTACACAACTCCATTGAGTGTCAGGACTTCCGCATGTGATTCGAGCTTCCAAGGGGACTTCTGTCAGGGAGTACATCTTTATCATAAGACATTAATACAGCAAACGCTGTGGAATTCCCCTACCCCTGTCAATTGATATTAATCTACAACGGCCGGTGTTGCTATTTTTGTGTATATGTGTGTCATGTCTTGTCTTCAGTGTTCCATGTCACTTTCTTATTTATCTATTAATGTTCAAGCACCTGCATGTTAATTATATTTGCATATGTTCCAATACCATTATTAACCACTTTAAGACCGGAAGATTTTCCCCCTAATGACCAGGCCCTATTTTGCGATTCAGCACTGCGTTAATTTAATGGACAATTTCCCGGTCGTGCTATGCTGTACCCAAGCAAAATTTAAGTCCTTTTTTTCCCACAAATAGAGCTTTCTTTTGGTGGTATTTGATCACCTGTGCAATTTTTATTTTTTGCGCTATAAACAAAAAAAGAGTGACAATTTTGAAAATTACAATACAATATTCTTGACATTCTGCTATATGACATTCTCAAAAAAAAAAAAATTAAAAACCAACATTTTTTAACATTTTAGGCCAATATGTTGTCTGCTACATATTTTTGGTAAAAAAAAATCGCAATAAGCATATTTTGATTGGCTTGGGCAAAAGTTATTGCATCTACTAACTATGGGAAAGATTTATGTCATTTTTATTGTTTTTTTTTTTTACTAGTAATGATCTGCGATTTTTTGCAGGACTTCGACAATGCGGCGGACAGATTGGACCCCTAACTGACATTTTTGACATTTTGGGGGTACCAGTGGCATTACTACAGTAATCAGTGCTAAAAATTAGTGATGGACGAACATCGGCCGGAGCGGTTCGCGAACGTCAGCCACAAATCTTCTCAAAAGTCCGCGAACTGCAAGTTACCTGACAGCAAAGAACATAGTATTCTGTGGCTGAAGGTACATTAGGCATTCACAGGATACAGAAGTAAGTGTCGGCCAGTATAGGCCCCAAAAATTAGCCCACATGGGTTTAACTAACAGCTAAGAACGTAGTATTCTGTGGCTTAAGGTTCATTAGGCATTCACAGGATACAGAAGTAAGTGTCGGCCTGTATAGGCCCCAAAAATTACCCACACGTGGGTTTACCTGACAGCTAAGAATGTAGTATTTGTTGGCTGGAGTTACATTAAGCATTCACAGGATACAGAAGTAAGTGTCGGCCAGTATAGGCCCCAAAATTTAGCCCACATCGGTTTACCTGACAGTTCAGAACGTAGTATTTGGTGGCTGGAGGTACATTAGGCATTCACAGGATACAGAAGTAGGTGTCGGCCAGTATAGGCCCCAAAAATTAGCCCACATGGGTTTACCTGTCAGCTAAGAACATAGTATTTGGTGGCTGGAGGTACATTAGGCATTCACAGTATACAGAAGTAAGTGTCGCCCATTCCAGGCCCCAAAAATTTGCCCACATGCGTTTACCTGACAGCTAAGAACATTGTATTATGTGGCTGAAGGTACATTAGGCATTCACAGGATACAGAAGTAAGTGTCGCCCATTCCAGGCCCCAAAAATTAGCCTACATGTGTTTACCTGACAGATAAGATTGTTGTATTCTGTGGCTGAAGGTACATTAGGCATTCACAGGATGCAGAAGTAAGTGTCGGACAGTATATGCCCCAAAAATGAGCCCACATGGGTTTACCTGACAGCTAAGAATGTAGTATTCTGTGGCTGAAGGTACATTAGACATTCACAGGATACAGAAGTAAGTGTCTCCCATTCCAGGCCCCAAAAATTAGCCCACATGGGTTTACCTGTCAGCTAAGAACATAGTATTTGGTGGCTGGAGGTACATTAGGCATTCACAGTATAAAGAAGGAAGTGTCGGCCAGTATAGGCCCCAAAAATTAGCCCACATGGGTCTACCTGACAGCTAAGAAGGTAGTATTCTGTAGCTGAAGGTACATTAGGCATTCACAGGATATAGAAGTAAGTGTCGGCCAGTATAGGCCCCAAAAATTAGCCCACATGGGTTTACCTGACAGCTAAGAACGCAGCTTTTGGTGTCTGGAGGTACATTAGGCATTCACAGGATACAGAAGTAAGTGTCGGCCAGTATAGGCCCCAAAAATTAGCCCACATGGGTTTACCTGACAGCAAAGAATGTAGTATTCTGTGGCTGAAGGTACATTAGGCATTCATAGGATAAAGAAGTAAGTGTCGGCCAGTATAGGCCCCAAAAATTAGCCCACGTGGGTTTACCTGACAGATAAGAACGTAGTATTTGGTTGCTGGAGGTACATTAGGCATTCACAGGATAAAGAAGTAAGTGTCGGCCTGTTTGGCCCCAAAAATTAGCCCACATGGGTTTACCTGACAGCTAAGAACGTAGTACTTGGTGGCTGGAGGTACATTAGGCATTCACAGAAAAAATAATTGTCGGCCCTGAAAGGCCCCAAAAATTTGCCATTCAATGGACATGAAATGCCTTTTATGCAGCTGTATGTAGCAAAACCAAGGACCAGGAATTGCTGTGGGTGGATGGTGGTCTGGCGGATATTTGTGGCCTGGCATGAGGAATTTCAATGAAACATGGTCTACTGGTCACATGTGTTGAATTCCTCAGAGATCCATGCCTCATTCATTTTTATAAATGTGAGGTAGTCTACACTGTCATGAGCTAGGCGAGTGCCCTTATCGGTCACAATCCCCCCTGCTGCGCTGAACGTCCTTTCGGACAGGACACTGGACGGGGGGCAAGCCAACATTTCCATTGCAAATTGTGCAAGCTCTGGCCAGAGGTCAAGCCTGCCCACCCAATAGTCCAGGGGTTCATCATTCCTCAGAGTGTCCACATCGGCCGTTAACCCGATGTAGTCGGACACCTGTCGGTCTAGGCGTTCCCTGATGTTGGATCCGGAGTACAGCTGTAAATGGTTCGGCTGAAAGAAGGATCTCATATCTGAAGTCACCAAGACATCTTCAAACCACCCTCTTCTTGCAGGCGCTGTTGGATTGCTACCAGCAATTGTCTCTCTGTGACTGGAAATTCCTCTGCCAGCGCACGCAAAAGCAGAATGCAGCTTTTCCCACAGCAAGGCCTGGAAGTGCTGCATTCTGACCGCCCTCTGTGATTGTGGTAACATTTCCGCCATTTTTTGTTTGTACCGGTGGTCTAAGTACGTTGCCACCCAGTACTGGTCCTTGGCCTTTATGCTTTTTATACGGGGGGTCCCCCTTAAAACACCAGAGCATGAAGGCCCCCATTCGCACTAAACTGGAAGCGGTGTAGTGGCCTGCTTCCAGCTCATCATCCAGGATAATGTCGTCCTCGATCTCCTCCCCCCATCCACGGATAACACCAGGGATCCCAGAAAGGTTTAAAGCATGCTCTTCTTGCTCCTCCTCATCCTCCCAGCACCCTCCTCCTCTGACTCCTCTTCAGACTCCTGCTGTTGACTCGTCTCAGATGGAGTAGCACCCACTGGGAATTCATCCAACATTGCGACTTCCTCATCTTCCTGCTCCTGCTCCTCGACGGCTTGATCAATGACACAATGCAATGCACGCTCCAGAAAGAAGGCGTAAGGTACGATGTCACTGATGGCGCCCTGGCCGTGAATGACCAGTTTGGTGATCTCATTGAATGGCCGCAGAAGTCTGCATGCGTCCTGCATGAGCAGCCACTGGCGAGGTGAAAAAAACCCAAGCTCCCCAGAACCTGTCCTGCCGCAGAGTTCGTACGTTTCTGCTGGAGCAGCCGATCAAGCATATGCAACGAGCATATGTCGAGTCGGGCAGTCACAAATAAGACGCCTGATGGGCAGGTTGTGTAGCCGCCGATTGTCAGCAAGGCGAGTCATGGCTGTGTAAGATCTTCTGAAATGGCCCGAGATTTTCCTGGCCTGCCGCAAGACGTCCTGGACCCAAGGCTATTTGGCAACGAATTGCTGCACCACCAAGTTCAGGATGTGTGCCATGCATGGCACGTGTTATTTTGTCCTGTTTCAGCGTGCTCAGCAGATTGGCACTGTTGTCGCACACCACTTTACCAACTGTCAAATTCAGCTGTGTCAGCCACTGATCTGCCTGTGAACGCAAAGCTGAAAGGAGTGCAGGACCAGTGTGGCTCTTTGCTTCCAGGCACAACAGACACAGCACAGCATGGCAACGTCTCACCTGGCATGTGGAATAGGTTCTGGGGGTCTTGGGCGGTGCAGCGGAAGAGACGGTAGCAGTGGAAAAGGAGGAGTCAGCCGAGGAGGAGAGGGAGGATGGAGGAGGAGGAGGAGGAGAAGAAGAGGCAGGCCTGCATGCAATCAGTGGCGGTACAACCAAATCTACACGGGTGCCACGGGTTAAATGCTTGACGGCCGTCAGAAAGTTCACCCAGTGGGCAGTAAAAGTAATATACCTTCCCTGCCCGTGTTTGCTAGACCTTGTGTCTGTGGTCAGATGTATCTTGGCACCAACACTGTGTGCCAGAGATGTATTCGCTTGCCGTTGAACATGCCCATACCGCTCTGGAATGCCCTTCTGCGAGAAATATTTCCTTCCATTGTGGTGTTCCAATGGCCACAAATTTACGAAAGGCCTCCGAGTTCACCAGTTGCTATGGCAGTAGTTGGCGGGCTATCAGTTCCGACAAGCCAGCAGTCAAACGTTGGGCAAGAGGGTTATCCGGCGTCATCATTTTTTCCGCTCCAACATTTGGGCCACAGAAGCCTGCCTTTTTCAAGAACAACCTGACGACGGCATCATGGAAGGTGGAGTGGAGGACAAATGTGAGGAGAGAGGAGAAGTAGAAGAGGCTGGACGGTGAGAGCCTGGAGTGTGGCTTTGTGGGTTCTGACGGTGTTGCTCCCACTGGGCTCGGTGATGGGAGTTCAGCTGCCTTCCTAAGACAGTTGTCCCTAGGTGAGTGTTGGGCTTACCGCGACTTATGCGTTGACTGCAAAGGCTGCAGATGGCAACACTGTTGTCAGCAACGGACACAACATTAAAAAAAGCCCACACTGCGGAGCCATGTGGCGGCGTCCTGGGAGCGCCAGATGTGACTGCACATGGTTGATGGCTCGCTCCTGATACATTTGCAGTCTGCTTTGTACCTCTTGTGCAATGCAAGTTCTGCCTGCCTCTCCTCCCTATCTGCCGGTCCGTCTCTCCCTCTGAACTCCCCTCCTCTTCCTCTCTTGTGGGCACCCACGTGACATCCATAGACACGTCATCATCCACGTCACCTTCCCCATCACTAACAATCGAGATCTCGGAGTAGGCAGCAACAGCGGGGACCAATCTCCTTGGGCTGATCTGGGTACTTTAGCCAGTAATTTTCCACATTTATTCCCTGCTTCATAAAAGATTCTTTTGGATTTCTGCATTGTTGTTTTAGCCTTAAAGAATAGGAGTTCGTTGATGCTGTTCCTTATTTTCATGAGTTCTGATTTCCCTTCAATTGATGGTGCATGTTTGTGTTTTGCTTCTAGTCTATGCAGGGATTGAAATAGACAATCTAATTGTTTTGTCCGTTGCTTTTTAATCCTTGCGCTGTGTTTAATAAGGATACCCCATATAACTGCTTTATGTGTTTCCCATATAATACCAGGGTCTGAGTCTGCAATGGTATTGGTCTGAAAAAAAAATTACATTTCTGTTTTAACCTCTGACATGGTCTCTAGGTCCTGTAAGAGATTTTCATTTAGTCTCCAATTCGTCTCTCCCCTTTGTCTCTTATTGGGTAACTCATAAGTTAAAATAATTGGGGCATGATCTGACCAAGTTATTGAACCTATCACAGTATCTTTTATTGCATGTAATTGACCGTGGAGAATCAAGAAGTAATCTATACGGGAGTATTATTGATGTAGAGTGGAGTCTCCTTCTCCTGGGTGCATCAGACGCCATATGTCTATCAATTGTCCTTTGTGTAGTGATTTTGTAAACTGTTTTCAAACTCTTGGGGGTATTGAGGATATGCCCCGTGACGTATCCTCTGATGGAATCAGAGGAATATTCAGATCACCACCCACTATTAATTTCCCTTCTCTAAAGTCATTACGTTTCTCCATACTCCTCTCCATAAAACTGCCTTTTTGTGTATTAGGGACATACAGGTTAGCCAATGTTACTTCCATCTCTCTGATAGTCCCTTTTATAAACAGATAGCGCCTGTTTGGGTCCTTCAAAATCTGTAAGCATTTCCATGGTAGATTCTTTGAGAGGAGAATGGATGCACCCTTCGACTTTGATTCTAAATTAGTTGAGTGGTATGCTATCGGGAAAAACGCATTTCCTAGTCTAGGTAAATTATCTTCTCGGAAGTGTGTCTCTTGTATCATAACAATGTCTATTTTAAGTCTCTTTAAGTCATTCAGCGAGACCCTCCTTTTTTCTGGGATATTAAGCCCTTTTGCATTTATTGATAAAATTCGGATGGACTCCATCGCAAAGCAAAAAAAAAAAAAAAAAAAAACCCCTTTTGACCCCTCTACTAGTGAGAGGTCTCCTAATTAGCTTTGCTAACTTGCTCACCCAATTAGTATTGGGATTTGAGCATGTTCCTATGTGGGGCTGTGGTTAAGTTCAGGTGGAGAACTGGATCCCCCCCCCCCTTCCCTCTCAACCTTCCAGCATCATAATTATCCATAGTCAATCGGCATATATATCTATTCATGTCAATATTAGTCATATTTCTTTATTATGGGAACCCTGTTTTCCTCAATCTACAAACATTATTTAAACGGCTCCTCCCCATCATTCCTTCCTTCTCCTACATCATATAATTTAGGGGAGAGGAAAAGGAGCTTCGTAGTCAGGGTTACTACCCAGCCAAATACTGATCCTATAGATCCATTCTGCATTCATACATTGAAGTTGATTTTCTTAAGACGCCAAGAGGTTCATCATATATACCCATATTAGGGCCAGAAAGAGAGAGTGAGAGAAGATTAAAAAAAGCCAAAGTTTTAATTCCCTCTTCCCTTTTAAAAAAAAAGTATATAAAATATAAAAAAATATAGGCGCGTGTCCTGAACATGGCGGAGTGAGGTCGCACATCTCTTGAGCTCCCGCCGTCTCTCCCTGTCCACCACGTTTAGACTGCCAGCTTTCACCCCGGAATGAGCACCAGCCGCAGGAGAGGACCCAGGAAGCCTCTCCGCACCTCGCCCGGCTCTGAGCTGCACCGATACTTCCCAGAGACCCGCTCCTCGTCAGCCCGCGTGGGGCAGGCCCGGACACATGTGGCTTCTTCAGCCCCCATGGCGTCGGCTTCGGCCTCCCCGGCTGCACCTCTGCCGCTGGACTTGGGGTCCCACGCCCGACAACCGCTGCTCCCCCATGAACATTAACCTGCAGCTGGGGGATGCAGGGGACCTAAGGGCCCTGATCCAGGCCCTACCTTCCAAATGGGACTTTGAGGCCTTGGCTCTGAGACTGGAGGAGGCCCACGCCAGGGATATCCAGGCAGTTCGCTCGGACGTCCAGCTGCTCTCTGACAGGGTGACCGAGGGCGAATCCTCTGTCCTGTCGCTGGAGGCGCGGGTTGCCCAGCTGGAGACTGCTCGTGCAGCGCAGGAGCTGCATGTCTCCGAGTTACAGCTGCGTTTGGAGGAGATGGAGGACCGTAGTCGCAGAAACAACTTGCGGCTGCGTGGGATCCCTGAGGCCACAGAGCGGGAATCGCTGCAGCCTACGGTCCATGCCATCTGTCACCGTCTGGCCCCGGATATCCCACCGGCATCACTGGAGTTCGACCGGGTGCACAGAGCCTTGGGGCCCCAGTCCTCCGACGCCAATCGGCCGCGCGATGTCATCTCCTGGCTGCACCGCTACACGCACAAGGACGCCATCACCTGACAGGCATGGGAGGCTGGCTGTAATGTTCTGGTACCTCTGGTACCCTTGTTCCATATTTCTCTCTTACTAAATTGCGTCCCATCTTGTTATCCAAGAGACGCATACACCTTTAAGACCGGATGACATCATTGCTGAGCGCCGCTATGAGCGGCTATTTCAATCGCCGGCTTTCTCTCACTCATTGCTCGTTCAAACCACATGTTCACCGCACCTTCTCCTGTGAAGTCGGAGCTGCTGACATTTCCCTTTGCTGAACTGAAGCCGGAACCTCGCTGCTGATCCGTATCTCGCTACGGGATCACCTCTCTCTAATGGACACTGTTACTACTAACCTATCTAAGTGATAAGTACCCCACAGGGGATTCCTTACTAACCAATCTCCTACTGTCATCTACTGCAATTACCAGGACTATCTGTATCTATCTATTCCCTATCATCTGCATAGACTGTTAGCTCTTGGGACTACCTTCAACTATCCTTGCACTAGGTTACTCTGTCTAAGTATACTCCATCTGTGTCCTCTTATCATCTGCACTATACTTGACATCAGAACCTATCTGCTTTACCATCACCTGCAACTCTCCTAATACTACTTCTAGTGCTCACCATACAATAGCCTGTCTCTCATCTATACATTCTCATATATTCTATCCCTCCATTAAACATCTGATTGAGTATATGTACATTGCATAACAGGCTGTGCACTGTGATGAAGTCCTGAGAGTTGGATATGTTTGTTCAACAGAATCTCTACAAGGCTACTGAGTGTAATAATTCTGCAGCTGTAAATCCATCCACTAACAAAAACGCATGAACGTTACACTGGCGAGGTCGACTTCGATGGAGCCACGGTGCGGATTCTTCCAGATCTGTCGCGGGCCACCCTACAACGTAGAGCACTGCTGAGACCTCTCCTGGATCGGATTCGGCAGCTGGGCTGCACGTACCGGTGGGGCTTTCCCTTTGCCTTGACGGTTCGGAAGGGACCATCCTCGATGACACTACGCCACCCGGATGATCAACCAGCGCTCTTCACCTTCCTGGAGGTCCCCCCGATCGTGGTCCCCAACTGGCTGCAACACCTCCCGGCCCCGGGACGCAGGGCTACTTCCATGCCCCCGGGCGGGAGAGGGGCCTCCTGCCACGTACCCCCTCGAGGCCTCCGCAGACTGATTCCTGAGCCAGTGACGGCGGTGAGGGAGGACTGAAGTTTCATACTACAGGACTACCGAGCCTACCCCTGAGGTGAGACTTTGCTGTTTGCCGGGTCCGCTGTGGCTGGCCCCCCTCTTCCCCCTGCCCGGGTGTCCCGGTGCCCTGCGGGGTGCGGCTGGCTGTCGGTGCTGCCCCGTATGCCCCGTGACTCTGACTCTGGGTCTCCCTGGGCCCTCTTTGCCCCGAAATTCGGTGACTGTCCCCCAGGGGTTGCCCCCGCTCCCTCACTGGCCTCCCTGCACAATGTAGCCTCGATAGAGGATGGTATGCGCTGAGGTGCCTCCTTCCCGTGACTGACACCCATACGGCTTTGCCGATCCCGGACGGACCCTCTGCCAGCCCTCCCCTGGATTCCCCGGGTGCTGATACTGACCCCCCATGCCACTGCCCGTACGGGGCCGGGCTGCCTCTGAGGTGGAAGAGACCCTCAGAATGATGCCCCCGTGATCGGTTCTGCAATTGGAGACTTTGGCATACACGGTCTAGATGGGGGGGGGAGTTTTATCCTTGACTGCCCCACTGGGGATGGATGTATATTACAGTGAACGGGTGTGTGCCTTGAGGGGGGGGGGGGGTAGCGTTGGCTCGGACTTCTTGGGGATTGTATGTATAACGGGTTACATGTGGTCGGTGCGGGCGGGGGGGACTAGCTGGGTGTGGGGGGGCGTGGGGGGGAGATCTCGGGATGGTGGGCCACCCTCCTCGCTCCTGGTCACTATGCTGGCCTGAGGGCTCTGTGGGGGGGGAGGGGGTCCAGGTGGGGGTCACCGGGGGATGGTTGATGTGGACCGCGGCTATGGCCCTGGGTGGTGGGGAGTAGGGGGGTGTTGGGATCGCAGGGGATCTGGTTGGCTATTATCTCTCAGTGTTACCTTTTGTTATAGTCTCAGGGGGGGCATACAAGCAGTGGTCCTGTACCTCTGAGCCCGCTACGATTGAGATACCGGCCCAGCCTTGGGGTGGGGGCTTTTCGTGTACAGCCGGCGTGGGCATTTCCCCCCGGATTCAGCGGCTTGGAGAATACGGTTCCTTATGATTGGACCCCATGCGTATGCGGCAGTCCCCATCCTTGCCCTTTCCTGGTCTTACAGGGTGGATGGTGGCTGTTGCAGCTTGTGCTCATTACAGTCTTGTTATGGTTTTTTTTGCACTATGATAGTTGGCAGTCTTTTCTTTTCTTATGTTGGGGTTGCGGGGGGAGGGGGGGGCCTCGCCCTCTCCCTCCCCGTATCCCCTTTCCTGTCTCTCACTAATGGATGGGGGGAGTTCTGGCCCATGGGCTCGTCTCTCCAGCTTCAGTTTCCGTTTTCAGGTCTTGTCCCCAATAGGCCTGCGCCCCTGGTTGTGATACAGCCCTTTTAGAGGGGGAGTCCCGGGGCGTCTTAAAGTTTGGGTTTTTTCCCACAACAACTTCCACCTACCTACCTTTGTTGTCTGTTTTCCTTCCCCCCTTGCTCCCTCTACACCAGTCTACCACTACTTTTCCTCTTGCTGCTCTTACCTGTTCCCTTTCCTCCTCTCCCCCTTTCCCCCCCCCGACTCCCTGTCTCTGTCCCGACCTGACACTCCCCGAGGTTTTGGGGGTTCACCGTACCCGGCTCACGCCTCTTAGCCCACTGTCGACCCTTCCCCCTTTCTCTCTGTCTACGCCCGGCCCTCCCCCCCCCTCTGGTTTTCTTCTCCTGGTCCTTACCCTTTCTATCCCTCGGACTCTCCCCTCCTTGCTTCTCCTCATGGATCCCGTGCGGATGACTTCGATCAATGCCAGAGGGCTTAATGTGCCTGAGAAGTGGCGTATCTTGATAGGTGAGCTGAAACGACTACATGCAGATGTCGCCTTCGTCCAGGAGACCCACTTCAGGGAGGGTGCATTTCCCCTCCTCCAGAACAGGTTTTACCCATGCGTATATCATGCTCCCAATTCCGAATCCAAGTCCCGGGGGGTCTCCATATTGATCTCTAATCGGCTTCCATGGACCTTGAAGGACCGCAAGGTCGATCCGCGGGGCAGGTTTTTGTTTCTGAAGGGCCTCCTGGGGGAGGTTAAGGTCACGCTCGCCACGATTTATGCCCCCAAAGTACATCAGGAGGTCTTCCTCCGCAAGTCACTGACGTCCTTGTTGGACTTTGCAGAGGGCAAACTCATCCTGGGCGGTGATTGCAATATCCCGCTGGATCCCCAATTGGATACCTCTACAGGCTTCTCGTCGGTCCCTCGGGGTACACGTAGACAGGTTCATACCCTGTTACATGACCTTCAACTGGTGGATGTGTGGCGTATTTTGCACGCGGGTGAACGAGATTACTCATACTTCTCCGCCCCACACCAGGTTTACTCGCGCATAGACCTGTTCCTTATTCCGCACAGACTGCTCCAGTCGGTCGTAGGAGTGGAGGTCGGTTCTATAACTTGGTCGGACCATGCCCCGGTAACCCTGACGATCAACCTCAGTGGCACAAAAAGGATTTCGGACTGGCACTGGCGGTTGAATGAGAGCCTCCTGCAAGTGCCGGAGGTGCTGGCAGACGTCATTCACCACCTGCAGATGTATTTTCAGACGAACTTGGTACCGGATACTGATCCAAGCGTGGTTTGGGAAGCGCATAAGGCGGTGATCCGGGGAGTCCTCATTCGACATGGCGCGCGCCTCTAAAGAGAGAGGGAGGCCAAACTGAACGAATTACTGGCGGAGGTGGCGCGTTTGGAGGACCGGCACAAGCGTGGTCTCGACCCTGAGGTGGGAGCGGAGCTGACACGCTTTAGGGACCAGATAGCGGACCTTCTGCGTTACCGGGCCAAAGCGGCGCTCCAGCGCGGTGGGAAGATTAGCTATGAATCTGGGGACAAGTGCGGGAAGGTACTGGCTCGGTCCCTCCGGGAGCAGCAGGCAGCTTCCTACGTTCCTCATCTGGTCGATGCTACTGGCTCTAAGGTTCACTTACTGTAATGTTCTGGTACCTCTGGTAACCTTGTTCCATATTTCTCCTTTGCTAATTGCATCCCATCTTGTGTAACAAGAGACGCATATACCTTTAAGACCGGATGACATCATTGCCGAGCGCCGCTATGAGCGGCTATTTCAATCGCCGGCTTTCTCTCACTCATCGCTCGTTCAAACCACATGTTCACCGCACCTTCTCCTGTGAAGTCGGAGCTGCTGACATTTCCTTTGCTGAACTGACGCCGGAACCTCGCCGCTGATCCGTATCTCGCTACGGGATCACCTCTCTATCTATGGACATTGTTACTACTAACCTATCTAAGTGATAAGTACCCCACAGGGGATTCCTTACTAACCAATCTCCTACTGTCATCTACTGCAATTACCAGGACTATCTATCTATCTATTCCATACCATCTGCATAGACTGTTAGCTCTTGGGACTACCTTCAACTATCCTTGCACTAGGTTACTCTGTCTAAGTATACTCCATCTGTGTCCTCTTACCATCTGCACTATACTAGACATCAGAACCTATCTGCTTTACCATCACCTGCAACTCTCCTAATATTACTCCTAGTAATCACCATACAACCTGTCTCTCATCTATACATTCTCATATGTTCTATCCCTCCACTAAAACATCTGATTGAGAATGTATATTGCATAACAGGCTGTACACCGTGATGAAGTCCTGAGAGTTGGATAGGTTTATTCAACAGTATCTCTACAAGGCTACTGAGTGTGATAATTCTGCAGCTGAAAATCCATCCATTAACAAAAACGCATGAACGTTACAGATTGAACGAGCCTTAAAAAAAAATATGGATTCAGCAGAATTACCCACTCATGTACTACAATTAAAACAGCAAGTAGATGCATTGATCCTTGCGCTTACAGAGGTACAAAACGAAAATCAGACCTTGAGACAGCAGGTTGGCCGTCTCACACAGCTTTCTGCTACTCAGCCACGTGAGCCTAAGATAAACCCTACTCTAGTGTTTTCTGGTGATCGGAGCAAATTTCGTGAATTTAAAAACGCATGTCGTTTACTTTTTTTGTTAAAACCTCTAACCTACACCACTGACCAAATTAAAGTTTGTACCATCATCTCCTATTTAACGGGTGAACCCCGGGCCTGGGCAGACGCTCTCTTTGAAAAGAATGATCCACTCCTTAATTCTTACCCTCTATTCCTAGCACAACTCGCTAGTTTATATGAAGACCCCAATAAGCAGAGTACCGCTGATACCCAGTTACGGGCCTTGAAACAAGGAAGGAGACCTGTTGAAGATTTCGTGGCAAATTTTAAAAGATGGTCCCCTGATTCAGGGTGGAACGACACATCTTTGAGAACGCAGTTTAGACTCGGCCTATCTGAGGCCGTTAAAGACGAGCTCGCCCGAGCGGATTTACCTGGCACTCTAGAGGGACTGATACAGACCAGTATCAATATTGACAGACGACTACGAGAAAGAAAGGCTGAGAAGATGGGCTCACCATTTTCCAGTCCTTCTCGGATGTTGCCTGCTGATCCTACTCCTATGGAGGTAGGAATGATACGCCCACCTCTGACCCTTTCTGAATGTGCCAGAAGGAAGACCGAACATCTCTGCATGTACTGCGCATCCCCGAATCATTTGATAAGCGGCTGTCCCCTTGTCCGCAGAAAAGAGGGTGAGTGTTCAAATGTCTTGCTAGGCGGACTCACAACTTCCTTTTCTAATCCTTATCTTTTTGTTCATTTAACATTGCAGTGGGACCAAACTAGGATCACCACCAAGGCTATGATCGACACAGGATCTTGTGGAAACTACATTGACATTTGTTTTGTCTCCCTTAATAAAATACCTATTGTTTCAAAACCCAAACCTGTCTCCGTTAGTTTTATTAATGGTACCCCCCTATCCTCTGGTCCTATCACCAGTCAGACACAGGCACTCCTTGTAACTGCTGACGAGTCTCATGTGGAGACCACCACCTTTGATGTGTTAACATCACCACATTTCCCAATCATTTTGGGACTTCCCTGGTTACACATACATCAACCAATCATCGATTGGAAAACAAGAACGCTAGCGTTCTCTTCTCACTATTGTGAAACGACTTGTAATCTCCCCACATATGATAGGATCCTGTCTGTAGTGTCGGATGACATTATACCCAAGTGTTATCAGGACTTATCTGAGGTTTTCCTTGAAAAAAACGCTCAAATGCTACCTCCTCATAGGGACTATGATTGTTGTATCGATCTACTCCCTAATAGCAAGTTGCCCTTCGGACATGTTTATCCTCTCTCACAGGATGAACTCTCTCATCTTAAGGAGTATCTGGATGAGAACTTGGCAAAAGGATTCATCCGACCTTCTACTTCCTCCACTGCTGCTGGACTCTTCTTTGTCCGCAATAAGGATTCTAGTCTTAGGCCTATCATTGATTTCAGACAATTAAATGCCATTGTGAAAGAAATTAGGTGCGCAGTCCTGAAGTGATGAAAAGTGAAGTGAAAGCAGCACTGAAATTTAAATTAAACGTGAGAAGATGGCAATATGGAAAACATTACCAAAGTGCGCTAACAAATAATGAACCAAGTGTTCAAAAGGTAAATGGATGGTAACCAGATTAAAAAATCATATACATTCAGTCCAAAACAAAAGTGCAAAAAATTGTGAAAAAGTCTTTCTTTTCAAATTGGAGTGAAGGTAAGGGAGTGTTGGGAGGTGGGTGGGGCCTCGTCCCAAAAAATGATCCAAAGTGATTCTCAGTGGCCTGATATACACCTGTGGACACCCAGTGTTAGGAGTGGACTCTTACCACAATGTGGAGAGATGTGAGCATGTACTCGGTTGTGTCTAGAAGTCCCCAACTGATCAAGCTGGCAGGGATGGCTCTCGGAATGGACCGGAACAATCAGCTGCTTCCAAAGTGGGGGGGGATCTGTAGGCTTCCAAGCAGGGGGAGATGCCAAGACAGAGCAACCCAGAGAAAAGAAGAGGACTATAGTGCATTACCTTCGACTTTAATGATAAAACGAATGAGGGTACACTTACACATTCCGGACGAACAAACAGCAAATACAGGGCGGTCGCGGGTGTCTGCAGTACAAACCGGGACCTATGACAGCACGGCTGGCTCCCCCCGACGCGTTTCCACTAACAAGTCGGCTTCTGGGATTGGAGCTACAGCCGCGCTGTCCACATCTCTCATTTAAATGTTGGCAAGTGGAGACTTCCGGTGCGGGCTCGGCGGGGACTCGGAAGTGCAATGACGCACCTCCGGTTGCGGAGTTGGCCAATCATAGCATATTCCTCCGAAGACCCGGACGTGCAATGACGCACTTCCGGTTCCGGAGTCGACCTATCATGATCGTAATACTTCAAAGACCCGGAAATGTTACGATATCTTTCCGGATTCTTGTTGGGCCAATTGCAGCGGATGTCAACAAAGCAATTGATAGGTGGTGCTAAAGTGTCCAGAAAAGGAAACGTACTTTACCTAACAATGCATGGACTAGTGGTGCAATGTAAGAAGGCAAGCAGTGTGGCCATGTTTACCTTTCTTAACGGCTAAGAAGAGAATAATTTAATTAAAAGGCAAAAATTATGATTAAAAAATGCTAATCTTCACGGTGAAGGAATTATCTATTGGTGAGAGTAAGCAATTTTGGAGGATAAGTTATAAATGGCCACAATTTGGACTAAAAATTAAAAATCCAATAGGTGGACATATTTTAATCAATGTTAAAAAATGGATTTATTTTAAAATTATTAAAAAACTTTTATATGTAAAACAAAATTGTTGGTTAGGATGGATCGCAATGGAAATCTCCAACCGCCAACTGGTATATTTAATAACAATGCATGTATCAAATACCAAATATTCCATATATAAAAATATAAAAGTTGTCTAGAAAATTTTTAAAAAATTTTTTTTTTTAAAAAATTATTAAACACCAAATTGAAAAAGGAGAATAATAATGAAGGAGGAAAAGATTGGCTGAAAGAGAACAGACTATGAAAGAAAATGTGTATCAATTGTAGGAAGGACTAGTCATTGTTTATATGGGCATTAATGTCCCACTCTACATTCATGCCCCAGGGCTGGTAACACTTTAATTCATGAATCCAAAACGTTTCGCGCCTGGAGATGGTCCTTTTCATATCACTCCCTCTCCAATGGGGGGAGTAGCCTTCAATCACGACAGCTTTCAGTTGTGCATAGTTTTGATTATGACATCTGTCGTGATGGGCTGAGAGGCTGTGTCCAGGGAATCCAATTTGTATGTTGGTAAGATGCTCCCCAATTCTTATACTAGGGGTTCTAATCGTTCTTCCAACATACTGCAATCCACATCCACAAGTAAGGAGATATATAGCTCCCCTACTTTGGCATGTAACAAAGTTTTGGATATCGTACTTTTTCTTGGTTACTGTAGAGTTGAAAGTTTTAGTTCTCTGTGTTTTTAACTCTTTACATACCCGGCATTTTTTACAAGGAAAAAAGCCTTTCATATTAGAAAACATTCTAGGGATGGCAGGCTTCTCAACTGGAGTGGGAGCAATCAGGTCTTTCAAATTCCTGGTTCTCTTATATATGATGGGGGGTCTTTCGGGAAGATTTGGTCCTAGGATTCTATCTCCCTTAAGTATATGCCAATACTTCCGGAAAGTCTTGTTAACCCATCTGTATCCAGTGGAGAAGGAGGTAACAAAGGCGTATTCGAATTTAGAAAAGGCACCAGTTTGTTTAGGTTTAGGGACCACTAGTTCTCTTTGTGGTACATCTTTAACTTGGAGGATGCTTTGTTCCAAAGCTTCTTTTTTGAAACCTTTTTCCAGGAATCTATCCTTCAATATGTCGCTCTGAACCTTGAAGTCGTGAGAGTCCGTACAATTACGGCGGATCCTCCTAAACTGACTGGTGGGGACCGAAGATAGCCAATTTGGGTGGTGGCAGCTATCAAGGGGGATGAACCCGTTCTTATCCGTGGGTTTAAAAAATGTCCTAGTGCCAAACTTACATCCTATCCTATAGATGGTAAGGTCTAGGAAGTTGATGGAGACCTCACTGAACTGGTAGGTGAGGCGAATGCCCCAATCGTTGCAGTTCAGTCGTTCCATAAAGAGTTTGAGGGAAGGGGTGTCACCTTTCCACAGCAGTAGGACATCATCTATATATCTCCTCCATAGGAAGATGTTAGGTTCACGGTTATCATAGATGTTACGGTCCTCCCATAGTGCCATAAACAAATTTGCAAGGCTGGGAGCAAATTTTGCTCCCATCGCCACTCCAGTCTGTTGCAAATAAAAATTCCCACCGTAATAGAAATAATTGTGCTCCATTCCGAACTGTAAAAGCTCCAGAATGAACACTTTTTGTTTGAATGGGAGGTCAAAATGGTTGTCAAGGAAAGTGCTGACAGCTTCATATCCCATTTGGTGAGGTATGATGGTGTACAGGGATGAAACATCCGCTGTAACCATCAATACCTCACCATCTGTCTCCAGGTTGGTGAGTTCCTGGATGCACTGGGAGGTGTCTTTTAGAAATGCGGGGGTTTGCTGCACAAGAGGCTGGAGGAAATGATCCACATATTTACCTATACGTGAGGTGACTGAATCTATCCCACTTATTATTGGTCTACCTGGGGGCTTTATTAAGCTTTTGTGGACCTTGGGTAGATAATAAATAAGTGGGATTCTGGGGGCTAAAGGAACTAGATGTTCTTTTTCTTTTTCATTAAGAATGCCCTCTTCATAACCTCTCAAAATTAAGCGTTCAAGCTTCCTCTTGTATAGGTAAGTAGGATCATTTGGGAGGATCCGGTAAGTCTCACCATCAGACAATAAACGGTCCATCTCCTCCACATAATCATCTTTTTTCAGCAGCACAACCCCACCTCCCTTGTCGGCTGGGCGTATGATTAAATCTTTACGCTCACAAAGTGATTTCACTCCTTCCATCAAATCTTTCTGAATATGGTGAGAAAATTTAGCTTCATCAAGGTCCTTCAAAACCAAATCCTTGAATACCGTGATGTTACTACTTTTGACACCTTGGGGATTAAAGAGTGAGGCATTTTTTAAATTAGTGTGACTGTAAGGAGAAACTTGATAGCTGGTATAGTTTCTTTCCTTAGCATTTGACAAAAAATGTCTCTTCACATTTAATTTTCTGACATATTTGTGCACATCTATGAATGTGTCAAATTTGTTGATGCCTTTCTTTGGTGCGTATTTCAGGCCTTTGTCTAGGGTTCTTTGTTCTGAATCTGTCAGGGTGACTCCACTTAGGTTGAAGATGCCCTGCCCTTTCATCTTTTCCTTTTTCCTGGAGTCACCTCCCCTGCACCCCCTTGTTTTTTTCTTTTGCCTTTGTTGTGGCCCTTCCCTAAAAAACCCCTCGGTTTTTGGCTAATGGGGGTGTTGGTAGAATGATTATGTTGAGGTTCATAATCATCATCCTCACTCTCGTCTGTGTCCTCTTGTAAAGATTCATATCTGTTATTGGACACTAACTTTCTTGGGTCTTGATAAGAAGGACCAAGATAGTTTCCCTCATAGTCCAAAGACAATCTTCTAGATTTTTTAGGAGAGGGTGAGGTGCGGTGTTTATAAGCGGATCTATGGTCATCCTCTTCCCATCTCAAATTTTTGGTTTGAGAATGGGTAACCCCTTTTCCACTTTTTCCTTTCCCTTTAGTAGATTGGGAGAGGTGCAGCAAACCCCCGCATTTCTAAAAGACACCTCCCAGTGCATCCAGGAACTCACCAACCTGGAGACAGATGGTGAGGTATTGATGGTTACAGCGGATGTTTCATCCCTGTACACCATCATACCTCACCAAATGGGATATGAAGCTGTCAGCACTTTCCTTGACAACCATTTTGACCTCCCATTCAAACAAAAAGTGTTCATTCTGGAGCTTTTACAGTTCGGAATGGAGCACAATTATTTCTATTACGGTGGGAATTTTTATTTGCAACAGACTGGAGTGGCGATGGGAGCAAAATTTGCTCCCAGCCTTGCAAATTTGTTTATGGCACTATGGGAGGACCGTAACATCTATGATAACCGTGAACCTAACATCTTCCTATGGAGGAGATATATAGATGATGTCCTACTGCTGTGGAAAGGTGACACCCCTTCCCTCAAACTCTTTATGGAACGACTGAACTGCAACGATTGGGGCATTCGCCTCACCTACCAGTTCAGTGAGGTCTCCATCAACTTCCTAGACCTTACCATCTATAGGATAGGATGTAAGTTTGGCACTAGGACATTTTTTAAACCCACGGATAAGAACGGGTTCATCCCCCTTGATAGCTGCCACCACCCAAATTGGCTATCTTCGGTCCCCACCAGTCAGTTTAGGAGGATCCGCCGTAATTGTACGGACTCTCACGACTTCAAGGTTCAGAGCGACATATTGAAGGATAGATTCCTGGAAAAAGGTTTCAAAAAAGAAGCTTTGGAACAAAGCATCCTCCAAGTTAAAGATGTACCACAAAGAGAACTAGTGGTCCCTAAACCTAAACAAACTGGTGCCTTTTCTAAATTCGAATACGCCTTTGTTACCTCCTTCTCCACTGGATACAGATGGGTTAACAAGACTTTCCGGAAGTATTGGCATATACTTAAGGGAGATAGAATCCTAGGACCAAATCTTCCCGAAAGACCCCCCATCATATATAAGAGAACCAGGAATTTGAAAGACCTGATTGCTCCCACTCCAGTTGAGAAGCCTGCCATCCCTAGAATGTTTTCTAATATGAAAGGCTTTTTTCCTTGTAAAAAATGCCGGGTATGTAAAGAGTTAAAAACACAGAGAACTAAAACTTTCAACTCTACAGTAACCAAGAAAAAGTACGATATCCAAAACTTTGTTACATGCCAAAGTAGGGGAGCTATATATCTCCTTACTTGTGGATGTGGATTGCAGTATGTTGGAAGAACGATTAGAACCCCTAGTATAAGAATTGGGGAGCATCTTACCAACATACAAATTGGATTCCCTGGACACAGCCTCTCAGCCCATCACGACAGATGTCATAATCAAAACTATGCACAACTGAAAGCTGTCGTGATTGAAGGCTACTCCCCCCATTGGAGAGGGAGTGATATGAAAAGGACCATCTCCAGGCGCGAAACGTTTTGGATTCATGAATTAAAGTGTTACCAGCCCTGGGGCATGAATGTAGAGTGGGACATTAATGCCCATATAAACAATGACTAGTCCTTCCTACAATTGATACACATTTTCTTTCATAGTCTGTTCTCTTTCAGCCAATCTTTTCCTCCTTCATTATTATTCTCCTTTTTCAATTTGGTGTTTAATAATTTTTTAAAAAAATTTTTTAAAAATTTTCTAGACAACTTTTATATTTTTATATATGGAATATTTGGTATTTGATACATGCATTGTTATTAAATATACCAGTTGGCGGTTGGAGATTTCCATTGCGATCCATCCTAACCAACAATTTTGTTTTACATATAAAAGTTTTTTAATAATTTTAAAATAAATCCATTTTTTAACATTGATTAAAATATGTCCACCTATTGGATTTTTAATTTTTAGTCCAAATTGTGGCCATTTATAACTTATCCTCCAAAATTGCTTACTCTCACCAATAGATAATTCCTTCACCGTGAAGATTAGCATTTTTTAATCATAATTTTTGCCTTTTAATTAAATTATTCTCTTCTTAGCCGTTAAGAAAGGTAAACATGGCCACACTGCTTGCCTTCTTACATTGCACCACTAGTCCATGCATTGTTAGGTAAAGTACGTTTCCTTTTCTGGACACTTTAGCACCACCTATCAATTGCTTTGTTGACATCCGCTGCAATTGGCCCAACAAGAATCCGGAAAGATATCGTAACATTTCCGGGTCTTTGAAGTATTACGATCATGATAGGTCGACTCCGGAACCGGAAGTGCGTCATTGCACGTCCGGGTCTTCGGAGGAATATGCTATGATTGGCCAACTCCGCAACCGGAGGTGCGTCATTGCACTTCCGAGTCCCCGCCGAGCCCGCACCGGAAGTCTCCACTTGCCAACATTTAAATGAGAGATGTGGACAGCGCGGCTGTAGCTCCAATCCCAGAAGCCGACTTGTTAGTGGAAACGCGTCGGGGGGAGCCAGCCGTGCTGTCATAGGTCCCGGTTTGTACTGCAGACACCCGCGACCGCCCTGTATTTGCTGTTTGTTCGTCCGGAATGTGTAAGTGTACCCTCATTCGTTTTATCATTAAAGTCGAAGGTAATGCACTATAGTCCTCTTCTTTTCTCTGGGTTGCTCTGTCTTGGCATCTCCCCCTGCTTGGAAGCCTACAGATCCCCCCCCACTTTGGAAGCAGCTGATTGTTCCGGTCCATTCCGAGAGCCATCCCTGCCAGCTTGATCAGTTGGGGACTTCTAGACACAACCGAGTACATGCTCACATCTCTCCACATTGTGGTAAGAGTCCACTCCTAACACTGGGTGTCCACAGGTGTATATCAGGCCACTGAGAATCACTTTGGATCATTTTTTGGGACGAGGCCCCACCCACCTCCCAACACTCCCTTACCTTCACTCCAATTTGAAAAGAAAGACTTTTTCACAATTTTTTGCACTTTTGTTTTGGACTGAATGTATATGATTTTTTAATCTGGTTACCATCCATTTACCTTTTGAACACTTGGTTCATTATTTGTTAGCGCACTTTGGTAATGTTTTCCATATTGCCATCTTCTCAAATTAAATGCCATTACAATAAAGGATCGTTATCCTTTACCTCTTATTCCTGAACTTATCGAACAGGTGCGTGGAGCTTCTCTCTTTTCAAAATTGGACCTAAAAGGGGCATACAATTTAATTTGAATCCATAAAGGGGATGAATGGAAGACGGCATTCAGAACCAGATACGGACTGTTTGAGTACCTTGTAATGCCATTTGGGCTATGTAATGCTCCCGCAGCCTTCCAACGGTTTATAAATGAGATATTCAGAGACTTGCTTGACGTTTGTGTTGTAGTATATTTGGACGATATACTTATCTATTCTCATTCCTTACCTGAGCACATAAAACATGTAAAACTTGTGTTGTCAAGACTACTTGCACATAACTTATATGTTAAATCAAAAAAATGTTTGTTTCATAAAGAGGAAGTACTATTCCTAGGATATATTATATCAAAAAATGGAATCAAGATGGACATGAGCAAAATATCCTGCATTCTAGATTGGCCTGTGCCAACCACAAAGCATTGCAAAGGTTCCTAGGATTCTCTAACTACTATAGGAAATTCATTAAGAACTTCTCTGCGATTGTGAAACCTCTCACACAACTCACAAGCATGAAGAAACCATTTAATTGGTCAAAAGAAGCATATGGAGCATTCTGTCTGCTGAAATCAAGCTTCACTACTGCCCCCATAACCTGTCTCCCATCTATACATTCTCATATGTTCTATCCCTCCACTAAAACATCTGATTGAGTATATGTATATTGCATAACAGGCTGTACACTGAGATGAAGTCCTGAGAGTTGGATAGGTTTATTCAACAGTATCTCTACAAGGCTACTGAGTGTGATAATTCTGCAGCTGAAAATCCATCCATTAACAAAAACGCATGAACGTTACACTTACCTAAAGACATAGCACAGTGCTTCGGGGCTTTTTACGCTAGTCTCTACGGCTTACCCCAGCCGCCGTCCCGCCTGCTCCCACTCTCGTCCTACTTGGATGAGATCTCCCTGCCGCGACTCTCTTCGCCTGACCGGGAAGCTCTGGACTCCCCCTTTACCCAAGAGGAACTGACGGCGGTTATTTCCTCGGCAAAAAAGAGTAAGGCACCTGGACCAGACGGCTTTACCGTCTCTTACTACCAGACACTACACACCTTGCTAGTACCTCCTTTATTGCAGCTTTTTAATGCGGTGGGCCACACCTGCGGGTTCCGCGAAGAAACGCTGAGTGCTCACATCTCGGTCATTCCCAAGGAGGGGAAAGACCCCTCGGCGTGCGGCAGTTACCGTCCGATCTCGCTGCTCAATGCGGACCTAAAGTTTTTCACGAAACTCCTGGCCCTCCGCCTCCAGTCCCTATTGCCTGGCCTGATTCATTGGGACCAGGTGGGCTTTGTCCTCACACGGGAGGCGAGGGACAACACGACTAAGGTCATTGACTTGATCCATCGAGCACGTGTTGGTCCCACTCCATCTATCTTCTTGAGCACCGACGCTGAGAAGGCGTTCGATAGGGTCAGTTGGCCCTACATGTTCGAGGTCCTTCGACGCTTCGGTCTCGGACAGCAGATGATGGCTTGGATTCAGGGGGTCTATACCAATCCGGGGGCAAGAGTGAAGGCGAACGGGGTCCTTTCGGACCCGATACGCATCTTTAACAGAACCTGTCAGGGTTTCCCCCCCTCGCCTCTGCTCTTTGCCCTCTCCCTTGAACCCTTCCTGGCTAGGGTCCACTCGAACCCGAACACCTGTGGGATTCGAGTGGGAGCTTCCATTTACAAGGTGTCGGCCTATGCGGATGATCTTCTCTTTTCACTCGCCCAACCTTTGATATCGTTGTCCTGCCTTCTGAAGGAATTTGAGACGTATGGGGCATTGTCCAACCTGAAAATAAACTACACCAAGTCGGAGATCATGGGGGTGGCCCTCTCATCGGACTTACGAGACTTGTTGGCAAGTGACTTCCCATTCCGCTGGGCCACAGGGGGGCTCCGATATCTGGGCACTTGGCTTTCTCCCGACCCGGCGGATTTGTACAGACTGAACTTCCCACCTCTCCTCTCGATGATCCGCACTCTGCTGGACAAATGGTCTAAGGGCTTACACTCGTGGTTTGGCCGTTGCAACATCTTGAAAATGTCGGTCTTGCCGAAACTTCTATATTTATTCCAAACACTCCCTGTCCTCATCCCCGCGTCCTTCTTAGGTAAGGTCGACTCCGTCTTCACGCGTTTCGTCTGGGCCGGAAAGAGGCCCCGATTGGCCCGCAAACTTCTCATCCTGCCTAAAAGACACGGCGGTGTGGCCCTTCCCGATGTCCGACGCTATTATCAGGCGGCACATTTGGCAAGATGGGTTGATTGGGCGCGACACGCCGATCTGAAGCAGTGGGTGAGTTTGGAGGCTTCCCTGTTTCCGCTTTGCCTGTCTAGGGCTCCCCTCATTTGGCGGGACCTTCCAGCTGAAGCTAAACGTCATCCTACCATTGGCCCGACACTCAGGTCGTGTGCCTCAGTAGTGGCTAGCAAAGGTCTATCGGATGGACATTCCCCGCTGTTCCCGGTTTTAGGGAACCCGCGGTTCCCCCCGGGATGTGCGGGGGATAGATTTGCTGCTCTTTTAGCGGAGGGTTCCTATCAGGTATCGCACTTCTGTGAGGGATGAGAGTGGGTGTCTCTCTCCCAGTTGACATCGACGACGGGACGCTTTTGCTTGACCCGGTGGCAGGCATTACAGCTCCTCCACTTTCTGCGGGGCCTAGGGCCCCCATCACAGTCCAGGAGGGACCAGACTCCACTGGAACAACTGCTAGTAACACGAGGAGCGCTGCCCCATGCTCTCTCACAATTATACGAGCTCCTTTCCCTGCCACCGGAGGATTTTGTCCTCCCGGGAATTTCTAAATGGGAAAGAGAGCTTCAGAAGACGTTTACGAATCCGGAGAGGCGCAACATTATCCGGTTCTCCCTCAAGTCATCTATCTGCACCCGCGTTCAGGAATGCAACTACAAGATTCTCATGCACTGGTACTATTCCCCGGACAAACTGAGTCGCATTTTCCCGGAGGCGTCGGATAGGTGTTGGCGATGCCTGCAGGAGAGGGGCACCTTGTCCCACGTCTTCTGGCCTTGTCCCCTGATCAGGGGTTTCTGGTCGGAAGTTCGATACAAACGCTCGGTGCTCAGACATCTGACGGATGCGGCCAAATCCTGCGTCGCCCTCTGTTGGAAAAGCACCTCTCCTCCTACGATTTCACTCTGGTTGCGTAGAGTCAAATGGCTTAATGACCTAGAGGACTTGGTGCTTACAGCGCAGGGTAGGAAGGAGCAATATACCAAAACCTGGGCGTGCTGGAACACGTTTATTCTGTCCGCTGAGGGCATGGCTCTGGGCGAAGTCGCCGGTTCACCTACGGTCTGATCTGCGCTGGGGTCGCCCGCACAGGATGATTCTTTCTTGCTCTCCGAGCTTCAGCTGAGCTTCTATCCTCTATCAACCACAGGTCCCCCCCGCTGTCTCTGCCTACTCCTTTCTCTCCCCTGTCCTTCCGGCCCTTCTCATCCCTACCTTTGTCCCCCCCACCTGTTTTCCCCCTTGACACACCTGTCCTCCCCACTTGCACTCCGAGATCCAGGTTTTTCCTGAACATCCTCCTTCTGGTTCTCATGATGTGGTTGTCCCAGTTACATACGTGAACATTGCTTCTTTTTCTTGTTTCTGACATGCCGCACGCCCCATGGTTTGTCTTCCTAGGGTTTATTGTACCACTCATTAATACCAGGCCACTGTTATGATGCTCGAATTGTCATATTATGGTCAGATGACTTAGGTGCTGGCATTAGGTTCGGATGTTTCATGTACTTTATTTTGGACTCGTGTTCTAGTATATATTTTGTATGCTGGTTATTTCTCTCTTGTTCAATAAAGAAATTTGAAAAAAAAATATAGTACTATTCTCTTCTCCTCCTCTCCTCTCTCCCTCCCTGTTATATTAATCATGTGGTCATTCATTAAGAGTCAAGCCAGTGATCACATACCTCACCCAATTCCTCGTCTCATTAATAAAATAATCCCCTATTCCCCCATCTAGGTAGACAATACAGGTCAAAGCACAGGCCATTGATAGGAAATCAGTCCCCATTGTATATCTGCAACACCGAAATACAGACATTGTAATAAAAGTAGTCATCTATTGTGTTTCAAAACTTCAATAATTAGAATACCCTAGAGTCTTCCTAAGAGTTCCTTGCTTTTTCCATTGTTACAAAATACTGTGCTAACCTTATATGGTCTTCCTATAGAGATGGATGGCAGTAGGATCCACTATGCTAGCGGCCCCAAGCTGATCCTGTGATCATTTACAAAAAGCCTTTCTCATAATTAAGTGATTTGAGTGCATGATCAGGTAATTCCTGGCTACCAACATAGTGAACTCCTACTCCCCATATACCCCTCCAGGGTCACCTTTCAGACCTGGTGGTGTAAATTTCGGGTCTTTTAACACAGGAGCAACATAGGGAAGAAAAGGAAAGGAGAAGGGGAGGAGAGAAAAAAAAAAATCATCTAAATCCAGCTTCCAGGTCATTCAGATAGAGGAGATCCCTGTCCCAGTGGCTCTCCACTCATCGTATAAATAAAGAGAAAATGGTAATGAAGGACACATATGAATAGGGGGTATATTTCTAAAATAAAGCGGCCAGGAGTAGAACGGGGGAGATAACCCCCCTTTCCATCCCCCATCCCTCCAACAATCCCTCTTTAATCATTTTCAGTCTTACCCCCTCTTCCACATTTTACAGTAAAGAAGACATTTACATTCCCGTAGACCTCTCAGCCTCCCGAGCCACCTTTTCCTTAAGGGCCCATCAATTAGGCCATAGTGTACATCTTTTATCCCTTTTTTAATGATATTACTAGTGTTATTAGTGGTCCGTTGATCTGTAAATAAACCATAAATATTCCCAGTGTTCCAAAAAAAAGAAAGAAAAAGAAAAAACCAAGTGTAAATTCCCTGTCATTTATATCTCATATATATATATATATATATATATATATATTGTGACAGGAAGTCAGGTAAATCTGTGGATGTAGTCACAGACAGGAGATACATTTCCACCTGGTGTAGAAAGTTCACCAATTACTATAGGGTGTCGGCTGAAAAGGTAGCCAGGACGGCTTAAGGAAGTTGAAAGGCCTTCAGCTGTTCGGGATGAGGAAGTTAAGGTCTCTATAATTTGTCCAAAGGAAGTCTAAGGATTGCTGCCTCCTGTCACCGTGTGGGCTGGGAGAGGAGGACAGTCAGATGTGTGCCCCCTGAAAGCTGTGTGAGCATGGGGAAGATCTCCTGAAGCGATGTGAAGCTGAGGAGGGTAACAAGTGTGAAGACTACTCGAAGTGAGGTCTTGGATCGTTTCTAGGTGAAAAGAAACCAATGGACATTTCCTGTGTGAAGGGGAAATTAACAAGTGTGAAGACTACTCAAGGTGAGGTCTTGAACTATTTCTATGTGGAAGAAATAAATGAACTGTTTGCTATGTGAAGAGACAAACAAAGGGACAGGTTAAATGAACATGTGGTGTGTGAAGAGATAAAACATGGACTATTGAGAGTCTGCTGTATGATCAGCCAAGTCTGCCCAACAGTAGGTTGGGGACAGACTTCATTAGATAGGTTCCAGTGTGTGAAGGTAGCCGCCCACAGTGGCAAGGATTTATTTTGTGTTTTATTTTTATTTTGCTGTTTTGAGGCTTGCACTTGTGTGAAGTAAACTGCAAGAATAAACCAAACTGTTGTTTGCAACCACTTCTCAGCTATCTCCCTGTGTAACGAACCCCCCCAAAGGGGTCATCCACGCCTACCACCGAGCTAATCAACCCCACATATGGTGGAGGTATGCATTGGGCAGAAGCAGAGATCCCTGCAAAGAAGTTCATCTGTCCTGTGAACTTTGTCTGGTGCATGAGATTGCACAATCTATGTGTGCAGGAGAGAAGATCCTGAAAGAGAAAAAAACGTGTTTTAAAGAGACAGTGGTCTCAAAAATTTTTGCTGGACTGTGAAAAATTTATTGTGGAGTTATTGAAGATGGGGCGATCAAAACGCCTGAAAGATGCAAAGATAGCTGAAATGAGAGACCTGATTCTATGGATGGAGGGGATGCTACCGTCTGAACGAGCCCCATCCATGCCTGAACAGAATCTGCTAAAGAGAAAGGTTATTGTCCCTAGCAACACTGGGGCAAATGCGGATTTTCAGCTGAGCTTTGCAGCTCAACAAAAGGCTCACCAAGAGAGCATGGCAGGCTGGAAACAGAGACACCAGCAGCAAATGGAGGTCATCGGTTTGGAGGAAACCGAGTATGTGTGCAGGGCTGAGTTGGATGCCTTGCAACGGAAAATGGAAGAGCAGGAACGAGCCCTGGAGTTGCTTAGTATGGAGCATAGAAACGTGCAGGCTCAGGTGTTCCAGTGGGAAGAATCCACAGCTCTTCTTTTTTCCGAGTTACAAAAAAGTGGAGAGACTATAATGGAGAAAGATACCATCCTCATGGAAAAGGAAATTGAAGTTCAGACTTTGCAGAAGCAAAGTATGGGTGATATGTTGGAGTTGCGTAATCAGCTGGAAAAAAGTCTTCAGTCTTTGGAAGCTACCAGAATAGACCTGCAGGGGGTGCAGGAACGGAATGTCGCTCTAAAAACGACATTGTCTCTCAGCGACAAGGAGAAAAATGAGAGAGAGGCTAAATTAGGTAGTACTGTGTATGAGCTCACCACTTTGAGCAATGTGGTAGATGAATTGCATACGGACTGTGAAAGTTGGAAAGATGTAGCCCAACGTGTCCAGCAGCAGTTAAAGGAGAAAGAAGCCTGTGTGGCAGAATTACAGTCTCATTCCCAGAAACTAGCCAATGAGGTGAAGGCTCTTATGCAGGGAAAAGGAGATTGTGAACATAAGAGGGAAAAAGTAGAGGCACAGCTTCTGGAATCGCAAGTCAAGGTGTCAGAAGGTGACCGATTGTGTGCTAAGATGTCAGAGAAGGCAAACCGACTGCAGGTTGAGTTGGACAATGTCACAAATCAGCTTTCTCAAGCAGACAGCAAATCTAGAGAAATTGCGGAAGATTTTTCTATCTTGGAATCGCAGCTGCAAGACACGCAGGAACTCTTACAGGAAGAGAGGTGTCAAAGGCTGAGTTTTAGCACAAAGCTCAAACAAATGGAAGAAGAGAAAATGGCTTCCTGGAACAATTAAAAGAGGAGGAGGAAGCAAAGAAAAACTTATCAGAGCAAGTCGCAACACTGCAAGCTCAGATAGCGGATATGAAAAACGCATGGAAGAAAGCGTTGGTTCATTAGAGTGTGTTGAAGATGTGAAAAAGAAGTTGGATCAGATGCTTGGTGAGGAGAAGACTGTGTCTGCAAAATATGCAGAAGAACGCAACCGTGCAGAAGCGGAGGCGCGTGATAACGAGAGCAAAGCCCTGTTCTTGGCTCGCTCCTTGGAGGAAGCTCTAGAGTGTAAGGTTGAACTAGAAAGAGTTAACAAACAGCTGTGTACAGAAATGAAAGATTTGGTCAGCTCCAAGGATGATGTTGGGAAAAGCGTTCAGGAGCTAGAAAAGTCTAAGCGAGCCTTAGAACAGCAAGTGGAAGAGATGAAAATTCCGTTGCAGGAACTTGAAGAGGAATTACAGGCAACAGAGGATCTGTCCCAAAGAGGGGATAGTGTGCCTGATGCAGTTTTTAAAATGATCAGTGTTTTGGGGTCTGTCCTGAGTGAGCATCAGAAATGTGATGACATGTTGCTTGAATCACCCCTCTGGAATAAACATTTCCTTCAAAAACTTCAAGCACTGGAAAATGTATCATTAGAACTTCAGCAAACAAAGGAGCTGTGTAAGAAATGTGATGATTTCTCAGTTCAGGCTGAAAACCTAGTGGAGAAAACTAAAGTGGAGAAAACTAAAGCAAGTGATATAAATCTAGGAGAAAAAAGCAAACACCACCTAGTGGAGAAAACTAAGGCTGTTGGTGAAAGCGTGAGGCAGGTGAATTTCAAGTGCCTTTCAGGGAATATGTCCAATATGGAACTGGTGAAAGACAGGTGGCAGAAGTTTGATCGTGATCTTGAGATACATTCCATGTGGAGTTCAGATAAAGAAAAGGAACTAGGTGACCTTGAGCGGTCAAATAGTTCAGCAGAAAGTGCATTGAAGAAATCTGTAATGGATACCACCCAGATCGCTGGGTTCAACTGTCTACGGCTAATTAATGAAGCTACTGCCTTTGACCCATATGATGGTGGAAGGAAAGTTGATAAAGTACAGACATTTCTTGGAACAAAGCTAAGTGAAGCAGAGGTTCTCAAAGTGTTGTGTAAATCATTTGTTGATTGCAGAGAGAGGCGTTTTAAGAATGTTGAAGACTTTAAGACTAGCAAAATTGAGTTGCCTATGGATCACGGTCCTCCTTGGTGGATAGGACTAACTTGTATGCAAGACAAACTTGAGAAGGAGCGAAATGATGCCAAAAATGCAGTTGAGGAAGATGTATATGAGATAAGAGACAAACTGTGTGACATTTACGAGAAATCTGTCAATGAAGATGACAGAAACAGTTTCATCTGGAAGCTTGAGGATACTAGGAGGCTTATCAGTGAGAGTCAAGAGCAGTGCCTGACACATGCGTGTCTGGAAATCTGTGTCCCAACCCTAGGGTTGAAACAAGAGGGGGGGGGGGGGTATGTGACAGGAAGTCAGGTAAATCTGTGGATGTAGTCACAGACAGGAGATACATTTCCACCTGGTGTAGAAAGTTCACCAATTACTATAGGGTGTCGGCTGAAAAGGTAGCCAGGACGGCTTAAGGAAGTTGAAAGGCCTTCAGCTGTTTGGGATGAGGAAGTTAAGGTCTCTATAATTTGTCCAAAGGAAGTCTAAGGATTGCTGCCTCCTGTCGCTGTGTGGGCTGGGAGAGGAGGACAGTCAGATGTGTGCCCCCTGAAAGCTGTGTGAGCATGGGGAAGACCTCCTGAAGCGATGTGAAGCTGAGGAGGGTAACAAGTGTGAAGACTACTCGAAGTGAGGTCTTGGATCGTTTCTAGGTGAAAAGAAACCAATGGACATTTCCTGTGTGAAGGGGAAAGTAACAAGTGTGAAGACTACTCAAGGTGAGGTCTTGAACTATTTCTATGTGGAAGAAATAAATGAACTGTTTGCTATGTGAAGAGACAAAAAAAGGGACAGGTTAAATGAACATGTGGTGTGTGAAGTGATAAAACATGGACTATTGAGAGTCTGCTGTATGATCAGCCAAGTCTGCCCAACAGTAGGTTGGGGACAGACTTCATTAGATAGGTTCCAGTGTGTGAAGGTAGCCGCCCACAGTGGCATGGATTTATTTTGTGTTTTATTTTTATTTTGCTGTTTTGAGGCTTGCACTTGTGTGAGGTAAACTGCAAGAATAAACCAAACTGTTGTTTGCAACCACTTCTTGGCTATCTCCCTGTGTAACGAACCCCCCCAAAGGGGTCATCCACGCCTACCACCGAGCTAATCAACCCCACAATATATATATATATATATATATATATATCCCATGTATGTGAGTTAGTTAATCATTATATCGTATTATGTGCACTCCCATAGGGAGAAAAAGAGAAACAAAAAAATAAAATCAGTGTAAACAAAGTTTATGAATCCTCACTTAAATAGATGAGTGAATTTATGTTCTAGTTTCTAAAAAAAAAAAAAAAAAAAAAAAAACAGAGACGTCCCCTCCTCATACTCCCCTCAACTCCACCCACAAAAAAAGAAAAAAAAAAAACCTCACACATCTCACAACACAACAAAAAAAAAAAAGAAAAAACCCTTCTCAACCATCTGTGCGCTATGAGGGTGGCTGGGGAGAGCCTCTTCAATAATTGAATGACACAACTCAATCTTACACACCAACAAATTATATATATATATATATATATATCCCCCTTCCCTCTCCTCCCCTCCCTCCCTCCACCTGATCCCAAATCCCAACCAAGAAAGAGGGAGAGAGAAAAAAAAAGGGGAGGGGAAAAACGGTTGGCCCAGGAAAGGGGGAGCACACACAAAAAAAAAAAGAAACAAGGAGCAATCCTGTCGCTCCCCTCTCAAAAGCAGGGTCATCTTGCACTTTGTATTTCCTAAAAAAAAGAAAAAAAAAAGGGGGGTAAATTCCCTCTCCTCTTCCCTCTCTCTCAAGGTGTTTTATTTATAGAGACAAAGTCTCCCCCCCTTTTCCTCTTTGTCTCCTCTTCCGTCAGATGTCTTAGTTAAATACAGGACTCTTCACATTTTCCCATTCCTATTCACAGATCTTTCCCGTGCTCTCCAATTTGGTCGTCCTGTTGTCCTAGGAAGGATTTTCAACCAATTATCCACTTGTATCGGTTCTGTCCCCAGGAATTCAAACAATCCAGGTAGATCTACAGGGGCTTGGAGTGAATATGTCTCTCTTTCTTTATAAAAAAACCACTGCTAGTGGATATCCCCATCGGTATTTAAATCCATGTTGTTTCGCTCTCTCTAGCACCGGGCGCAATAGTGCTCTCCGATATAAGGTGGCTTTGGATAAGTCTGGCAAAATTTTAATTTTAGCCCCTGCGACCTCGATCGTGCCTATGTCCCATGCTTTACGGAGGATTTCCTTCTTTTGCATGTAGTAGTGCAATTTACATATAATATCTCGGGGTCTGCTTGGGTCTGCAGATTTGAATCCTGTCACTCTATGGACTCTGTCTATATCCAAGGAAGCCGGTGGGTCTGAAGTAGGGGCTAATAGTTTATAGAAAAAGTCTCTCACCTTTTCTTGTAAGTTTTCACCCTCCGACTCTGGTACGCCTCTTAACTTAAAATTTCCTCTACGGCTCCTGTCTTCTAGGTCCTCGATGTGTAGTTGCAGACCGATAGTTGTATCCGAGAGTGTTTCTGTGGATTCCCTTATCTCTGCAACCTGGTTCTTTACCATTGCAAGATCTGCCTCCCCAGCAGCTATCTTACTAGAGAAAAAAAGACAAAGGGGAAGAACCAGCGCTATGGATAATATCCCAGAGGCTTTGGATTATCTAGGTTGCAGCCACCAACCAACCCCTAGAATTAGGGGTCAAGTATCATATAAGGGGGGAGGTAGTTGGAAACGGCGCTACCTTTTATATGCGTAATAAAACAATCAGTGATCCAGACCATATGGTAAAAAAAAGTAAAGTGCCAGTGCAAAGATTGTATACAAGAATTATCGTGAAAATAGAAACGATAAAATATATGGCCGGATAATTAAAAGATTACAAAGTGCTGGTGAATGTATTTAATTAGTGTGACAAGATAGGGTATTTGGTATATATACAATAAATAATAATAAATATTGGTGAAAATAGTGTCCGCAATTGTGCTTAATCAAATTAGAAAATTGTGGTGGTGATAGTGAGCTTCGGTTGCTAAGTCCCAACTTCCACTAAAGGTCGCACTTACCCCACAGCAAGGATAGTAATACTGGCTGCAAAGGGTAGGTGAAAAGAAACTTCCCAGAATTGGCACCAATCTATCCCTACGGACCGGTGGATCCCATCTCCGATGGCAAAGGAACTGGATTATCCTCGCTCACTTCTGCAAGTCTGCTGCGCTTTCTGTCAGTCTCCCTCCTAGACCGAGGCGGTCGGAGGAGGAAGCCGAGTTCTGGCCTCGTGGGCCACCTGTGATCGTGTGAGTATGGTGCAAACCGTTTGGTGTGGACGCTCGCGGGAGAGCTTCGAAGATGTCACAGGAAGTGACGAAACGCGTAAGATGGGAACGCACAGCGTGATGACGGAAGTGAGGGGTGGAACGCAAGCCGGAAGCTCTCCCGCGAGCGTCCACACCAAACGGTTTGCACCGTACTCACACGATCACAGGCGGCCCACGAGGCCAGAATTTGGGATTAGAACTTACCCACTTCCCCTGCATGATCCTTTGACGTGAAGTGTTTGTTCTTTTGGCTTTTTTTGCTTTTTATTTGACTATTTTTGCTTGAAGTTCAAAACCCTTTTGTTTGCGTGCATGCCATTTTTGCCCAGTTGGGAATAAAAGAGTTTAAAGATAACACACTATCTGGAGCTTCATTTCTTCCATATACCTTGGCGTGGTGAGGGGAGAGGAGACGGAGGGGGACCCCCATCACCTTAACCATTTAGAAGCAAGAAAGAAAGATCGCTCTATAGCCCAGGGGGCTATACAATTCTGAACAGGTCCTGATGCTATAAGGCACACAGGACCCACAACATTTGGTGAGTGATTGAATTCTACCATTATCACTTGGATGTAATACAGCACTCGGCACCTGCACTTTAATTTAAGAAAAATTTGCACTGAAGAATCACAGTTTATATGAGAATTATTTGCACATTTTTTTGGAATTTTCACTTGGCGACTATTTTTACTGAAAATGTATTTATTGGACTTTTTTTACATATGGTATTTTTATTTGTGTACACTATTGAATGTATCTAAAGCAAGCGCTATAGGTAGCCTATTGTTTAGACTACATATCTTTCAACCTACTTCTTACCATAGCAGCTGCTAAACCATTATTAAGGTTTCCACATATTTACTTGTATTTATTTATTTATTGGAATATTTTCACATTGTTTGTTGTGTGTCCCTTGGGAGCAAGCGCTGTAGGTAGTTTTTAACTACTTTTCTACAACAATGCAAAACGTTATGTTTGTCGTAAAAGCAACACAGCTCATCACCCTGAACACACCATCCCCACTGTCAAACATGGTGGTGGCAGCATCATGGTTTGGGCCTGCTTTTCTTCAGCAGGGACAGGGAAGATGGTTAAAATTGATGGGAAGATGGATGGAGCCAAATACAGGACCATTCTGGAAGAAAACCTGATGGAGTCTGCAAAAGACCTGAGACTAGGACGGAGATTTGCCTTCCAACAAGACAATGATCCAAAACATAAAGCAAAATCTACAATGGAATGGTTCACAAATAAATATATCCAGGTGTTAGAATGGCCAAGTCAAGGTCCAGACCTGAATACAATCGAGAATCTGTGTAAAGAACTGAAAACTGCTGTTCACAAATGCTCTCCATCCAACCTCACTGAGCTCGAGCTGTTTTGCAAGGAGGAATGGGCAAAAATGTCAGTATCTCGATGTGAAAAACTGATAGAGACATACCCCAAGCGACTTACAGCTGTAATCGCAGCAAAAGGTGGCGCTAAAAAGTATTAACTTAAGGGGGCTGAATAATTTTGCACGCCCAATTTTTCAGTTTTTTATTTGTTAAAAAAGTTTGAAATATCCAATAAATTTCGTTCCACTTCATGATTGTGTCCCACTTGTTGTTGATCTTCACAAAAAATTACAGTTTTATATCTTTATGTTCGAAGCCTGAAATGTGGCAAAAGGTCGAAAAGTTCAAGGGGGCCGAATACTTTCGCAAGGCACTGTATAATACATTAAAAGTGCTTTTGTCACTGTTTGCAGCATTGCTGCAGCAACGCTCAGTCACCACACCTGTCACAATGCTGCACAGTGCACAATACTAATCCACTATAATATGCTTTCTACAAAGTATATTATACCGTGAATTACTAATTGGTCTCTCTGCCTATTTGGTGAACCCTCCCTATAACCTCTTTTTTTCCATGCTCTTTGTGGAATATTTTTTGAGTTTAGGAGTGCATAGCACAGAGAGTCCAGGAGGACTCAGGAGGGAGTAATGCAGAGAACGCATGGCTCAGAAGTGGAACACATCGAGTGAAGGGGCCAAGACTGTGTATTGCATGGAGTTCAGGGATCAGGAGTGCTTAACACACAAAGTGTGAGGAAGAGGCGTTCTGTCCCTGTCGGGGGGCCCCAGCAAAGTTACTAGTCACAGGGCTCTAAGGAGAGAGCGCCTTTCTTACAGGGCTGGCGCTACCTGTAGGCAAGGTAGGCGCCAGCCCTACAGAGCACTATAGTCAGGGTGGTGCTAGCAGAGGTGGACTGGTCCAGGGCTGCAAGTATTTTTGGGACCCAAGGCTGCTCCATGCCGGCCCGAGTGTGATGTACTGTGGCAGCCTGATGGCTCCGCCTCCTATGAGCTGCGCTCCTCCACAGCAGCCTATTGTTCCTCCCCTGCCCTAGGAAACTCTGGTGCAAAGAAAGGCTGAATGGGAGGGGCGGTGCATGGTGCAGATACCATGGTGGAGTGCATATACAGCGGCTGTGCCTAGACAAGCAGGGGATACCACAGAGCGACTGGGTGGCTGGAGGAGCCTGTAAGAGACGTTCAGCTGGACCCAAACAGGCGTTGGTGTGCATGCCCAGGCACATTACCGGGTATACAGGAAGAAACGTATGTATGCGCATGCGCGTACGTGAACGCGCGCACGCATTTGACGCCAAACGGCCTATTTAAGCTGAGCAGTGACAGGAGCACATTGCTGAGTGGTCTTTCAGCTTGTTCCTGTTTACCTGTGCCCTGACCTGCTTCTGGATTACCCGTACTGACCCGGCTTGCCCTTGACTCTCCTTTGGACTTCTGCCTGCCTGCCTACCTGTGACCCCGGCCTGTGTTTGACCCTGCTCCTGTCTTTATGCCTTTGTACCTCGCTGCCAGATTGTGTACCGACTTCGGCTTGTATCCTGACACTGCTTCCATCTCACGTTCCTGTACCCGCGCTGCCCGGCTGTTGACGACTCCTTGGCTTGTGTTCTGTCTACTCTCCTGCCTTCTCATCCAGCATCACAGAGTTCCAGTTCCAGGTGCTCATCCGGTGTTCCACAGCCATCAGTCTCCTGTCCAGGCACCACCTTCTATACCGGCCCTCGTGCCACTCTGTGTCCTACACCGCCTGTCATCTCTACCAGGGGTGTTGGACAGGAGGTGCAAGAGAAGCCCCCTCTACAGCTCGATCTCCACCAGGTATGTGATAGAGCCTGACGACGGGGCCTGGAAGCCATGGAGAGGTAAGGAGGATCCACTTAAGTACATTGTACTGGGAAAAGGAGGGGGGATATTGTGTGAAGTCTGTATAGTAGTCAGTGTAGTGGTTAGGTATTAGTCAGTGAAGTGGTTAGTTAGTGGTCAGTGTTGTGGTTAGGGTGGGGAATGTAGTAGTTAGGTAGGTCAGTGTAGTGGTTAGGTAGGTCAGTGTACTGTAGTGGTCAGTGTCGTGGTTAGGTAGGTCAGTGTAGTGGTCAGTCTAGTCGTTAGTTAGGTCAGTGTAGTGGCTAGGTCAGTGTAGTAGTTAGTTAGTGTTCAGTGTAGTGGTTGGGGTGGTCGGTGTAGTGGTTAGGTAGGTCAGCATAGTGGTCAGTGTAGTGATTAGTTAGTGCTCAGTGTACTGTTTAGGGTCGTCAGTGTAGTGGTTAGGTAGGTCAGTGTAATGGTTAGGTAGGTCAGTGTAGTGGCCAGTGTAGTGGTTAGTGGTCAGTGTAGTGGATAGTTAGTGGTCAGTTAGGTCAGTGTAGTGCTTAATTACGTCAGTGTAGTGGTCAGTGTAAAGGTTAGGGTGGTCAGTGTAGTGGTTAGTTAGCGTTCAGTGTAGTGGTCAGTGTAGTGGTTAGGGTGGCAGTGTAGTGGTTAGGTAGGTCACTGCAGTGGTCAGGTAGTGGTTAGTGGTCAGTGTAGTGGTCGGTGTAGTGGTTAGGTAGGTCAATAATGTAGTGGTCAGTGTAGTGGATAGATAGGTCAGTGTAGTGGTCAGTGTAGTGGTTAGGTAGGTCAATGTAGTGGTCAGTGTAGTGGTTAGATAGGTCAGTGTAGTGGTCAGTGTAGTGGTTAGGTAGGTCAATGTAGTGGTCAGTGTAGTGGTTAGAACTGTCAGTGTAGTGGTCAGTGTAGTTGTTAGGTAGGTTAGTGTAGTGGCTAGGTAGGTTAGTGTAGTGGTCAGTGTAGCGGTTAGGTAGGTCAGTGTAGTAGTCAGTACAGTGGTCAGTGTAGTGGTAAATGTAGTAGTTAGGTAGGTCAATGTAGTGGTCAGTGTAGTGGTTAGATGGGTCAGTGTAGTGGTTAGGTAGGTCAGAGTAGTGGTCAGTGTAATGGTTAGGTAGGTCAGTGTAGTGGTCAGTGTAGCTGTTAGGTAGTTCAGTGTAGTGGTTAGTGTAGTGGTTAGGTAGGCCAGTGTAGTGGTTAGGTATTAGTCAGTGAAGTGGTTAGTTAGTGGTCAGTGTAGTGGTTAGGGTGGGGAATGTAGTAGTTAGGTAGGTCAGTGTAGTGGTTAGGTAGGTCAGCGTACTGTAGTTTTCAGTGTAGTGGTTAGGTAGGTCAGTGTAATGGTTAGGTAGGTCAGTGTAGTGGCCAGTGTAGTGGTTAGTGGTCAGTGTAGTGGATAGTTAGTGGTCAGTTAGGTCAGTGTAGTGCTTAATTATGTCAGTGTAGTGGTCAGTTTAAAGGTTAGGGTGATCAGTGTAGTGGTTAGTTAGCGTTCAGTGTAGTGGTCAGTGTAGTGGTTAGGGTGGTCAGTGTAGTGGTTAGGTAGGTCACTGCAGTGGTCAGGTAGTGGTTAGTGGTCAGTGTAGTGGTCGGTGTAGTGGTTAGGTAGGTCAATAATGTAGTGGTCAGTGTAGTGGATAGATAGGTCAGTGTAGTGGTCAGTGTAGTGGTTAGGTAGGTCAGTGTAGTGGTTAGGTAGGTCAATGTAGTGGTCAGTGTAGTGGTTAGATAGGTCAGTGTAGTGGTCAGTGTAGTGGTTAGGTAGGTCAGTGTAGTGGTTAGAACTGTCAGTGTAGTGGTCAGTGTAGTGGTTAGGTAGGTTAGTGTAGTGGCTAGGTAGGTTAGTGTAGTGGTCAGTGTAGCGGGTAGGTAGGTCAGTGTAGTAGTCAGTACAGTGGTTAGTGTAGTGGTAAATGTAGTAGTTAGGTAGGTCAATGTAGTGGTCAGTGTAGTGGTTAGATGGGTAAGTGTAGTGGTTAGGTAGGTCAGAGTAGTGGTCAGTGTAATGGTTATGTAGGTCAGTGTAGTGGTTAGGTAGTTCAGTGTAGTGGTTAGTGTAGTGGTTAGGTAGGCCAGTGTAGTGGTTAGATATGTCAGTGTAGTGGTTAGGTAGGTCAGTGTAGTGGTTAGTGTAGTGGTTAGGTAGGCCAGTGTAGTGGTTAGATATGTCAGTGTAGTGATCAGTGTAGTGGTTAGGTAGGTCAGTGTAGTGGTTAGGTAGGTGTTGGAAGGCAACATGTGTTTTTCTTGTTCTAATATCAGATGTTTCTGGATAGTTGAAATCTGATTACACCTGGCCTTGAGCAGAGCATTACCCAGCGTTACCCAGCAGGGTGTTCGTGACAAGGAGTCTTAAATTGGAATTCATATCCTCACAGGATGTTCTCGCATTGAACCTGTTGAGAGGTATGGGGGTAGAGGAGCCTCATATAAGTCCTCCTGGGGAGGTTATACCAACATCAAAGGCTAGCTGTTACCGAAAGATGACCCGGGTCAAAAACAGTGATTCTTGGACGGATAGGGCCCCTAGTGGGGACCGTAACATGTTTCCTAGAAAGATGAGATATTTCCTGTTGATTAGGAAAGATGGCCTCTTATGAACTGTCATTGGACAAGCAGACAGTGGGTGTTCATGTGGGTGGTGTCTGAGTGGACTTTAAAAGCAATTGCCAGAGACAATTCTATCGCAATCTTTTGCGCTTAAATAGTTACAGGTTGAAAAAAGACACAAATCCATCTGGCTCAACCAATAAAAAAACAAAAAAAAAATCCAACCATACAATCCCATATACACAATCCTATACCCACAGTTGATCCAGAGGAAGGCAAAAAAAAACCCAGCAAAGCATGATCCAATTTGCTACAGCAAACTTTAGATCAACTTTACCTATAAATATTAGTAACCATTTATAATATGTACACCTAGGAAAGAATGCAGGCCTTTTTTAAAGCAATCTAGTGAGCTAGCCAGAACAACATCTAGAGGGAGTCTATTCCAATTTTCACAGCTCTTACGGTGAAGAAACCTTTCCGTAGAAGTAAAGAGTGTCGCCTTGTCCTCTGTGTTGACCTTAAAGTGAATAACTCAACACCAAGTTCACTATATGGACCCCTTATGTATTTATACATGTTGATCATATTCCCCCTTAATCTCCTCTTTTCAAGAGAGAATAAATTCAGTTCCTCTAATTTTTTTTCATAGCTGAGCTCCTCCATGCCTCCTATCAGTTTGGTTGCCCTTCTCTGGACTTTCTCAAGTTCCCCGATATCCTTTTTAAGAACTGGTGCCCAAAACTGAACTGCATATTCCAGATGAGGTCTTACTAATGATTTGTACAGGGGCAAAATGATATTTCTCTCTCTCTCTCTCTCTGGAGTCCATGCCTCTGTTAATACAAGAAAGGACTTTGCTTGCTTTGGAAACCGCAGCTTGGCATTGCATGCTATTATTAAGCTTCGGATCTACCAGAACACCCAGATCCTTCTCCGCTATGGTTTCCCCTTTTCTACTACCCCTAGTATGTATGATGCATGCATATTCTTAGTCCCCAAGTGCATAACTTTACATTTATCAACATTAAACCTCATGCCACATAGTTGACCAATGAAACATAAATAATTTATTTTCTTCAGTCTTCACAAAGGAATCGGGGGGCTACACGAACCCCGCTTGTAAGGCCGAACTAAATAATACACCTCAGGAAGTGCCGCCATGGCTAACAGAGGATAGACTTAGAGCTAAACTAGAGAAACTTAACATAAATAAATCCCCGGGACCGGATGGCTTGCACCCAAGGGTTCTTAATGAGCTCAGCCAGGTGATTGCCAGACCATTATTCTTGATCTTTAACCACTTTACCACCGGAGGATTTTGCTGTCTTACGTCCAGGCCACTTTTTGCGATTCGGCGCTGTGCGACTTTAACTGACAATTGCGCGGTCGTGCGACGCCGTACCCAAGCGAAATTTACGTCCTTTTTTTCCCACAAACAGAGCTTTCTTTTGGTGGTATTTGATAACCTGTGCGATTTTTACTTTTTGCGCTATAAACAAAAAAAGAGCGTTTATTTTGAAAAAATAACAATATTTTTCGCATTTTTTTATATGAAATTCCCCCCAAAAAAGATGTAAAAAACTATTTTTTTTACATTTTTGGCCAATTTGTTTTCTGCTACCCATGTTTGGTAAAAAAAATCACAATAAGCGTATTTTGATTGGTTTGCGCAAAAGTTATTGCGTTTACTAACAAAGGGAAAGATTTCTGTCATTTTTGGTGTTTTTTTTTAACGCGTAATGGCGGCGATCTGCGATTTTTTTGCGGTACTGCGACATTGCGGCGGACAGATCGGACCCTTGACTGACATTTTTGACACTTTTGGGGGTACCAGTGACATTACTGTAGTAATCAGTGCTATAAATATGCACTGTTACTGTAAAAATGACACTGGCAGGGAAGGGGTTAATTTTATTGGAGAGGGAGGGGTTAATGTATGCCTGGTGCTTACTGACGTGTGAAGGGGGAGGTGACTGAGTGAGCCAGGGACAGATCGGATGTCCAGCTATGCTGAACACTCCGATCTGTCACTCCCTGTCACTTGGGAGATCCGCCCGCTTGTGTTTACACAGGCGGGCGGATCTCCACACTAGATCCCCGACGATCGGGGATGAGCGGCGGCGATCGCCGCTGCTCTTCCCCTGGTCCGACTCCCTGGGTGGCTAAACTCCAACATAAAAATGTATATTAGAGCTAAAGAAAAGGCCTTCAAAAAACTATAGGCCGGTCAGCCTAACATCAGTAGTCTGCAAAATTTTGGAGGGGATGATAAGGGACCACATACAAGACTTTAGTAATGAAAACGGTATTATAAGTAGTAATCAGCATGGATTCATGAAAAATCGTTCGTGCCAAACCAATCTATTAACCTTCTACGATGAAGTGAGCTGCCACTTAGATAAAGGTAAGCCTGTGGATGTGGTGTATCTGGACTTTGCAAAGGCCTTTGACACCGTTCCCCACAAACGCTTACTGTACAAACTAAGGAAGGTAGGTATGGACCATAAGGTGATTACCTGGATAGAGAACTGGCTCCAGGGGAGAGTACAGAGGGTGGTGATTAATGGGGAGTACTCGGATTGGGCGGGTGTGGAAAGTGGGGTCCCCCAGGGTTCTGTCCTGGGACCAATCCTGTTTAATTTATTCATAAATGATCTAGAGGAGGGGATATCTAGTACAATCTCAGTATTTGCAGATGATACTAAATTAGGCATGCCAATATCTTCTATGCAGGATGTGGAAATCTTGCAAGCAGACCTGAACAAAATAACGGGGTGGGCAACTACATGGCAGATGAGATTTAATGTAGAAAAATGTAAAGTAATGCACTTGGGGGCCAGAAACCAGAAAGCAAGCTACTCACTAGGGGGGGAACCTCTGGGTGAGTCTAGGATGGAAAGGGACCTGGGGGTACTGGTAGACAACAGGCTTGGCAGTGGCATGCAATGCCAAGCCGCCGCAAGCAAAGCCAACAGAATACTGGGTTGTATAAAAAAGGGGATTCACTCCAGAAATAAAGAGATTATTCTTCCACTCTACAAGACTCTGGTCCGGCCACATCTGGAGTATGCTGTCCAGTTCTGGGCACCGGTCCTCAGGAAGGATGTGCTGGAACTGGAGAAAGTCCAGAGAAGGGCAACAAAAATAATTAGGGGAATGGAGGACATCAGCTATGAGGAAAGACTACAAGCACTGAACCTATTCTCTCTGGAGAAGAGACGATTGAGGGGGATATGATATCAATGTACAAATACTGTACTGGCGACCCTAGCATAAGGAACAATCTATTCAGAGAAAGGAGATACAATAAGACACGTGGCCACTCACTAAAACTTGAGGAAAGGCGGTTTAACCTTAAAGTGCGTAAGGGGTTCTTCACTGTAAGAGCGGTAAGGATGTGGAATTCTCTTCCACAAGCAGTCGTATCAGCAGGGAGCATTGATAGTTTAAAAAAACTATTAGATGGTCACCTTAAAGACCACAACATACAGGGGTATACAATGTACGGTTAAAAGCAAACACACACACACATCATAGGTTGAACTGGATGGACTGATGTCTTTTTTCAACCTCACTAACTATGTAACTATGTAACAGTGCACTGAGGTCAGCTTGTAAGTTGGAGACATCCTGTAAGGAAGTTATTTCACTGCAAAGCTTGGTGTCCTCTGCAAAGACTGAAATGGTACTTTTAATCCCAGACCCTATATCATTTATAAAGATATTAAAAAGTAAGGGTCCCAACACTGAACCTTGGGGTACACCATTGATAACCTTAGACCATTCACAGTAAGAATCATTAACCACTACTCTCTGAATTCTATCTTTTAACCAATTTACTATCCATTTACAAACTGATCCTTCCAAGGCTGTAGACTGTACATTACACATTAGCCATGTGTGGGGACCTGTGGGAAACACTTTTGTAAAATCCAAGTATACTACATCCACTTTATATGAAATACCACTAGTCAAATAACCAACTCACACAGTAGGCTATTAAGTGATCCTATGCGCTTAGGAGTAATACAAATAATATATATGAAAATTGCTGCTACTTAAAAATGTAACTGTATATGGAAGATATAAATAAGTTGCTGTACAAGGCAGCACTAATAGTTAATATCTGTAGTGCAAGGATGATGGTACCCCCTACCTACATCAAGTGAGACACAGCCAGAGGTAAACCTTGGAACTGGACATTCACTGTTGAGTCTACATTTTGAATTTTTTTAATTTATGGTTGTATGTTTATAATTTTTGTATGTGCACAGTACAAGTGATTGATACAGGTGTGCTCAAATGTCAGTTTATGTTTAGGTATTTACACACTTGCTGTCTCACTGGATGTAGGTAGAGGGTACCATCATCCTTGCGCTACAGATATTTACTATTAGTGCTGCCTTGTACAGCAACATACTACATCCACTGCCACCCCTCTGTCCAAGGGTTTACTTACCTCCTCATAAAAAGAAATCAGGTTTGTTTGACAACTTTTGTCTATCATGAATCCATGCTGTCTGTTGCTTAAAATATTTTTATCCAGCAAGAACTCATCTATGTGATCTTTTAATAAACTCTCCAGTATCTTCCCAACTATGGAAGTTAAACTAACAGGTTTATAGTAACTTGGTAAAGACTTTGACCCCTTTTTAACCACTTGCCTACAGTGCACTTTCACCCCCTTCCTGCCCAGACCGATTTTCAGCTTTCAGCGCTCTCACACTTTGAATGGCAATTACTCAGTCATGCAACACTGTACCCATAAAAAATTTGTGTCCTTTTTTTCACACAAATAGAGCTTTCTTTTGATGGTATTTAATCACTACTGGGTTTTTTATTTTTTGTGCTATAAATAAAAAAATGACTGAAAATATTGTGAAAAAACGCATTTTTCTTTGTTTCTGTCATAAAATTTTGCAAATTAGTAATTTTTCTTCACAAATTTTGGCCAAAATTTATACTGCTACTTATCTTTGGTACAAATAACCCAAATAAGTGTATATTATTTGGTCTTTGTGAAAGTTATAGAGTCCACAAGTTATGGCGCTAATCATTGAAAATTGATCACACTTGATCGCACCTGATGTACTGAAGGCCTATCTCATTTCTTGAGACACTAAAAAGTCAGGAAAGTACAAATACCCCCCAAATGACCCCTTTTTGGAAAGTAGACATTCCAAGGTATTTAATAAGGGGCATGGTGAGTTTTTTTAAGTTGCAATTTTTTCCCACAATTCTTTGCAAAATTAAGATTTTTTTTTTGTTTTTTTTTACAAATTTACGTATTAACAGGTTATTTCTCTCACACAGCATATGTATACTTGCAACTACACCCCAAAACACATTCTACTACTCCTCCTGAGTATGGCGATACCACATGTGTGAGACTTTTTCACAGCCTAGCCACATACAGAGGCCTAACATCCAAGTAGTACCGTCCGGCATTCTAGGAGCATAAATTACACATATAGTTTCCTGACAACCTATCGCACTTTTGAAGGCCCTGGACCACCAGGACAATGGAAACCCCCATAAAATGACCCCATTTTGGAAAGCAAACACCCCAACGTATAATTTTTGAGGCATAATAAGTCTTTTGAACGTGTCATTTTTTTCCACAAGTTTTTGGAAACTGTGGAAATGAAATGAAAATTCATTTTTTTTTTTTTTTACACAAAGTTGTCCATTTATGAAATATTTCCAACACATAGCATGTACATAGCAAAAATTGCACCCCAAAATACATTTTGCTACTCCTCCTGATTATGTCAATACCACATGTGTGAGACTTTTCACAGCCTGGCCACATACAGAGGCCTAACCTCCAAGTAGCACTTTACACAAAGTTGTCCATTTATCCACTTTAAGACTGGGCCTATTTTTGACACTTGGTGTTTACAAGTTAAAATCATTTTTTTTTGCTAGAAAACTACTTAGAACCCCCAAACATTATATATATTTTTTTAGCAGAGACCCTAGAGAATAAAATGGAAATCGTTGCAATATTTTTTATCACACCATATTTGCGCAGCAGTCTTCCAAATGCAATTTTTTTAAATTAAAAAATAAGAAAACAGTAAATTTAGTGCAATTTTTTTCCATAATGTGAAAGATAATGTTACGCCGAGTAATTAGATACCCAACATGTCATGCTTCAAAATTGCGCATGCTCACAGAATGGCGCCAAACATTGGTACCTAAAAATACCCATAGGCAACATTTTAAACATTTCTACAGGTTACCAGAGGAGGTCTAGGGCTCAAATTATTGCTCTTGCTCTAACGATTGCGGCGATACCTCACATGTGTGGTTTGAACACCGTTTACATATGTGGGCGGGACTTGCGTATGCGTTCGCTTCTGCGCGCGAGCTAACGGGGACAGGGCGCTTTAATTTTTTTTTTTCCTATTTATTTTATTTATTAATTTTTTATTTTTACACAGTTTAAAAAAAATGTTTTGATCATTTTTATTCCTGACAGTCATGGAGAGGAGAGGACCTGAAGGGCCTCCTCGCTGCTGTACATCCTTTTTGACATGCTGGCTGTGATGGGCTGTGCGACGGGTGACGGTTGACTGCGGATGATCACTGATGGGTGGCAGGTGACTGATAGGTGGCAGGTGACGGTCACTGATGGGGTGACAGATGACGATGACTGATGGGTTGACAGATGATGATGACTGATGGGTTGACAGGTGACGATGACTGATGGGTTGACAGGTGACGATGACTAATGGGGTGACAGGTGACGATGACTGATGGGGTGACAGATGACGATGACCGATGGGGTGCCAGGTGACGATGACTGATGGGGTGACAGGTGACGATGATTGATGAGGTGACAGATGACGATCACTGATGGGGTGGCAGGTGACAATGATTGATGGGGTGACAGATGACGATCACTGATGGGGTGACATGTGACGATGATTGATGGGGTGACAGATGACGATCACTGATGGGGTGACAAGTGACCATGATTGATGGGGTGACAGGTGACGGGCGATGGTCACCGATGGGTGACAGGTGACGGGCGATGGTGCACAGCAGCACTGATGGCATCCGCCTGCCAAATCGCAGTAACATCGCGCAAACAACGCATGACGCCCCAAAGAAGCTCTTGTACCTTTTTTGGGCATCATGCGTTGTTTGCGCGATGTTACCGCGATTCAGCAGGCAGAAATCGCGGCAACATCGCACAGCGTTTGGGGTGCTATTGCAAATCACGGGCAACGCACAGGCATCCCGCGATTTGCAATGATTTCCGGATCGCAGGCAGAATCGCGCTGATTCTGCCCACGATCGCTACGCTCACATGTGAACGTAGCCTTATGGATTGCAATTTCTGGGCACTGATGAGGTGACTGTTGGGTGACAGGTGCAATTGGGGGCTGTCAGTGGCTGTTTACTACCGCCGGTGACTAGCTGTGTTCCTAGGGAACACAGAGCCACCGACATGACCACGCAGCGCGCTCCCGATCGCGCATGCGCGTTCTTTTACTGGGCGTCTCTATTGTGATCAGCTGTGTGATTAGTTCACAGCCGATCACGTGGGAAACAGCCATGCCCATTGGCTGTTTCCCCCCTGCCGGTGACGTGCTGTCTTGGGGACACGCCGCCACCGACAGTGCAGGGCGGCGCGCACACGATCGCGCGCCTGCCCTGCCTGAATGGGCCGACGTCATATGACGTTGGCCCAGAACAATGGCCGCACCGCTCCGCCGTCATTTGGCGGTGGGCGGGAGGCAAGTGGTTAAATATAGGCACCATATTGGCCCTACGCCAATCCAGTGGTACTATTCCTGTCCTTAACGAGTCCCTAAAAATTAGGAACAAAGGCTTTGAAATTACAGCGCTCAATTCTTTTAGGATGCGTGGGTGGATGCCATCTGGTCCAGGCGCTTTATCCACCCTTATTCTGTCTAAATATTTCTGGACCATATCATTTTTGAGCCATTGTTGAATTGTTGATCATTTGGGGCTGTGTCAATACCATCCTCAATATGGTCATGAGCTCCCCCATGCTCCTTTGTATACACAGAGCTGAAGAAAGTAAAAAAAATTGCCTTCTCTTTGTCCCCAGTCACCCACTCCAGATTATTTTGTAAAGGGCCTACATGCTCATACCTAACCTTTTTACTATTAATATATTTAAAACATTTTTTGGGGTTTGTCCTACTATCTTTTGCAATCTGTCGTTCATTTTGAATTTTTGCATCCTTGATTTCCTTTTTTACATATTCTGTTATATTCTTTATAACATTTAAACAATGATAGTGTTCCTTCATTTTTATATTTTTTAAAAGCTCTTTTCTTATTATTTATAGCTTTTTTTAACTTTAGCCATGAGCCACATAGGTTTTATTTTTAGCCTTTTAAACTTATCGCCCATGGGAATATACTTTCCAGTGAATTTGCATACAGTCTTTTTGAAAAATTCCAATTTCTGTTCAGTGTTCATCGATGTCAATATTCCCTCCCAGTATACCTCAATATCCGTTGACCACCCAGGCTTCCATCCGAGCGTGGAGATCCGTTCTCCTACACCAGACTAAGTCCAAAGACCATACCCACGTCCGTATTCCCCTGGAAACTCTAACTGTCCTCATCCCATTCCACTCCCTTTGCATATGGTTAGAAGCTGGTTTCCAATGGCTCGACGAGATTCAGGATGGGGCATCCATAAAATCTCTAGATGCCCTACAAGTCCCCCCGTCTGAGGCATCCACCCATCTCCGCATTGCCAGATTTATCAAGAACCACCCCGCACCAACTATCAGAATCCAACCCAAATTATGGCAATTCCTTACTAAAGGCTCAACAGTATCCAAATGGACCTCATTGTTTTATAACGCACTCCATCATAAAACAATATTTGTTAAAACTGCACCCATATTAAAATGGGAATATGATTTACACAAATCCTTTGAAACAACTCAATGGCAACAGGCGATTTGTTATACCCACTCTATTTCACACTGCACAAATCACTGGGATCTCTCCTACAAAGTTCTTTCCAGATGGTATCTGACCCCTACAGACTTAATTCATTTTTTCCCTCCCAGTCACCGCTCTGCTGGAGAGACTATAGTCAAGTGGGTAACCTTCTCCATATACATTGGTCATGCAAAAGTCTCATGAGTTTCTGGCACCAAATATTCAAACTTGTCTCATCGGTTACAGGTATTCTCACCCCTCCAGACCCAGCACTGGCCCTCTTAAATTTCACCATAGACAACTTCCCCCCCCCCCCCCAATATAGGACTGTAGTGGCCCATATCTTCCTTGCCTCTAGAGTCCTTATCACTAGAAAGTGGAAATCGACCGATGCCCCTACCGTCACGGAAGTTGTTCGCTATGTTAATCTCACATACGAACATGAAAGACTCCTAGCTAACAGATTAGGCATCATTTTGTGTAGCCTGAAAGTCATGGTTGCCAAAGACTGTTAACTGAAAATGTATTCCTTCATATTGGATGTACTGTTTGTATTACCACATCTCTTTTGCTCTTGTGTGCTTTTCTAAAATAGCATGTACCCCTGTTGTGTACCCACCTCCTGTTTTTGTTGTTATCATTTCTTGCAAAACTCAATAAAAACTTACTTAAAGCGGAGTTCCACCCTGGATTTTTATTTATTTTTTTTAATACCCCCGGGACAGTCAGGGCCTAGTACATTCCACAATGGCTAGCCTCTAAACTGTCCCGGGTTGCACTTACCTGTTAGGACAAATACTTACCTTGAAAACGTCTTGTCCAGCGCTGCCATCTCAGATGTGGGCAGCTTGAAGCCAGCGAGATCCCCTTCGGCGTCTTCTTCCGCCTTCTTTGGTCCCACGATGCTCTGGCATGCCCAGAAGCTGTTTAGAAGGGGATGACGCGCGCGACCCGGAACTGACGTCGGGGCCGGTGCAGGCGCAATGATTCCTGGGAGCTATGACGTTCAGCTCCCAGGAATCATTGCAGAGCCAGGAAGTGACGACGGGCCGAGGCCGAGGAAGGAGGAAGAAGGAAGTAAGGCAAGTATTTTTTCTTCGCTACGAGGTAAGTAAAAAAAAAAAAAATATGCGATTATCCATTTCTTTTTCAGGTGACCCGGAGCGAGAAGATGGAGGTAAGTATTAAATTAGGGTGGAACTCCACTTTAATTAAAAAAAATATATATATATATATATATATATATATATATATATTCCCTCCCAGTCTAAATCATGGAGAGCAGCCCTCATCCTTGGAAAATTTGCTCTCTTAAAGTTAAGTGTTTTTATATTTCCTGAATGCGTTTTTTGCTTACAGCTAACATTAAATGAAATCATGTTATGGTCACTGCTACCCAGATGTTCTTTTATTTGAACATTATTAATAAGCTCTGCATGGTTTGAGATTACCAGGTCCAACAGAGCATCATTTCTAGTAAGGGCCTCAAAAAACTGTACCATAATATTGTCTTGTAATAGGTTTATACATTTTTACCCTTAACTGTTCCAGCAGTGCCATTACTCCAGTCAATGTCTGGGTTGTTAAAATCCCCCATTATTATCACTGTCCCAGCCCTTGCAGTCCTTTCTATCTGTGCCAGGAGTCTCCACCTCCTCATTAATACTGGGAGGTCTATAACAAACTCCAATGATAATCTTTGTATTACGCACACCCATGTACTTTGTACATTTCCACCCATACTGCTTCAGACTCATCACACTCTCCATCAACTAGGTCCTCTTTCACACTCACTTTGAGATCACTTCTCACATAGAGACAGACACCACAACCCTGTCTTTTCGAAAGAGAGCATAGCCAGGAATATTAATAGCCCAGTCATGTGAAGAATGAAGCCAAGATTCAGCAATACCAATTAAATCATAGTTCCCCTCGTGCACCAGAGCTTCCAACTCACCTATTTTGCTTGGCAGACTTCTGGCATTGGTGAACAAACACTTTAATTCATTGTCACATTGAGCCCAGCTGAAAGATATTGAATACCGAGGACACCCATATGTAGAGTATTATCTGTGCTTGTTTTTTCTTATATGCTCTGTAGTATCCTTTTAGTGTTTTATGTTAGCACTGGTTCATAGTTTTATGTTAGCACTGGTGGACAAGATTTGCACTGGTTCATAAATTCTGAAGCCCCTCGTGAGTGGTCCTGAAAGTTCTGTGAAACACTTCATCAGTAAGCGGACGCGCATTATCTGGTAAGTATAGTATTCGTATCTCTGGTTGGTATACAGTAAGTCCAACATCCATGCACGAGGTCCCATACCGCGCCATAAATAAAAAATACGAGCCCCAAAAGGAGCGCATGCCAGGCACTAGTATGAGACAGTGTGAGCGAACTATAGGAGGACAAACCAACGGGAAGGGAGAGAGATCAGCCTATATCAAGAATGCAAAAACAGGCAGTAGAGAGGTAGATATATTAATATACAAAGGATAAGTTAACCCCCCATATGACAACAAAGTCAAATGTCAAGCCGGCCCAGGCGAAGGTATCCCCACAAAAAAAAAAAACGAAAACATAAGTTGAAAAGAGTGGAGAGATGAGGGGAACCCCCCGCCCGGATTCCAGAACTAGCTCCTGAAACAGGGATCAAACAATGAACAGCTCTAATGGCGCTTTTCCACTGCATGGAACCGAACGGTTTGGCTCGCTTTTGTGCTTTTCCACTGCTGGTACCGCATGGTACGGTTTAGGAATGGTTTGGTACGGTACAGTACGGCATCGCTTTTCCACTACATGGAACCGAACGGTACGGCTCGCTTAAACAGTACCACCTCAGTTGTGGTTCCAAGAAGGCCGTACCGGTACCATATCCCACAATCCTTTGCATGCAGCCTTGACTGTTTGTCACTACTGATTGGTCAGAGAAACATTGTTATCCCACCCACTTTACTGTAGTGGAAAAGCAAACCGTACCGAACCGTAACAAACCGTTCCAACACCGTACCATGCGGTACCATGCAGTGGAAAACCAACAGAGCCAAGCAGGGCCAAGCAGGGCCGAGTGGAGCAGAGCCAGAACTTGCAGTGGAAAAGTGCCATAAGACATTATCAGAACAAATGGGCCCAGAGGCAGAATCAGAAGCGCTAGGCTGCCAAATATCTAAACGGTTGTCTCCATCTGCGTTGGTCTCGGGGAGAAGCCGGGGTGGCCCAAACAGGAGAAGGTCTTGGGGTAACTGGCTGAAGAGCACTGGGCTCAGCTTCTAACAGTCCAAGTTTGATCAACAGATCCTTTCCTTCCGTGACGTTGTACACAACATACACTGAGCCTTTATGTGGTACCGTGAGCTTAAAGGGGAAACTCCATCTGTATCGTATATGAGCAGATTGCAGCACTGATGTAACTTCTTTCATCCTATGACGCTTCTCCAAAGTGGCCTGTGAAATGTCAGGGAAGATCTGGATTCTGTCACCCTCAAAATAAATATTTGGGACATTTCTGGAGGCACGCAGGAGGTCCTCTTTAACAAGGAAGTCCTTAAGGCTCAGAACCACATCCCTGGGGAATTTATCAGCTGGTGGTTTTGGGCGCAGGGCTCTGTGAATCCTGTCGCAGGTGAATGAAGGCAATAGATCATTAAAGAGCTTAGAAACAGCAGGTGAAAGGTCTGTGATGGACTCAGGAATACCCCTAATGCGCAGGTTGTTCCTGCGATTCCTATTGTCCAAATCCTCCACCTGTGCCTGCAGTAAGTTGTAATTTTCTGCCAAGAGCTCAAAATCCTTCCTGAGATCATTATGTGCAAGGGAGAGCTCATCATGTTTGGTCTCAAGTAAATCAGTGCGGTCTCCTAATGCTGCTATCTCCTGTGTCAAGGTGTTAGTGGATTTATACAGTTCTGTTTGAATTTTATCAGCCAATTTTTCATACATTAAAGTAAGGCTGGCATCCGGATCTGCTTTGGTGATTTGGTGGCAGTACTCACGGTCTCTGTCTGGATTCGCAGGAGTTGGAGGCAGCGTGGCTGACTCTGCAGGCCACGGGGACTGGGCACCATCTTTGGTCATCTTTGTGATCTCTTTGGTGCGGAGAAGATAGGTGGTTAAAGAGTTTGCGGGCGGCCCCGGGCTTGTTCTACCTGAAGGCATGCACAAGACTGTTCTCCAGGGGTGCGGGGTAAAAAGAGCTTGATTTGCAGTGTTATAGCCCTGGGAATCTGACTTTTTTTCTCTCCCCTCCGGCACAAGCAGCTGTCCAGCATCATCCCCCACATGATTAGGGTTGAGTGAACACGGACTGTATTATTCGTGTTCGTACCCAATAATTGGATTTTCGTTACCCGAACACGGACCCGAAAACTTTACTGTATATTCGGGTAAAAATCCGTGTTCGGTCGTTTCATTTCCGGGTTTTGCATGCATTGGCGCGCTTTTCATGGCGGGCTTTCAACAGCCAATCAACAAGCGTTTAACTGGTGTGCCTAAGCCATCCCAGCCATGCCTACAAATGTATTAGTAGCTGTGATTGGCCGTCTAAAGCATGTATAAGTTCAAGGCAGCGCCGCTGCGGCGTCATTCTGCTCTGTTAGTTCAGGGACAGAGCACACATCAACGTGCTGGCTGCTGATTAGGGACAGACAGAAAAAAAAAAACATTTGTGTCCGGATAGAATTGAGGGACAGGTCAGTGTGTTAGGCAGGGCGAGTTGTAGGCATTTTAGGGCGAGGCTGCTGCTGATTTTTAGGGTCAGTGTGTTCTACAAACTACAATCGATATTGCTGTGTGGGGTGGGGTTTGCAGTCACCCGATCTACGATCATCATCTTATCAATCCTTTTAGGGAGAGAGTCTGCTGATTTTTAGGGTCAGTGTTTTCTACAAACTACAATCGATATTGCTGTGTGGGGTGGGGTTTGCAGTCACCCGATCTACGATCATCTTTCTTATCAATCCTTTTAGGGAGAGAGTCTGCTGATTTTTAGGGTCAGTGTGTTCTACAAACTACAATCGATATTGCTGTGTGGGGTGGGGTTTGCAGTCACCCGATCTACGATCATCATCTTATCAATCCTTTTAGGGAGAGAGTCTGCTGATTTTTAGGGTCAGTGTGTTCTACAAACTACAATCGATATTGCTGTGTGGGGTGGGATTTGCAGTCACCCGATCTACGATCATCATCTTATCAATCCTTTTAGGGAGAGAGTCTGCTGATTTTTAGGGTCAGTGTGTTCTACAAACTACAATCGATATTGCTGTGTGGGGTGGGATAGGAGATAGGCAGGTGTCAGTGGACCACACCCATTTTGCTGTGTGTGGGCTGCTGTGAACACAATCTTTTTGGGGTGCAGTGAACACAATCTTTTTTGCCCACTGAGGAGGAGGGAGAAAAGTATTTTTCTATCAGTCACTGTGTGCAGCATTTTTCCTTCAGCTATGCTGTGCTGACTGATCATACACTGCTGTGTTCAGTTCACATGTGCTATTATTGAGTGGTTTCAAAAATCATACACTTTTTTTCTATTCCACTATTCAATATACAGCCTTGGGTTAAAAAAAAATTAAATTGTGGCCTGCAGCAGAGCTGAATGATATTTGGGGTTTTTGGGGTTCATCTCATACTTCTGAAGATTTGAGGGTGCTGCCTGTTCCAAACTCCTCCTACTCCTCATCCAGCCTTTTAGGGGTACAAACAATAGTAATTGGGGCCTAGTGTGCTTCTGTACGTGTGAGATACATACACTTTTTTTGATCATATTTCCTATTCCGCTATTCAATAAAAACCTTTGGGGATCAATTAAATTGCGGGATAGTCTGTGTTGGTACGTGTGAGATCCACCTTTCCAAGTTTTTGGGGTTCATCTCATACTTCTGAAGATTTGAGGGTGCTGCCTGTTCCATACTCCTGCTACTCCTCATCCAGCCTCTTAGGGGTACAAACAATAGTAATTGGGGCCTAGTGTGGTTTTGTACGTGTGAGATACATACACTTTTTTTGATCATATTTCCTATTCCGCTATTCAATAAAAACCTTTGGGGATCAATTAAATTGCGGGATAGTCTGTGTTGGTACGTGTGAGATCCACCTTTTCAATTTTTTGGGGTTCATCTCATACTTCTGAAGATTTGAGGGTGCTGCCTGTTCCAAACTCCTCCTACTCCTCATCCTGCCTTTAGGGGTACAAACAATAGTAATTGGGGCCTAGTGTGCTTCTGTACGTGTGAGATACATACACTTTTTTTGATCATATTTCCTATTCCGCTATTCAATAAAAACCTTTGGGGATCAATTAAATTGCGGGATAGTCTGTGTTGGTACGTGTGAGATCTACCTTTCCAAGTTTTTGGGGTTCATCTCATACTTCTGAAGATTTGAGGGTGCTGCCTGTTCCAAACTCCTCCTACTCCTCATCCTGCCTTTAGAGGTACAAACAATAGTAATTGGGGCCTAGTGTGCTTCTGTACGTGTGAGATACATACACTTTTTTTGATCATATTTCCTATTCCGCTATTCAATAAAAACCTTTGGGAATCAATTAAATTGCGGGATAGTCTGTGTTGGTACGTGTAAGATCCACCTTTCCAAGTTTTTGGGGTTCATCTCATACTTCTGAAGATTTGAGGATGCTGCCTGTTCCATACTCCTCCTACTGTTCATCCAGCCTTTTAGGGGTACAAACAATAGTAATTGGGGCCTAGTGTGGTTTTCTACGTGTGAGATACATGCACTTTTTTTGATCATATTTCCTATTCCGCTATTCAATAAAAACCTTTGGGGATCAATTAAATTGCGGGATAGTCTGTGTTGGTACGTGTGAGATCCACCTTTCCAAGTTTTTGGGGTTCATCTCATACTTCTGAAGATTTGAGGGTGCTGCCTGTTCCAAACTCCTCCTACTCCTCATCCTGCCTTTAGGGGTACAAACAATAGTAATTGGGGCCTAGTGTGCTTCTGTACGTGTGAGATACATACACTTTTTTTGATCATATTTCCTATTCCGCTATTCAATAAAAACCTTTGGGGATCAATTAAATTGCGGGATAGTCTGTGTTGGTACGTGTGAGATCCACCTTTCCAAGTTTTTGGGGTTCATCTCATACTTCTGAAGATTTGAGGGTGCTGCCTGTTCCATACTCCTCCTACTCCTCATCCAGCCTTTTAGGGGTACAAACAATAGTAATTGGGGCCTAGTGTGCTTCTGTACGTGTGAGATACATACACTTTTTTTGATCATATTTTCTATTCCGCTATTTAATCAAAACCTTTGGGTATAAACAATTAAATTGCGGGATAGTCTGTGTCGGTACGTGTGAGATACACCTTTCCAATTTTTGGGGCGCATCTCATACTGCCGAGGATTTGAGGGTGCTTCAGTCTGCCTCCTGCCTGTTCCGAACTCCTCCTACTCCTCATCCTGCCTTTAGGGTACAAAAAATTGTAATCGGGGCCTAGTTTGTGTTTGTACGTGTGAGATACACCGTTTTGTAAAATTTGTCCTATTCCGCTATTCAATATACACCCTGTTTGAGTGTAAAAAATTAAATTGCGGGATAGTCTGTATCGGTACATGTGAGATACACCTTTTTAAATTTGTTTGGCGTATCTCCTTCTACCGCCGAGGATTGCAGGGCGCTTCAGTTTGCCTCCTGTTCCCAACTCCTCCTACTCCTCTTCCTCATCCTGCCTTTAGGGTACAAAAAATTGTAATCGGGGCCTAGTCTGTGTTTGTACGTGTGAAATACACCGTATTATAACATTTTTCCTATTCCGCTATTCAATATACACCCTTTTGGAGTGTAAGAAAATTAAATTACGGCATAGTCTGTATCGGTACGTGTGAGATACACCTTTTAAATTTGTTTGGCGCATCTCCTTCCACCGCCAAGGATTGCAGGGCGCTTCAGTTTGCCTCCTGTTCCCAACTCCTCCTACTCCTCTTCCTCATCCTCCCTTTAGGGTACAAAAAATTTTAATCGAGGCCTAGTCTGTGTTTGTACGTGTGAGATACACCGTTTTTTTATCCTTTTTCCTATTCCGCTATTCAATATACACCCTTTTGGGGTAAAAAAACATTAAATTGCGGCATAGTTTGCATATTTGATTGTCAGATACACCCGTGCAATACTGTTGTTGTTTTGTTCCGCTATTCAATAAACTCCTTTCTAGGGCAAGATCATAAATTACAGAAATATGAGGAGACCGTCAAATAGGGGCCGTGGCTTGGGTCGTGGTGCTGCTAGTAGAGCTCCTGTTGCAAGGAGAGGACGTGGTCGATCTGTCCCAGCTACACGCACAAGTGAAATACCTTCCACAAGTGTGAGTAGGCGACAGAACCTGCAGCAGTATTTGGTAGGGCATAATGCGCCTCTAGACGTGATGAGGCCTGAAGAAGTACAGGCGATAGTAGATTGGGTTGCTGACAGTGCCTCCAGTTCCTTCACATTGTCTCCCACCCAGTCTACTGCAGAAAGGTCAGAGTTGGCACCTGCAGCCAATGTCCAACCGTCTTTCACCTCACCCCCTTGGAAATCAGGCAAGCAGTCTGAGCCCCAATCCATACAGCAGTCTCTTGTTCTTTTTGAGGACTCTGTCAGCAGGGTTTCCCAGGGCCATCGACCTAGCCCTGCCCCAGAAGTGGAAGAGATTGAGTGCAGCGATGCCCAACCACTTAGTTCTCAAGATGAGTACATGCAAGGACCATCGCAGCACGTTTCCGATGATGACGAAACGCAGGTGCCAACTGCTGCGGCGTTCAGAATTGTGGAGACCGACAAGGAGGGCAGGGGTGAAGACTGGGTGGAAGATGATGTGGAGGACGATGAGGTCCTCGACCCCACATGGAATGAACGTCATGCAGGTGACCTGAGTGGTTTGGAGGAAGAGGCGGTGGTCGCACAGTGCCACCAGCACAGCAGAAGAGGGAGCAGGGTGCAGAAGCGGAGTGGCCGTGCCCTAGACACTACGCCTGCTACTGCCCAACGCAGCAAGGGAACGAGCGCACCAAAGTCAGCTCAAAGGAGTTCTCTAGCGTGGAAGTTCTTTAGAAAATGTGCTGATGACAGGACACGAGTGGTTTGCACCCTGTGCAATCAGAGCCTGAAGCGAGGCATAAACCTTCTCAACCTGAGCACAACCTGCATGATCAGGCATCTAAGTGCAAAGCACGAGCTGCAGTGGAGTAGACACCTTCAAAACCAAGAAACGTCTCTGGCTCATCCTGCTTCCTCTTCTGCTGCAGTCTCGGCTGCTCCAGCCACATCTGTAGTGATACCGGCACCTGCCACCCCGCAAGCAGAGGATCTGTCAGCAACACCACCACCTGGGTCACCAACCATCTCCACAATGTCCCGTGGAAGCGTTCGGCTTTCCATCTCCCAAACACTTGAGAGGAAGAGGAAGTACCCCCCTACCCACCCGCGATCCCTGGATGCCAGCATTTCAAAATTCTTGGCCTTTGAAATGCTGTCATTCCGTCTGGTGGAGACGCACAGTTTTAAAAACCTTATGTCGGTGGCTGTCCCACAGTACGTCGTGCCCAGCCGCCACTACTTTTCCAGGCAAGCCATCCCTTCCCTGCACAACCAAGTGGGGGAAAAAATCAGGTGTGCACTGCGCAACGCCATCTCTGGCAAGGTCCACCTAACTACCGATACGTGGACCAGTAAGCATGGTCAGGGGCGTTATATCTCCCTAACGGCACACTGGGTAAATGCAGAGGCGGATGGGCCTGAGGCGGATAGCAATTTGGCTCATGTCCTTCCACCACCGAGGATTGCAGGGCGCTTCAGTTTGCCTCCTGTTCCTAACTCCTCCTACTCCGCTTCCTCATCCTCTACCGCCTCCTCATCCGGACAGCGTAACACCTTCACCACCAACTTCAGCACGGCCAGGGGTAAACGACAGCAGGCAGTTTTAAAACTTGCCTGTTTGGGGGACAAACCACACACCGCGCAGAAGTTGTGGAGGAGCATGGAACAGCAGACAAATGAGTGGTTGCTGCCAGCGAGCCTCAAGCCCGGCCTGGTGGTGTGCGATAACGGGCGAAATCTCATAGCAGCTCTGGGCCTAGCCGGTTTGACGCACATCCCTTGCCTGGCGCATGTGCTGAATTTGGTGGTGCAGAGGTTCCTTAAAAACTACCCCGATATGTCAGAGCTGCTGCAGAAAGTGCGGGCTGTCTGTGCGCAATTTCGGCGTTCTCACCCTGCTGCTGCTCGCCTGTCAGCGCTGCAGCGTAACTTCGGCCTTCCCGCTCACCGCCTCATATGTGACGTGCCCACAAGGTGGAACTCCACCTTGCACATGCTGCAAAGACTGTGCGAGCAGCAGCAGGCCATAGTGGAGTTTCAGCTGCAGCACGCATGCGTGAGTCGCTCTGCAGAACAGCACCACTTCACCACCAATAACTGGGCCTCCATGCGAGACCTGTGTGCCTTGTTGCGCTGTTTTGAGTACTCCACCAACATGGCCAGTGCCGATGATGCTGTTCTCAGCTTAACTATCCCACTTCTATGCCTCCTTGAAAAAAAAATTTGGGCGATGATGGAAGAGGATGTGGCACAGGATGAGGAGGAGGAGGAGGAGGATGAAGAGGTAACATTTCCAAGGCTTTCAGGGCAGTCATTCGCAAGGGGCTCTGAGGGTGGGTTCCTGCACACACAAACGCCAGGGACACAATTGTCCAGCAGGGGCACAGTTCTGGAGGATGAGGAGGATGAGGAGGAGGAGCTGGAGGAGGAGATGGAAGCATGTTCACAGCAGGGTGGCACCCAGGCCAGTTCATGGCCATCACTGGTGCGTGGCTGGGGGGATACAGAGGACACGGACGATACACCTCAAACAGAGGACAGCCTTTCGTTGCCTCTGGGCAGCCTGGCACACATGAGCGATTACATGCTGCAGTGTCTCCACAATGACCGCCGAGTTGCCCACATTCTAACTTGTGCTGATTACTGGGTGGCCACGCTGCTGGATCCCCGTTACAAGGACAACGTACCGTCCTTAATTCACTCACTGGAGCGCGATCGCAAGATGCGCGAGTACAAGCGCACGCTGGTAGACGCGATGCTGCTGGCATTCCCACCTGACAGCGGGGCCACAGTGGAAGCACAAGGCAGAGGAGGAGGAGGAGGAGGAAGAGGTTGCCAACGCAACCAGGGCACCGCCAGCACCTCAGAAGGCAGGGTTAGCATGGCCGAAATGTGGAAAAGCTTTGTCAGCACGCTACAACAAACAGCAGCACCAGCAGCTCATATGGAACGTCTTAGCAGGAGGCAGCATTTCACCAACATGGTGGAGCAGTATGTGTGCACACGCCTAGACGTACTGAATGAGGGGTCTGCCCCTTTCAACTTCTGGGTCTCCAAGTTGGGCACATGGCCTGAGCTTGCCCTTTACGCCTTGGAGGTGCTGGCGTGCCCTGCAGCCAGTGTATTATCTGAACGGGTATTTAGCACGGCTGGGGGTGTTATCACAGACAAGCGCAGCCGCCTGTCCAGAGACAATGTGGACAAGCTCACGTTCATTAAAATGAACCAGGCATGGATCCCACGGGACTTTTCCGTACCTTGTGCAGAATAGCGATGGATACCGACCTTACCCAGCCATTGTTCCATTTTTGCTCTTTCTCACTCTTTTGGGGTGTACCCTCATTTAAAATTTGTGAAAAGAAGCAGTGTTGGCTACCTCGTCCTCCTCAGGGCCAGATTAACGTAGGGGCTATTGGAGCTGCAGCTCCAGGCCCCTACCTTTATATAGGCCCCGGGTTGGCCATATTCACTGTTACCGCTCTTCTGTCACTTGTAAACACAGAAGTCTGGCTTCTATGCTCGCTTCCCCAGGCAGCACCCTCAGAACCTCCCCACACAGCACGAAGGCCGGACAAGGAGGGACAGTTGCCGATGCATGGATGTGTTTATGGGCTTCAGAGACAGCATCCCATGTTGAATTAGGCATGCATGGCTGCACCCTTCCTCCTCTGGGTGCATGCCAAGGCACGGCCCTTAAGGCCCTTCAAAATCCTCAGCACCAAGCCCATGATGCTCTTAATCCGGCCCTGGTCCTCCTCCACCGCCGCTTCCACCTACACCGCCCATAGGTGTGCGCAACCTATTGCATTAGGGTGTGCACCCCAAAGTTTAAATACACATGCATGTGTTTGCCTACATGTACATGGCCCCGATACATTACTCTCCCTGCTGGCAAAGTGAAATAGAGCAGAGCAGGTCCGAGGGAGATCTTTCCCATCTCCTCACTGGCAAACAGAGCGATAATGCTATGTGCCCTAGGTGATTAGGGTGTGCCCAGGCACATCCGGCACACCCTGTGCTCACGCCTATGAGACCGCCACATCCACCACCACCTCAACCTCCCTCCTACTCCATATGGGCCTCGTCCTTCAGAGATGAAGAACATTGTTTTATTTTTCTGTTTTTTTTTTTGTTGTTTTAAGTTATTTCCCTATCCACACTTGCCATGCTCTTAACTGCGTTTTGCTGCCATTTGCAGCACTCTAGCCCTTTCCATTGGTGTTTTAGAGCCATTTTAGTGCCTGAAAGTTCGGGTCCCCATTGACTTCAATGGGGTTCGGTGTCCGGGAAAAGTTCGGCAAAAGTCCGCCGAACACGGACATCCAGGTGTCCGCTCAACTCTACACATGATTATTTTAATCAACAGGTAACCAGAGATCAGAATTATCATAAACATCAGTATGAATACCCCCAGCCTCTGTATTTTAGGAGATATTTAGGATAAGGCAAGACCTCCAAAAGGACTATGTTCATCATGATGGGCGGACATCATTGGGATCAGGAAGGTTACAGTACATGCCCTTGTGGCATGCCGAAGGAGTCAGTTATAAACTTTATTGCCACAGACATAATGGATTCCTGACCCCAGTGTGACCACCCATGGGTAAAGACGGTTATTAACTGATTTTTCTGCATAATACCCCAGTCGCTGTTTGAACAACAGAAACCTGAGGGCTTCACCTAGGTTTGAAATGTCCATGTTGTCATTCAATATGGCCTGTATTTTATGTTTTACAGTTTCATTTTTGTAATGCATGCATGTTTCATTTTTTGGGCTGTTCACAGTCAGTTGTGGGCAGGATATGTTTATCAGTGCTTGTGAACAGTCCACTCTCCCTACATCAGTTTTATTTCCATAGAATGCTATACACACTGTGGGATTCTTGATTAGACCTGCAATTTTCAGGGAAACTAACATGTCCTTTCATGTGCTGGTAATGTTTCTATAGGAATTTGGAAATTCAGTCTGATTTAGGTCCTCCAGTGTAAGTCGGTTTACCAACACAGGTATAGTGTGGGTCTCTGGGTGTAATTTTAAACATATCCAGCACTCTGAGTATCCTGACTTCCTGGCTACCTGGTATTTAAGCCTTAACAGCGCATTAGGCCTAGGGTCGTCGGTCCCTTTATTGTCCTGCCCCCCCCTCCCCCCATTGTATCCCAAATTGCTATACATATCAGGAATTGGAATAAGATCATTGTACTAACCTTTTGCAATGCCTGCCGTGCATCCGTGTATCTCTTACTTCTACTTTGACGGATGTTGGCGTGACCAACTGCACCCTTAGTGGCCCATCAAACTAAGGTTCGAGACTTCTCCTGATGTGTCTCTTGATTACTACCCAATCACACGGCCTTATTTTATGGCTTTTAGTATCCTCATTTGGATCTGGTAGGGATGAAAACACACGGTTATGTATTTTTGTCAATTGGATTTTCTTGTTAAATAGTTTTTATTAAGATTATTTCAAATAGTAAGGCTCCTTTCACACGGCCGCTCCGCTGCTTAAGTCTGCGGGACTTTTTTTTTTTTTTTTCCACGGAGCGGATGACATTTGTGTCATCCGCTCCGTGTGCCCGCATATCATCCCATCCGTTTGCGGATGATATGCGGACATAATGTAAGTATATGGCACTGCGGATGTCAGCGGATGACACCGCTGACATCCGATTTCCCTTCCTTTCCGTTTTTTACATGGATGGAAAAATGGGGTTCTGTTCCATTCGTAAAAACGGAACAGAACTGAAAGGAGGAAAATTGGATGTCAGCGGATGGTATTCCGCTGACATCAGCAGTGCCATTCACTTACATTGATGTCCGCAAATCATCCGCAAAAAAATAGGATGATTTGCGGACACACGGAAAGCAGCGGAGCGGCCGTGTGAAAGGAGCCTAACAAACAGGGAAAGGAAATCATAATAATAACAGAGGAAAGCAAACTCATAAAACTTTGATATTATAGCCAGTAGTACATAGGTGCAGTTATGTAATCTAACTTCATGCCCATGAAGATAAGCCTTTACAGCATTAAGCAATCCAAATATATGAATAGCATTAATACTTATAAGATGGGGTCGCTGATGGCCGTTCTCTAATCGGACCACCCCCAACCCCCCTGAACACCCCAAATGGGTACACACTGTGTCCAGTTGGGGGGGTGGACCCTCCGACAGCTAAACATCCGCGAACCACCATATATTAGACTGCCTTGTACATACAGTCAGGTCCATAAATATTGGGACATCGACACAATTCTAATCTTTTTGGCTCTATACACCACATAGTTACATAGTAGGTAAGGTTGAATAAAGACATTAGTCCATCCAGTTCAACCTGTGTAGGTGTGTGTGGCTGTAATCATCTCACATAGCCCTGAATGTTCTGATCCTTGAGATGTACGTCTAAGAGTCTTTTGAAAGCCACCATACTACCCGCAGAAACCACCTCTTGTGGTAGAGAATTCCACAATCTTGTAGCCCTAACAGTAAAGAACCCCCCACGTTGCCTGAGGTTAAAACGCTTCTCCTCTAATCGCATTGTATGCCCTCGAGTCCTCATGCAATCCCTTCGACTGAACAGCTTATTTTCTAAGCTGAGACCCCCATTGAGATATTTAAAAATTGCTATCATTTCCCCCCTCAGGCGTCTCTTCTCCAGGGAGAAAAAATCAAGCGATTGCAGACGCTCTTCATAATTAAGGTCCTCCAATCCCCTGATTAGTTTCGTTGCCCTTCTCTGGACTCTCTCCAGCTCCAACACATCCCTCCTGAGGACCGGCGACCAGAACTGGACAGAATACTCCAGATGCGGTCGGACCAGAGTTTTATAAAGTGGAAGGATTATAGACTTATCTCTGGGATACATACCTTTCTTTATGCATGCTAATATTCTGCCGGCTTTGGCAGCTGCCGCTTGACATTGCATGCTATTGCCTAGTCTATCATCAACCAAGACTCCCAGATCTTTCTCCATTTTTGATTCCCCCAAGGGTTCCCCTCCTAAAGTGTATTGTGCTTTTATGTTTTATGTTTTATGTTTGCAAAACCTTACACTTCTCCACATTAAACCTCATTTGCCAAGTCGTTGCCCATTCCTTTATTTTGTCCAGGTCATCCTGTAGGATATCTGCTTCATGCTGTGCAGTTATTGCCCTGCCTAATTTTGTGTCATCTGCAAAAACTCATATCGAACTACTGATCCCGTCCTCAATGCTGTTTATGAATAAATTGAACAAGGTTGGTCCCAGGACTGAGCCTTGGGGCACTCCGCTTGCCACCTCAGACCAGTCTGAGTATGCGCTGTTTATTACCACCCTTTGGACACGCCCTTTTAGCCAGTTCCGTATCCAAGAGCAAACCCTGCTGTCAATACCTGCAGACCTTATTTTATAAATTAAGCGCTTATGGGGAACTGTATCAAACGCCTTAGCGAAATCTAAGTACACCACATCCACTGGTCTGCCCCTATCTAGCTCACAGCTCACCTCCTCGTAGAATGTTAGTAGATTGGTTTGACAAGAACGCCCATTTGCAAACCCGTGCTGGTTACTGCTGATGATGTTGTTGTCTTTAGCAAACTCTACGATATAGTCCCTTATCATCCCCTCCAGAAGTTTACATATTATTGATGTCAAACTGACAGGCCTATAATTTCCCGGTATATGCCTCTGACCCTTTTTGAATATCGGAATTACGGAATTACAACAGAGGGTTGTAGTCAATGGAGAACATTCAGAACAAGGTCATGTTACCAGTGGGGTACCTCAGGGATCTGTACTGGGACCAATTTTGTTTAATATCTTCATAAGTGATATTGCAAAAGGCCTCGATGGTAAGGTTTGTCTTTTTGCTGATGACACAAAGATATGTAACAGGGTTGATGTTCCTGGAGGGAAATGCCAAATGGAAAAGGATTTAGGAAAACTAGAAGAATGGTCAGAACTCTGGCAACTGAAATTTAATGTGGATAAGTGCAAGATAATGCACCTGGGGCGTAAAAACCCAAGGGCAGAATATAGAATATTTGACACAGTCCTGACCTCAGTATCTGAGGAAAGGGATTTAGGAGTAATTATTTCAGAAGACTTAAAGGTGGGAGGACAATGTAATAGAGCAGCACGAAATGCCAGCAGAATGCTTGGATGTATAGGGAGAGGTATAAGCAGTAGAAAGAGAGAAGTGCTTATGCCGCTGTACAGAACACTGGTGAGACCTCACTTGGAGTATTGTGCGCAGTACTGGAGGCCATATCTCCAGAAGGATATAGATACTCTAGAGAGAGTTCAGAGAAGAGCTACTAAACTAGTACATGGATTACAGGAAAAAACTTACCAGGAAAGGTTAAAGGACCTTAACATGTATAGCTTGGAAGAAAGAAGAGACAGAGGGGATATGATAGAAACCTTTAAATACATAAAGGGAATCAACTCGGTAAAGGAGGAGAGCATATTTAAAAGAAGAAATACTACCACAAGAGGACACCGTTTTAAACTAGAGGGGCAAAGGTTTAAAAGTAATATGAGGAAGTATTACTTTACTGAGAGAGTAGTGGATGCATGGAATAACCTTCCTGCAGAAGTGGTAGCTGCAAATACAGTGAAGGAGTTTAAGCATGCATGGGATAGGCATAAGGCTATCCTTCATATAAGATAGGGCCAAGGACTATTCATAGGATTCAGATATATTGGGCAGACTAGATGGGCCAAATGGTTCTTATCTGCCGACACATTCTATGTTTCTATGTTTCTATGTTTGCTTTCCTCCACTCCCCTGGTACATCTCCTGTCCTAATACTGTCAGCAAAGATCAGGAACAAGGGTCTAGATATAACCTTACTGAGTTCCTTAAGTACTCTCAGATGTACGCCATCCGGGCCTGGTGATTTGTTTGTGTTAAGTTTATCCAGCCTTTCCCTGATTTCACCCTCTGTAAGCCATAGTGGCAAGTCCTGTGTATTACTACTAACCATACAGTCATGGTCAGTGTACCCCTCCGTTTCCTGTGTAAATACTGATGAGAAAAAAGCATTCAGCACGGTTGCTTTTTCAGTGTCCTCTGTAACCATCCTCCCATCATCGTTGATTATGTGTGCAATATGCTCTGCCCTAGTTTTTTTGCTGTTGATATATTTAAAGAATTTCTATGGGTTTTTTTTACTATCCTCCGCTATTTGTCTCTCAAAGTTTATTTTAGCCATCTTGATTTCGTGTTTACTTTTCTTATTTGCCTCCTTGTATTGGTCGAAAGCCGATACTGTGCCCTCTGATTTATATTTCCCGAAGGCCAAGTTTTCTCCCCTAATACGTTTTTTAACGCTATGGTTTAGCTAGCCAGGTTTGGCTTTATCATTTCTAAATTTATTTCCCATAGGAATGCACTGCAAGATGCATTTGCTTAATATGTTCCTAAAGCATTCCCATTTTTCCTCTGTGGTCAGGGATCCCAGGGTTTGGTCCCAGTTTACCCTTTCCATCAAGGAGTATAATTTTGGAAAGTTTGCCATTCTGAAGTTTAGGGTTCTTATGTTCCCCACTTGCCTTGTTATATTGTTATTAACACTAAATGTGATCATCCTGTGATCGCTAGAGCCCAGGTTGTCCTGGACTCCTACCTCTGAGATTAGGTCTGGGTCATTAGTGATCAATAGATCCAGGACTGCGTTTTCTCTAGTCGGAGAATCCCCCAACTGTGACATGTAATTATCCTGTAAGGTTTCTGTGAATAGACGGGCCTTCTGTGAGTGTGTAGTCCCCTCTACCCAGTCAATGTCGGGATAATTGAAGTCACCCAATATGATGACTGATCCTAGTTTTGCCACTTTACCCAATAGTGCTAAAAGTTCCAGCTCTACCTCCTCCCCTTGTCTCGGTGGCCTATAGCAAACCCCCACAATTACTTTTCCCTTTTCTCCTTCCCTATGGAGTTCTACCCACACGGATTCTAACTCCATACTCATCCCTTCCGTAATGTCACTCCTCTCTATCACCTTTACATTGTTCTTGACATAGAGGCATACCCCTCCCCCTCTTTTTCCTACCCTGTCCTTCCGGTACACCGAATACCCTTGGATATTGGCCAGCCAGTCATGTGAGGGGTCGAACCAAGTCTCCGTTATTCCCACAAGGTCTATGTCCTCCTCATGTACTAACATTTCCAACTCATCCATTTTATTAGCTTTTCCACCACAATGGATTTGAAATAAAACAAACAAGATGTGCTTTAACTGCAGACTTTCAGCTTTATTTGTGGGTATTTACATCCAAATCAGGTGAACGGTGTAGGAATTACAACAGTTTGTATATGTGCCTCCCACTTTTTAAGGGACCAAAAGTAATGGGACAGATAAACAATCATAAGTCAAACTTTCACTTTTTAATACTTGTTTGCAAATCCTTTGCAGTCAATTACAGCCTGAAGTCTGGAACGCATAGACATCACCAGATGCTGGGTTTCATCCCTGGTGATGCTCTGCCAGGCCTCTACTGCAACTGTCTTCATTTCCTGCTTGTTCTTGGGGCATTTTCCCTTCAGTTTTGTCTTCAGCAAGTGAAATGCATGCTCAATCAGATTCAGGTCAGGTGATTGACTTGGCCATTGCATAACATTCCACTTCTTTCCCTTAAAAAACTCTTTGGTTGCTTTTGTAGTATGCTTCGGGTCATTGTCCACCTGCACTGTGAAGCGCCGTCCAATGAGTTCTGAAGCATTTGGCTGAATATGAGCAGATAATATTGCCTGAAACACTTCAGAATTCACCCTGCTGCTTGTGTCAGCAGTCGCATCATCAATAAATACAAGAGAACCAGTTCCATTGGCAACCATACACGCCCACGCCATGACACTACCACCACAATGCTTCACTGATGAGGTGGTATGCTTTGGATCATGAGCAGTTCCTTTCCTTCTCCATACTCTTCTCCTCCCATCACTCTGGTACACGTTGATCTTGGTCTCATCTGTCCATAGGATGTTGTTCCAGAACTGTGAAGGCTTTTTTAGATGTTTTTTGGCAAACTCTAATCTGGCCTTCCTGTTTTTGAGGCTCACCAATGGTTTACATCTTGTGGTGAACCCTCTGTATTCACTCTGGTTAAGTCTTCTCTTGATTGTTGACTTTGACACACATACACATACCTCCTGGAGAGTGTTCTTCATCTGGCCAACTACTGTGAAGGGTGTTTTCTTCACCAGGGAAAGAATTCTTAGTTCATCCACCACAGTTGTTTTCCGTGGTCTTCCGGGTCCTTTGGTGTTGCAGAGCTCACCGGTGCGTTCTTTCTTTTTAAGGATGTTCCAACAGTTGATTTGGCCACACCTAATGTTTTTACTATCTCTCTGATGGATTTGTTTTGTTTTTTTCAGCCTAATGATGGCTTGCTTCACTGATAGTGACAGCTCTTTGGATAACATATTGAGAGTTGACAGCAACAGATTCCAAATGCAAATAGCACACTAGAAATGGACCTTTTATCTGCTCCTTGTAAATGGGGGAATAACACACACCTGGCCATGGAACAACTGAGCAGCCAATTATCCCATTACTTTTGGTCCCTTAAAAAGTGGGAGGCACATATACAAACTGTTGTAATTCCTACACCTTTCATCTGATTTGGATGTAAATACCCTCAAATTAAAGCTGAAAATATGCAGTTAAGGCACATCCTGTTTGTTTCATTTCAATTCATTGTGGTGGTGTATAGAGCCAAAAAGATTAGAATTGTGACAATGTCCCAATATTTATGGACCTGACTGTAGTTCTACAAGATGTTATTTGTGACACTAACAGAGAATATATGAAAGGTAAAGTAAAGGGAATACTTTGGTGGTAAATCAAAGTAGGCGAATTGGGCTTGAGACCAGGAGCGGCATTAGGATGCTTTAACCAGTGAATCCATCGTTTGCTAAAGATAGGCCTTCTATGATCTTTAACAGCTAGTAACTTCTCAAAATGACATTGTGTGTTTACCCGTGAAATAAGTTCCTGAATTTTTGGTGACTTTTTGGTGATTTCCAATGGTGAGTGATGGTCAATCTAGCAGCAAACAAGATGTGGAGTACTATAGTTTGGTACTTCGGAGGGATCAGATCTATTCCCAAGTTCAAAAGTGCCAAAGCTGGACAGATAGAGAAGGTCGTGCCCAGAAAAACTCCAAGCAAAACCTCCACTTCCTTCCAAAAGGGTTGAATAAAGGTGCAATCCCCAAGGATATGATACAGGGTTCCTACCTTATTGCACTGTCTCCAACACAACGCACTGGAGGAGGGATAGATTTTAGAGAGCCTATGAGGCGTTAAGTACCATCCATGGTATATTTTCAGAAATTGTTCCCAATGATCAATACATTTAGACAGTTTATAGTTGACCGTGATGGCCTTATGCCATTGTGAATCTGTAAAGGTCAATTGGAATTCAGATTCCCATTTACTGTAGTCCTACTTGGGCCCAATGAAGGTGCTTGGGTGTTTATATGCAAGTTGTAAAAAAAAGATATGCCTGTGTGCCAGATTTAGCATGGCCCCTAAGGAAGTCCCATGCCGTAGCAGGGATGGATAACGTGAAGGCGAGTTTGTTAGTTTTGTGAAAATGGCGAATTTGTGCAGTTTTAAAGCAGTCTGCAGGGAAAGAGCTATCCTTAACGCTGAGCCAATAGTTGTGGCCATTCTTTTTCCAATCTAATGTCAAGAAGGATGGAATGATCCATTCGTAAGCCCCCAATGGAATATCTAAGTTACGCCTTTCAAGGGTTTGATGGTGAATGGACAGTAAGGATCGCCAGGCAGTTAGTGTGGCCGTAATAGTAGGATGTTAGATGCGGTGGGTTGAGGAGGACAAGGATGAGGCAGCTAACAGTGCCCCTAAATCCTGGTGCACTAGAAGGGATCTCTCCATGAAAACCCAAAGTTTGTCCGGAGGTTCCTGTAGCCAATATTGCATTTGGTCAAGGAGTGAGGCGGTATGATAGAAGGGGATGTTGGGGAGCCCCGCGCCTCCGTGGGTTCTCAGGCTCACCAGCCTTTTAAGGGCTATTCTCTGTCTTTTGCCAGACCATATCAAGGTCCTAAGAAGGGTATTACATTTCGCAAAGAAACTAGATGGTAGTGATATTGGGAAGGTGCGGAAAAAATATAAGAGTTTGGGAAGAAGCTGCATCTTAAATGCAGCCATTTTACCTAGCCAGGATAATTGTGCTTTATTTATCTGCTTCATATCATGTTCTATGTTACAGAGTAGAGGTGGGAAATTAGCCTCATATAGTTCAGAGGTGGATGGTGTCAGCTGGATGCCTAGGTAGGAAATGGTGCTATGTTCCCATTGAAAGGGGAATTGAGCTTTCAAATGGGCCAAGTTCTCTTGGGTTAAATAAAGTAGGAGTGCTTGGCTTTGGTTGTGTTAAGTTTGTAGTACGATACTTGGCCAAAGGTGTCTATTACTTGTTGAACTTGGGCAAGAGATGTTTGTGGATCAGAAAGCGACAAAATAACATTGTCTGCAAAAAGCCCTATTTTGTGCTCCTGGTTACCTATTGTTATCCCTCTAATAAGAGGGTCTGCTGTAATAGCTGTGGCTAAGGGTTCGATGGCTGAAGTGAATATGATTGGGGACAACGGACAGCCCTGTCGGGTGCCATTGGATAGGTCAAAAGATCTAGATAAAGAACCAGAGGTAAATACCTTTGCAGAAGGGTTTTTGTATAAGGTCATTACGGCAGAGTAAAGCCGGCCTGAAATGCCGAATTTATATAAGACTCTGTCCAGGTACTGCCAATGGACCCTATCAAAAGCCTTTTCTGCGTCCAAACTAAGGAGCACGGAAGGCAATTGACGGGTCCCAGCCTGGTGAATTAAATTCATCCTCCTAGTGCCGTCTGGTGCTTGTCTGCCTTTAACAAAGCCGACCTGTTCAGGACTTATAAGAGTCGGCGTAACTTCCAAGAGCCTATTTGCAAGTACCTTAGCATATATCTTCACATCAGAATTTAGTAAAGATATAGGCCAATAGTGTTGAGGGAGAGTGGGGTCTTTCCCCGGTTTCGCTAGAGTAATAATAATAGCTTCCATAATTTCCTTGGGAAATTGCTCGGTGGAGACTGCCTCATTAAAAAGATAAGACAAGTGAGGAGTGAGAATGTCAGAGAACGCTTTATAATATTCCAAGGACAGGCCGTCTGCGCCAGGCACTTTATGGGATGGAAGATCTTTAATTACCTTGATGATTTCTTGAGGGTCTATAGGTCTATTTACTAATTCTAGGGTCGATGCATCTATAGCGGGTAACCTCAATTTGTCCAAGAAAGTGTTAATTTCCTCTAGAGAGGGCTGATGTACACCAGGGTCCTCCCGCAAATTATACAATGAAGAGTAGTAATCGCTAAAGTTCTGTGCTATGTCATGTGGGCTAATAGCCAAGGTACCTTTGGCGTGATGAGCCAGTTGGGAGATCCGGGTTCTAGTGCGTTGTTGCTGCAACTGTCTGGCTAATCATTTCCCTGCTTTGTTTCTCTGCGAATAGAAGGATGCTTTTAATTTTAGGATATACCTATCATGGTTATCTAACAGGGCCAATCTAAGATCAGATCTAACCTCAGTGAGTTCTGTCAGTACCGAGTCCTGTAAATTAATTTTATGCAAATTCTCCAGCCGAGCAATCACTGCCAGAAGAGACGATATATATTGTGTTTTTTTTTACGTTAAACTCTGGCATTTATCTGTATTAGCAATCCCTGAATGAATGCCTTGTGAGCACACCATAGATTAAATATATCGACCGAGCCCCCTGCATTGAAGAAAAAGAACTCCTGAAGGCGGACCTTCAATTCCTCAGTGCAAACCGGATCAGCCAGCAAAAAGGAATTATTCCTCCATAAAGAGGTATTGAACCCGGGGTGACCATCCGCGATCTCAAGAGAGATCGGCGCATGGTCAGACCAGGAAATGTTATCAATTGTTGAATTAGATACTTTCAACAACAGCTTACGATCAACCAGGAAATAGTCAATTCTGCTATAAGAGGAATGCGGGTTAGAGAAAAAAGTGAAATCCCGTCCAGTGGGATTCAAACACCGCCAGGGATCGTGAAAGTCCTCTTGAAAAACATAGGGAGCCAGACCCAACTTTTTCTTGCGAGTTCTAGCGGTGGAATCTATAGATGGGTCCATGGTGATATTAAAGTCTCCACAAAGAAGAACATACCCCCTCTGCACTGACCTCACCTTCTTCATCACTTTCCGAACAAACTTTTGTTGATGGGTATTAGGTGCATATAGTGTGACCAGGGTATAGGTAATATTATTGACAGTTGCCACAACAATCAGGAACCGGCCATTGACATCCGTAACTAGGTCCAGTAAGTGAAAGGACAGAGTGTCCCTGAATGCCATCAGGACACCCCTTTGTTTTTTAGAAAAGTTTGCCTGAAAAATATGTGGAAAATATCTGTGAGAGCATTTAGGGGGGTTCAATGCTGTGAAGTGCATCTCCTGTACGCATAGAATATCTGCTTGTTTGTTAACAGCGTCTTTCCAAAGAGATCTCCTTTTGTGTGGGCTATTTAGCCCCTTTGTATTTAGAGATACTAGTTTCAGGCAACACAATAGAAAAAGTATACAAAGGGAGTGCCACAAAGTCACGTCAGGTGATAAAGAAGTGCATGGTGCACCAACAAAAGGTTTGCTGATGAAATAAAAATAAAAAGGATAATAAGACAACAAAAAAGGGGAAAATTTGAACATACAGGCAGCCGCCCTGGCAACGGAGGGTCTCCAGCGGCCCATTGTACAGGCGAATCCTATAAGCATCTCTATGGGGTTAAGATCAGCCGGACGGGATCTGTCAATTTAGGAGGGGAAAAGCAACTCAAGGGAGTACGGTCAACTCATGGGAGTACGGTCAGGTAGGGGCCCAGAGAGCTCGGTGTAATAATTCCAAGGCGGAGGAACCACAGCGTGGTGTGTTAAGAGGGTCAGTGACCCAAATTGCCCGCTTGAGAGGGTTGGTCCGTGATGTCTTCATCATGTCTTCATCATCCTCTGGGGGGAGTAGTCCCCATTTTCTCATTAAGAGGAGGCCATCATCCAGGTCAGAAATCCAAAAGGTCCTGTTGTTCCTTTCAACTTCAAGTTTAGTAGGGAACTTCCACCTGTACTTGATGTTATTGTTGCGCAGGATTTTTGTGATGGTGTTAAGATTTTTCCTGGCAGCTACAGTGGCTTGGGAAAGATCTGTGTAGAGTGAGATACCTGCAAATGGTTCAGGCCGGGAGGCACGTTGTCTTGCATATTGCATCAAGCGATCTTTCACATGAAAGAAATGTATGTTTGCAATAACGTCTCTAGGTTTTCTCTCAGGCAAAAAGGACGACTTAGGGAGCCTATGAGCTCTGTCAATTGTCAAATCCTGACCTTGCACATCAGGGAGGAGTTCAGCAATCATCTTTTGTAGATAGGAGCGGAGTTCCGCCGTAGGAACCGACTCAGCAATGCCGCGAAACTTAATATTGTTGCGGCGGGAGTGGTCCTCCAAGTCCGCCATTTTTATTTTCATGGTGCGCATTTCATCCAACAGAGCATCATGGGCATCTACTAATTCATTGTGAGCCTGAGCATAATCACTCATATTAAATTCCACTTGATCAACCCTATTACCTAGAGCTTCCATTTCAACTTTAGTTTCATAAAGCTTGACATGTCATGTTGCAAAGCTCCCCGCAGTGTAATAAGCATATCCTTCATTGTGGAATCAATTATGGGCTGGCCAGCAGTGGGAAAAGCGTCCACTTTTTCCCCAAAGAGATTTGTGTCAGGTGGAGTAATTATAGAGGAGGGAGAGGTACTCACTTGAGTAGTTGTAATGTCCAGCTTCCTCTTCTGTTTCACTGGGCTCTGGAAAATCAAGGTGCCAGGGTGACCATTCCCCTCTTGTGTATATTCCTGCCTTAAGGAATCCATCTCATGAGATGCAGCAGCAGCTGCTGTGTGTCTGTGTGGCAGTGCTGTGAGGCTGGTGCCATTTTGACTCCTCTGAGGCCCTGCTGTACTGAAGAAGTTTTTAAGTTTGCGGGGTCCTTCCCATGACCTGCGTTTCCCCATGTGAAAAGTAAAGTTGTGGGGTAATCGTAGAGGTGTCTAGGGATGAATTTGCCACCTTCCCCATCGCTGTGAGCTGCCTAAACAATCCCGCTCATGCAGAGCTCAGAACTAAGCGTCCATCACCTCAGGATGCCGGCCACGCCCCTTGTCAATTGGATTTTAAGTGCTGCAACATATCTAGTGAGATCTGAGTGTATAGCTTGCAATTGCTGTGGGAAATAGAGACCTGCTTTAGGAGCACACCCAAAGAGTACCTACACCTCTCTTGGGAGGGTTCCTGAAGGAATGTAACACAATAAGTGGGCACTCTGGCCAGGGTTTACCTGTTTCTTGCTCAGCCTGTTTTTTATTGTACCATTCAACCTTTCTACCTTCCCGCTACTCTGTGGGTGATATGGAGCATGAAAGGCTTGTTCAATATTTAGTGCAGATAGGATCTCTTGTAAAACCTTTCCTGTGAAGTGAGAACCCCTGTGACTTTCAATAGTCTCTGGTATCCCGTACCTGCATACTACCTCAGACAATAGTTTTTTTGCTGTGGTTTATACTGTACCCCTGAAAACTGTCCAGGCCTCAGGCCGCCCTGAAAAATAAAATGTCTATACAGACCAAAGCATGTGCATAGGGACCAGACTGTTGGAGATCAATGTAATCGATTTGAATTCTCCGGAAAGGATAGTCTGGCTTAGGGGTGTGCTTTTGTTGGGTGTTTACAGTCCTACTAACATTAAACCTAGCACAGGTAAGACAAGAAGCAGTATGTTTTGCAGCTACTCCAGAAAAAAACTGGTGCTATCCAGTGTTCCATTACCAAGGGGGTCATTACAGTCTTTGAGTTATGACACGCTCCGTGAGCTACGGCTGCCATCATTGGGTAAAGGGCCTGAGGTAGACAGAGATGCTCCTCCATCCTCCAGCAACCAGTCTCATCCGGTGTTGCACCTTTCTTCTGCCACTTCTAACATTCCTGCGAGGGGGCTTGTTTCTGCAATGATATCAAGATTGCCATTCTTACCTGGCTTTTATACAGTATCCCAGAATGCACTGAGGCGACCTGCCCTCTGCCAATCATTAGGACTGTATCAAAAGCCTATGCACCCATTCGCCAGGTTTCCTTCCACTGTCCAATATGCCTCCCTATTGGACCAGCATGAAACACTCTTCAGACTGAATGAATCACATACTGAGCAAAATGAGCAACAGATCCTGCTCCCAGGTAGGCAGAGAGCAACACAGATTCACCTGCAGCTCCTCTGGTAGGCAGATAGAGCTCAAAACCTTGCTCTCTCATTAGCACCTACCTAGGAGGGTGCTACACTCACTGCTGGAAAAATGAACCGTGTCCCCACTGGCTATGGGCAGCCGCCCCTACAAAAATTCTTTGCACCCAAAAATTTCAAGGAGTATCCCACAAACTTAGAAAAAGGGAAAAGGGAAGTAACATACTGTATGTACAAGGCTATGGGGCATACCCCATATGTGGCCAATGAATACAATAAATTATGTGGAAAAAAGATGACTCTGCTGTACAAATATTCACACATTTATGTACATTGTGACGGTATGCAAGGTGAGATAGTAGATAATTGGTATATTTCACCTCGCATACATTCTGTAGTGAGAGACTGAACCGGAATCTGGCCCGGCTTTTTCCAGCCTCTGTTCCAGTCCAGAGATTGTAGGTCACCTGGGACCATGCTCAGGTGCAGGGGCGGCCCTACCATGGGTCCCGGTGGGACCATGGGACCCAGGCGGCACTTAGAGAGGGGCGGCCCCTGGCCGCCTCTTCTCTTCTTCAGGTATTGCTGGAGTAAAAAAAAAAGTGTTGTGCCGACGTTGGTTTCCCCAGATTTAGTTTCCCCAGGCACTCGGCAATGTCAGCATCGGGAGCGCGCACGGGTAATTGCATTAAATCAGGGGTCACATGCGGCCCGCCAAGGACATTTATCCGGCCCGCTGGTGTTTTGCCGTCACTTTTTTTTTAACATGAGACGGACAGTCCGGCAGCCAGCCTATCATTGGTGGAGGGAGAGGGGGCGGCGGCCGCCGATTGGCTGGCCGGCTGAAGCTCAGGATCATAGGAATTGCAGTCCAGCCGCAATCAAGCTTCTGGCAGTGAGAGGAGGGTGTCAGAAGCAAGAAGAAAGGGCTAAGGCTCAGCTTGGGGGCGGGCAGGTGGAACCGCATAGGATGGAACACAAATCAGCGGAGGGGCCTGAGAGACAGCGTTTGCAGGGGATAAGGAGTGTAAAACTAACAGAAAGTAAGTGTCACTTTTCCTAGCACCCAGCACTGACAACCAATCTCCACCACCAAAGTTGCCACTGATGCCACCCCACCCCCCCATCACTGCCCCTGATCCCACCCCCTCCCCCACCACCACTGCCCCTGATCCCATCGGCCGAAACCACCACCACTGTCACTGAACCCATCAACTCCCCAGCACTACCACTGATCAAAGTGATGATCTGTGATGGGGGGGGTCTGTGATAGAGAGGGGGTCTGTGATAGGTGGGGGATCTGTGATAGAGAGGGGTCTTTGATGGGGGGGATCTGTAATAGAGAGGGATCTGTGATAGGTGGGGGATCTTATGATAGAGAGGGGTCTTTGATAGGGGGGGGATCTGTAATAGAAAGGGGTCTGTGATGGAGAGGGGTATATGATAGGTGGGGGATCTGTGATAAAGAGGGATCTGTGATAGGTGGGGGATCTGTGATAGGTGGGGGATCTGTGATAGAGAGGGGTCTGTGATAGAGAGGGGGGTCTGTGATAGAGAGGGGGATCTGTGATAGAAAGGGGTCTGTAATAGAGAGGGGTCTGTGATAGGTGGGGGATCTGTGATAGAGAGGGGTCTTTGATGGGGGGGGATCTGTAATAGAGAGGGGTCTGTGATAGAGAGGGGTCTGTGATAGAGAGGGGATCTGTGATAGAGAGGGGTCTGTGATAGAGAGGGGTATGTGATAGGTGGGGGATCTGTGATAAAGAGGGATCTGTGATAGGTGGGGGATCTGTGATGGAGAGGGGTCTGTGATAGAGAGGGGTCTGTGATAGGTGGGGGATCTGTGATAGAGAGGGGTCTTTGATGTGGGGGTCTGTAATAGAGAGGGGTCTGTGATAGGTGGGGGATCTGTGATAGAGAGGGGTCTTTGATAGGGGGGATCTGTAATAGAGAGGGGTCTGTGATAGAGAGGGGTCTGTGATAGAGAGGGGATCTGTGATAGAGAGGGGTATGTGATAGGTGGGGGAATCTGTGATAAAGAGGGATCTGTGATAGGTGGGGGATCTGTGATAGAGAGGGGTCTTTGATGGGGGGGGGATCTGTAATAGAGAGGGGTCTGTGATAGAGAGGGGTCTGTGATAGAGAGGGGATCTGTGATAGAGAGGGGATCTGTGATAGAGAGGGGTATGTGATAGGTGGGGGATCTGTGATAAAGAGGGATCTGTGATCGAGAGGGGTCTGTGATAGAGAGGGGTATGTGATAGGTGGGGGATTTGTGATAAAGAGGGATCTGTGATAGGTGGGGGATCTGTGATAGAGAGGGGTCTGTGATAGAGAGGGGTCTGTGATAGAGAGGGGTATGTGATAGGTGGGGGATTTGTTATAAAGAGGGATCTGTGATAGGTGGGGGATCTGTGACGGGAGTAAATGTGATAGGGAGGGATCTGTGAGGAGGAGAGTCTGTGATGGGGAGGGGGGAGATCTGTGATGGGATGGTCTGTGATTGTGGGTTCTGTGATGGAGAGGGGTCTGTGATAGGGAGTTTGGAATTGAACATAATAGTAGGTCATATAATTTTGCATATAGACAAGGTGCTGTTGCATGTAAATCTGACTTCCTGATAAATGTAATTTTAGTTTTAATTATCATGACATTAAATAATATGTAGCGGGGTCTCCCATTATACAAGTTGCAAAGGACTGCTGCTTGACATTTTCAGGAACTCGGCTCCCTCTAGTGGTGCTGAGGTTACACTGCAAGCAGTCGGTAATATCTTGGACACTGAAGACTACATTACCCACACTGCAGTTGTGATACCAGGGTGCACTGCCTCACCGTGCAGCCTTCTGGGGGATGTTATATAAAGGAAGGGAGGAGCCGGGCCCTCTCTCTTGGGACGCTGATCTGAAGCCAGCAAGGGACCCGCACGGAGGACTGTCGCTGTACTGAGAAGCCATAACACTTGGGCCTATAGTGATTGAAAAGTGGATCCTCTGATTCCTGGCAGACAATCTACTCTGGAAGTTCATCATTGTTCGTAAAGTTAGGATCCGCCCAGCGTCAACACCCGGCGAGGTTGGTGACCGGGACTGGAGACTGTTGTAGCAGCGGAAAGCGCCTAGGAACAAGACTGGTTGGTGAGAAGGGCACCTGCCCACAAATTGATTCCCTGTTGGGAGAAAGTGTCTCCGGGTGGTACTATATCAGTAGCTGATGTTCTGTCACATACTGGAGGCCTAGTGTACCTTCACAGAAATCACCAAGTGAGTACCAGTGCATAAAACGCCAGGATACAACACTTGCAACACTAGTGAGCCGCCCATCCCTGTGAGACAAGACATTAGGTGCATGTTTGGAGCCTTTAACTTTACTGTGTCCCTCCTAGAACTGCCTATTACCTCTCTTGGATTATAAATTGATGTGCACCAACATTTGCTAGCGAAGACATCCATCCGGGGAAAGAAACTGTGTGTGTGTGGGGGGTCAATATAAGTCTGGCCTATCTGGTAAAGTGATTGGACGTGTACAGAGAGTAACTTTAAGGGAAGGGCTCCTGTGTGTCAATTAACTACACAAGTAGACCTGTGTAGCTGTATTAATTACATGACTTACCAATTTTATTAAATTCCAGTTCATTAGATGTCTCCTGCAGTATGTTGTGAAGTCCATTTGTATTCTAATGTATGCTGTTCTCATTGCACCCCAGTGAAGTTGTTTTAGCTAAACGTAAACTTTGGTGTCGCACCTGGGCCACAGGGAGCTACTGGAGAAAGGTAACCAGATATTTATTCTCATTTAAAGTGATATCTGCCAATATTTGCTCCTTAATAGTCCTCTGGTGTTATTAACTCATATTGTGTCAGTTGTGCCTAGGGAGGGATCGAGCCACGTTTGAGGGTTGGTAGGCAGGACGTAGACCCAATAGTCTAATCAGCAGCTCCTACGGGGGTAGTGCTACAAATAGATGTGTGGACATTTTAGTGGGCGTCTTTTTTTTTTTTTTGGGGGGGGGGCAGCATTTCATTCTTGGACCCAGGCAGCACAATGTCTTGGGCCAGCCCTGCTCAGGTGGACTTTAACCACTTTACCGCTATGTACCGGAGTACTACTGCGGCAAAGTGGCACGATCCCGTCTGGTCACGTAGACCTACGTCGGCGCGTTCTCGGGTCCCAGAGCGCGCTCCCGCGCGCCGCGGGAGCCGACTCCGATCAGATTCGTTTGGGAACCGATCAGTCACCAGATACTGACCAATGATTTTTGGTCAGTGTCTGGCGATCGGTCCCAGATAATGGCAATCTGTCCCCTGTCTGTGTAATGTAAACACAGGCAGGGGAAGTGATGTCACTGTCCCTTCTGGAGCCCTTTCGGTTCCAGGAGAAGACAGAGAGACATCAAAAACGTGAGTTCCACCAACACTACACTGACACACCTCACATAGGCACATTTTTTTTTTTTTCCTTTTTTTCTTTTTTTTTTTCACCCACCAGAGAAAAAAAAAAAAAGGGGGGGGGTCAATATGCCCACCCATTACAACAAATACCCCATTACCTCACAATACACACTCACAGACAAACGAGATATTGCACGAGCGCTCTCCTATTCTTCAGAGCCTACCCTCCGTTGTTTCCTCCACTGCCACACCGCTGGAGAGAGGGTCCGAGGGCTTTACAAAAAAAAAAAAGAAGAAAAAATTAAGGGGAGGGGGGGAAAGGGAAGAAAAGAGTGGGGGGAGAAAGGAAAAAGACAGGAAGAAAAATTCCCCCCTCCACCCCCCCTCCCTCCAGTCCTCCCCCCCCCCTCGATCTCCCCCCCCCCCCCACCATCCCCCATCGCCACCTAACTCACCTCCTGTAAATATTCTTTAGAACATGTGAAATTCGTCCATGTTTGCCATCTCAACCTATGTCTTTCTTCCATATTTAATCGTGCTGCTGTCAATGCCTCCATCCTATGGATTTCCCTAATCTTAGCATACCATAGTCTTAGTGTTGGTGGTTGTGTTAGTCTCCACACAGCGGGTATACATGCTTTAGCCGCGTTCAATAGATGTATCAAAATCGAATTTCTATATCGCTTAATTGAATTGCTCGTGCAATGTAATAAACATAAAGCCGGGTCTTCTCTCACCTTATTCAATGTCAACTTTTCAACTATCCGGGCCACCTCATTCCAAAAGTCCCCAATAGCGGGGCATGACCAGAATATATGGACCAATGTTCCTCCTACTTCCCCACACCTCCAGCATTTATCCGGATGTTTTTGATCCATTTTGTGAAGGGTCCATGGCACCCTATACCATCTGGTTAATATTTTGTAACCAACCTCTTGGTATCTACTGGCTAATGAGGCCTTGTGTGCTAGTTTTAGAATTTTATTTACTTGCTGTTGGTTAAATGAGACCGCTAGGTCCTGTTCCCACCTCCGCACAAAGCTCGGGGGGTCTGGCACGTGTATTCCCCCTAAGATCGAGTACAGATAAGAGAGTACACGCGAGATTCTCTCTTCTCCCTTGCAAAGGGCCTCAAATACTGATAACGGGCGTGGTAAATAGCCCTGATTCTGTAACTGCTTACAGTAGTGTCTAAGTTGGAACGCACTGAACAAATCTAGCTTTCCTTTGGCCCATGATACCATCTCCTCCACAGTGGGAGGATCTTTTTGAGTCCACACGTCACATAATCTTGCTCTACCCTCTTTGGCCAAATCTATAATTCTCGCATTAGTATTCCCAGGGGTAAAGAGTGAATTCCCCACCAAGGGCGTCAATGGAGACATCGACGGAGCCACTGTTTTATAATTTTGTATTTTTGATGCTACATGTAACGTTGCCCCAATTGTCGGATGCCCCCAAATCATCTCCGATTTCGCAATAGGAGTCCATGGGGCCACTGGTAAGGGGGAGTTCATAATTTCCCTTTCCATCTGCACCCACTGTTTATGAGAATAATTGCAGTGCCAATCATAAATTCTCATGAGGTGGGCTGCCCTGTAGTACCGAAGCAAATCAGGTAAGCCCATCCCTCCTTTTGCCTTTGGAAGGGTCAGAGTCTGAATGCCTATACGCGGAGATTTCTTCGCCCAGATGAAGGATCGAAACAATGCCTTCGCCTGTTCAAAGAATACCATCGGTAATGCTATTGGCACAGCCTGTATAACATACAGCAAACGAGGCAGTACATTCATTTTCAAAGCACTGCAACGGCCAAACCATGACAGGGCCAATGTCTGCCATTTTCGTACATCGCCCCTAAGTGTCCTCAGAAGTGGGGAGAAATTTTCCTCTTATAAATCCACCGGATTTGGAGTGATATGTATCCCTAAATATACTATTGATTGATTATTCCACTGCAGGAGGAGTAATGTCCATAGATCTCTCCATTTTCCCATAGGTATGGACACATTTAATGCTATCGACTTTGAAATATTCATTTTGAAAAAAGACACCTTCCCATACTCTTTGATAGCATTCAAAATTTGTGGTAGTGATTTGTCAGGTTCTGTCACAAAGAATAACAGGTCATCTGCATATGCTGCTACCTTCTGTTGCCCTTTCAACATCTCAGGTCCTGCTATTTCGGGGTTTTGGCGAATCTTACAAAGTAGAGGCTCCAGAGCCAGAATAAAAATCAGTGGCGAAAGTGGGCATCCCTGGCGAGCACCGTTTTTAATCTGAAAGAATTTGGAATTCCATCCATTGACCCTTACCGCAGCTGTGGGGCTAGAGTATAATGACATAATATACGTCATCATTCTTCCTCCTAGGCCAATATGTGACAGGGTGGCCCTGATGAAATTCCAGGCCACCCTGTCAAAAGCCTTTTTGGCATCAATGGACAGAAGCATCATTGGTATTTTTTGTCGTCGCATATGAAAGACCAGGTCGATTGCCCGGGTAGTATTATCCCTCGCCTCTCTTGTGGGGACAAATCCAACTTGATCAAGATGGATTAAATTCGGGACATAAGGCAAAATCCGATTCGCTATCACCCTTGCGAATAATTTAGTGTCAAGGTTTAGCAATGAAATTGGGCAGTAACTTCCACATATCGTGGAATCTTTCCCTTCTTTATGGATCAGGGTGATATAGGCCCTTAAAGAATCTACTGGCATGTCCCCCCCGTCCCCAATATGATTTAAATGTGCCAGTAGCGGCATTTTTAGGACTTTGAAAAACTGTTGATAATATGTTAATGAAAAGCCATCTGGGCCTGGGGCTTTATGTGGTTTTGTTTGATCTAATGCCAGTTTTAATTCTTCCTCTGAAATCCTCTCCTCTAAAGCTCTCGCCTGTTCTGCATCCAAAGAGGGCATTTCTGACTTTTTAATGTATTCAATCGCCTCATCGATGTCAGCACCCCCCCCTTTGTTGGTCCAGAGGAGGCAATATCATATAGATCCTGGTAAAATCTATAGAATTCTTCTGTTATTTCTGCCGTATCATATTTTCTTTGTCCACCTCTTCCTTGTATCTGCGAGATTACCGTACGCTTCTGAGGGCCCCTTAGGGTCCGCGCAAGCATCGCGCCTGGCTTATCTGCATATTCATAAAAATGCCTCCTTTGTGCCACTAGGGATCTCATCACTTTCTCATATAACAGACCATTTAATTTTTCCCTTGCCTTAGTGAGGGGTACTAAGTGAATTTTCGCCACTGACTTTTTATGAGCTGAACTCAGAGCCTCTATCTGGGACATCAGATCTAAAGTCTCTCTTTCTTTTTCACGTTTACGTTTTGAGCCCAGCCTGATCAATACTCCCCTAATAACGCACTTATGGGCCTCCCAGATATTTGATGGAGATATTTGTGTACTCGTGTTTTCCTGAAAATAGTTTACCAGTTCTGTCTCTATCTCCATCTTTGTATCTATAGTCTGCAATAAAGATTCATTCAGTCTCCATGTCGGTGGTCTTATTGGACCTTCATCAAAATTTATTGTAACATGTATCGGAGAGTGATCCGACACGGAGAAAGAGTCAATCTGAGAAGACATCACTCTGGAAAGATCCGCCTGCAAAATCATAATCCGATCTATCCTAGAGTACCTGTTGTGTATTGCTGAGTAATATGTGTAATCCCTCTCCTGGGTGTTCAAGAGTCTCCAAGGGTCAATTAGATTAAGGAGAGAGAGTTCCCGGCTTAATTTTTTCAAACAAGCATATGACAAATGGGATGTACCCATTGAGGTGTCCAATAAGGGCTCTGGAGCGTAGTTAAAGTCTCCCCCCATAATTAACGAGCCCTCCTGAAACTCCAATACCATTGGTGTCAACTTCATTAAGAACGCCACCTGATTGTTGTTAGGGAAGTAAATGTTTATCATCGTAACCGTCTTTTTCCCTATCTTTCCTTTTACCATTAGGTATCTTCCCTCTGGATCTGCTCGTGAGTCTATATAAGTCCAGGCTACCTCTCTCGCTACAATCATACTGACTCCCTTGGATTTTGCAACTGGCGATGGAGCATGATATGCCCAAGGGAAGTCCCTATTATGTAATCTCTGAATTTTTTCACTTTTGAAATACGTTTCTTGAAAAAATGCAATTTGAGTTCGGCTACGACGCATGTCCCGCAATACCCTCGTTCTCTTTTGGGGGGTAGATAACCCCCTCACATTTAAAGACGAAATTTTTGTACCTTGCATTCTCCTCCTACCTAGGTTAACCCCCAATAATATTTATACTATCTTCCAGGGAAACCGGAGGAGGAAAGCCGGGAGGGGGGAGGAGGAAAGGAGAGACTAGAGGGTAGGGAAATAAGGAGATAAAAAAAAAAAAGGGGGAGAAGGGGGTCCCCTCGCTCTTTCTATCACCGGTATGACAGTGTGTATCAACTAATTTGGTCAAAACTTGACCGTGCGTAACAAGACGCGGCCTAATTGGGCTGGCACTCTGAAGACGCTCACCGTGAGGAAGAATGTAACAACACACACAAAAAGAAAAAAAAAAAATTCCTTCTTCTCCCCGTCCTGTTAACTCCAACGGGTGAAAACAGGGGTAGGGGAGAAGGAGAGAAAAAAAAAATTTTCCTTCTTCTCCCCGTCCTGTTAAATCCAACGGATGAAAGCAGGGGTAGGGGAGAAAGAGAGAAAAAGAAAAAAAAAAGAAAAAAAAAGAAAAAAAAAATTTCCTTCTTCTCCCCGTCCTGTTAAATCCAACGGATGAAAACAGGGGTAGGGGAGAAGGAGAGAAAAAAAAAAAAAAGGGAGAAAAATTTAGTGTATTTTGCGACAGACCACTGTGGGTCCGCGCTCCCCTGGGCGTCCGCCCTTATCACCCAACTGAGATGGGCGGATAGGGGTCGTGGGGTGCTAACCTGGCTTTTTATGCATTTAAGAATTAATTCACATTATTATCACAAAGCCCATTCTTGATTCTGTTGAATCTGTTCCCGTTTTACACCACCCCCCTCCCCCTTAACACCTCACCATCCCTGACATAGCCACCCCCCTCGTTTTGGCCCGCTCACACACCGACCCCATACCTGACCCAAAAACACAGCAATTTAAGCATGTCAATAAACATAGCCAACTTTACATATCGACCTTCTGTGCTTAGTTCACTTCCATTAGTCCCTATTTACTTGCATCTTATGCCTCTATTCCTTAATAATCTCCCCCGACTGATTAGGTATTGAAAAAGTACCCAACCAATCTGGGACTTCGATTGGCTGTATTTTTAAGAAAGAGAAGAGGCCTTTTAACTGCTCAAGCCAACGTAAGATGAACACAGAGGCCCCCTTCTTTATCTTTATATGAAATGGATGTCCCCAATGGTAGGTTGCTCCCGCTTGCTGAATTCCTTTAAGTAATGGCTTAACCATAGCCCGCATTCTTAATGTGTTCTTGGATAAGTCTGGCAAAATCTTGATCTTTGATCCTTCATATTCAAAGGGGCCTCTCTCCCATACTTTTTGCATAATTAATTCCCTCTGGGAAAAAAAATGTATCCTAGCCAGAACATCCCGTGGCGAGTCCACCCCCATACTACGAGGGGCCCTGACTCTATGTGCTCGATCTATTTCCATGGTCTCTGTGTGAGATCGGTCCAGTAAATCATTGAAAATTTCAGTTATCTTGCCTTTTAAATCAGGACCAGCTACGTCTTCAGACAGACCCCTGAGGCGTACATTATTACGTCGTTGCCTGTTTTCACCGTCATCTTGCAGCAATTGGAGCATAATTAACTGTTTAGAAATCAATTTATGCGAGTCCTCAATATACTCCATTCTTTCCACTTGCTGGTTTTGCCCCTTCTCCATCACCTCAATTCTATTATCCATCTGGTTAATCTGCCCCTTCAATGAATTTATTTCCAAGGTTAAAGAACTTACTATGCTTGCAGCAATCTCAGTCAAGTCCTGCTTGGTGGGCATCACAGATAGAAGCTCCTTCCATTCCTCTGACTGTGTATATGGAGCTTGAGGTGATGAGGGATCTGCCTCCCGCTGTTCAGCCCCTGGTGAAGATAACTCCTCCATCTCTCTTACGGTAGATTGCTCTAGGGGTTCGTTACTGTTTCTCATCGCTTTGGTATCTTTTTTGGCCACAGCTGCGGTATTTGTGCCCGCTCTCATCGGCGCCATCCTGGAGCGTTCCTCCACTCCTTCCCTCCGCTGTCCCCGGAGGAAGTAAGCGGATATATCTGCTCTCCGGCCCGGCCATCCTTGGCTCTCTCGAGCGTACCGCTCTACGGTTTGCATGGGCCGTATGCCGCAACTGTACGGCCTCAGTCGCCGGCTACCTCCTCTGCCACCGGAGGCAGCCGCTACCGTCCTTCCGTCCGTCTCCGATCAATCGCTTGTGAGCACGCCGGCTACGTACTACTGCTCTCGCGAGACTTCGGGGTATGTGGCTGCTTCTCACTCACTGCATCATGCGGACGCCCAAACGGAGAGCGCGGATTACCACAGAGCTCCTCCTCACGGCGTCATCTTCCGGCCACCGCCCCCGTGCTGTGTCACATAGGCACATTTAACCCCTTCATCACCTCTGATCACCCCCTGATCACCCCCAAAACCCCTCACAGTGAACACTATATACAGTGGTATACAGATATTTTACTGATCACTGTATAAGTGTCACTTGTGAGCGTAATTTGCGCTTGCGCTAGGCCCAAATAGGGTTAGGGTACCCGCCACCTATCCCCTAATAAAGTTTTAACCCCTTGATCACCCACAGTTAACCCCTTTACACCCTATTACTCTGTGCACTAAATACAGTATATAGGTAAATACTGATCACTGTATTTAGTGTCACTAGTGACCCTAATTTGCGCTAAGCCCAGATAGGGTTAGGGCACCCGCCACCTATCCCGTAATAAACTTTTAACCCCTTGATCTTCCCCAGTTAACCCCTTCACTTCATATCACACAGTGCACTAATATATACAGTAAATCAGATAACTACTGATCACTGTATTTAGTGTCACTTGTGACCCTAATTTGCGCTAGGCCCGAATAGGTTTAGGCCACCCGCCATCTATCCTCTATAAAGGTTTAACCCCTTGATCTCCCCCAGTTTAACCCCTTCACTTCCCTGTCACAGTGTTCACTATATACAGTGATTACCGATCACTGTATTAGCGTCACGGGTGATACAACTTAGGCTAGCTAGTTAGCGTCAGGGTCCCACTACACCACCGTTACTTAGCGTCAGTTAGAGTCAAGTACACTAACACACATACACACACACCTCCATTACCAGTATAGTGTTTGAACAGATCAATATCTGATCTGATCAGAATTATACTAGCGTCCCCATAATTTAGTGTTCCCCAAACGCAGTGTTTGCACAATCAGCACTGATTCCTGCTAGCACCTGCGTTTAGCCCCCTTGCCCAGACCACCTTACCCAGGCAAGTGTAGTAATCAATAGATTACTGACACTTCCAAAAAACACAAAACCGCTGCGTTAGCAGAGTCAGGCCTGATCTCTGTTAGCACTAGCAGTTTTTTTTGTAGCGACCAAATAGTCCTCGACAACCAGGTGCTTTTATTACCTAGTAGTCGCATCACTGTACCGGTAAATTTAGTTACTAAAATGACAAAACGTGTGTACAGTGATGATGCTATATATAGTATAATGACCATGTCAAGTGAGAGCGATGGGGAAGCCTCACTGGCAGAATCAGGGTCAGTATACGAACCAGATGACAGCAGCGGCTCCCTGACAGATAGCTCCGACAGAGGGGTCCCTGCTAGGGTCAGGCGTACCCGACCCCATTCTGGAGTTGCTGACTTGCAAGAACCGGGGGTTTCTCGTATGCAGCAGAGTGCCAGTACTAGTGCTGCTCACACTTCTCGTGAACTGGCAAGCACGAGCGGCCTAGTACATCCTGGACCTTCAACCAGCGCTGCAGTATCACCTGGTGACGTGTGAGTCACCTGAGTGCAGTTGAAGCTGGTGCGGTGGCTAGCACGAGTCGTGGCCCGCAGCCACCGCGTATCCGAAAACAGGCCTGTAGAGCCCATAGTGTCCTCCCTGAAGCGCTGGCATATCCTAATTGGCAGCCCACAGATTCCACAGCGCCAGTACTTCCCCCATTCACCGCCCAACCCGGAATCCAAGTGGAAACAGCTGGTTTTAATCCCATAAACTTTTTTGAGCTGTTTTTCACTGAAGATCTTTTTCAGATCTATTGTGGACCAATCAAATTTGTACGCTCAACAATTCATCGCCGCCAACCCAAATTCACCCCTTGCCAGACCATTCGCCTGGAATCCTATTACGATTCAGGAGTTTAAAACCTATCTGGGCCTTTCCTTCAATACGGGCATTACAAGAAAGAATGAATTGCGGTTATATTGGTCCACTGACCCAATTCATCAAATGCACGTGTTCTCTGCTGCTATGTCCAGGATTCGATACGAACAAATATTTTGGTTCATGCATTTCAACGACAATGAACTCTGTCGTCCTCGGGGAGACCCTGAATATGATCGGCTCCACAAAATTTGGCCCCTCATAGACCACTTCAATCAGTGGTTCGCAGCCTTGTTTACCCCCCAACAAGATGTCTGCGTTGACGAGTCCCTGATTAAGTTTACTGGTCGCCTTGCTATCAAACAGTACCTCCCCAGCAAGCGTGCCAGATACGGGGTCAAGTTGTATAAGCTTTGTGACAGGGCCACAGGCTATACAGTTAATTTCCGTGTCTATGAGGGAAAATATAGCACTGTGGAGCCCCCCGACTGCCCAGGCTACATAGGGAGCAGCGGCAAGATAGTCTGGGACTTGGTGTCACCCTTATTCGGAAAGGGGTACCACTTGTACGTGGACAATTTCTATTCAAGTGTGCCACTTTTTAAACACCTCTTTCAATTGCAAATTGGCACTTGTGGCACCGTGCGATCTAATTGCCGGGGCTTCCCCCAACGGCTAGTGAATGCCCCACTGGGCTCGGGGGAGAGAGCCTGCTTGAGGTGCGAGGAATTGCTTGCAGTGAAGTGGAGGGACAAACGAAACGTTTACGTGCTGTCCTCCATTCACCCAGACACTGCAGTCCAAATTTCTACGGTCACTGGTGTTGTTGAGAAGCCCCTCTGTGTCCACGACTATAACCGTAAAATGGGAGGGGTGGACTTCAACGACCAGATGATGGGACCGTACTTAATTGCCCGTAAGGCCAGACGCTGGTACAAAAAAGTGTCTGTATACCTATTTCAATTGGCTGTTTACAACGCTTTTGTCTTATACAAAGCGTCTGCCGCAACATTATCCTTCTTTCAATTCCAAGAAGAGATAATCAGAGCCCTCCTGTATCCAGCTGGTGCTCCTGCCCAACTTCCCCAACCAGATGCAGTGAGCCGGCTGCATGAGAGGCATTTTCCGCAATTCCTCCCGAGTACCCCTAAACAAAGATACCCCCAAAAAAGATGCCGTGTCTGCAGCAAGCATGGATTTAGGCGTGACACCCTGAATTATTGTCCCGACTGTCCTGACCGACCTGGTCTTTGCCACGGTGACTGTTTCCGTCGCTACCACACACTACTGGATTATTAGCGTAGGGTACAGCACGGCACAGTTTAGGGCACATTTACACAGGGTCTCAAAAGATGTTCGATGGCTATCGTCATTTTGAGAGACCCGAACCTGGAACCTGGAACTCGACGTTTGAAGAAAAAAAAAAAAATAATACATAAAAGCCAAAAATAGTTGTCGTCTCAGTCAATTTTTATGTTCTTCTACACTTCCTACTGTACTTTTAATGTCCTTTGTTTGTTTTTTCATTCTTTTGTGACCTGTTTCTCTTGCAGGTACTCGTCGGCTACCACGCATTGATTTTATATATTCTGACACAAACAGTGTTTGCGCTCAGCATATATGGATACCTTTGCTGATAGCAGCTGTGGTGATTTTCTGATTTCAGCACTGCAGTTAAAATCCTATTTTGGTATACGTGGATAGTGTCGTGTATACCCATCATTAAATTCAGTGGGTGGTTGTTTGGGCGGTTAATGATGAGTAATACTACGCATTATTCCTGTGCTGATTTCTGATAGGTTCTCTTTTTTTCCGTTCAGCCCACAGGCTGCATGAAAAAAAAAAAACCTATATGCCAAACAAGGACCAGCAATGTACTGGTACGTTGCTGGACTTTGAGTGGTTATACCAGGATGATGCCTGCAGATTTAGGCATCATCTTGGCATCGTTTTTTACAGCCAGCGGTCGGCTTACATGTAAAAGCAATCCTAGCAGGTAATTGGCCGCTAGACTGCTTTTACATGCAGTGGGAGGGGCCTCCCTCCCCCCCCACCGCCGCCTTCCGCAGCCTTCCGTGGTTTTTCTCGGGCTCTCCTGTCCCACCGGTTAACCCGAGAGTGCAGCCGGTGGTTCAATTATCTAACCATAGAGCTAATTGAAGATGAGAATGGCTCCAATCATCTCTATGGCCTAAGATACCGGAAGCTACGAGCATTTCATGACTTCTGTTTCGCCAGAAATAAAACAGCGCCATTGGGAAATTGGTAAAGTATTTTATCACACCAATTTTGGTGTGGTCAGATGCGTAAAGGTCAGAGGAAAGATCTAGAGTCTAAAAGACCCCAATTTTTTTAAAAAAGAGTACCTGTCACTACAGATTGCTATCATAGGGGAAATTTAAATTCACCGTGATAACAATAAAAATGATAAAAAAAAAAAAATGAAAGAAAAGGTGTCAAAATAACATAGAAAAGCAAATAAAAAAAAAAAATCAAGCCCCCCTGTCCCCCTGTGCTTGCGCGCAAATGCGCACACAAGCGTTGGTCTAGTGTCATATGTAAACTGCAATTGCACCATGCATGTGAGGTATCGCTGCGAACGCCAGGTCGAGGGCAGTAATTCTTGCAGTAGACCTCCTCTGTAAGTCCAAAGTGGTAACCTGTAATGACTTTTAAAGGCTTTTAAAACCGTACGTAGTTTGTTGCCGCGGCACGGGCGTGCGCAATTTTTAAAGCATGTCATGTTAGGTGTCTATGAACTCGGCATAAGATCATCTTTTAAATTTTACCAAAGAATTTGGAATTATATAGTGTATTTCTGCATTAAATATAAAAAAAGCGTTTTTTTTTACGCAAAAATTGCGTTTGGAAAATGTGTGCGCAAATACCGTGTGACAAAAAAAATTGCAACATCCACCATTTTGTTCTGTAGGGCCTCTGCTTTCAAAAAAAAATATATAATGTTTGGGGGTTCAAAGTAATTTTCTTGTAAAAAAAATATATTTTTCATGTAAACAAAAAGTCACAGAAAAGCCTTGGTTTTCAAGTGGTTAGAAGAGTGGGTGATGTGTTGCTAAAATTGAGCATAAAATGTCAGGACTGTTCAAACACCCCCCAAATGACCCCTTTTTGGAAAGTAGACACCCAAATCTATTTGCTGAGAGGCATATTGAGTCCATGGAGTATTTTACATTTTGCCCTAAGTTTCAGGAAAATGACCATTTGTTTTTTTTTGTTTTTTTTTTTTACACAAAGTTGTCAGTAAATGATATAATGCTCACACATGCCATGGGTATATGTGAAAAGACACCCCAAAATACATTCTGCTGCTTCTCCTGAGTACAGGGATACCCCATGTGTGAGACTTTTTGGCAGTCTAGCCGCGTACAGGACCCGGAAAACCAATCCGCACCTTCTGGCTTTCTAAGGGCGTAAATTGTTGATCTCACTCCTTACTACCTATCACACTTTTGAAGGCCATGAAATGCCAAGATAGCACAAACCCCCCCCAAATGACCCCATTTTGCAAAGTAGACACTCCAAGCTATTAGCTGAGAGGCATGATGAGTCCATGGCATAGTTTATATTTTGCCACAAGTTTCAGGAAAATTATAATTTTTTTTTAGTTTGTTTTTTTACACAAAGTTGTCGGTAAATGATATAATGCTCACACATGCCATGGGTATATGTGAAATGACACCCCAAAATACATTCTGCTGCTTCTCCTGAGTACAGGGATACCCCATGTGTGAGACTTTTTTGCAGTCTAGCCGCGTACAGGACCCGGAAAACCACTCCCCACCTTCAGGCTTTCTAAGGGCGCAAATTGTTGATCTCACTCCTTACTACCTATCACACTTTTGAAGGCCATGAAATGCCATGATGGCACAAAACCCCCCCAAATGACCCCATTTTGCAAAGTAGACACTCCAATCTATTTGCTGAGAGGCATGGTGAGTATTTTGCAGCTCTCATTTTTTTGGGAAAATGAAGAAAAAACAGGAAAATTCATTTTTTTCCCTCTTTTTTCAATTTCCAAAACTTTGTGACAAAAAGTGAGATCTGCAAAACACCCAACATGCCTCTCTGCAAATAGCTTAGGGTGTCTACTTTCGGGAAAAGGGGTCATTTGGGGGGGGGGTTGTGTTGTCTTGGCATTTCATGGCCTCCGAAACTGTGATAGGTAGTCAGGAGTGAAATCAACAATTTACGCCCTTGGAAAGCCTGAAAGTGGGGGTTGGCTTTCGGGGACCTGTACTCGGCTAGACTGTAAAAAAGTTTCACACATGGGGTATCCCTGTACTCAGGAGAAGCAGCAGAATGTATTTTGGGGTGTCATTTCACATATACCCATGGCACGTGTGAGAAATATATCATTTACTGACAACTTTGTGTAAAAAAATAAAAATAAAAATAATAATAATATATTTCCCGGAACTTGTGGCAAAATATAAAATATTCCATGGACTCACCATGCCTCTCAGCAAATAGCTTGGGGTGTCTACTTTGCAAAATGGGGTCATTTGGGGGGGTTTTGTGCTATCTTGATATTTCAGGGCCTCCGAAACTGTGATGGTAGTGAGGAGTAAAATCAAAAATTTACGCCATTAGAAAACCTAAAGATTGGGATTGATTATCGGGGTCCCGTACACAGCTAGGCTCCCAAAAAGTCTCCCACATGGGGTATCCCCATACTCAGGAGAAGTGGCAGAATGTATTTTGGGGTGTCATTCCACATATACCGATGTCATGTGTGAGAAATGTATCTTTTAGTGACAACTTTGTGTTAAAAAAAGAAAAAAATATTGTAATTTTCCCAAAACTTGTGGCAAAATATAAAATATTCCATGGACTCACCATGCCTCTCAGCAAACAGCTTGGGGTGTCTACTTTCCAAAATGGGGTCATTTGGGGGGGTTTTGTGGTATCTTGACATTTCAGGGCCTCCTAAACCGTTATAGGTAGTGAGAAAATGCAATGAAAAATGTACGCCCTTTGAAATTCTGATGGTTGTGATTGGTTTCGAGGTCCCGTACACAACTAGGCTCCCAAAAAGTCTCACATACGTGGTATCCCTGTACTCAGGAGAAGCAGCAGAATATATTTTGGGGTGTAATTACACATATACCCATGGCATGTGTGAGCAATATATCATTTCAATGACAACTTTATGTAAAAAAAAAAAAATTTTTTTTTAGTTATTTTTCAAACACCTGTGACAAAAAAATGAAATATTCAATGAGCTCAACATGCCTCTCAGAACATTCCTTAGGATGTCTACTTTCCAAAAAGTGGTAATTTGGGGGGGTCTTGTACTGCCCTGCCATTTTAGCACTTCATGAAATGAGATAGGCAGTCAGAAATTAAAGCTGCGTAAAATTTCAGTATTTACACCATAGTTTGTAGACGCTATAACTTTTGCGCAAACCAATAAAAATACGCTCATTGAATTTTTTTTTGTCAAAGACATGTAGCTAAATATATTTTGGCCAAAAAAAATGACATAAATTGAGTATATTGGATATTTTTTAAAAGACAAAGTTGAAAATGTCATTTTTTTGCAAAATTTTCGCTCTTTTTTTATTAATATCGCAAAAAATAAAAATCGCACAGGTGATAAAATACCACCAAAATAAAGCTCTGTTTGTGGAAAAAAAAAAAAGGATTTATTTTACTGTTTTATTGTTTTTGCATATTTGCAAACCTCTGCTAAATAAAGCTGGCAACCCACCAGACTTGAAAGAAATTACCTGCATGCTGGCCTTACTTTCCTGGAAAAGGTGATCCCTGTGAGCTAATCTCCCACACGTGGTGGACTCATATTCTAAAGATGGAGGAAATGTTAGAGGCCCTGCTGCAGGCCAATGCAGCTCAGCGGGAAACCAACCGCCAAATCGCAGAGGCCACTACAGCCCAGTAGGAGGCTGCTGCAGCACAACAGGCAGCCCAACAGGAGATGAACCGGCAGTTTGCAGAGGCTCTGCTGGAGTTGAAAAAAGCATTTGCATCTCCTGTGCCAGCTGTACCAAAATTGGTACGTGTCTCGTACCACCTGCAGAGGATGACACTGGCCAATGATGTTGAAGCATATCTTGCGACTTTTGAGAGGGTCGCTGTTCGTGAAGGTTGGCCAAATGAACAGTGGGCGGGTCTGTTGGTCCCGTTTCTGACTGGAGAACCGCAAAAGGCGTATTTTGACCTGGACCCGGATAAGGCCCAGGACTATGAGACTCTGAAGATGGAGATACTCGCACGCTTGGGTGTCACCATGGCAGTCCAGGCCCAGTGCGTGCATCAGTGGACCTATTCCAGCAGCAAGCCAACCCGTTCTCAAATGTTTGACCTGGTCCACAAAAAAGTGGTTGTAACCAGAGACCTTGACGGGCCCCCAGATCGTGGAGCGTGTGGTAATGGACCAGTACCTGCGTGCGCTCCCTGCTGCTCTGAGTAAGTGGGTCGGACAGGGGGACCCCAAAACTGCAGCCCAATTGGTGGACCTAGTAAAGAGCTACAGTGCTACTGAGGACTTGGTGAACCCGTCTACGCCCCGCTTCAGTGTGTCTAGGGGTGCAAGATCGCCCAGCGGTTCTAGTAAGACTGTTCCAGGGTTATAGTACATGTGGAAACTAGGGATGATCGAACAGTTCGGGTCGACCATCGGTTCGACCCGAACATTGGATGTTCGATATTCGGCCGAATACCGAACTTTTTGCAGTAAAAGTTCGGTATTCGGCCACCAGAACCGCCCAAAATGCACTGGGACAGGAACTGGGCTTTAAAAGCCTGTGATTGGCACAGAAACGTCTGCAAAAGCCAATGAGGGGGCAGGAGTCTCCTAGGAACGTGATTGGAGTGACTACGGGGACCAGAGGCCAATCAGGAGTGAATACGCCCCACACTATATAAGATGGCCCCGCCTAAACCCTAGCACAGTGATACAGAGCCTGTTGAAGAGAGTTGAAGCAGTTCTGACTCCTGCTTTGCTACACTACATTTTCTACATATCAAGTGGTTCTAAAGCTCCATATAGCAGAATTGTATTTAGCTTACAGCCAGTGTAGTTAGATACAGCGATTGTGCTGGTTTTTTGAGTTACAAAAAAAAAAAACTTAAGGGACAGTGTCAGTCTTCTGCTGTATGGAGTTTTCTATTTAGTGCGAGGAAAGGGATATCTAGTGTAGTTAGGGAACTTTGTACTACATTAGTTATATTTAATAATTGAGTTTCTGTAGGGAAAGTGAAAGTGTGAGGGTTCTGTTTAGAGAGCACGTTGCACAGTGCTGCTGTATTGATATATCTACAGCAGGTATACGTGCTTGCTAGGCAGCAAAATACAGTGAGAACTTAACGCCTGTTGTTCAAAGCGTTAGGTCCACTGTGCAAAAGCCTTTGCAACTGTGCGTGACACGCATCTGCTGTGCTGTATCCAGCGACAACTGTGGGTCGCATAGCAGTGTGCGTTTTTCACCGCACACAGTTGCCAACGCCTCAGTGACAACTTAACGCCTGTTGTTCAAAGCGTTAGGTCCACTGTGCAAAAGGCTTTGCTACTGTGCGTGACACATCTGCTGTGCTGTATCCAGCGACAACTGTGGGTCGCATAGCAGTGTGCGTTTTTCACCGCACACAGTTGCCAACCCCTCAGTGACAAATATGCCTGGTAGACCAAGAAAAGGCATACGTGGCCCTGCTGCGGAAAGGGGCACAGCTTCTAGGGTGTCTAGAGGCAGGGGTGGACGTGGTGGTCAGTCCTCAGCCAGGCCACCATTTGGATTGTTCTCCGGCAGTGGCCAAGCTATACGTCCACAGTATGTACAGGAGGTGGTGGACTATATGACCAAACCCTCATCATCGGCATCATCTGCAACTACAGTGACCCAGGCAGAGAAAAGTGGTCAGTCTTCTGCAGTTGTCAGAACAAATACAGATGAGTCCATGTCCACCTCACGTCCTCCCTTAGACTCAACTTCAGACATGACAGAGGAGTCAGCTGAGCTGTTTGACCACAGTGTCGGCCATCTACTCCAGCCTGATGCTCAGTCCTTTATGGAGTCTGATGTTGGGTCTGAGTTTGAGGAGGAGGCAGAGCAAGCAAGAGGGGAGAGCAGATGGCCCGCTCCATCTAAGGCCGCACCTGTTGTCTCCCGGGCCAGGCCTGATGCTCAGTCTTTGATGGATTCAGATGTTGGGTCTGAGGTTGAGGAGGAGGCAGAGCAAGCAAGAGGGGAGAGCAGACGGCCCGCTCCATCTAAGGCCGCACCTGTTGTCTCCCGGGACACTATACACACCTCTTCTTGCTTGGCCTTTTTTGAGACATCCCATGCAGACAAAACAGTTGCGATCTGCAAGATTTGTAAGAAGGGTATAAAACGTGGCAAAAATGTCAACCACCTGGGTACAAGCTGCCTAAACAGGCATTTGACAACCCACCACTCGGCCCCTTGGCAGGAGCATTTAAAGAACCCACAAAAGGGCCAAAGATCGGTCAGTCGGCCTCCTAGTCCTCCTCGCGCTCCTCCTCATGCTCCACCTGCTCCACCTGCACATCAGTCTGTTCCTGGCCCTGCTATAGTCACTTGTCACCTGTTGGCAGCCTCCACTGACAGAGATGATGATATAGCAGGCAGTGTCGCATCTACCTCTAGCACACCACCAGCTGTAACATGTAGACGCCAAATTTCGATTCCACACATGCTGGAACGAAAAAAAATGTATACTCCCCGCCACCCACATGCCCAGCGTCTAAACAGTAGTTTGGCAAAACTACTGGCTCTGCAACTATTACCATTTAACCTGGTAGAGTCTGCTCCCTTCCGTGACTTCGCAAAATGTGCAGTTCCACAGTGGCAGGTGCCAAGTCGGCATTACTTTGCCCGTAAGGCCCTGCCATCCCTATACCAACATGTGGAAGGCAATGTAGTGTCGTCCCTGGCCAAGTCAGTCAGCCGTAAGATACACTTGACGGCTGACACTTGGTCAAGCAAACATGGGCAGGGACGGTACATTTCTGTCACTGCTCACTGGGTGACACTGCTTGCCAGCGGAAGGGATTGTAGCCAGGGCTCGGTGCTGCAGCCAGTGTTGCCCCCACGTCTGCAAACAGCTGGTGGTGTCGCTGATCCGGGTAGATCGATCACTTCTACCCCCTCCTGCTCCTCCTCCTCTACCTCCTCCATGCCCTCCTCTGCAGAATGGTCCTTTGAATATGATGAGGTACCACGTAAACGTTCAAAGGGCTATTCTATGTCTCAGGCCAAAAGGTGTCACGCAGTGCTGCAGCTTGTGTGTCTAGGGGACAGGCAGCACACTGCCCCTGAGATTCTTGGGGCTCTGCAGGCACAGGCCCAGAGGTGGTTGACACCACGCCAGCTGCAGCCAGGGATGGTGGTTACTGATAATGGGTCAAACCCCCTGGCCGCCCTTCGTCAGGGAAAGTTAACCCATGTGCCATGCCTGGCGCATGTCCTGAATCTCGTGGTACAGCGGTTTTTGAACTCGTACCCAGGAATGCAGGATGTGCTAAGGATGGCAAGAAGGGTGTGCAGTCACTTCAGGCGGTCGTACAGTGCCACTGCACGTTTGGCCGTAGTGCAGCGCGAGTTTCACCTGCCGGTACACCGCCTCATCTGTGAAATGCCCACCCGCTGGAACCCCACCTTGGCTATGCTGCAGCGCCTGTACACGCAGCAGAGGGCCCTCAATGAATACCTATGCGAGTACGGCACCAGCACTGGCTCTGCGCGCCTGGGCTTCTTTTCACCACGGCAGTGGCTTTTGATTAAGGATGCATGCGCTGTCCTCTCGCCATTTGAGGAGGCCACAAGGATGGTCAGCCGGGACAGCGCATGCATCAGTGACACCCTACCAGTACTGTTTTTGTTGGAGCACACTCTGCGTGGCATTATGGACAGGGCACTGGAGGCAGAGCAGCAGGAGGAAGAGGACTTCCTTGCCTCTCAAGGCCCCCTTTATCCTGAGAATCCTGACCCCATTATGCCTAGCTCCCAGAGGCCCGAGCAGGATCCAGGAGTGGAAGAGGAGGAGGACGATTCTGCGGGAACTTTTGCAGGGTTTGAGGAGGAGGAGGAGGTAGACATGCGGCAATCTGCAAGGCCTAGTTTGACTCCCTCGGGACACTTTGGAGTAGTTCGTGGCTGGGAGGAGGAGGAGCCCGTTCAAGATAATGTCGTTTTGAGTGACCCCGAGGAGTCAGCTTCTGAGGCCTTCGCTAATTTGCGACGCATGGGAAACATCATGCTTCAGAGCCTGCGAAAGGACCCCAGAATCAAGGCCATTAAACAGACTGACCACTATTGGTTAGCCACCCTACTTGACCACCGGTACAAGTCTAAAGTCTCGGAGCTTTTCCCATCCACCCAGAGTCCACAGGATCAAATCCCTTGAGGACAGTCTCAAGAGGATTCTGGTGAACACGTTCCCCGACTCCCGTAGGGTGCAGGGGCGGGGACAACCTACCATGGATTCTACTGCTGGTCACGAGAGGAGCGTTGGAGAAGGCGTGCGGTTGACGGATGCCTTTCGGTCTTTTTTTAGTCCTCACCGCCCCGGCCTCTCAGCTGCCACATCGCATCGACAGCGTCTGCATCACATGGTGGACGATTACGTCAGGGCACAAAGTGACACACTTTGTGCCCACTTTTCGAATGAGACTCTCCACCGACTCAGTCAACCGTTTGACATTCATTAAAATGAATCAGTCGTGGATATCAAGCTTTGATGCACCTGATGCAGACCTTGTAGACTAGGCTATGGTTGTGATGTGGCTGCTGAGCCTCAGTTTAAGCCTGGACCATGGTGCCACCCTCAAACCCTCCTCTCATTCTCTTTACGTTTACAGAACCTCATTTTGGTTATAACAAAAACTACCATGTTTGCGCACCTGTTCCACAGGTGGATCACATGGTGGACGATTACGTCAGGGCACAAAGTGACACAGAGGGCTTTTCATGTGACGAAGCCGATCCACTGGCATACTGGGTCTTAAGATTAGACCACTGGCCAGAACTGGCCCAGTATGGCATGGAGTTGTTGGCCTGCCCTGCTTCCAGTGTCCTAACGGAACGGGCATTCAGCGCAGCAGGAGGATTCGTCACAGACCATCGAACGAGACTCTCCACCGACTCAGTTGACCGTTTGACATTCATTAAAATGAATCAGTCGTGGATATCAAGCTTTGATGCACCTGATGCAGACCTTGTAGACTAGGCTATGGTTGTGATGTGGCTGCTGAGCCTCAGTTTAAGCCTGGACCATGGTGCCACCCTCAAACCCTCCTCTCATTCTCTTTACGTTCACAGAACCTCATTTTGGTTATAACAAAAACTACCATGTTTGCGCACCTGTTCCACAGGTGCATCACATGGTGGACGATTACGTCAGGGCACAAAGTGACACAGAGGGCTTTTCATGTGACGAAGCCGATCCACTGGCATACTGGGTCTTAAGATTAGACCACTGGCCAGAACTGGCCCAGTATGGCATGGAGTTGTTGGCCTGCCCTGCTTCCAGTGTCCTAACGGAACGGGCATTCAGCGCAGCAGGAGGATTCGTCACAGACCATCGAACGAGACTCTCCACCGACTCAGTCGACCGTTTGACATTCATTAAAATGAATCAGTCGTGGATATCAAGCTTTGATGCACCTGATGCAGACCTTGTAGACTAGGCTATGGTTGTGATGTGGCTGCTGAGCCTCAGTTTAAGCCTGGACCATGGTGCCACCCTCAAACCCTCCTCTCATTCTCTTTACGTTCACAGAACCTCATTTTGGTTATAACAAAAACTACCATGTTTGCGCACCTGTTCCACAGGTGCACACCTTTACAATTTTTGGGCCTCCTTCAACACCAGCTCTTTGGGGTTACGGTGGGGAGGCTACGCTAAACAAAAACTACCATGTTTGCGAACCTGTTCCACAGGTGCACACCTTTACAATTTTTGGGCCTCCTTCAACACCAGCTCTTTGGGGCTACGGTGGGGAGGCTATGCTAAACAAAAACTACCATGTTTCCGAATCTGTTCCACAGGTACACACCTTTACAATTTTTGGGCCTCCTTCAACACCAGCTCTTTGGGGTTACGGTGGGGAGGCTATGCTAAACAAAAACTACCATGTTTGCGAACCTGTTCCACAGATGCACACCTTTACAATTTTTGGGCCTCCTTCAACACCAGCTCTTTGAGGTTACGGTGGGGAGGCTATGCTAAACAAAAACTACCATGTTTGCGAACCTGTTCCACAGGTGCACACATTTACAATTTTTGGGCCTCCTTCAACACCAGCTCTTTGAGGTTACGGTGGGGAGGCTATGCTAAACAAAAACTACCATGTTTGCGAACCTGTTCCACAGGTGCACACATTAACAATTTTTGGGCCTCCTTCAACACCAGCTCTTTGAGGTTACGGTGGGGAGGCTATGCTAAACAAAAACGACCATGTTTGCGAACCTGTTCCACAGGTGCACACCTTTACAATTGTTGGGCCTCCTTCAACACCAGCTCTTTGAGGTTACGGTGGGGAGGCTATGCTAAACAAAAACTACCATGTTTGCGAACCTGTTCCACAGGTGCACACATTTACAATTTTTGGGCCTCCTTCAACACCAGCTCTTTGAGGTTACGGTGGGGAGGCTATGCTAAACAAAAACTACCATGTTTGCGAACCTGTTCCACAGGTGCACACATTAACAATTTTTGGGCCTCCTTCAACACCAGCTCTTTGAGGTTACGGTGGGGAGGCTATGCTAAACAAAAACGACCATGTTTGCGAACCTGTTCCACAGGTGCACACCTTTACAATTGTTGGGCCTCCTTCAACACCAGCTCTTTGGGGTTACGGTGGGGAGGCTACGCTAAACAAAAACTACCATGTTTGCGAACCTGTTCCACTGGTGCACACCTTTACAATTGTTGGGCCTCCTTCAACACCAGCTCTTTGGGGTTACGGTGGGGAGGCTACGCTAAACAAAAACTACCATGTTTGCAAACCTGTTCCACAGGTGCACACCTTTACAATTTTTGGGCCTCCTTCAAAACCAGCTCTTTGGGGTTATGGTGGGGAGGCTCCGCCAACACCAAAACTACCATGTTTGCGCACCTGTTCCACATGTGCACACCTTCATAATTGTTACGCCTTCTTCAACACCAGCTCTTTGGGCTTACAGTGGTATGGCTCCGCCAACACCCAAACAACAATTTTTGCGCACCTGTCACACAGATGCATATCATTGTAATTTTTTTCCTTACAAAGGCAATTATTGCCTTCATTACTAGCACTTTCATAGGGATATGGTGTCAAGGCATCGTCGGCACCACCAAAGGCCCAATTTTTAAGCATCCTTTACTTCTATTCAAAGTCAAGAGACAACAGTATTCATCCAAAACATCTCTAATCTTGTTCACTCTGCACTACATTGTGGCCCCTAACCCTAACCCTCAATGTATCCGTGCATATATATCTGTTTCTTGTGAGAATTTAAGTTAAAGTGCACCAAACACCATTTTACATGAAATAAAGTGCAACTACATACATCTTTGGACTTCTTGAAAACATTTGGTAATAATAGCCCCATTGTGGAAATACACCCGTTAATTATATGCACATTTAAAGAGACAGCACCTTTTTCCAAAAAAACCTCTAATCTTGTTCCCAGTGCACTGCATTATGTCCCCATCATACACATTGGCTGTGCCGTTGATTAGGAGCAAAAGAAAGGTGCGGTTAAGCAAAAGTCATTTTTGAAGGTTTGGTATGCTATAATTCTGGTTCTGGACATGCTACAGAGCTGAAACTTCACAGGTACACCTTTTAGACCCCCCAGACACTAAATCCAAAGAAATCTCTTTTTTTTTTTTTCTAATTTTTTCAATAATTGGCTCTCTATCAAAAACGACAATTTTTAAGAACTTTTTTTTGTGTGATTAATAGTCCCTGGGGCATGACCCAGAACCCTAGGCACTTTTTAGGGGCATTTATTGGGTTTTAGGGCTTCAAAATGGTGTTTTTTGATTACCGAAGTTCGGGTCCCATTGATTTCAATGGGGTTCTGAAATCCGGGCCGAACTTTCGGGAAGTTCGGGTGTTCTGGTCGAACCAAACTTTTCAAAAGTTCGATCATCCCTAGTGGAAACTAGATAGGACTGCTGTTACAGCTAATGAGACTGTGGGTCCTAGGCCTGAAGACTGGCCAAAGAAGCCAGGAAGGTCTTTGGGACCGCTAAGAGGACTGGGGGTAGAGCACATACAGTGTTTCCGCTGCCATGCATTAGGGCATACAGTATTGCTGCAAACTGTCCTATAAATGATGAACCTATGCAATGCAATTTTGCTTATAGGAAAAGACGAATATCTCTGTTTGCACAGGTCGCATATACTGCATCATGTCAGAATCGCAATGAAAAACAAATGTGTGTTATTGCAGTGGATGGAAAGCCACTCACAGCCCTGCTAGACTCTGGAAGTGTGGTGACCCTAGTCAGAAGTGACTGTGTAAATCCCACAAAACTACACCCCAGTACTATTGGGGTCAATTGCATCCATGGGGACACTCAGGACTACCAGACAGCGGTGGTTGAGGTTGATACCCCTTGGGGCAGTGTGACCCATTCAGTGGGGGTGGTGCCTTCACTGCTTCATGAAGCTTTAGTGGGGAGGGATTTCCCCCATTTTTGGAGGTTGTGGGAAAGCAAGGGGAGGCTGGTGGATAGAGCTCTCCCTGCTCCGGAAGCACAGGAACTCTCCCCAGACCCTTTTTGCCAAAGGGAAGGAAAGACTGTTGGGGAAATCGAGGGAGCTGGTGATCCTCTTCCTTTCCCTGTCATGGCTGTGGAGCCGGAGGACCTGGAAGCTAGCTCCCAGCCGGAGGGTAACGAACAGGAGGACATTTCTGGCCCTGACAATGAGAGTAGCCAGAATGGAGTACCCGACTTAGAGGTCAGGAGAGAGGACTTCTAAACCAAGCAACTACGAGATGTCACCCTCCTTAGAGCCAGAGAAAACGCTAAAATGGTGGATGGGGAACCAGTAGATCCTCACTGGGGGTGTCTTTTCCCTAAATGGCCATTAAAAACAATTTACTGTATCAGGTGGTAAAACGTGGAGAGGATGAGGTTGAACAGCTACTGGTTCCCAAACCCTTCCGCAGGTTGGTCCTAGACCTGGCCCATGGTCATGTAATGGGGGGACATCTCGGTATCGAAAAGACCTGGGAGAGAAACGCCCAGAGATATTTCTGGCCCGGGTTGCATGCAGATGTCAGGGGGTACTGTGAATCATGCCCTGAGTGCCAAATGTCAGCACCGTTGCCCCATTTTTGCAGTCCCCTGGTCCCTCTACCAATCATCGAGGTTCCTTTTGAGAGGATTGGCATGGTCCTGGTGGGGCCAGTAGTGAAGTCTGCCCGGGGTCACCAGCATATTCTGGTAATCCTAGACTATGCAACGCGCTATCCTGAGGCCATAACCTTGCGTAACACTTCCGCTAAGGCTATCGCCAAGGAGTTAGTCCAGGTGTTTAAACGAGTGGGAATCCCAAAAGTGGTCTTAACCGATCAGGGCACCCCATTTATGTCCAGAGTTACCAAGGAACTGTGTAGATTATATAAAATCTCCCATCAAACTACCACCCCCAAACAGATGGTTTGGTCGAAAGATTTAATAAAACCTTGAAAAGTATGCTAAAAAAGGTGGTTGACAAAGATGGGAGAAATTGGGATTTTTTGCTCCCATATCTTATGTTTGCCATACGAGAGGTTCCGCAAGCATCCACAGGTTATTCTCCCTTTGAGCTCTTGTATGGCATACATCCCAGGGGGCTGCTGGATGTTGCCAAAGAAACATGGGAAGGTGAGGCCACTCCATATAGAAGCGTCATAGAGCATGTCTCCCTGATGCAAGATAGAATCGCTGCTGTCCTGCCACTGGTGCGAGAACATATGGAGCGAGCTCAGGAGGCCCAGAGGAGGGTCTATGATTGGGGTGCCAGAGTCCGTTCTTTCAGCCCCGGGGACAGAGTTTTGGTACTGGTTCCCACGGTTGAAAGTAAGTTCCTAGCCAAGTGGCAGGGTCTCTTTGAAATTATCGAAAGGGTAGGAGAGGTCAACTATAAAGTCTACCAACCAGGGAAAAGGAAACCACAACAAATTTATCATGTGAATCTCTTAAAGCCCTGGAAGGACAGAGAGACTTTATTGGCCTGCATCTCCGGCCCCAGCAGACCAGGTACCGGGGACACCTGACGTCCCCATAACAGATTCCCTGTCGGTGGCACAACAAAATAACGTTGGGGGGTTTGTGTTCAAAAATAGAGACTTTTTCTCCCCCTTACCTGTACTGACCAATGTGGTCCAGCATGATATAGTGACGGAACCAGGGGTTCGCGTAAATTTAAAGCCATATAGAATCCCAGAAGCCAGGCGAGAGGCAGTCGCAAAGGAAATCAAAAATGTTAGAGTTGGACGTGATAGAGTCCCACAGTGAGTAATCGAGCCCCATAGTACTGGTCCCAAAACCTGATGGCACTATCAGGTTTTGTAACGATTTTAGGAAACTGAACAGTGTATGCAAGTTCGATGCATACCCGCTGCCGCGGGACAGGTTGGGAAAGGCCCGCTACATAACAACCCTAGATCTAATGAAAGGCTATTGGCAAATACCCCTAACTGAATCGGCCAAGGAAAAGACTGCCTTTTCCACTCCTGAGGGCTTGTTTCAATACAAGCGGAAGCCTTTTGGTCTACATGGGGCCCCTGCGTCCTTCCAACGAATGATGGACAAAACTTTGAGACCACATCGCTCGTATGCAGATGGTTATTTGGACGATGTGGTCATCCACAGCCCAGATTGGGACTCGCACCTACCCCGAGTACAAGCAGTGGTAGATTCACTTAGGGAAGCAGGTCTCACGGCAAACACAAAAAAATGTGCCATAGGCCTGGAGGAGGAGGTATGTTATTGGTCGGGGACTGGTCAAGCCTCAGACCAATAAGATTGAGGCAATTCAAAAGTGGCCCCTGTAATGGTGTCGAGTGTTAGGACACCATTTTGTCATCACGGCATCCATTTTGTACAGTTTGTTTAAAATCTGTCATTTCCTTCCCCCCTCTCTCTCTCCCAGGAGCTAAAGTAGCCCCCACCTTTGCAGATTCAAGCAGGAATTGTGTCTCCAAAAACACAGCATGGGGTCATAAACAAGCAGATCTTATCTCAAAACACATCCTGGCAAGCCTTATCTGAGAGCAGATGTCCATTACAGGCTGTGTGGTATTCCACAGCAAAAGGTCATTAGGAAAATGTCCATAGTTACCCACAAAGTCATAACTTTTTACCCGAACATGACACATTGACAAAAAGTAGATAATGGGATGCCAGATAAAATACCGATCGAATTAAGATCAAACTTGATCACATTCGTTCCTAGGGAAGACAAGCTAGCGATCAGATGCCTTACAGGTCAGAGGTTATTCCGAATTAACCCATGTTTAGGGTCTGTGGAAAATAGATGAAATACCGTACAATAAAATATCAGTTTCAAGCATGTAACCGTTACATATTTCAAGATATGAGTTCTGTTATTAATCTGTCTAAGCTGGAGGTTCTTTGCCAGGGTCTGAGCCTAGGGCTGCCCAGGGCCACTGTGTTTATTGGTCAAGGATCTTTGGTGACACCCCCTGCAGTCTCAGAGAAAAAGGACAGAAGCAGATGGTTTAGGCAGTTCTCATTCTACCATCCAAGCAATAACATCGCTTAAGAGAAGGACTGATCACATGTTCAGCTTCTGAACTCTGAAACACCCAGGACTTTTGGATGCAAGTATTTTCATTTCTAATTCTTATCTATTCTTCTACATTGCTGTATTGTGTCTCTATTTCTTTGTAACCCATTTTTCTGTAAATATTTTTATTTGCACCAATTTTAACCTTTTTTATAATTAAACCTTATTTTGAAAAGTGTTAATTTTGTCTCTAAGCTCTTAAACGCAAACTGACCCAAAGAACCTGTCTCCTGAAAGAGCGCTACTGTTTAGGACAAAACAACTGAACATTCCTGTGAGGTGACAGTGTGTGTTACAGATGATTATTCTAAAGTCATAATTGGCATTTCTAAAATTATGAGCATCCTCTGGGCTCATTATAATGTAGAGGTGGTGGCAGAGAAAGGGTTAATTGTTTGATTAGCCCGGTGACGATCGCTCTCAGTCTGCTGGCATCTAGATTGTGGTCCCGCAAGCTGGACAATCTGTGTGCTGGGTGCAGCTGAGAGTGGCATTTTTACGCAAGTGACGGCAGGGTGTGAGATTGCTTGGTCTTTGGTCAGTGAGAAGGCCAGGGGTCTGAGACCCGCCACCGTCACAGCCCCAACCGGTAAAACAAGAAACAAGTCCTTCCTAGGCATTACGGGGTATTACCGGCGGTTTATACCTAGCTTTGCCACCATTGCCGCCCCTCTGACGGAAATAACGAAGGGTAGAGGGCCGGTCATGGTCAAATGGTATCCTGAAGCGGAGGAGGCGTTTCAGAATTTAAAGCAGGCCCTTTGTATACTACCGATGCTGGTGACTCCGGACTTCACAAAGGAGTTTGTGGTACAGACTGACGCCTCCGAGGTGGGCTTAAGTGCTGTACTATCCCAGAACAGAGGTGGTGAGGAGCAACCGATTGAATACCTGAGCCAAAAACTGAACAAGCATGAAAAAAATGATGCTATTGTTGAGAAGGAGTGTCTTGCTATTAAGTGGGCTTTGGACTCCCTGAAGTATTACTTGTTTGGGAGGTCGTTTAAGTTGGTCACTGACCATGCTCCCCTTAAGTGGATGTGTGAAAACAGGGAGAAAAATGGCCCCATGACAAGATGGTTCCTGGCTCTACAGCCATTTAAATTTTTAGTAGAGCATATGCCGGGCAAGCTCCAAAACAATGCGGATGCCCTCTCCCGCATGCACTGTATGCTTGGGTTAATTGCTCAATCGCCAGCGCTTGAGCATAGGGGGAGGATATGTGACGGTATGCAAGGTGAGGTAGTAGATAATCGGTATATTTCACCTCGCATACGTTCTGTAGTGAGAGACTGAACCGGATTTCGGCCCGGGTTTTTCCAGCCTCAGTGACAGGCTAGGTTCCAGTCCAGAGATTGTGGGTCCATGCTCAGTTGGACTTTAAATGAACAGGAAGAGGAAGGCCTGAGACTCAGAAGGGAATCTGAGAGATGAGCTCTGTTTGGACTTTAAAAGAAAAGATTTGCTTTACCATGTGTTTTTGTGGGTAATGGGGACCAGCCCCACACTGTATAGTGAGAAAAACTGATGTTTAGTTTAGCGCTGGACGCAGTGGCGGCTGGTGCTCCAAATTTTTTGGGGGGGGGGGGCGCAAAAAGAAAAATGTAATAGGTATTGCTTCAAGCCAAAAAACGCGGTAAAAAATAGCGTGACTTTGAGGTCATGGTACGGGCATGGCACAGGTGATGGTATAGGCATGGCACAGGTGATGGTACAGGCACGGCACAGGTGATGGTATAGGCATGGCACAGGCGATGGTACAGGCATGGCACAGGTCATGGTACAGGAGATGGTATAGGCATGGCACAGGTCATGGTAAGGGCATGGCACAGGTCATGGTAAGGGCATGGCACAGGTCATGGCACAGGTCATGGTATACGCATGGCACAGATATGGTATACGCATGGCACAGGTCATGGTACAGGCATGTCACAGGTCATGGTACAGGAGATGGTATATGCCCCCTTTCAATGCAGAGACTAGTGTACATGCCCCCTTTCAATGCAGAGACCAGCATACATGCCCCCTTCAATGTAGTGACCAGCGTACATGCCCCCTTCAATGTAGTGACCAGCGTGTGTGCCCCCTTCAATGCAATGAACACTGTGCCGTGCCCCCTTCAATGCAATGAACACTGTGCTGTGCCCCCTTCAATGCAGAGTTCAGCGTGCGTGCCCCCTTCAATGCAATGAACACTGTGCTGTGCCCCCTTCAATGCAATAAACACTGTGCTGTGCCCCCTTCAATGCAATGAACACTGTGCAGAGCGCCACAGCATTGTCCCCAATCATTGCAGAGCACCACAGCATTGTCCCCAATCATTGCAGAGCGCCACAGCATTGTCCCCAATCATTGCAGAGTGCCACCGCATTGTCCCCAATCATTGCAGAGCGTCACAGCATTGTCCCCAATCAATGCAGAGCGCCACAGCATTGTCCCCAATCATTGCAGAGCGCCACAGCATTGTCCCCATTCATTGCAGAGCGCAACAGCATTGTCCCCAATCATTGCAGAGCACCACAGCATTGTCCCCAATCATTGCAGAGCGCCACAGCATTGTCCCCAATCATTGCAGAGCGCCACAGCATTGTCCCCAATCAATGCAGAGCGCCACAGCATTGTCCCCAATCAATGCAGAGCGCCACAGCATTGTCCCCAATCAATGCAGAGCGCCACAGCATTGTCCCCAATCATTGCAGAGCGCCACAGCATTGCCCCAATCAATGCAGAGCGCCACAGCATTGTCCCCAATCATTGCAGAGCGCCACAGCATTGTCCCCAATCATTGCAGAGCGCCACAGCATTGTCCCCAATCATTGCAGAGCGCCACAGCATTGTCCTCAATCATTGCAGAGCGCCACAGCATTGTCCCCAATCATTGCAGAGCGCCACAGCATTGTCCCCAATCATTGCAGAGTGCCACAGCATTGTCCCCAATCATTGCAGAGCGCCACAGCATTGTCCCCAATCAATGCAGAGTTCAGCGTGCGTGCCCCTTTCAATGCAGTGTGCCACCCCCGAGACCAGTTCACTTACCTGGAGCAGGTCCCGGACTCCTGGCGGGCGGCTTCTTCTCACTCCGGCTTCGGCGGGCGGCTTCCGGCAGCGCGTCTTCTCGAGTCCTCCTCCCGCTCCCGCCTTCTCCTCGGCTCGGCCAATGGCATTGGGTTTGCCATGCGGCCAATCAGGAAGCCGATATTAGACCGGCTTCCTGATTGGAGGAGGAGTAGGAGAATCGGTGTGACATTAGCGAATTTTCATTCGCTATTGTCACACAATTGGTGGGCTCGGGACGCACTGCTCTGCGCCCCGGGTCCACCCTTTCCATCGCCCTATTAGAGCCTCTGGCTCTAATCAGGTGATTGAAAAAAAAAAACATTGCACTCCATGCGTCCGGCACCCTGCATGCAGATTAGGGGGCCAGACGCATGGATGGGGGGGCGGCGCACCAGCAACACACCAGCCGCCACTGGCCGGACGGCAAGTATTTATTTTACTGTTCTGTTGTTTTTGCATATTTGCAAACCTCTGCTAAATAAAGCTGGCAACCCACCAGACTTTAAAGAAATTACCTGCATGCTGGCCCTACTTTCCTGGAAAAGGTGACCCCTGTGAGCTAATCTTCCACAACATACACAAGGTACATTTAGACCAATGCATCCCCCACCAAACAAAAATCTGCTTGACAGGTAAACATTACTCTATCTGGCTAACTAAATACAATATTTACATTGTATAGAAATTTACATTGAGCAGTGGAGGGCCTATCCAAATCCAGAAGTTCTTGGCAAACCTGCAAAGGAAAGTTAAACACAGATTGTACATTGTTACCTATTTACAGTGAAACTGTCTTCTCCTCAGAGGTGACCTTCTCACTAAAATCATCTCTAGTAATGACATTCTTGTAGAGATCTTCTTCACTCGAGGCCCCCTAAGGGCATGCTTGACTGCTGTACACATATAATAGACAACAACAAATCCTGCCAAGCTAACTGTCTAACACTTCACCATTGATCTCTACCAAGAATCATTAGATTGTAAGCTCTTCTGAGCAGGGCCCTCTTAATCCTCTTGTATTTTATTGTATTTTATATGTACTGTCTCCCTCTAATATTGTAAAGTGCTGCGTAAACTGCTGGCGCTATAGAAATCCTTAATAATAATAATAATGATAATAATCACACTGTTGACTAAATAATAGGCACAGTCCCTCTCAAACACCAGGGCACTGACTCTCTTTCCTATTATAGTCAGACACACAATTTCAGAATGAAGAAATGTGAAGTCCACCCAACTGGTGTTCACAGTGTCCATTCCTTCTGTAACACAGAGGCAACCCTTTCTCTTCTGCGACAAGCTATTTTGCTGGAGCCTGAGCAAACTTGTCCAACGTTTGGGTTTTGCAAATCTCTTCAAGGGGCCCTCCATTCTAGCATCCCCTTCTCTGAAGAGACAACGTGCCTCTACCTTCTTCTCCCAAGGTAGCAACTCACACAACGTTTTTCCAACCGGCCCACTGGCCTAACAGGATCTTTACAAAGTGTCCTTTGAACAAAGTATCTTTGTAAAGCGTCCTCTTCTTCCGTAACACCAACCATCCTGGCCCGTTGGCCCAAAATATCTTGACTGAGTATCCCGTGGATAAGGGTTTTTTTTTTCCCTTGTAGCAACTGGGGCACAAACTAAGTGCCTACTAAAGTTCTCTGAACAGGAAGTCTTTGTGGGTGTAGCACTACTACCATGGGAGATGCTGTGTGTGGGTTCCCCTGGGTTACCATTAGCAACAACAGAACAGTCTGGCATTTTTCCTAGTGTTTTACTTCAGACAAGAAGCAGTCCAGTATCTTTGGTTTTTAGGCTTTATTTGGAACTTTGATTGGAGAAGGGAATGAGTGGGATACTCCAACTTAATGAACTATGCACAATCGGCTGGGACAACTTGAATAGAGTGGAATAGCGCTGATTAACACTGTATGACGCTAAGTAAAGCTGAATATAGCTAGTTATGGCTAGGCTGCTGCTTCACTTTGCCCTTGGCTGCGAATGAAGTGATGAAGCTTCCTGAGCTAAACTGTATCCTGAGGGAAGCTGTACTCTGAGGTAGACTGTACTGCTGAACAACTTCAGGGCCCTCCCTGGCACCCTCTTTGTCCCTAATCTTCAGGGTTAACTACTTGGCACCTCCTTTCCTGTAACAATCTGTGTGAGCTGGCTCCTTGATCCCCTGACTTCTCTGGAGTGGTCTCCTTTCCTAGGCAGACCCTTGAGCCCTTAGTACTCACGATACTGTTTTTTTCCTAAAGTCTTCTGCCCAACAGCTCCACTGGTCAGCACACTGGATCCTCTGCAGCCCAGTTCCACACCTCGTTCAATAGGCCGACTGCCTGAACCACCTTCCTCACATCAGCAGGAGTGACAGTCATCCACCTCCTCCTGGGACTTTGCTCCTGCCAAAAGACGCCCTGTCACATGCTCCCCCAAAATTTATTACCAATCCCAGGATGCATTGCAGCAATGCCCACCCACTGGGATAGCCATAAACCCTGGTGCACTATTGGTTAGGTTTCCTCCACTGTCCAACAAGCCTCCTTATTGGATACAGTGGGGAGACTCCCTTAGACCCAATAAATCACACCCGGAAACATGGGACAGGCTAAACTAACAGATCTGGCTCAGAGCCAGAACAGAGCCAACAAACGTGTTTTCCTAGCACCTACTTAGAAGGGTGCTACATCAGTTAGAGGGTCGAACCTCCTCCACATGAGAAACTGCACAATGATAGTTGTTCTGCTGATCCTCAATTCTTCTTGCAAGGATAGTAGGGAAAGGGGATTTTGGAAATAGGACTTCCAGCCCTAACAACAACTTTTTTATTCTGGGGAACTTTTTTTCGGGCTCTCTAGCCCCTTTTCAATGAACATCCAGGCTACCCAGCCCTGTAACACGACTCTCCAGCAGGGTGGGAACTCTTCTTCCTCAACAGTAGTAATCAGGATGAGGTATCCGAACAGTCTTCTCCGCAGAGTCCTGAACTTGAACAGCCCAAGCCTGGCCTGTTCCATTTGGGCGATGAACTTCCACCCGATCAATATGAATGGACCGCCCTAGGTTACAATTAGCCTTCACAGATAAGAAAGTGTCCCACAACTCAGGCCTCTTCCAATTGCGATATGGCTTGGGATTGTAAAGGAAATCCCAGACCGTCTCATCACACCATCCCTCTCTCTTGGCCTCGATCTCCTCCATAATCTCCCGAAGAGCGTAGGGGTAGTCATTCCCATATTCCAGGGCCACCTTCTTCGGTATTAGGTGTTGACATCTATGGAACCTGGGAAGCTTTTGTCTGTCTCCTCTCCCAGGTGGGGCGTTAGGGTCTCCTCCCTTTTGATTGTCCACTGACTGTCCTACAAGCAGGGGCGGCCCCCCTCAGGTCAGGCCCCTTGACATGAGTCCCTGTACTCATGATACTTTAGTCCCAGGGTCTCCAGTGTCTCCTCTCTTAGTCAGCTTCCCTGGACCCTTGGGTTCATCTCTTCTCAACCCCTCTTCTGGTCCCCAGGACGACCTCCTGCGGCCACATGACACCTCTACAGAGGAGGTGGCAGCCGCCCCTCCCTACGTGACTCAGCTCTCCAGCCAAAGACCCCACAGCACATGTGCTTCTGACTTTTATACAGTATCCCTGAATGCTGACCTGCCCTCTGCCAATCATCAGGACTGTATCAAAAGCCAATGCACCCATTCGCCAGGTTTCCTCTCACTGTCCAATATGCCTCCCTATTGGACCAGCGTGATATACTCTTCAGACTGAATACATTGCATACTGAGCATAATGAGCAGACCTCCCTTGCAGATCCTGCTCTCTGGTAGGCAGAGAGCAACATAGATTCAAATGCAGCTCCTCTGGTAGGCAGATAGAACTCAAAACTATACTCTCTCACTAGCACCTACCTAGGAGGGTGCTAAATTTGTAATGTTTTGCACTAACACTACAATGTTGGATTATGTGTAGTTGTCTGCTTGTTATGCGTTGCACTCACACTAAAATCTTGGATCATGAGAAGTTCTTTGCTTGTCATGCCTTGTTTACTGCTTGCCATGCGTTGGAATAACACTACAATATTGGATCATGTAGAGTTCTCTGCTTGTCATGCGTTGCACTCAGACTACAATGTTGGAATATGTGGAGGTCTCTGCTTGTCATGCGCTGTTCTATACTTGTCAAGCGTTGCAACAACACAACAATGTTGGATCATGTGGAGTTCTCTGCTTGTCATGCATTGCACTCACACTAAAATGTTGGATCATGGGTAGTTCTCTGCTTGTCATGCATTGCACTCACACTAGAATGTTGACCTATGTGAAGTCCTCTGCTTGTCATGCATTGCAATAACACTACAGTGATGATTAATGAGGAGTTCTCTGCTTACCCTGCAATGCAATAACACTACAATGTTTGATTATGTGGAGTTCTCTTCTTGTCATGCATTGTTCTCTGCTTTTCATGCGTTGCAATAACACTACAATGTTGGATCATTTGGAGTTCTCTGCTTTTCGTGTGCTGTTCTCTGCTTGTAATGCGTTGCACTACCATGTTGGATCATAGCGAGTTCTCTGCTTGTAATGCGTTGCAATAACACTGCAATGTTGGATCATGGGGAGTTCTCTGCCTGCTTGTCATGCGTTATACTCACACTACAATGTTGGATCATGTGGTGTGCTCTGCTTGTCATGCATTACACTCACACTACAATGTTGGATCGTGTGGAGTTCTCCGCTTGTCGTGCGTTGTTCTCTGCTTGTAATGCGTTGCAATAACACTACAATGTTGGATTGTGGGGAGTTCTCTGCTTGTCATGCGTTTTTCTCCGCTTGTCATGAATTACTCAAACTACAAGGCAGAAATATGTAGCAGTAATGTATAATGTTAATTGTAGACTGTGAGCTGATACCCCAGAGCACTTCCAGCCACACTGACAATTCCCCATGCATCTAGCTCTTTTCTCTAATGGTAGTCATGATTCAAAGCCTTGCACAGCTATACTGTAAATGTGCACTGCACCTCCCACCCCCCTGTGTCCTGTGTGAATGGGTCTTTTTATTTCTTTATTTTCTCATGAATTAGGATGTACAATGCATCCTCATTGATGAGCGACCCCCATCCTGTATACACCCACTGGCTACACAGGAACAGTGTCCCTCCCTGGAAGTGATGTCACTAGCTTTCAGCAACCATTCCCACTTGCTTCACTCAGAAAGAAAAGGGAGTGAAGTCATGTGACAGGCATTGGATACTGCAAAATAAAGATCCACTCTATAAGCTTACTGAAAATGTGAAAGAAGCCTAGCATCCTGTTCACACTAGTGTGATTTCTCATGCGCTTGCTGCTGCTGCTGCGCCGCCATGTTCAACAATGGAAATTACATTATTTTCTATGGTGCCTGTTCACATCAATGCAACATGAGGCAGTTTGATTTTTGAAAAGGTGCAGGGGCTTCATTTGGTGCAGTATTCTGCATATTTGGCCTCATAAACTTCAATGGGAATACATGAAAAGCACATGTAAAACGCATGTACATGTGCGTTTAGTGCATTTTTGTCCTTCACCTACAAAAAAAAGTATGAAGCATGAAAATGCATCAAAAACACGTGTAAAAACATGCTACAAAAACATGCTGCAAAATGCATGATTATGCAACAGTATTAGTCTGAACCAAAGCTTAGTCCCCATTTACACCCAGTGTAGCCTGAACACTTGTGAGCGTTTTTCATGCATTTTTGAACGTCATGCATTTAGCAGCACAATACTTTGCATGGGATGCCCCACATGCCAAAAATATGCCAAATAAGCTCCTGTGCCTTTTTTGGTACGTTGAGCTTTACATTTTTTTTTTTACCATATGTTTGTAGCATGCTGTTTTGTTGCTAGAAATGTGCACATCTGCTTACCACATTTTGGGTGGCGGTTAAGTATTAATTGCACTGCTAGCACGACATGCATTTCTCACTCGTTTTTCACACATTCCGATAACATGCACAGAAATACATGTTTCTGTGTGTTTTCGTGCACATAGAATTCTGCAGATGTGAATGCAACATTACCGTATACAAGATTGCACACCCAAAGCCCTGATTTCATTTCTACTGCATTAACGGGTTACATTTTTTCAAGCAATAACTAATTTTTTTGGCTTCTGTTTTTAATATATGAATCTCAAACATTGGCTGTAAATAGTAATGTAGATGCCTTCAAAAATAGTTCAGCAGTGATTACAGAAATAGTTCAGCACTGAGCAAATGCTGATCAGTAGGTCCCTCTGAATTACTAGCAGCGTCGTAGCAGGATATCAGTGCAGCTACGTGTTCTATTTGGCTTGTGAAATAGGAGCTGGAAGAGGCTAGGCTACCAGGTGAGGGGATAGCTCAAGGTGAGCACCCGCCTACTTGTCCAAATCATGTAAGTTACAGTAAGCAGTCAGACAAGTCATAGCACCATGGCTGACTCACAGTGTATGTGCCTGAGAGAAGATCATGTTAATGAGAAGATTACAGAGAATATGCCCGAATTCTACTATAGTGAGAACCAAAGGAAGGCCTTGGAGGTTCTGGTCAACAATGGAGTCCAGTCTTATAGACAGTATATAAAGGAAAAGAAGCTCACTGATTTCCTTTCCACCAAGGAGCTGACAGGCCTGAAAAGTGACTTTAAGAAATATGAAACCGAGAGTACAAATAAATCTAAACCACGGTCAACAAAGCAGGACAAGGAGAAAGAGGAGTCTCTACAGTATTGGCCCACTCTGTCTGACACAGAGGTCCCTCCACTGGATCTAGGCTGGCCAGAGAATGGCTTCTACAGAGGACTCAGTCAGGTGCTAGTGTACACCCACCCTCCTAAGGAGAAAGCCCCGACCATCAAGGCTTTTATTAGGAACCTAATACAGTCAGCAAAAAAGGTAAGCTGCATGAAAGGTTTAGACAAAAATGCTTGAAAGAGATCTTAAACTGTATTTTAGTATGTGAATTTAATAGGCAAGAAGAAATTATTGTGGCCATACTGCGGTTAATGGATACGGTTGCAGCACAATGAAGTGGAGTTTCAGTGCCAATCCCACTTTAACCACTTCAATACCGGGCACTTTCACCCCCTTCCTGCCCAGACCGATTTTCAGCTTTCAGTGCTCTCACACTTTGAATGACAATTACTCAGTCATGCAACACTGTACCCATAAAAAAAATGGTGTCCTTTTTGTTCACACAAATAAAGCTTTCTTTTGGTGGTATTTAATCACTACTAGTTTTTTTTTTTTTTTTTTGTGCTATAAATAAAGACTGAAAATATTGTGAAAAAACAAATTTTTCTTTGTTTCTGTCATGAAATTTTGCAAATTTAGTCATTTTTCTTCACAAATTGTGGCTAAAAATTATACTGCTACTTATCTTTGGTAAAAATAACCCAACTAGGTGTATATTATTTGGTCTTTGTGAAAGTTATAGAGTCCACAAGCTATGGTGCTAATCATTGAAAATTGATCACACCTGATGTACTGAAGGCCTATCTTATTTCTTGAGACACTAACAAGCCAGGAAGGTACAAATACCCCCCCCCCCCATTACCCCTTTTTGGAAAGTAGACATTCCAATGCATTTAATAAGAGGCACAGTGAGTTTTTTTTAAGGTGTCATTTTTTCCCACAATTCTTTGCAAAATGAAGATTTTTTTTTTTTTTTACAAATTGTCGTATTACCATTTCTCTCACACCGCACATGTATACTTGCAACTACTACTGTACTACTACTACTACTGTATGGCGATACCACATGTGTGAGACTTTTTCACAGCCTAGCCACATACAGAGGCCTAACATCCAAGTAGCACCTTCAAGCATTCTAGAACCATAAATTACACATATTATTTCCGACAACCTATCGCACTTTTGAGGGCCCTGGAGCACCAGGACAATAGAAACCCCCATAAAATGACCCCATTTTGGAAAGCAAACACCCCAACGTATAATTTTTGAGGCATAATGAGTCTTTTGAACATGTCATTTTTTCCAAACGTTTTTGGAAATTGTGGAAAGAAAATGAAAACGCATTTTTTTTTTTGTACACAAAGTTGTCCATTTATGCAATATTTCTAACACATAGCATGTACATAGCAAAAATTGGACCCCAAAATACATTCTGCTATTCCTCCTGAGCATGGCGATACCACATGTGTGAAACTTTTACACAGCCTAGCCACATACAAAGACCCAATATCCAAGTAGCACCGTCAGGCATTCTAGGAGAATAAATTACACATACCATTTCCTGACAACCTATCACACTTTTGAAGGCCCTGGAGCACCAGGACAATGGAACCCCCATAAAATGACCCCATTTTGGAAAGCAAACACCCCAATGTATAATCTTTGAGGCATAATGAGTCTTTTGAACATGTCATTTTTTTCCACAAGCTTTGGGAAAATGTGGAAAGAAAATGAAAACGCATTTTTTTTTTTACACAAAGTTGTCAATTTATACAATATTTCTAACACAAAGCATGTACATAGCAAAAATTGCACACCAAAATCCATTCTACTACTCCTCCTTATTATGGCAATACCACAAGTTTGAGACTTTTACACAGCCTGGCACATACAGAGGCCCAACATTCAAGTAGCACTGTCAGGCATTTTGGGAACATAAAATACACATCTAATTCCCTGAAAACCTATCATTTTTGAAGGCCCCTCATATTTCTAACACATAGCATGTACATACCAAGACTTACACTACAAAATACATTCTATTAAGGAAAGTGTAAAAAAAAAAGTATTACCTGTGGTTTTAGTAGTGCAGTTGTCCACAGAGGAGAGCATTGGTCCAGGCAGCAGGCATGGACATGTTTAGTGACTACAATAGCAATTTTCCAGGCAGCAGGCTGGAATATAGTCTATAGTCAATACTGGGATATTGTCAGCACAGCCACAGCATTTGTCCAAAGGAATTGTCCAGGCAGAGACATGGTCAACACAGCCATAATATTGGTCCTGGTTCACTGTTACCTGCAGACGCTCATTGTACCGCTCTCCAGCCCTTCATATACATACTGCCTCTTGCTACAACTATAGCTAATTTCATGCGGCAGGCAGAGGCATGATGGTAGTAAGTCAGCAGCAGGCTGAGGGCCTCGGTCAGGTAAGACCTGGGGACAGGGGTAGAGGCTTCTCCCACCCAAATCTCTTTGAAGCCTCCGGACTCCAGACCCTAATCTGGAAATTATAAAAGCCGGAGAGAACCAAAAAATGTGTTTTCTCTATCTGGAAAAACAACTCTGGAGCCCCTCACATATGTGAGACCGCTGTGTAATACAGTAGCAGGGCAACATATCAGTTCAAGCAGTAGGCAGAAGCATAGTCGATAAAAGAGGCCAGGGTCGGTTTACGTGCAAGCAGTCCAAGCGGCAGGCAGAAGCATAGTTGATAAAACAGGCCAGGTTCAGTTCACAGGGAAGCAATCCAAATGGTAGGATAAGCATAGTTGATAAAACAGGCCAGGGTCAGTTCACAGGAAAGTAGTCCAATTGGTAAGCAGAAGCGTAGTTGATAAAACAGGCCAGGGTCAGTTTACGGGGAAGCAGTGCAAACAGTAGGAAGAGGCAAAGTGAAAAAACAGGCTAGGGTCAGTTTACGTGGAAGACAATGGCATGGTTATTTGAGGAAACATGGAAAATGGTCAGCACAGATGAAAACGGGGAAATTATTAAAATATGGGCTAGTATTTTATGTATGTATGATAACGTCAGAAGCATTCTCCAATGCACAGGCCAGGTTGGGAGGGAAAGTCTGGACAATAGTAGCTGGTATCTTTACGAAATCCCCTTTTGCTGCATACGCGGCATCTTTTTTTGCGTCTTTGGCCTGCTTCAGATGGTGGAATGTGGTCTGGGAAGTGGCGCTCATGAAGTCAGCTAACAGCATCAGAGCAAAGGTTTTCTGGGGGCGGGGGTCCTTGTTTATAGATGAGGGATGTGACAATTTGTTCGATTCATTTTAGGAAGGGGGTGGGGCTTTCCGTGGATTTGATGTAGATAACATATGCATTATAAATGGCCAATTGAAATAAATAAATTGCGACTTTCTTGTACCAGAAATGGGACTTCCTTGTTGCTAAGTAGGGCTGAAGTATTTGGTCATTAAAATCCACCCCCCCCCCCCCCCATGTAAAGATTATAATCCTGGACGCATGTTGGCTTTTGAATGGGACCTCGTCTTCTTTGACCTCAACATCATATAAACATTTCTACTATCCTTCCACCTCAACATAAAAGCACAATACACTTTAGGGGGGAAACCTTTGGGGGAATCAAACATGGAGAATGATCTGGGAGTCTTGGTAGAGGATAGACTAAGCAATAGCATGCAATATCACGCGGCAGCTGCCAAAGCCAGCAGAATATTAGCATGCATAAAGAAAGGGCTTTATTCCAGAGATAAAACTATAATCCTACCACATTATAAAACTCTGGTCCGACCACATCTAGAGTATTCTGTCCAGTTCTGATCGCCAGTCCTCAGGAGGGATGTGTTGGAGCTGGAGAGAGTCCAGAAAAGGGCAACTAAACTAATTAGGGGATTGGAGGACCTTAATTATGAAGAGCGTCTGCAAACGCTTGATTTATTCTCTCTGAAGAAGAGACGCCTGAGAGGGGACATGATAGCAATTTATAAATACCTCATTGGTGATCTCAGCATAGAAAAAAAGCTATTCAGTCAAAAGGATTGCATCAGGACTCGAGGGCATACAATGCGATTAGAGGAGAAGCGTTTTATCCTCAGGCAACGCAGGGGGTTCTTTACTGTTAGGGCTACAGGAATTCTCTACCACAAGAGGTGGTTTCTGCGGGAAGTATGGTTGCTTCCAAAAGACTCTTGGACGTACATCTCAATGATCAGAACATTCCAGGGGTATGAGAGATGATTACGGCCACACACACCTACACAGGTTGAACTGGATGGACTATTGTCTTTATTCAACCTCAGCTACTATGTAACTATGTAAGGCCAGCACTTCGTTGCTTCTCAAAGCTGCTTTTTCCCCCTTTTGCATTTTTTTATTGACCAAGGATTGTGGGAAGCCCTTCCTGTTCTTTCTGGTGGTTCCGCAGGCCAGGGTTTTTTCAAGGTATAGGGGTTTGAAAAGGGGCAGGCTGGTATAATAGTTATCCAGGTATATATGATAACCTTTCTTCAGCAGTGGGTACGCCAGGTCCCATACAACTTTTATGGTTGTGTCAATGTAGGCCGGGCACTCGGGGTTCGAACTGGGAATTTCTTCCTTCATATATGGGGAGGTATCACAGGTATCCCGTGGCCCTTTCACATAGTTTGTAGATTTTGACCCAGTATTTGGATCTTTTCCTAGGAATTTATTGTTTTATTCCTTGCTGGCCTGTAAAGTGTAGCAGGGACTCATCCACACATATGTTCTGGTCAGGGACATAAAGTTCTGCAAATCTTTGGGCAAAAAAATTTGAGGGGGCGAATTTAATATAACTTGTCATAATTTGAATAATTGGGGGGGGGGGGGGGGCACTGGGTGTTTTGTCGCTGAAGTGAAGGAAGCACATTATCATCTCATATCCGGACCTGGACATTATGGAAGAATACATGGGCATGTGGATGGACCAATAGGCATGTCCTTCTTTTTTTTTTTTTTGTAACCCCTATGTCTATAGTGCGGACCGAAAAACAATTTGAACTCCAAATTCAAATCTCTCCACTCAAACGGTCTGGCATAGGATGATTGGGGGTTGTTTACAATATACTGTGGAGCATAGAGATTGGTTTGGTCCACGATAAATTGCAGAAAACTGTTGGGCAAAAAAAAAGACAGAAAATCAATTTCTGAGAAATTCTCGGTATTGGCCTTCACACCTGGCTGTGCGGTGAAAGTGGGAATACTTACTGATCCCGAGTTGGAGGGCAGCAATGTTGGTTTGGCAAGAGCATCTGGGAGGTATGTAGTGGCCCTGGCTCGCTGTACTAACTATGCAATGTTAGTACGGCGATCTTGCCGCTGAGCTATTGTGCTCTGATAGGTGGACTGCCCCCTGGTCAACGATCTCAGCCGTTGGCTGAGAGCAACGTTTGGATGCAGATTGGCAGATCTTTTTTAGGGTATGCCCCTTTGACAGAAGCCAGACATTTGGCCATCTTCTGTCAGAGAGACTGCCATACACATAGGTCGATATTCAGCCTGTGTGTACAGGGTTTTAGTGAGGGAAAATCGCAAAAAATAAAAAACAACGCTGTGTTTGTAGTCATGTATAATTTATTTTATCTGTACACAGGGGAATTGTTGCCTATGGGGCAATACGCCCCAATAAGATCAGTAATGCAGCCTTGAAAAAAGAAAATTTTGCATTTGAGCGCAGTAGTTTACACGCATATATGCACGAATACGCAAGTATATATAAGCATATACTTGTTAACTGAAATACTGGCAGCTAGAAGAGGACAAAGACGAATTCTACACATGCATATGCACGTATGTGCAAGGTCTTTATGAAAGATAACTTTTTCTATTCAGAATCTTTCTGCCAGAAAGCTTCTGCTTATAAACATCTGCAATTATAGTTATAATAGTTATGTTCACATGAAGGGGCCTAAAGCTCACTACACAGGATACAATCTCAAAATCGAGCAACATTTAGTGCAAGGACCTACCTTATTGGATATAAACAATTGGAAAGAATAAGTAAGTCCTCATATTACATCGTTTTAAGAAATGTAAAGTTGATTGTACAGAGATTGTATGGTCAGATTGTGATGTGTATGGTGATGCTAATGGAGACCTGGATAGCGCCAGTAACCTTCTCCCACTCCAAAAAAAAAGGTTTTGGCTGAACTTGTAATGTTAAGGCTACCTCCAGCCAAGTTTCTTTTCTTATTTTCTGATAGAATAGAAAAAAGTTCAAATTTCTGTTTTATTTGTGACACTATAGGTCCAATTTTCCCCTACTTCATGTCCCTAAGAGGCCAATATAAGTAATACAAAAGCAGTTACTGACACATGATGGTACCATAGCAATAAAAAAACATGTCACAAGCTCTGAATGAAAATAAAGGAAAATCTCCCCAGTAGAAACATAGACAGCAAAACAGATCAACCGTTTCCCAGCCCTTAATTTCAAAACTCCAATGATGGCCACATACAGAAAAATCTTACATATGATTGTATTTTCAATAGATCCATTGGCAGATCAGAAATACAAACAGATAGTTGAAAAGGTCGCTCAATGCACCATACACTTAATGCTGGTTCACTTTAGTGTGATCACAGAGATCGCATGTAATTCAGAGCGCACTGCTCCTAAGTTTGGCTGAATTCGCATCGCAATCGCACTAAAAGAAGCACAGGACCCTTTTTATGGTCCGCAGCAGAATCAGATCGCACTGGTGTGAACTTACAAATCGCACTGCGATATGCGATCTGATCTGGGGGTGTCGTTAACTCTTAATTGACACCCCCAGCATATCGCATATGGCAGTGTGAACTGCCAGGGGTGCGGATGCGATGCTGAAACACGCTGTATATTATTCGCAGCGTTCCTGCATCACACAAATGTGAACCGGCACAGTCATTTTAAGTTATCCACTTGGCAGAGGGAGAGAGTGCCCATTTCTTACCTTCTAATCACTGTCATTTGATCCGTTTATAACTTTTTGCTGTAGGGCACAGCTGGCAGTTTCAACCTCTTGCCACCCACGTAACGCATATGTGCGGCAGAAAAGAGGGTGGTCTTTAATGCCCACATTAGCTCAGCCTACAGTTTTCTGTGCCGACAGCATGCCCACTATACATTCCTAGCACAGTGACCAAATTGTCAAGGACGGCTCTCTGTCTGTACCAATGTTTGTGTATCAGGGGGGACTCGCTCCTGACCGTATGACCACTGTGCACTGTGAAAGCCAATCACATCCTTCCTGCCCCAACCCCTCCCCCCTCCAAGCCGTACAGAACCTGTTAAAGAAATGCTGGGACTAAGGAGAAAGGGGTAAACAATACTCTGTGCACCTTATAATCTTATCTCAACACAGTATGTGCAAAACCAAAACATTTTCTCTTTTATTTTGTATTGAGTATGAAATGGTTAAAATCCTTGTCAAAAATTATTTTTATTTTTTTGGGGTGGGGGGTGTTTAGCATTTGTGGGATTTAAGGCTTTTCTTCATTTCCTGTTCTGGAGACACAACAGGAAGTAAAAAGATAGTTTTGTGAAGTGAAGGGAAATTCCCTCTCAGATACTGCAGGACAAGATATCCTCATTGGAAGATTTGCTATTTATTCTAGTGTGAGTAGTGTCATTGATTTCTCATCAATTTTTGTCTCAGTGACAACCACTACCAGGGCAAGTTAGTAAGTGGGACCCCCCCCCAGTGTGGACACAGACTGCAGTAAAAACTGGACAGGAGCTTCCCCATTCTATCCAAAACTAAAATAAAAACTTAAGTGAGGATCACAGGTGCGATGCTTTGTAGGTTTAAATGAAAAATAAATGCATATTTTTGTTTTTTGCATAATAGCTGCATTTTTTTTTTTCAAAAGGTGGATTTAGCCTTTAGAACTTTACTGGTTTACACTAGATGCAGCCAGGTGCATTTTTTTTAAACATAATATCAATGCACTATAACACATATGCATAAAATGAATGTATTTCAATGAGCCTAGTTTGGTGTTTTCATGTTCATTTGACACAGTCCCCTGCAAACACTTAAAGTGGTTCTAAATGCTGAAGGTTTTTTTAACTTTATACATTCTATGCATGAAGGTAAAAACCCTTCTGTGTGCAGCAGCCCCCCACAGCCCCCCTAATGCTTACCTAAGCTCCCTCTCAATCCAGCGATGTGCTCAAGGGCATTGGCTCTCCGGGGGACTTCCCTCCTCATTGGCTGAGACATTGGCTCCCACTGCTGTCAATCACAACCAGTGAGCTAATGAGGAGAGAGTGAGAGGGGCAGGAGACACCACAGTGGCTCAGAAGCTTGTCTGTTTGGGTGGGCCTATTGCAAGCTGCTTGATTTGTGGGCAATCTGCAGGAGGGAGAGGCCAGTAGCACCAGTGAAGAAGATGATCTGGGCTGTTCTGCGCTCCTGTGACCCGTTTTCAACATTAAGCAGGCTGAAGCTTGCTGTAACTCTGTGTGTTCATAAAGCATACAGCAAGCTGCATTTTTCCACACCAGTACACACCAGTACACACAGCAAACGCACATAAATGCACCACAGATGCAAGTTTAGAACGAAAATGCATGTAAATGCAAATTGGTATAAAAAAATTTAAACAAATACAATTTTTTTCAAAAAATGCACTGCAAAATGTGGTTGTTTGCAATGCCCTGTCAGTGCTTTTACATGCGCTTGTTGGAATAACTTTTTAATGTATTTTCATTTTTCACACGTTTGCACGCATCCACATATGCATTCAAGTGCGTTGACATGTGTTCACGGTGCATTCACAGGTGTTTGCAGTGTGTTCCGATGTGGAAAAACAAAGCATTCTGTTCTTTTTTAAAACGCAAGAAATGGTTTAAACTAGGCTTTGTACTGCATTTATTCTGTGTTTAAAATGCACCCAACTGCATCTGCTGTGAATGAGCCCTCAAGGCTGACTTTAGGTCTGATCTATTTTTCTACAGTTCTGGTTAACATGAAGCCATAAAAATTCCCCAGTGTTCTTCACTTCCTCATTCATGAAATGTTATCAAAACCACTGACCGAAAGTAGATACATTATGTCACATTTCACTGATAACTGCAGTGCTCTATGGACTTTATACTTGTTCTCTGTCTAGTTATTACATTTATTTATATCATTCAATAAAAAGGATATGTTAAATACATCACTTATTATATCATTCAAAACTATTTTTTTAACCTTTTGTTTTATTTTTAAGTTGATGTAAATCAGACTTTCACATGTAGTTGTTTGCTTAACAGCCACTTGCCATTTTCACAAAATAATGTAGAAATGGGTGTAATATTTAGATTGGCAGCTTTCCCAGACTCTTCGTTGTTCACAAGGGCGGTTGTTGATGGTATATTCACAGAGTCAGTACTCTGCGATGTAATGTAAAGGGGCACTGTGATAAAAGGGGACTTCACTGTAAAGGGGCACTGTAATGATTAGGTTGGCAGGGTGGGAGAGCCGGGTGAGTAGACACAGGCATGACCGCATAGCGGTAGGTGAGCAACGACAGCCAACTATGTTAGCCTTGTCAGGACCGCGGTTACCGCTCACTTCCCACCGTGCAGCCCTATCATCAACAGGCCACTCTTGTTGGGACATGTGGCCCCAGCCCATCGGGCACATGCCCAATGTGCCCTATGGCCAGTCCGGGATGAGCGCCTGTAGATAAAAACAAACTGTGCAGCGTTTATCAAAATTTAATAATTTGAGGAGAGAAAGCACATGTGAGGGGGTTTGAGTCAGAGAAAGAGCCCACTCCTGTGATGGTGAAGGGGAACAGTAACAGCTAGGAGGCTCTTAGCAACATCCTTAACAATGTCCTAGGAGTTTTGCAGTCAGGTTTTGTGAGGTATGTAAATGGCCTACACCTAGGCATTATTCAACTTTGGTCAAAGCTGCACACCTTTTTTATCTACAGACATTCCTTATCTGCAAAGGCAGTTTTTTGGTAAAAGTGAAGGTGCCTATAGAAAAGATCCAATTACAGTACATCACAAATTCTAATTTCCCTATACCTGATTGTGTGTTTGACCTGATGCTGGCTTACATTAAAATGGCTCCTTGAAGTGAACCGTTACTCCAAAAATGGATTTTTGTAAAATCTTACCGTAAAATCCTTTTCTCTTAGCTCATCGACAGACGTAGTCCTCGGTGATACACCACCTTCGGGTTATGTTACCTCCGCAGGAGCAGGACTAGACAGGAAATTAAAAAGCTCTGGCCACACCCTAGGGGCAGTCCCAGAGGGTATATCCTCTCTCTCTCTGCCTCAGCAAATCAGTTATGTGAAAAAGCAGTGCTTAGAGAATTTAACCCAACCCAACTCCAAAACAGAGGGGCGGGGACTACGTCTGTCGATGAGCTAAGAGAAAAGGATTTTACGGTAAGATTTTACAAAAATCCATTTTTCTCTAGCGCTCATCGACAGACGTAGTCCTCGGTGATACACCACCTTCGGGACGTCCCAGAGCAGTATCACAACTGAGGGGTGGGAAAATGGAAATCAAATCCCAATCTAGAAGGCCCAACCGGTGCCAACTAGAAGTTTACAATGCTCATCCTTAATGATGAGACTCAACAAAAAAATTTTCAAACAGAAAAAAACCCTCGAGGTAGACCACCGGTCTCCTCAAATTGCGGCCTGCAAAACCTTGCGGCCAAATGAGGCATCCGCCGATGCCGTCACATCAATTTTATAGAATTTTGTAAAGGTATGTACCGACGACCAGGTGGCCGCCTTACATACCTGGACCACTGACGCCTGATGGCGAAAGGCCCAGGAAGTACTGAGCGCTCGAGTGGAGTGCGCCCTAACAGGGAACGGAGGACTCTGACCCTTAATAGAATAAGCCTGTACCACCGTTTGTCTAATCCATTTGGCAATGGTTGCGGCAGATGCAGGCAAACCCTTTCTGGGGCCATCCGTGATCACAAAAAGTGAATCCGTCTTACGGAATGATTCCGTAGCTTTCAGGTATACCCTGATTGCCCGAACCACATCTAAGGAATGCAACGCATGTTCCCGATGATGCTTGGGCTGAGGACACAAGGAAGGTAGTACAATATCTTCATTCAGATGAAAATCTGAAACCACCTTAGGAAGAAAAGATGGCTTAGGATGAAGTACTACCTTATCCCTATGAATCACTAGGTATGGGGACTGGCATGATAATGCAGCCAGTTCTGACACCCTGCGAGCAGAAGTAATAGCCACCAAGAAGGCCACCTTCTGGGATAAAGTAAGCAAGGGAATCTCCCTGATGTTTTCAAAAGGAGGTTTCTGTAGAACCGACAAAACCAAATTAAGATCCCAGGGCGGTAAGGGCGCGCGGACTGGAGGAGCCAGGTGCCGCACCCCCTGGATGAAATTCCGCACCAAGGATTTGGTAGCTAACGGCTTCTGAAAGAAGATTGCTAATGCTGAAACTTGACCCTTGATGGTGCTCAAGGCTAGCTTCTGCTCAACCCCTTGTTGCAAAAAGGCCAATATTCGAGACACCGAATAGGTACGTGGAGGAAATCCTAAAGATTCGCACCACGCAATATAAGTCTTCCATGTGTGATAATAGACTTTGCTGGAAGTCGCTTTCCTTGCTTTAATAAGGGTAGAAATGACTGAAGCTGACAAACCTCTGTCCTTCAGTACTTGGGTCTCAATGGCCAGGCCATTAAAACCAGCGACTGTAAAGCACGAAGGTAACTTGGTCCTTGAGACCACAGACACTCCCTGAGACGAAGTTCCCACGGAACGTCTGCGACTAGCATGTCCAAGTCGGCCAGGCCGGCTTGGGGAGGCCAGCCTAGAATTTCTAGGACCACTGGCGCTGATTGGATCTGAACCAGGCGTCCCTAGAGCTATCTGGCCCCGACCATCCGAGGAAGTCTGGTCGTTTTCTGTTTCCACACATTTATCAGATACCTGATAGTTATCAGGAAGGGTGATCTTTTCTGGTTGAACCTCAGGGACCGAAGTCACCCGACTAGAGGCTACTTGGCCTATCTGGTCAACCAGATCCGATTCCTGTGTGGTATCGGGACTAATCTTAGGAAAGGGTAAAGGAAAAGATCTATTCAGGGAACGGTAACTACCGCTTCCTGTGGTACTTAAATGTTGGAAGGGAAGAATCGCACCGGTAGTAGTGGTTGATGCTCGATCTGATGTCCTGAATACCGGTGAAAACGTCCCCCCACCCTGAAACCGGGTGGGGGCGCACCTTCAGGCTGTGTACTCCTTTGCTTCGGGTTTGGCTGGGTTGGTCCTCTGCTTGTCCGACCAGCCCTTCTTGAATCCTCCTGGAGGAGTCTTGCCTTTCCCGCTAGTACCAGCCGGGCGCCCTTTATGGGCGGTAAAGAAAGGTCCTCGCTTGTTGCGAGGTCCCTTAGCTTTTGCAGCCTGTGGCAAGAAAGTGCTCTTGCCCCCAGTGGCATCCTTAATGATTTCATCTAGGTTGGCCCCAAATAGACGATTCCCCTGAAAAGGGAGATTGGTCAAGGTCTTTTTGGAACCTAGGTCAGCTGACCAGCATTTTAACCACAGCACACGTCTGAGGATCACTGCTAACTTAGATGCATGCCCTAATAAGGGAGTTGTGTCCAAGGCTGCGTCACAGATAAACCGTAGCCCTTGTATGATCTGTTCCATCAAATCAGATGTCTCCTGGGGAATATCTTTTCCCCTAAGATCTTGGCGTACCATTTTCGCCCATTCCGTAAGTGTCTGGGAAACTAGACCAATAACAATTACTGGTCTAAATGCTGACCCTATCAGAGAAAAGATAGTGCGGGACTCTGCTTCTATCTTTCGATCCACCGGATCCTTAAAGGACGAAGTGTCCTCCACTGGAATAACCGTGGCTTTATTCAGCCTGGAAATAGGCGGATCCACGACTGGTGGTACCGTCCATTTCTTAATGATGGATTCCTCAAACGGATAGCGTCTAGCAATACGCTTGGAAATAGTAAAGGTACGTTTAGAATGCTCCCATTCTCCTTTAATCTGATTACCAAAACATTTAGGTACCGGAAAAGCCTTCGCCATCTTGATGGGCTTATTAGTACCGAAAGGCCTCTCTGTTTCAGTTGCCTCTGCCGGTAAAGCCTCAAGTTTTAAGGTTTCTTGCACTGCCACAACTAGTGCGTCCACCAATGCTTCTTCCTGAATTATAGCAGGAGAAGAAGCGTCCTCCTCACTGTCTGAGGGGGCTTTACCTGGGATAACAGCCCTTGCAGAGGAACCTGCAACTGCCGTGACCATCTCTGAATCTGAGTCAGAGGTGTCAGATGGTATAGGGGTAGGCGGGGGTCGCTTCCTTGACCCCCGTCCCTGACAGGCCGCCTCCACCCGAGCCACCATAGACTCCAAAATTGCTGTAAATGACTCTATACTCTGTGCACCGGCGGGTCCCGAGGCCCCCTCGAGGGAAACAGGTGGGGGAATATGTGTGGCAGGGTCCATGATAACTCCAGTTACTTCCTGGATAATATAATTCAAAAAGAAAAAAACTTTTTTTTTTTTTTTTTTTTTTCTGACCCCCAGCGCCACAAAAAGCCCCTTAGTGTTACCTGCTAGGGATCCCTATCGATCGAGAGAGAGAGAGATAGACCCCCAGGCTCACCACTTGATGCTCAGAGTTAAACTGCAACAGCTTACAGCGCTGTCTTGACAAACAGGAAGTCTTTTGGCTGGCTGCCCAGGAAGAAGGGAGGCGGCTCCGCCCCTCTGCACGCCTTCCGGCGCCTCCCCCAAGCTCCACGAGGTGTAGGATCACCTCAAACATGGCCGCCCCCATGCTGGAGACACGAGGCTACGCCAAAATGGCGGCTCGTGCGATCCAGCAAAAAAAATGGCGGCGGCCTGTGCTGACTAGCGGTGTGCTGCAGGCACACAACACTCTCTCTGCATGGGGATATGGCGTGGTTGGCGGTACCGGCCCTGGCGGACCGCATGGCCGTTCGGGAGGCCTGCTAATAGCTGGAGATCTGATTTGGAAGGCAGTCTACATGTCCGTGGCTTCTGACTGGTAGGTAGCTTATACTTAACCCATAAGATTCCCAGAATGCCACAGATTACATCTTTAAAACATGTATACAATAGATTGTTAGCTCCCAAACCAAGCCTCCTGGCTTTTTGCACACATAAAATCACACTCAAAGTAGGAGGATTTGTGACATGTTATAGGATAGAAAGAACTCTTTCTTACCATACAGAGAGGGGCCCGCGTTCACCACAAAACCCGTCAGGGAAAAAGGGGGAACATACTACTCACCATACCGGAACCAGGCGGGCACCAACTCCTGACAGTACCCCTCTCCACCGGGGCGGGAGGGCTGTCGACCGTTACGGACGCCGTGACTCATGGTCTTTGGCGTTTCAGCGAGACGTTTAACTCGCGGGTTCAGTCCTTTTAATGGGACTTTGTCGCGGCCGACCCAGCGCGGAGCTATGGCCTGCACGCGCTCGTAGGCTGAACTGGGGTGACCACCGGATCTCAACATCCAGCCCGTCGCCCAGTTCAGCTTTCTTGCTTGAAGATCTCACAGGAACACTGGAGAAAAACAGCTGTCTAAAAATCCTTTTAGAAAAAAATTCTTGCCAGGACCTAAGATCCCAGCAAGGTATCTAGGTCCTTACTCCTAACTAGACAGAAAATAACTGATTTGCTGAGGCAGAGAGAGAGAGGATATACCCTCTGGGACTGCCCCTAGGGTGTGGCCAGAGCTTTTTAATTTCCTGTCTAGTCCGGCTCCTGCGGAGGTAACATAACCCGAAGGTGGTGTATCACCGAGGACTACGTCTGTCGATGAGCGCTAGAGAAATAAAGACTTAGCATCATTGTAATACCCCCCTTTTCTATTACATACTGTATGTGCATTGCATTGTATTTTTCCCAAATTGCCTTTCAGGACAGCACCTGGAGAGAAGAAGCTCCACCCAATTTTCCTTGGAAACACTGCAGTCTTTAAAATCCCTTCTCTTACACTATGCCTTCAGTTATTGTGTTTTCCCTGCCATGGTGGAAGCACAGCAGGGAACTAGTTAGGGAGGCTGCGCTCTCTCCAGGTGGAGAAAGGGAAGGCTTACATCTAGGCTTTGTTAATCATCTGACCATCCCAGCACCCCCCAGCGCAGTGGAGGGGGGTGTTGTGGAGCCCCTGGCCCTTCCAGCTTAGGGGAAGCAGTGCCTTGTGGGAGTGTTTTTGGGGGCCGCGAGTTTTGAGCTGGCAGGCAGCCCAAGCAGGGAGCCGCGGCTTGTGGCAGTCCCCGCATGTCGGTTCCGGCTGGCAAGTGACCTCGGGGTGGTTTGGAAGGTTGGTGCTTCTGCTTCCGGTCCCTAGAGCGTGGGGACGCTGGGAAGCTCTCATTTAAAGGAACAGGGATTCTTTCAACATTCCGCTTTGCACTCTGAACGAGATGGAGCCGATGGCAGCAGCATTGGCAGAAGCAGGCGCTGCCAGGCTCCGGCCAGGCCCAGGTAAGAAGGGTACAGTGGTGCCTCTAGCTTTTCTATTGGTCTTATTTTGGTGGTAGTATTTTCCTCCTGTGAGGGAGCCTGCTCTGTAAGGGCTGAGGTAACTGCTCTCAGCCCTGCAGTCTGGGCAGGGGCTTTGTCTATGAGGTTGCTGTTTCAGTTCATGTGGTGCCCCCCTTTTTCCTTCTCGGAGGATGTGGCAATTTGTTCACATAGGGGTTTACAGTCTCAGCTGTTAGGTGACTGGTGGTTTTTGTTTTGCGTTTGGTTTTGGGTCAAAGCCTCAGTTAACTCTAAAGGACCTCCCTCAGTTCAAAGAAAGTGTCCTTCTTGCAAAAACCCCCTCAGGGATTTATGGCCTAAACCTCTGTGCAAAACTTGCATTGCAGACCTTTTTACAGAGGAATCTTCACAACAGTGTAAAGATATATATTCTTCGGTGAAAGAGCTAACGAATACTTTAAGTTCAGTCCGCTCCTTGTTAGTTAAAAATCCAGCAACACAGATAGCAGCAAAGTGCATTGTCCAGCTCCTTGGTGTCCACCCCAAAGTCTCCAGACGCTAGCGACTCAGAGGAAGAGGGGACGAAATACTCTACATTCCCTCAAAGATTCGGATGAGGAGGAGGATGTTAGTAGAACATCCAGATACAAATTATCTTTAGAGGAATAGACAATTTGCTTACAGCAATCTATACCACCCTTGAAATCCAGGAGATGGTGCAACTCTCCATACATGACAGAATGCATCAAGATCTGGATGAATCAAAATGTAGGTTATTCCCAGTCCATAAGGTTCTGTCAGAAACAATTAAAGAATGGAGAGACCCGGAGAGAGGTATTTTCTTCTCTAAAACCGTTAGGAGAAGGTTCCCCTTTGAAGAAGATGAGACCAATATGTGGCATAAAAGGCCCAGGGTTGTTGTGGCCTTTTCTCAAATCTCTCTTTGCACATATCTGGCGTTAGAGGATAAGGGATTGAAAGACACGATGGACAAGAGGGAAGATTCCCTTCTCAAAAAAGTGTGGGATTCCACCTCATCCAGCCTTAAGCCAGCTATGGTAATGGCATACATGGTGGTTGCCAGGAATTTGGAATGCTGATTAGAGCGGCTTAAAGGGCACGCGGATACTGGGACGTCAAGGAAATATTTGCTGAAGTCCTTCCTGGTGCTTTTGAAAGCGGTTAAATTATATGGCTGATGCTTCTACAGAATCAATTAAAATGTCTGCAAGATCCCCAGTGTTGGTCAAATCAGCCAGATGCGCACTTTGGCTCAAAACATGGTCGGGTGACTCGGCATCCACGATCAAGTTGTGCGGGATACAGTTTTCTGATGATTCCCTTTTCAGCCCGTATCTGGAAACCATTTTGGATAGACCAAATAAAACAAAGGAAATTATTCAGCGCTATGATCAGTAAGGAAAAAGGCAAGCTGCTGAACACCGAAATAGGTCAAACCTAACAATACCTAGAAATGGACAATGATAAAATATGGTGCAGCGCTAAAAGAATATACATGCATATAAATATGTAAAATATCTATAATATCATTGTTGAGTATATAATGTATTTTATAAAGAGTCCATTAAAGTCCGCAGAAATTTGGCAGATCTCCAGTGCAAGAAAGATGAGTTTAAACACCACTTGAAACGTGATTCCTTCACCATAGTGTATTAAAGCCTCTCACCTTCATCATTCGACCACTAGGGGTCACTAAGCCTTTAAGATATCAATGAAGATAGCCAGAGGACCACCGTCAGTACATGATCTCCAAAACCACAGATGAACTCCAAAACGATCATCCCATAAAATACAGAAAGAGATCTAATGCTCTCCGTTTCAACATAAACTTTATTAAAAGCATATAAGGTTAAACTCACATGGACGGCACTGTCAAAGTGCTCAATACAGGCACGTACAAGCTGGTAGCATACATGGGAGCGCCGCGGGTGACGTCAGACTCCTCCCCCCATACACGTTATGTCAGTGGGCGTGACTTCATCAGCGGGGTAAGGAGAAAGCCCGCACCCGCTCCTATTTGTAGTCATCTCCTAGCAACCAGACGCTATACTTGATACAGGAAATGAGGGAGAAACACAAGCGCTCCACCCCCCTGCCGGGAACCAGCCCTGCATCCTGTAGACACCGGATATCAACATATAGGCTGGCTATTCAGAACGTGCAGGGGCTTTAAACATGGATAAGCTCCCTAACACTCAAATGAACTTACACTTAACATGCAAACATTAAAAAGCACTGCCAAATTGTGCTTAAATAATGAGATTGCCAATACCTGTAGCTGCTTACCAGAAGCAATAAAAAAATATAAGTTTTAGGCAAAACTTTTTTTTTTTTAATCAAATCTTTTTATTTGGTCTTCAAGAAAAATAAACAAGGCAAACGTGAATACAAAAACATAGATTGCAATGTCACATAATAAAGGAAAAAGAAAAAGAAAGCATCAATGCATTAAAACAAACATGTATGGCATATGGCCACGAAAATGGCCCAAAGATAGTAAACATCTGACTTACTTAACCTTCTCAAGCGATCACCGTAAAGTACTGTCGTCTAAAGCAGTAAGTTGCACATAGTTGCACATCTGCCCGAGGGAGGAGGGGGGAACCCACTTTCCAATCTCACACAGTGGGCTCAGCCACATCCGTCAACACCATAGGGTGGGCGCCCCATACAGGGAACATGCTGCGCCCCCGACTACACCATGGGCCCCCCTCCCACCCGGGCTCAACCTCTCACTTCACCATATATCAATTATATCTAGTGTGAACCTGGTTTTTGAATAAATTCGTTCCAGATAGACCACCTGGCCTGAAATTGTCGCATCTTAAAATCATTGAAAGCTAAGGTTTTTTCATATATATATGATTCTCCCACCAGTTGGATAACCTCCCTCTGGGAAGGGAGTTCATTACTTTTCCACTTACGAGCTATAGAAAGTCTAGCGGCAAAGAGAATATTCTGGACCACCGTTCTGAATTGGGGAGGGTATCTGTCAATGTTGATTCCTAGGAGGGCCTGCTCCACTGTCATTCTGTTTAGCATCCCAGTCACCCCTGCTATAAGTTTGGATATAGAGGTCCAGAAGCCTCTCAAGGAGATACACGACCATAGCACATGTAGCAAGGTGCCCACTTGCCCACACTGTCTCCAACAAAGATTGGACGCCCCCTGACAGAATTTGGCTATAGTATATGGCGTTTTATACCATCTGAGGTGTATTTTCTGAAGCCCTTCCCTAAAGTTAGAGCATCTAGTATGTGCATAGGTGAGTTTGTAAGACCTCAGCCATTGCTCTTCCGTGAATTCTTGTCTAAGTTCGCCCTCCCATTTATGATGGTGGGTGCTTTTCTTAAATGAATTTTTGTCCTGAAGAGCAGTGTAGAATGTGCCTATACCCTTCAAGTGTTTGTTAGTCCCGAAGCATAAGGAGTTGATCTGTGCAGGGACAGAAAAGCTAGTTGTATCCAGGGCAGAGATTAAGTGGGAAGCTCGGAGGAATGTGAGATACTCCTTGGCAAAGGAGGGGAATCTATCACACCAATCCTTAAAGGAGAAACCCATGGGGGTTTGTGCGACGACCTGAACTGTATGCAGGCCAAACGAGGACCAGTGTGCTAGATTCAAGTTCGGGGAGAGGAAGGAAAGAGCCGTCAGAGGGACAGGGATGTCCATTCTCTGAACTGCTGTAGTGCTGTGGACGAAAAAGTATTGCCACGCATATATCGTGGCTAATACCGTCGGGTGTGTCAGAGTACTTATGGTTAGATATAGGAATACTGAGTATAAGATCGGCAAGCGTTCCAGGTGTAACCACCGACTGCTCCAGCTGGTTCCAGCTGGGTGCTTGAGTCGGATTCAACCAATGAAGAGATTGAGCGAGAATAGCCGCCATGTGGTAGTCCCTGACATCTGGGACACCCATTCCCCCCACCCGGGGATGCCTAACTAGGTGCTTGTGAGAACAGCGGGATCTTTTTCCAGCCCAAAGGAATTTGGATACCATGGATTGTACCGTTTGATAAAACGATAGTGGGATCTTAATGGGGAGCGCTCTGAATAAATATAGGAGCTTCGGAATGTCAGCATTTTAAATGCTGCATTTCTGCCTGACCAAGAGAGAAAGTGTTTACCATATTTATTGACAAAAAAAGATTGCTCATGTAGTCTGGATCCGAACGGTGCCACATCCCGGGAATAGCTACTAAACCAAAAAGGAAATTTTTTTTTCCCCTAGGGGTGGGACTTTTTAGGCACCAATAAATTGTATTACAATTTATTGGTGCCTAAAAAGTCCCACCCCTAGGGGAAAAAAATTTTCCTTTTTGGTTTAGTAACCATATTTATTGAAGTCGCTTGTTAATGTGGCAAGAAACGGTGCGAAATTATATTTGAATAGATCTTTCATGCTACTAGTTAATTTGGTGCCTAAGTAGTCAATATGATCCTTTTCCCATTGGAAAGGCACTAAACGTTGGATCTCCTGTTGTAATTTGCTGTTGATTGCTACCCCCAGCATGTGTGACTTAGTATCGTTAACTTTGTAGTATGAAATAGAGTGGAATTCCTGAAGGATTTCCTGAGCCGCTGTTCGCGATGTTAAGGGGGATGTCAACGACAGGATAACATCGTCCGCGAACAATGAGATCTTATTTGGGATATTTTTGATATCTAACCCCCGGGTTCCAGGGTGACTTCTAATCCGTTCTGCCAGGGGTTCCATCAGGAGGGCAAACACCAACGGGGAAAGTGGGCATCCCTGCCTGGTCCCATTAGTAATATCAAATTTCATGGAGAACAGGCCTTCCGTGTAAACATATGCAGATGGTCTAGTGTATAGAGCCATGACCCCGTCCAAAATCCCACCCACCATGCTGAAACATTGCAGGACCTTGCGTAGATATCCCCAATGTATCCTGTCAAAAGCCTTTTCGGCGTCAAGGGACAGGAATACAGTGGGCGTTTGAGTGGATTCGGCATGGTGGATAAGATTCAGGAGGCGCCTCGTGGCGTCAGTAGCCTGACGACCCACGACAAAGCCCACCTGGTCTTGCTTTATAAGGTCAGGCAAGAACCCAGATATTCGATTAGCCAAGATCTTTGCATAGACCTTCAGGTCCACGTTCAATAGAGATATGGGCCTGAAGTTCTTCGCGGAGTCCGGGGCCTTCCCCGGCTTAGGTATGTAAGAATATTTAATAATAAATATCTTGCGCTCGTACTTAATTATGTCAGAATATTTATACTGCTCTGAATATAGCAGTGTATTTATTTATGGTTAATAAGCAAAGATCTGTGAAAAAGGAGAGTCTTCACCTATTGCCATAAATCAATGTCGTGAATTCTTTTTAATTGATTAATTTCTTTTTAAAAGCATATACCAATCTTAGTGAGTACAGTCTACAGCGTGGAATATATATAAAAATATTTATTCTCAAGACATGCAAACACAATATATGATCAAACAAGAAGTGACACAAAAATAACTCTACATAAAAATGCTAACTTCAAATAATCAATGCAATGTGATGTTTAGCTCAATAATGAAAGTGAAAGTGAAACAAAGTGAAAGTGAAACCAAAACAAAAGCAAGATTACCATTTCTTCCCAGGTATAGCATAAGCCATAAATTAATGTTCTATATAAACAGACCACAATGGTCTGCGCAATGCATAGCCGAAAGTCACGTCACTGCAGATGAGTGAGAATAAGCCATGCAAAACGGAAGACTTAAAATTGCAAATAATGCACTTAATCTGATATTAATAAAAATGTATAAAAACAAAAATCAGCTTTTTAGAGAAAAAATCTACCATGGCTTATACGGCTGGGATTGTAATCTCATTACCCTAAAATATGCAATATAAAACATATAAGGAAGGAATAAACAATTGTTGAATAAAATCAAATAACATAGCAAGGCATATTTACCACACTTATGGCTGCTAGCTTCAAATCATTACCAGAGTCCTAAGATGGATGCCTTTCTTAAGATGGTGGCTTCCCTTCAAGTTTCAGATGAATGATTGGACAAATATGGAGTATGTCTGGATGAGTCTGTTGAGGAATCTAATAGCGTGTGTGGTGTAAGTGTGAGGTGTGTTGTCAGTAGTGTAAAGTGATGTGTCCTATCTCTCATCTGGGTTGGTCTTTTATATGGTAAGAACAAAGAGCTATAAAAATTACCATAAGTAAAACCCAGAGGGATGAAACATTATCCCAATTGGTCGGGATATTCTATACCTAAACTGGTGAGATCATAGACACACCTCTTTAAATAATTAACCCCATACTTGGATAATAAAATTAGGATGATTTCTCTATATGTGAGATTAATCATAAAACACAACATAAAACTTTGTCCAGACTACCAGTACATACATAAATGTCCACCTGTATTTCCATCATTCATCTTGGCAAGTAATGCCATTTCAATAATTATATTATTTAACACAATATAATATTTTTATATTGGAATATCTCAAATTATCTCAAGACTGCACCTGGTATTTCGCCTCCAGAGGGCAGTATCGTACCGTTCATTAGATTTTGTATTTAACATAATTTGAAACAATTACCCATCCTTCTTATCTCATGACCTCTGACCTGTCGGCTAGTGAAAAGCAATTACTTATTTGACTATGCCATAGGGCTGTCAGAAATAGTCTAGGTTTGGGAATATTTACGACACCTTGAGCACTAAACCAGTCCAAAGCAATTCTTATATAAACACTCCTACCACATGCCTTAACATGAAGTAATTCGTTTTCACTTTAGTTTTAAGTCTAAGTAAGATACTACTATGGGAATATAAACCTAAAACGTGATACAATGTTCCTAAATATATATGTATATGCCTTACATAATATAATGATATAATTATAGCTAATATCTTCTCACATATAATAATGTATCTATGAAAACTTATATGGTTCATCTTTAAATGTATGCTGAAAAACACTGAGCCATTGTCTATTGTTAAATACTTATAGACAGACTGACACTACCATCCCCTTAACATCTGTTATCTGATAGAGATGTCAATGTATAAGCTTATTTATGACAAAAGAAAATATAAATGTCTGCTGAAAGTAAAGGACCCTATTGTAAGCCTGTAAGAGACATTTTGTTTAACAAGTACATATGAACTTTGTTTGACCTTAAAAACAAGATGGAAGCCATTCAGAATCTCTTATGCATTATATGAATACATGGCTTTTAAAATCACTTTTCTTTTTACCTATTATTATTTTAATCAACCCCCAATAACCCAGACAGGTAACGTTATCACAGTAGCCTCCAGCATCTCTGGAGGAAAGGAGGCAGACGAGGCAGCCCTGTGGAACACCCCCTGAAGCTTCGGAGTCAAAATATGCACAAATTGCCTATAATATTCTGAAGAAAACCCGTCGGGGCCAGGGGCCTTATTAAGAGGTAGTGATAGGATTGCTTTGGATATCTCTGCCTCAGATATAGGGAGGTTCAATTCGTCGAGATCCGAAGATTTCAATTTGGGTAAGGAGATAGATGCTAGGAATCCATCTATGTCCTCCGGGGATGGTTGGGGAGTGGACAGGTCGTCCTTTAAATTGTAAAGTGATCCGTAGTAGTGGCTAAAAGCATCCGCAATGTCTTTGGGGTTGGTCAAAGACACTCCAGTAGAATGGTGAGTCAGTTTAGAGATTCGTTGGCGGGCACGCTCGTCTTTTAAGTGGTTAGCTAAAAGTTTACCAGCCTTGTTCCCATGAACAAAGAAGTTAGCTTTAAGTCTACGGGTCTGAGCCTGGTGTTGTCCTATTAAAAGCAGGCGCAATTCATTTTGGGCGTGGGATAGTTGGTCACTAATGTTAGGGAGTGGGGCACGCTTATTAATAGTTTCCAAACGTTGGATCCTTGCTAAAAGGTCCTCCATCTGCTGCCTCCTCTGCCTCCGTTTAGCTGCACTTTTAGACATGAGAAATCCCCGCATAAACGCCTTATGGGCATTCCAAACTATGAATGGGCACGTATCCCCATCGTCATTAATACTGAAGAATTCCTCCAGAGCCCCGCGGGCTTCAGAGGAAGACTCCGGATCACAAAATATACTGGTATCATTTTTCCATCTATTGGCTCTAGTCATGCATGCTTGGGGGCCAATAGTCACTGAAACTGGAGCGTGGTCCGACCACGTGATTTGGCCTATGGCCGAGTCCACCACTTTCTGAAGCAAAAACTTGTCTGTTAAGATCATATCAATCCTGGAATAGGAGGAATGTGCTTTAGAAAAAAATGAAAAGTCCCGTTCAGTAGAATGATGACACCTCCAGACATCCTGTAGGTCTGAGGCTCTTAAAAAATAGGAGAGGTCCGATCTGCGGGAGTGTGTCGGGCTGTCCCTGGATATGTCCTGGCGGGTATTAGCAACCGTATTCAGGTCTCCCCCAAGAAGTACATACCCCTTGATACCAGGTTTAAGGCGTTTCCACAATTTTCTCAAGTAGGCACTTTGGTTCACATTTGGGGCATACACATTGAGAATGGAATAGGCAACATTGTTGATTTCACATGTAAGGAGAAGAAAGCGGCCATCTGGGTCGGACTGATGCGAAATATATTTAAATACCACAGTATCTTTGATGAGGATGGCCACGCCCCCTTTTTCTTGGGGCTGTTGGCATAGTAGGCATGAGGGAATTGCTTACTTCTAAGCAGGGGATGTGCAGCAGCACAAAAATGGGTTTCCTGTAGTAGTATGACATCACATTTTTGCAACTTGAGTTCTCTCCACAACATATGTCTCTTAAAGGGACTGTTGAGACCGCGGACATTCAGAGATGTCAGCTTAAAAGCCATGGTGGAATAGAGTGATGTGTACTCTTCGGTAGAAATTTACAGAGAAAAAGGAAAAAGAAAAAAAAAACGTACAAAGCAAAATAAAAACGACGGCTCCTACCCCACTCCTTAGTTTGGATGAGAAGCTCAGCAGCTGGATATTCGAGGGTTCTGCGTGGAGGACTCAGTAGATGTAAGCCAGCCGAAGGTCTCCTTATGGAAGATCACCAGTGATAGTTCTCTTGTGACAAGGCAGGAGAAGAGAAAAAATTAAACCTTCAAAGTAGACAGGGGAACAGGGAAAAAAAAACACACAAAACGAGAGGCGCCAAGAGAGGCCGCGCCTGTTGGTAAAAATTAGACGATATCCGAATGGAAATCTGAGCAGACTAGGAATCTGCTAACTTGGGGCAACTAGAATAAACACTCTTCAAAAAGCCAAACAGAACTGCCGGATATCGTTGGGTAGACATGTTTTGAATATGGAGGGTCAACTCCTGTGTGAGCCAATGGGGCACATTTGTGGAGCACCCACCGTTTAAGTAGCAGGAGAGTGATCAGACCCCTGGGGAGTGGGCTGACCTTCTGGGTCATCAGAGTCCAGAATGCCCCATTGGCGGAGCAGTTTAATTCCATATTCCAAGGTCGCTATTTTAAATTCCCTGTCTCCCTTCGTGACCAAAAGCGTAGCTGGGTAGTTCCAGCGGTACTGTATATGATGATTCCTCAGCGGTCATTAAGTTCCGTCTGCGATTCATTGTATGTGCTGATAGATCTGCAAAGAAGGATAGGCCTTTCACGCTGTCTGGGAGATCCACAGCCCTTCTCATCCGTGCCATCAGTCTCTCCTTCACAGTATAGAAATGTATCCTAGCGATGGCATCTCTGGGGTACTTATCTGGTATATGTTTAGGTTTAGGCAACCTGTGTATTCTGTCTATTGCTAGATCAGAGATGGCTGTATTCGGTAGCAACTCCTGCATTATGGAGGTGAGGTAGTCTGCCAGATCTTGGGGCTTAACAGATTCAGGGATGCCTCTTATCTTAACATTGTTCCTTCTGGAACGGTCCTCAAGATCTGCAACTTTGGATTTCAGCCATGTTATTTCATCATCATGCTCGTTATGGGCATCGACCATATCATTGAATGTGGTGGCAAACTCCCCCATTTTGTCCTCTATTGTGGACACCCTGTCAGTCACTGCAACTACCGCATTATTACACTGGGACATCAACTGCAGCATGTCAGAGTGGATAGCCGAGCGCAGTGAAAGCATCATGTCCCTTAGCATAGAAGCCATCACAGGCTGGTCGTTTGCAGGGAGAGCAGCCATAGTTTCCTGAAATTCTAGGGTGTCATTTATGGTGAGGCCTCGCTGAGAGGCCGCAGCTGTGTGGTCAGTCTTTTGCTTCGACTTCACGGGGCTGTTAGATTGCGATGCCGGGGAAGACTGTGGAGGGGTCCCCATACCTCCTTTTAGTGTGCCCGAGGTACTCCCTCTCTCCTCCGAGCTTGGGGATTGTACATGCAGGGGATGTGTGGAGCGCGGCGGGCCGGCGCCATCTTGGCTGCACGGCCTGTTGTTGTGCGGGGTGAAGAAATTCAGCATCTTACCCGGTTTTCCACGATCCTTCCTCTTCCGATGCATGACCGGAGTGTGCCCACGGGTGTCTGGATGGTAGCTGGGTATGTGTGGAGTGACCCTCTCCGTTCTAATCAGCTCCGGACTGTCTGTGTAGCGAGGAGCTGTGAGCTCACGCTGCCATTCACCTCGCTCGCCGGCTCCGCCCCCCAAAACTTTTTTTTTTAAAAAAGATCAAACATCAAAGTCATAAAACCGCAGGAGTATGATGCCTAACCGCGGAGCTCCAAGTTGAATTACATTAATAAAACCTATGCACCATTTTAATATACCATATAGTATCAAAATTTTAACACAAGAATATACTGTATAGCAATTTAAAAGGAACATATATTAAAATAAATAAGAAACCATACCTAATAAAAATAAAAATAAATAAAAGTAAAAATCAAACAAATTTACCTATTGGAGATAAAACAATTTAAATCAAAATCTACGTTGAGTCCCCCTGGGGCTAATACTTTTGTGCGATAGATCCAGAAAGATTCTCTGCGACTTAATTGTCGCACAAAATTGCCCCCTCTCCAATAGTGTGTAGTTTTTTCTAGACCCCAAAATTTAAGTCCCGTGGGATCACGGTGATGGTGCTTTTTAAAGTGTCTAGGGACACTATGATTTACCTTGCCCTGCCTGATCTTACTCATATGCTCCCCCACACGTACGTGTAATGCTTTCGTTGTTCTCCCGACGTACTGTAACCCGCACTCACACTCGAGCATATAAACTACGCCCTGTGTGGTGCAGGTAATGAAATCTTTGATCGGATGGACCTCTTGCGTGGCTGTAGCAGTGAATTCTTTCCTCTTTTTGAGATTACACTTAGAGCTCTTGCAAGCGGCGCACTTCCCGCAAGCACAGAACCCTTTCAAAAATGGGAATAATCTATTATCCACTGTTGCTGGTGGGTCAACTACCCCCGGAGCCAAACGGTCCCTAAGGGTCGGAGCTCTCCTGTAAATGAACTTAGGTCTTTCTGGAAGGGCTGGACCCAGAATCCGATCATGTTTTAAGATCGGCCAGTATTTGGCAATAATGCTCTCAAATTTCCTCAATTGAACATTATAGTCCAGTATGAAACTAAATTCATTACTTGGGGCTTCCATGGTCCCTGTGAGAATAGTTTGACGTTCAACCAACCCTACTCTGGTTATTTCATTGTTAATATGTGAGGGGTCATATCCCTTCTCAAGAAACCTTGAGGCTAAGACCTGTGACTGGGAACGGAAATCTTCTTCCAAGGAGCAATTGCGCCTCATGCGCAAAAATTGCCCTCTTGGAATATTACATAGCCATAAGTGATGATGGCAACTGCTTATGGCTATGTAAGAATTCCGATCCGTCGGTTTGAAATACGTACGGGTTTTGAGGGCACCATTGTCCTTAAAGATCTCCAGATCTAAAAAACACAATCTTGTCAGTGCTGACATTCCATGTCAGCTGGATATTTCTATTATTGGAATCCAGTCTCGACATAAATTGTTGCAAGATTGACATGTCTCCCTTCCAGATCAAGAGGAGATCGTCAATAAAGCGACGGTAGCAGCTTAGTTGGGGGGGGTGGTTTGAAAAGATGATCTCTTCCTCCCAGTGTGACATAAATAAATTTGCCACACTGGGGGCAAACCGTCCCCCCATAGCTACTCCTTTGGTCTGCAAAAAAACCTCCCGATCATGCCAAAAGTAATTTTTTAACAGACAAAAATCTAAACACTACAATAAATATTTGCAGTGTCTAGGGGGTAAATCGGACTTCATTAGGGCCCCCCACTTAACGGAGGTTAGGGCGTCCTCATGATTAATGATTGTATATAGTGACCCTACATCTGCGGTCACTAATATACTATCAGACATGTCCGGTAAATCAGCAAGCAACTGAATGACATGCTTCGTGTCTTTAAGGTACGCTGAGGTGCCTACCACCAGCGGTTGCAAAAAATAATCGATGTATTGCCCTAACCTGGCCGTAACGGAATCGATACCATTTACAATTGGGTGGCCTGGTGAAAAAGTTTGGTGTTTGTGAATTTTGGGTAGAAAATAAATAATGGGGGGTTCTACAAAATAAAGGATCGAGATAAAGGGCCTCCTTGGGGCTCAATATCCCCTGTTTTTCTCCCTTACGAATCAATCCACTTAACTCTTTTTTAAACTTTAACATTGGGTCACCTGGAAGTAAAGAGTAGGTGTCCCTGTCGCCCCATAACTGCTGCATTTCTTGTCGGTTGTAGGCTCCACTCAATACCACCAACCCCCCCACCCTTGTCTGCGGGTCGGATCACAATGTCCTTCCTTCCTTCAAGTGATCTGATCCCTCTCTTAATCTGCTGAGGGTCATTAGCCTTCTTTAATTTAAGGGAATCAAGATCCTTGCAAACCATGTTTTTAAACACTTCTAAGTGCTTTGTATCAACATTGGAATGGTTGAACACTGACTTATTCCTTCATTTAGAATGAGTTGCAGTGTTCACTACCGCTTTTCCTTGGGTGGGGTTGGACAGGAAGTATTTTTTAATACTCAGTGTTCTAACGAATTTTTGAAGATTTATGTAGGTATCACATTTATTCATATTTCTGACAGGTGCGAATTTTAATCCCCTGTCCAAAACCCTCACCTCATCATCCGTTAGTGTAACTCCACTGAGATTATAAATCCCTGTTCCTATAGGGGTTTTGGCCTTTTGTACCCTTCTCCTTCCCCTGCATCCTCTTTTTTTCTTTTCCTTTGGTTCACTGGTCCGTTTAGGCCTGGGTTTGGGGGGTTGCAGCAGAGGGTACCAGGGTCTGGTTCCACTCGGGGTTGATGGGCCCGGTGGAGGGTCCCTCAAAGAGGTCCTCTGGGCTCCTAAAAAATAGGGGTCCTCACCGTAATTTTGTAATGGTAAGTACCTGTTATCAGTAGGAATGGGGTGACTAACAGATGGGTAAGCTCCTCTGTAACCTGTCTGTCGTCCCCTATTCTGATAGGGCACAGTCTGCCAATGATAATCATCTTGATAATGGTCCTCATAACTCCAACCATCCCTAGATGATGATCGATACTTTGGTTGCTGGCCTCTGCCTCTTCCCCTCCCTCTCCCTTTCCTCCCTCCATGGCCTCTCACCCTAGGGGGAGGACCTCTAAGGGATGGGAGCTTAGGGCGGGGGGTTCCGATTTGAGATTCCAGCTCATCCAGGACTTCTTCCTCAGATGGTGCAGAACTTGAGTTCACCTCAGGGGGGACAGTGTTCGTTAAGGGGACCTGCCATCTATAGGCTACGTTATTACTAAAATCCCCCATATCCCTCAGAAATTTTTTCTTATCCTGGGCCTCTTTGTCCCACTTTATAAGTTTAATTTTTTAGCTCATCTGATAACTTAATAAATTCAGGTTTATCTTTATCTTTTTCAATCGATTTTTTAATGGTTTCTATTTGGGTTTCTAGGGCCTCCATCTTTCTCTGCTTCCGTGATAGCAGAAAAGATAGAAGCTCCAGAGCCTTTGTGGTGAAAAATTCACCCCATTCTTTATAAGAGTTGGTGTCCATTAACCCATCATTAGGTGGAACATCCCAGCGTAAGAGCCGTGGGATGATTTTAAATGACAGATACTGCTGGAAAGATACAATGTCCCACCATGTCTTTTTTTCTCAAAAATATGCCCAAGATTTTTGAAGGCATATGTGAGATCACTGGGTTCTTTGGACACTGCAACTCGTGAGAACACATCATCTAATTTAATTTCTCGGGCTTCCACGTACCGAAAAATATCTTGCTTGCTGGGGACCTACATTGACCGCGCTCCATCTGAGACCTACCTATCATCCTACACAGGCTTTGGTTTCTCCCTTTTGGGATGTATTTCTACCCTAATGACTCTTATTAGTTGGTTTTATATACAATTCCTTTATGTATTTTGTCTTTGCTAACATGCGCTTGACTGCCCATGTTTTTTACTTGTAAGCTTAATAAAATGTAAATTGTTTTATATATTGGTTTTGGTGTGATCCTTCTCCTCCCATTGGCCCGTAAAGCCCCACTTTTTTTCTGTGCTTCAATATTGTATACCGAAAAATATCCATAATCCCAATCAGCGGCTAAATATATAGGATTGATATAAGCAAATAAAACAATGGAAATTATTCAGCGCTATGATCAGTAAGGAAAAAGGCAAGCTGCTGAACACCGAAATAGGTCAAACATAACAATACCTAGAAATGGACAATAATAAAATATGGTGCAGCGCTAAAAAAAATATACACACATATAAATATGCAAAATATCTATAATATCAATGTTGAGTATATAATGTATATTATAAAGAGTCCATTAAAGTCCGCAGAAATTTGACAGATCTCCAGTGCAAGAAAGATGAGTTTAAACACCACTTGAAATGTGATTCCTTCACCATAGTGTATTAAAGCCTCTCACCTCCATCATTCGACCACTAGGGGTCACTAAGCCTTTAAGATATCAATGAAGATAGCCAGAGGACCACCGTCAGTACATGATCTCCAAAACCACAGATGGACTCCAAAACGATCATCCCATAAAATACAGAAAGAGATCTAATGCTCTCCGTTTCAACATAAACTTTATTAAAAGCATATAAGGTTCAACTCACATGGATGGCACTGTCACAGTGCTCAATACAGGCATGTACAAGCTGGTAGCATACATTGGAGCGCCGCGGGTGATGTCAGACTCCTCCCCCCATACGTATGTCAGTGGATTTGACTTCATCAGCGGGGTAAGGAGAAAGACCGCACCCGCTCCTATTTGAAGTCATCTCCTAGCAACCAGACGCTATACTTGATACAGGAAATGAGGGAGGAACACAAGCGCTCCACCCCCCTGCCGGGAACCAGCCCTGCATCCTGTAGACACCGGATATCAACATATAGGCTGGCTATTCAGAACGTGCAGGGGCTTTAAACACGGATAAGCTCCCTAACACTCTAATGAACTTACACTTAACATGCAAACATTAAAAAGCACTGCCAAATCGTGCTTAAATAATGAGATTGCCAATAACTGTAGCTGCTTACCAGAAGCAATAAAAAAAATATACGTTAGATATACGGAAGATAGCCCCAAGTAATGAATTTAGTCTTATACTGGACTATAATATTCAATATAGGAAATTTGAGAGCATTATTGCCAAATACTGGCCGATCTTAAAACATGCAAAAAATTGGGGGAGCAAACCCTGAACATGTATATCTAAAGCCGGTAAAACATGATCGGATTCTGGGTTCAGCCCTTCCAGAAAGACCTAAGTTCATTTACAGGAGAGCTCCGACCCTTAGAGACCGTTTGGCTCCGGGGGTAGTTGACCCACCAGCAACAGTGGATAATAGATTATTCCCCTTTTTGAAAGGGTTCTGTGCTTGCGGGAAGTGTGCCGCTTGCAAGAGCTCTAAATGTAATCTCAAAAAGAGGAAAGAATTCACTGCTACAGCCATGCAAGAGGTCCATCCGATCAAAGATTTCATTACCTGCACCACACAGGGCGTAGTTTATATGCTCGAGTGTGAGTGCGGGTTACAGTACGTCGGGAGAACAACGAGAGCATTACACGTACGTGTGGGGGAGCATATGAGTAAGATCAGGCAAGGCAAGGTAAATCATAGTGTCCCTAGACACTTTAAAAAGTACCATCACCGTGATCCCACGGGACTTAAATTTTGGGGTGTAGAAAAAACTACACACCATTGGAGAGGGGGCAATTTTGTGCGACAATTAAATCGCAGAGAATCTTTCTGGATCTATCGCACAAAAGTATTATCACCAGGGGGACTCAACGTAGATTTTGATTTAAATTTTTTATCTCCAATAGGTAAATTTGTTTGATTTTTACTTTTATTTATTTTTATTTTTATTAGGTATGGTTTCTTATTTATTTTAATATATGTTCCTTTTGAATTGCTATATATTCTTGTGTTAAAATTTTGATGCTACATGGTATATTAAAATGGTGCATAGGTTTTATTAGGAAATTGAATGTAATTCAACTCAGAGCTCCGCAGTTAGACGTCATACTCCTGCGGTTTTATGACCTTGATGTTTGATCTTTTTAAAAAAATGCTTTGCCTAAAACGTATATTTTTTTATTGCTTCTGATAAGCAGCTACAGTTATTGGCAATCATTATTTAAGCATGATTTGGCAGTGCTTTTTAATGTTTGCATGTTAAGTGTAAGTTCATTTGAGTGTTAGGGAGCTTATCCGTGTTTAAAGCCCCTGCACATTCTGAATAGCCAGCCTATATGTTGATATCCAGTGTCTACAGGATGCAGGGCTGGTTCCCGGCAGGGGGGGGAGCGCTTGTGTTCCTCCCTCATTTCCTGTATCAAGTATAGCGTCTGGTTGCTAGGAGATGACTACAAATAGGAGCGGGTGCGGTCTTTCTCCTTACCCCACTGACGAAGTCACGCCCACTGACGTAACTCGTACGGGGGGAGGAGTCTGATGTCACCCGCGGCGCTCCGATGTATGCTACCAGCTTGTACATGCCTGTATTGAGCACTGTGACAGTGCCATCCATGTGAGTTGAACCTTATATGCTTTTAATAAAGTTTATGTTGAAACGGAGAGCATTGGATCTCTTTCTGTATTTTATGGGATGATCGTTTTGGAGTCCATCTGTGGTTTTGGAGATCATGTACTGACAGTGGTCCTCTGGCTATCTTCATTGATATCTTAAAGGCTTAGTGACCCCTAGTGGTCGAATGATGGAGGTGAGAGGCTTTAATACACTATGGTGAAGAAATCACGTTTCAAGTGGTGTTTAAACTCATCTTTCTTGCACTGGATATCTGCCAAATTTCTGCGGACTTTAATGGACTCTTTATAAAATACATTATATACTCAACATTGATATTATAGATATTTTACATATTTATATGTGTGTATATTTTTTTTAGCGCTGCACCATATTTTATCATTGTCCATTTTGGATAGAGTAGCTAATGGGAAGAAAGCCTTCCCTTCTAAGAAGAAACAGCCCCTTAGGAAATAGTTTCATGCTTTTCTACAGTCCCAGAGAGTCAGGGAACAGTACCAGAAGAACAGGTAGTCCTCCCAGAGGGGCAGGGGAAGAGGTGGCATACTTTTTAGACCCCCGGATGAGTCAGTCAAAAGCAAATGACAGCCTCTTCCCGCTGGGAAGAATGTAATCTTATCTCCTCCCACAGTGGGAGCAAATAACCTCAAACCCCTATGTCAGGAACATCATCGCCCAGGGTTACAGCCTGGAGTTCTCAGAAACCCCCCCCCAAAGCAGATTTGTCACCCCTCTCCCAAGAGACAAAGAAAAAGCTTCCGCAATGATGTCCCTTTTATAGAAGCTGATACAGCAGGAAGTCATGATCCAAGTCGCCAGGGAACAGGAAGGCTGGGTTTTCTATTCACTCATTTTTCTGGAAAAGAAACCCTCTGGCAAATATCGGCTGATCCTAAACCTAAAAACTTTAAACAATTCCATATGGTACAAACACTTCCGGATAGACACAATTTTCTCTGTGAAAAAGCTTCTGTCCCCAGGGTGTTTCATGGCATCTTTAAACCTAAGGGATGCGTATCCACACATCCCTATAGCCCAGCCTTGTTAGAAATTTCTCCGGCTTGCTGTAAACTTGGGGAAGTCTGTATGGCATCTTCAATTCAGGGCTCTTCCCTTCAGACAGTCATCTTTCCCCAGAGTTTTCACAAAAGTCATGGCAGAAGCACTGGAACCGCTGAGATTAGGGAGGATCTCTATTGTGCCCTATCTGGACAACCTGTTGCTTTTCCCAGACTCCAGAAGTCAGAGGTTAGCAAATCTACAGGAGACCCAGACTCACCTCAAGAGCCTGGAGTGGCTCCTAAATTTGGAAAAATCCAATTTGATTCTGGCACAGAAGGTTCTTTTCTTGGGGCACACGATAAATTCCATACTTCAGAAGATTTTTCTCCCACAGGAAAAGGTCCAGTCCGCCTTAGGTCAGATTCAGACTAATTTCTCTAACAGTTCAGGTGGCTATGGCAGTGCTAGGGCTGCTGACCCCATCCATAACAGCCGTCCAGTGGGCCAGATTACATTCTTGCCCTCTCCAGATGGACATTCTACAGAAACGGTCACATCAAGAGTCTCTGGGGTAGCCAAATAGGGCTGCTGCGAGGGTGAAGAGGGCTCTTTTGTGGTGGCGAAACCCGGCCAATCTGAAAGAAGGCCTTTTTTGGTCTTTTCCTCTAAACCAATGGTTGACCACAGATGCAAGCATGTGGGGAGGCTATCTAGACAATCGTACTGTACAGAGGTCCTGGTCCAAGTTGGAGGCCAGGAAGTTGTCCAACTGGCGAGTGTTAAGAGCTTTTTTTCCAGGCCTCTTGTCTTAGGGTGCAAAATATAATTCCTGGTGCTCTTCCAAGGGGCTTCAAGTTAAAAATACAATTTCAGTTTTGAGTTCCTCCATGAAGGAATGGGGATGGGTTGGCAGCCAGCACTCTAAAAACCCAAGTAGCCGCTCTTTCAGTTTTTTTTTAGAAAACCTTATCTTATTAGGTTTTTCAGGGCTTTGGCATGGAACAGGCCTGTGGTCCTTAAAGTTTTTCCCAAAAAGTTTTTCCCAAATGGGTTCACGAAAGCTCAGTTCAAACCCCTAGAAGAAGCATCTCTGAAGAATGTAGTTCTAAAGACAATGTTTCTGGTTGCAATTACTTCGGCCCGAAGAGTAAGTGAGATTCAGGCCTTATCATTTGCAGAACCTTTTTTAGTTATTCTCAGAACGGATCTTGCTCTTTTTTTTCCTAAAATGTCTATGGCATGGGTGTCCAACCTTTTGGCTTCTCTGGGCCACATTGAGTGTAGAGAAATTTTCTCGGGCCGCATATAAAATTATACTATGGTTAAGGTATATAAGTAATAAAACGCTGCCACGCCCTTCCCACGCCGCAGTCTGCAATGAAGAGAGAGGAAAGCCGCTGGATTACACAGAGCGGGGATCTCCCTCTTACCCGGCGACCGCTGTCATACGAAGTCCTGCCTCCTGGACTGGCTCCTATCATGGAAGTCACCAATGTGCTGTCTATCATAGGAGCCGGTCCAGGAAGCGGGGCTTCATATGACAGCGACCGCTGGGTAAGCAGGAGATGCCCAGTTCCCCCCCCCCCCTCCTCCAAGGCAGTCTCTGCCTCTGGGGCAGTGGGCCACATTGCCTGTGGTTCTGGGCCGCAGGTTGGACATGCTTGGTCTATGTCTTTGTACTCAGGAAACAGTACTACCTACCTTTTCTTCAGTCCCAGCTAATTCAAAGGAGGAGGCCTTTTATACATTAGATGTAGGAAGATGCCTGGTATGGTATGTGTTTTGTAAAAGTCAACAGTTACGGTACTTGTAGTGGCTTTCATTATTTAAAAGCCCAATGAAGTTCATCTTTAAGCTGGATGAATACCTTTTTATTCACATAGTTATCAATACAAATACAGCTATGAACCACAGCGAGTTTAAACCATAATGATTACTTTGGAGCTGCAGGATGAAGAGATGTCGCGAACATAAAATTTTCTGTTCGCGAACGGCGAACGCGAATTTCCGCAAATGTTCGTGAACGGGCGAACCGCCATAGACTTCAATAGGCAGGCGAATTTTAAAACCCACAGGGACTCTTTCTGGCCACAATAGTGATGGGAAAAGTTGTTTCAAGGGGACTAACATCTGGACTGTGGCATGCCGGAGGGGGACCCATGGCAAAACTCTCATGGAAAATTACGTTGGGGCACTGCGCGTGCGCCGTGCAATGTACTGTGCCACCCTATATGAGTGGTGTGTTAAGTAGTACTATTCTTATCAGTTTAACCCCAGTTACGTCCTCTATCAGGGGCCGGTGTATGAAATAGATTTTAGGAACCGGGAGATGGTTGGTTGGTCCTCTTACTTCTAATTTGGGGCACTGTGCGTGCGCCGTGCAATGTACTGTGCCATCCTATATGAATGGTGTGCACACAGTACAGTCTGTGGGCCTGTGGCCTCTCACACACACACAACTGCAATATATCTATATATATTGTGACAGGGCACATGGATCCGTGATCGACGGAAGATACGTGTCACCGTGGTTCCTGGCCTCGGTGAGATAAGAGCCGGTAATTCTGTGTCAGCAGCAGCTAGTGCTGCTTGACACCTTTTTATTTTTAGTGTTGCTGCAAAGCCGAATCCGGGCCGGCTCTTATTGGGAGCAGTTAAGGTATGGGTGGGTGGCTGCTCCCCACGCTCCAGGCCGGGTCTTGCCTGAGGTTTATAAGGCAGACAGCCTAACAGGTGAGAGAGGATGATCTCCACACACCAGAAGGCTGGAGAAGTCAGTGCTGAGGCCGGAAAGGCTACAAACAGGTGAACCGATCTATTACTGTGTGTGAGCAGCACCAAAGCCTGTCGTAAACCTGCCTCAAAGACTGTCGTTTTCCTTTTTGTTGGGTGTGAATTGACACCAAAAAGGACTGTTAATTTTGTGTTCCTGAAATGTGAATAAAACACTCCGGATTTACCTTGAGAACCGTCTGTGCTGCACCCGCAAATCCTGCTTACAAGAGCAACTCCCCCACATTATATATATATATATATATATATATATATATATATATATATATATATATATATATATATATTTATATAAAAAAAAGCAGACTGATGTACCAGCCCCTAAAAAGGGCTTTTTGGGGTGCTGCCAGGACGCTGTCATTACAGCAGATGAGTCTTTGAGGACTGGAGTGGACACAGAACACTGGCCTAGCAATTAATTCAGCAGCAGCAGCACTCTCCCTGCTCTAACTAACACTGCAGCTTCAGAATGAATCGAAGATGGATGCTGTCCTTGCTTTTTTATAGACGGTGGGAGGGTCTCGGAGGGAGGGTATGCTAATTGGTTGGAATGTGTCTGCTGACTGTGAGGTACAGGGTCAAAGTTTGCTCAACAATGACGTATAGGGGGCGGACCGAACATCTCATTTGTTCGCCCGCCGCTGCGAACGCGAACAAGCGATGTTCGCCGGTGAATAGTTCGGGACATCTCTTTTTTTTTTTTTTTTTGGGACATCTCTAGCAGGGTGTTTTTAGCTTATACCGAATAACAAATACATCTTTAGAGTCTTCATGTATTATATTTAGCATGTTATAGATGCAAACTGTAGGCTACATTTTAAATGCCGTGCTGAATACCAAATGTGTTATTCTGAGCTGGGACTTTCTGTTGAAATCACATGGCTGCTATTTATAATGCAGAAATAAAATAACCTTGCATTGCTTTTGTTCTATTGATGACCTAATAGGAGGGGACTAGGTGGAGCTGTGTATGCAGAGGATTGCATTGTGGAATGCTCATTTTTTTTACTTCTGAAATGTGAGCAGATATTTATATGAAATAAATACTTTTTATTAGCGATTTACACTATGGTTCTTTCCTTTTACCTCCTATATGATCGACACCACGCTGAGAGCCACGGATTTAGTCCCGGTTCACACAGCCACGACTTGTCAGACGACTTGGTTGCCTGACAAGTTGTGCTCCATTCTGTGCAATGGAACCATTCTAATCAGAGCGACTCAAGTCGCTCCCACTTAGAAAAAGGTTCCTGCACTACTTGGGGGCGACATCGGAGCGGCTTGCATTTACTTCTATTATAGAAGTCGTTTGCAAGTCGCGATGAAGTCGTGCTGCACGGGGCGGCTCAAAGTCGGGGAGACTTTGAGTCGTCCCATTGTGATCCGGCTCTTAGAGTGTACAGCCATTGGGAGCGGTGCCACTTATAACACTGCAAAGCGCATGTAGACCTTTAATTAATGCGGTTCATTCAAGCAGGTGAGAAGAAACCCATAGCTGGGGTGAAGGGCACTGTGATGATCAGAGGCAATTACTGAAGAGTTTCTGGTGTATGGGACTGCACTCTTTTTCATGGACATTTAATTATTTATTGATGGACTGTATATATATATTTAAAAGAATAGATGGACTCATGTAAATATATATATATATATATATATATATATATATATATATAGATGATTTTTACACTGTTTTCAGATATTTATTTATGCACTAGAATTTTAATGCACTTTATTAAAGGAGAGTGCTGAACTTTTTTGTGACCATATATATATATATATATATATATATATATATATATATATATGTGTGTGTATATATTTATTGCATTTTGTACAGGTGGTTGAATGCATAGTAGTGCTAGCTGCTTCCTAATAGTATATAGAGTTGAGTAATAGGTGGTTTATACACAGGGATAGCGCAGAGTGTTTTTTTTCACATTTTTATAGGAAGGAGATATACAAAGAGAGACAAAAATAGCAATAAAAAATTCAGGTAGAAGTTTAAAGCCCATTCACACATTCCATTCCATTGCAGTGCATTCACACACATACAGTAACACGCATTGTGGCACTTGTTTTGCGTGTTGTGTCAAAGTAGAAATCCAGTCAAATTACTTACTATACTTAAACCTACTCCCACTCCCATATTAAGTCTATTCTAACTAACCTGTAAAGGAAAGATGGCTATTCTTACCTAATCTGAAGGCCTTCCAGTCTGCTCACATGATCTCTCCAGCGAACGGCTTCATTGAAGAGGAGAGATCGCCATCAACACTAACACCCATAGGCTATGGGGCATCTGGCTGTGGGTGGAACTTAGGTGCCTGTGTGGGGACAAGTAGAACTGCACTCACTAATGCATGAACATGAGTTCGGGATGAACATTGGCTGTTCGACCGTTCAATGAACACCTGAATTAATTAATTAATTGAAAATGTCCAAATTGGGCCCAAAGTGTCAATATTTTGTGTGGCCACCATTATTTTCCAGCACTGCCTTAACCCTCTTGGGCATGGAGTTCACCAGAGCTTCACAGGTTGCCACTGGAGTCCTCTTCCACTTCTCCATGACGACATCATGAAGCTGGTGGATGTTAGAGACCTTGTGGTCCTCCACCTTCCGTTTGAGGATGCCCTACAGATGCTCAATAGAGTTTAGGTCTGGAGACAGGCTTGGCCACTCCATCACCTTTACCCTCAGCTTCTTTAGCAAGGCAGTGGGTAGTTAGGTGTGTTTTGGGTCGTTATCTTGGAATACTGCCCTGTGGCCCAGTCTCGAAAGGGATGGGGATCATGCTCTGTTTTATTATGTCCCAGTACATGTTGGCATTCGTGGCTCCCTCAATAAATCATAGCTGCCCAGTGGCGGCAGCACTCATGCAGTCCAAGACCATGACACTCCCACCACCATGCTTGACTGTAGGCAAGACACATCTGTCTTTGTACTCCTCACCTGGTTACTGCCACACACACTTGACACCATCTGAACCAAATAAGTTTATCCTGGTCCCATCAGACCACAGGACATGGTTCCAGTAATCCATGTCCTTAGTCTGCTTGTCTTCAGCAAACTGCTTGCAGGCTTTCTTGTGCATCATCTTTAGAAGAGGATTCCTTCTGGGATGACAGCCATGCAGACCAATTTGATGCAGTGTGCGGCGTATGGTCGGAGCACTGACAGGCTGACCCCCCCACCCCTTCAACTTCTGTAGCAATGCTGGCAGCACTCATACGTCTATTTTCCAAAGACAACCTCTGGATATGACGCTGAGCACGTGCACTAAACTTATTTGGTCGACCACAGCGAGGCCTGTTCTGAGGGGAACCTGTCCTGTTAAACCGCTGTAAGTAACACATCTCCACGACGACCACTGCCTTGCTAAAGAAGCTGAGGGTAAAGGTGATGGACTGGCAAAGCAGGTCTCCAGACCTAAACCCTATTGAGCATCTGTAGGGCATCCTCAAATGGTTGGTTGAAGAGAGCATGGTCTCTAACATCCACCAGCTCCGTGATGTTGTCATGGAGAAGTGGAAGAGGACTCCAGTGGCAACCTGTGAAGCTCTGGGGATCTCCATGCCCAAGAGGGTTAAGGCAGTGTTGGAAAATAATGGGGGCCACATAAAATATTGACACTTTGGGCCAAATTTGGACATGTTCATTTAGGGGTATACTCATTTTGTTGCCAGTGTACACTCACTACTTTACATTGTAGCAAAGTGTAATTTCTTCAGTGTTGTTACATGAAAAGATATAATAAAATATTTACAAAAAATGTGAGGGGTGTACTCACTTTTGTGAGATACTGTATCAGTGAATTACTGAATCCTTAACGCAGTATATATATCAGTGCATTACTGAACGTTTAACACAGTAAATATATATATATCAGTGCATTACTGCACGTTTAACACAGTGTATATGTATATATATATATATATATATATATATATATTTATCAATGCATTACTGCTCGTTTAAAGCAGTATACTGTATATCAGTGCGTTACTGAACATTTAATGCAGTATATATCAGTGCATTACTGCATGTTTAACGCAGTGTATATTTGAGTGTGTTACTGCATGCTTATTGCAGTATATTTCAGTGCGTTACCGCACGTTTAACGCAGTATATATCAGTGCATTACTGCATGTTTAAGGCAGTATACTTGAGTGCATTACTGCACGTTTAATTCAGTGTATTTCAGTGCGTTACTACACGTTTAACACAGTATATTTCGGTGCACTACTCTATGTTAACGCAGTATATTTCAGTGCATTACTGCACGTTTACCATAGTATATTGCAGTGCCTCAGTGCAGTTTTACTACAGTATATTATGGTGTGTCAGTTGAGTCTGCCTGTTTAGTGAGTACTCAAGTTAAAGTGCACCAAACACCACTTTCCATTGATTAAAGTGCATCCATGTACACATTTCCACATCTTTATTACATTTATTTAATAAGTGCCCCCCACTGTGTCTGAGAGGCCAAAAAGGAGAGGCAGACAATCCCATGCCACTCCATGCCAATCCCAGCAAACTCTGTGTCCACAGGCAAAGGTGGACGTGGTCTGTCCTTAGGCAGGGCAGAATTTCCTCTGTTTAGTGAGGTTGCCTGTGCAATCCAGCTGCAGCATGCACAGGAGGTGGGGGACTGGCTTACTAAACCATCATCATCCTCCTCATCCTCTGTCACCCAAGCAGAGACTAGTGCACAGTCCACTGAAGCTGTCAGAGTGGCTTATTCTGCTTCAATGCCCACAGCTACTCCTGCATAGCTCCAGCATCAGGCATGGAGGAGTCAGAGTTATTTGAACACAGCATCAGCCACTTGCTCCTTGATGATGCACAGCTATTACTTGATTCACATCTTGGTTCTAAGGTTGAGGAAGGTAGGAACATGAGCCTACAGAGCGGGGAGAACACTGGTAAACAGCAAATTGGCAGTGTCACGTACCTGGTAGGTGAGCCTGACGTGTAGAGGAGGGCCTCTCGTACAATTCCGGCTCGTGGGCCTCTGATAGTGAGACAGCGGCCACAGAAGCACGGTGACGTAGGAGTGCCTGTAATCAGTCCAGTAGTAGCGTGGCCGCAGTGAGCGGGCTGGTATGAGACTGCTGGAAGCGAGCTTGCTGGGCTGGAGTTGTAGCAGGCCGGATGAGCAGGGTGCAGGGTCAAACAAGCCGGGTAGGTAATGGTCGGGCAGGAAGGACATAGACGATAGGCAGCAGAGTAATCGGGTCACAAGCCGCGTCGGTACCAGGAGAGCAGCAATGCAGGATCAACAGGCAGAAGCGAAATCCAGAAGACAAGCCAGGGTCAGGGTAGGAAGCAGACAAGCACAGGTTAGAGACAACAAGCCGGATCAAGATCAGAGGTCACAGGAAGTCAGGAACAGTACACAGGAAGCTGCAGACCAAACAGCAATGAATCCATGCAGAGAGTCAGTTTAAATAGCCAGCTTGGCGCCATCTAATGGCGGAAAGTTCTAACTACCTTATGGACTTCTCTGACATTGCCCCCTCCCAATGGGCAACCTCCGGGTGCCCAACTGGTTCTTCTTCTGGGGATGGCTGCAAAAGAAGGCACGAATCAAATCTGTGGCGTGCACATTATGTGCAGGTTCCCAGGAATTTTCCTCTGGACCATACCCCTTCCATTTGATCAGATACTGTGTCTGACCCCTTCTCTTCCTACAGTCTAGGATAGCCTCGATCTCAAATTCCTCATCCCCGTTAACAATTACAGGTGCAGGGGGTCCTGATCTGCGATCAGGAAAGGGATCTGGCACTGCAGGTTTTAACAACGATACATGGAACACTGGGTGTATTCTAAAGGACTCTGGTAAGGTTAGCTCATAGGAAACATCATTAATTTTTCTCCTTACCGGAAATGGTCCTACGAACTTCGGTGCCAGCTTCTTCGAGGGACATGCCAACTTCAGGTTTGTTGTAGCGAGCCATACTTGGTCTCCTGACCGTAGGAGTAGCTCTCCCCTTCTTTTCTTATCAAACACCCTCTTGTTGTCCTCTTGTGCCTTTGCGATGGTTTCCTGTAACAACAAGTTATTAAGGGAGAAAAAATCCAGCGTACTCTGGACGGCTGGAACAGAGGATTCTGGAACAAGATCAGGTAAAAGGGTAGGGTGAAATCCATAATTAGCGAAAAATGGGGACTGCTTGGTGGCGGAATGACTGGCATTGTTATAGGCAAACTCTGCTAGCGGCAACAGCGATACCCAGTCGTCTTGGACAAAGGAGGTAAAGCATCTGATGTACTGCTCCAGAGTTTGGTTAGTCCGCTCTGTTTGTCCATTGGTCTGTGGGTGATAAGCTGAAGATAGGGAAAGTTCAATTTTTAAAGTTCCACACAAAGCTTTCCAGAATCTGGATGTAAACTGGACACCCCGGTCTGATACAATGTTTGCAGGGACTCCATGGAGCCTGACAATTTCTTTGATAAAAACCCGAGCAGTCTCAGCAGCAGATGGAGTACTATTCAGGGGTAAGAAATGAGCCATCTTTGATAGGCGATCCACTACCACAAAGATAGCGGTACAGCCTTCAGACGGAGGAAGTTCGACTATAAAATCCATGGAAATCATCTTCCAGGGCCTGTCAGGTATGGGCAAGGGTCTGAGTAACCCCCAGGCCTTATTACGAGTAGTCTTACTCCGGATGCAAGTTGTACATGCATTTACATAGGCCTTGCAATCTTTCTCTAATCCCGGCCACCAGAATGTGCGTTGCACCAACTCAGAAGTCTTGTGAATCCCGAAATGGCCTGCCAAAGGATGATCATGACAAATTCCTAGGACAACTACCCGAATTCTTTCTGGTACAAAAATCTGTTCCCCTTTCCATAACAGTCCATTCCTTGGCTGTAACGTGACCCCTGGAGGGCTGTGCATTCCTGCAGAAGCCTGCTGTAGTTGTGACAGAAGGTCAGATTGCAACAAAAGAAAGTTCCCGGCTGGTAAAAGTGTCTGGAACTGGTAAGTCTCTAGGGTCCTTAAACATGCGGGACAAGGCGTCGGGCTTGGTGTTCTTTGACCCTGGTCTATAAGTAATGTGGAATATAAATCTTGAAAAAAAAAGTGCCCAGCGGGCTTGGCGTGGCTTGAGGCGTTTTGCTGATCGCAGATACTCTAAGTTCTTATGGTCTGTGTAGATCAGTATCGGGTGGGTGGCTCCTTCCAGCAAATACCTCCATTCCTCCAAAGCGACTTTAATCGCAAGGAGCTCTCGATCCCCCACATCATAATTTCTTTCTGCTGGGGTGAGTTTCCTTGAAAAGAATGCAACTGGATGGACCACATCTTTGAGGCCTTGACGCTGTGATAGAACTGCTCCCACAGCGCTTTCTGATGCATCCACCTCCACGATAAAGGGTAAGGATGAATCTGGATGACTTAGGACAGGAGCAGTGGTAAAACGTTTCTTTAATGTCTCAAAGGCGGCCTGTGCCTCAGTAGTCCAGCAAAAACGAATACCCTGCTTGGTGAGACATGTGATAGGAGAGATGATGGCTGAGAAGTTCCTGATGAATTTGCGGTAGAAATTGGCGAATCCTACAAATCGTTGGATCCCTTTCTTGTCCGCAGGAGCTGGCCAGTCAAGGATCGCTGAAACTTTCTGTGGGTCCATCTTGATTCCATCAGTGGAAAGAATTAAGCCCAAAAACTGGATGCTTCGTTGCTCAAAGTCGCATTTTTCGGCTTTGGCATAGAGTCCATGCTGGCACAGCCGACATAGCACATCTTTAACATGTCTACGGTGCACCTCTAGGGAAACAGAAAATATCAGGATGTCATCCAGGTAGACAACGACAAAGATATCAAGAAAGGTTCTAAAAATGTCATTGACGAAGTGCTGGAAAGTAGCTGGTGCGTTGCATAAACCGAAGGGCATAACTAAGTATTCAAAGTGCCCGAATCGAGTTCGGAATGCAGTCTTCCATTCATCCCCTTTCCGGATACGGACCAAGTTGTAGGCCCCTATCAAGTCCAATTTTGTAAAGACCATGGCAGATTTTAGCCTTTGAAACAGTTCAGGAACCAAGGGAAGAGGATAGCGATTTTTCACTGTAATCTTGTTTAAGTCGCGGTAATCTATACATGGTCTTAAGGAATGATCTTTTTTCTCTACAAAGAATATACCTGCACCGGCCGGTGAGGTAGAAGGCCGGATAAACCCCTTCTGCAGGTTTTCATCAATGTAGTCCTTCAAGGCCCCTAGTTCCCGTTCGGACAAGGGGAAGATGCGTCCAAAAGGGATTTCGGCTCCAGGAAGCAGCTCAATGTGGCAATCATAGGGTCTGTGTGGAGGAAGAGCATCTGCTCCCCGTTTGCTGAAAACATCTAAGTATTCATGGTAGGGCTTTGGAACCACTTGGCACAACTCTGCGTCTGAGTCAACGCACAACAAGGTAGTTGATGATGGAATTGACGCTGTTATGCAATGTTCTTGGCAATATGGTGACAAAAACTGGACATTTCCAGAGTTCCAATCAATCGGAGGGTTCTGCGCCTGTAGCCAGGGTAGGCCCAAGATGACAGGAAATAACGGTGAAGAAATTGCGTCAAGACGCAGTAGTTCCTGATGGTTATTGGAAGTGATGGTCAGGATTGGTGGGGTCTCTTTGGTTACAAGTCCTGATTTAATGCAAGACCCATCAGCCAGGAACACGGTGAGGCCTTGTCCTCTGGTTTGCAGTGGAATGCGTTGTTGAGCTGCGAAGGACAGGTCGATGAAACAGCTACAAGCTCCTGAATCAATAATAGCGGTCACGGACACAGTCCTTCCAGGAAGCCGGAAAGAGATGGGCAGAGCTATGTGAGCTGAGCTGGCAGGTAACGGTGACTGGTTAACTGAAGAAACGGAGAGACACTTACTCCACTTAGCTGGGCAGGTGCGCACATAGTGACCGGCTTCTCTGCAAGCAAAGGTTATTTACACGTCGGCGTTGACGTTCTTCTGGAGTCAATGAAGGCCGGATCAGACCTGATTGCATGGGTTCAGGTGATTCTGGAGCAGGTGGAGCAGATTTTCCGAAGACCGGGTTGGAAGGGACAGAATTCCTATGTAACATCCATTCCGGGCGGAACTGTTGTGTAGATCTTTCAGATCTGCGTTCACGTAAGCGGCGATCAATCTGAATTGAAAGAGTAATTAACCCTTCCAGGGAACTTGGCACTCCAACCCGGGCAAGCTCATCCTTAAGACTTTCTGAGAGACCCAAACGAAACTTGTGACGCAGGGCTGCATCGTTCCAAGCGGTATCTGCGCTCCAGCGTCGAAAGTCAGTGATGTAGTCTTCAACTGCTCTGCGGCCTTGCTGGAGAGCATGTAGAGCTGCCTCAGCAGTGGTGGTCCGCTGTGGGTCATCATATAGCCGTGACATGGCGTCAAAGAATAATTGCATGGTATCGAGTTGTGCGTTATTCTCTTCTAACAACTGGTGGGCCCAGGACTGTGGTTCATCTTGAAGCAGAGAGATGATGAATCCTACCTTAGTGGATTCCAGGGAAAAAGTCAGTGGCTGCAGAGCAAAGTAAAGTTGACATGCGTTTCGGAACGCTCTAAACTTACTCCGGTCACCGGAAAACCTCTCAGGGGTTGGTACTTGAGGTTCAGGGGATAACATCATTACTGTAGGATTGATTACAGTCCCAGCTTGAATACCAGATGCTGCAGAGGTGGGAACTGAGGCAGGGATAGTTGTTGGTGTAGTCCAGGACAGAACACGTTCCTCCAGATGAACATATCCTTCCTGTAGCGTCTTAACTGCTTGAGAAAGTGCAGAGAGGTGCTGACAGATTTCATCCACTGGAGAGGGTCCTCTTGCAGGCTCAGTCATGGCTGTTTGGTACTGTCACGTACCTGGTAGGTGAGCCTGACGTGTAGAGGAGGGCCTCTCGTACAACTCCGGCTCGTGGGCCTCTGATAGTGAGACAGCGGCCACAGAAGCACGGTGACGTAGGAGTGCCTGTAATCAGTCCAGTAGTAGCGTGGCCGCAGTGAGCGGGCTGGTATGAGACTGCTGGAAGCGAGCTTGCTGGGCTGGAGTTGTAGCAGGCCGGATGAGCAGGGTGCAGGGTCAAACAAGCCGGGTAGGTAATGGTCGGGCAGGAAGGACATAGACGATAGGCAGCAGAGTAATCGGGTCACAAGCCGGGTCGGTACCAGGAGAGCAGCAATGCAGGATCAACAGGCAGAAGCGAAATCCAGAAGACAAGCCAGGGTCAGGGTAGGAAGCAGACAAGCACAGGTTAGAGACAACAAGCCGGATCAAGATCAGAGGTCACAGGAAGTCAGGAACAGTACACAGGAAGCTGCAGACCAAACAGCAATGAATCCATGCAGAGAGTCAGTTTAAATAGCCAGCTTGGCGCCATCTAATGGCGGAAAGTTCTAACTACCTTATGGACTTCTCTGACAGGCAGTCATGTTCCCCCCGCGGCAGTGTATTGCCAAGTTGTTGTCTCCACTGATATTGAGGATGGAGGGGATGATGATGATGAGGTCACTGAGGCGACTTGGATGCTGGATAGAGCAGAGTAGGAAAGTTATGGTGAGGCACCACCCCAAAGAGGCAGCCATCATGGAAGGTCTGGAGGAATGATGCCTGAAACGTGAATGATTAGAAAACGAGAAAAGTGAGATGATTGAGATATGTTGGAATCTGATTCACTCTCAGTATCGTTTTTATAATAATTATGTCAGTTCTGTCTTGTTCAATTTCTTTTGTTGTTTTGGGGCCAGGCATATGCATATCCTCCCCCAAATGCCATTTTATCACTAGAGAATTTCTGTTCTTTGTTTTGAATTAAGTCTTTAGTAAATAATTCTAGTTGTTCCTTTTATTTCCTTTTCCTTCCCTTTAAATTTTGGCTGTAAACAGATCTGTTTCTATTCAGTTTATATTTGAGTAATTTCCTCATCTAGCATTCTAGTCTGTTGATTGTAATATTCAATCAATAGCTCCATCATCCTAGTCAAACATGCCTTCAGGTTGGACTCCTTTTGTCATTTAAAGTCTGGGCTAACTTCCCAAATATTAGGGAAAAACTGAACCCGCAATCCTTTGGGGCTCAGGCCCTCTCCAATGTAACGCTCAAAATATTTTACATGCCAAAATAAACTAGCTTTGCGTTCTAGTGCTCGTTGTAGTTTTGTGGGTAACTAGTTCAAGCTCCACATATACTGTTTCAGAACAGTTCTTTTGAATTTGAAGCACAAAGCCCTCCCATTCAATGCCCACTTAATCTGACATAATATCAACAATATTGTATACACAAGCTATCAATAACAATATTAATATTTATCCCTCCTTTTATATGTCACGGAACAAGAAGAAATTGGTGTATTGTCCACCCATTGATATGTAGGAAAATATCCGTGATCTAATGGCCATCATCCATAATTGCATAAGTTAAAGAAAAAGGAAATAGGAATTGGATTTTAAAGGCCACAAAAGGAGGGATGATTACAATTGTATAAAAAATATAATATTATTGGGTCAAAAATAGTCGTATACATAAGACATGACAATGCAAGTTAAAAGATAATTCCTGGTTGGAATAATAATAAATGCACAGAATCCAGATACTGTAGTATACGTCTTCAAAGCCAACACGTTTTGCCACAAGCTTCTTCAGGGCTATACAGACCTTACATTACTTGTCTACATACACACATCTTTCTTTTTTTTTTTTTAAATCAAGATAAAAGTTTATTGAGAAACCGCACACATAAACACATAAAGCACATTCAAAAAGATCGTAAAGTAGGCCATACATTGGTTTACAGATCTCAGCCGGTTATCAAAGATGCAGTAGTAAACTTAAGTCAACATGAAAATATACATGTTAGCAGGCCTTTTAACCAAACCACAAGAAAGAAGGTAGCGACTAGTGATGGGCGAACATCGACCGGTGCGGTTCGCGAATGTCAGGTGCAAATTTTCTCAAAAGTCAGCGAACTGCAAGTTTGCGGCGGACCCCATTGACTTTAATAGGAGGCGAACTTTAAAAACCTTTAGGTCATATTTGCAGCCACAAAAGACATACTAGCTGTTCACAAATAGTCCCAGCACATGGATAATGTAATAACAGAAGTATTGTAATTGGAAAAGTTGCCCTAAAATGTTGTTTTTTTTTCATAAATCAGCCAGAACTGACAGCAGCCGGCAAATACATGTCAAATACATATAGGGTCCATTCACACATCTGTAAAAGGGGTCCGCATCCATTCCACAATTTGGCGGAACCTTTACAGACCCATTGATTTTCAATTCCAGTCTGAAAAATTAGGAATTCACAGGATAAAGAAGTAAGTGTTGGCCATTCCAGGCCCCAAAAATGAGCCCACATGGGTTTACCTGACAGCTAAGAACGTTTTATTCACAGGATAAATAAGTAAGTGTCGGCCGTGGAAGGCCCCAAAAATCAGCCCACATGGGTTTACCTGACAGCTAAGAACGTTGTATTCTGTGGCTGAAGGTACATTAGGCATTCACAGGATACAGAAGTAAGTGTCGGCCAGTATAGGCCCCAAAAATTAGCCTACATGGGTTTACCTGACAGCTAAGAACGTTTTATTCTGTGGCTGAAGGTACATTAGGCATTCACAGGATACAGAAGTAAGCGTCGGCCAGTATTGGCCCCAAAAATTAGCCCACATGGGTTTTCCTGACAGCTAAGAACATTGTATTCTGTGGCTGAAGGCACATTAGGCATTCACAGGATACAGAAGTAAGTGTCGGCCAGTATTGGCCCCAAAAATTAGCCCACATGGGTTTACCTGACAGCTAAGAACGTAGTATTCTGTGGCTGAAGGTACATTAGGCATTCACAGGATAAAGAAGTAAGTGTCGGCCAGTATACTGTAGGCCCCAAAAATTAGCCCACATGGGTTTACCTGACAGCTGAGAACCTTGTATTCTGTGGCTGAAGGTACGTTAGGCATTCACAGGATACATGAAGAAATTGGGGGAGGGGGGGGTAAGAATGAAATGTAATGGGGCTATCGGCATGGTATGTAACATATAATAAAATAAATAACGTGTGAGCATTCCACAACATGGTAGTACAATACAAATGCCGATGCCCTGGCATCCCAAAAAATTGTAAGAATAAAAATAATAAAAATAAATATAAAAATAGTGGTTGTATACGATTAGGGGTGTCATAGAACTCCTAAGCAGAGTTTGATAGAAATGCAGAGTGAATATAACAAGGGTGTGAAGGAAAGGAATGTGGGGACTTCGGGCGCCATGCCCAAGAGTAGGTGTAGTGAAAGGAGGGTGGATGATAGCACTGCCCATTGCAGAGCAAGAGAATAGATAGGACCCTGAAAGAAGCAGGAGAGAGAGCAAATAGATAGTGGTGATCCAAACAGTGGAAAATAGGAAGGAAGGGAATAAAAAGAGAGTGAGTAGGTATTGCCAAAAAATGAGGTGCAAATTCTTCCAATTAGTCCCAACTGTCCCCCCTTTTTTTACCCTTCTCCCCATTTTTAGGGATGCCAGGGCATCGGCTTTTTGTATTGTACTACCATGTTGTGGAATGCTCACACGTTATTTATTTTATTATATGTTACATACCATGCCGATAGACCCATTACATTTCATTCTTACCCCCCCTCCCCCAATTTCTTCATGAATAGGGATGGAGGCACACAGCCTTATTTAGGTGATGCCTCATATAAAGTCCCAACTTTTTTCTTTGTTTGCATTGATTCAGGGATGGAAGTGCTCACATGGTTGGTCACACGGCCATTGTACAATTTTATTATTTTTGTTTTTATATAATAGGTCAAGTTCCACAGCATGCCATCTGATTGACTACTATTAGTGTCATCACCTGTCCCTTACCATGGCCAATGGGTCAATCATAGGTTTTGGATCACTCCTTATTACTCTTTATATTTTGGATGGTTTGGCCTGTCCTCTGGATGGCTCTTGGTTTGCTCCCCGGGAGCTGCGATGCGTGCTGTGCGCTCTCCCTCTCTCCCTCTGCTCCTCAGCGTAGGGGACTGGGTGGGCGGCATCACCACGCATCGGCGCCACGCCTCCCGCCGACGTGTGACGTCATTTGGCGCCATGGCGCCGGCGGTGTTTGATCCATCAGTGTACATAAGCCAGCCCACGGGACAGTATTGCCTATGGCTTTTCCCGTTCCCGTGGTGCATCAGGCTGTACACTACCGTGATGCTGGGCTCACTATGAGAGGTGGCCTTTTGGTTGACACGTACCATCTCACTCAGTAATTGGGATTCCATTTTTGCACCTCATTTTTTGGCAATACCTACTCACCCTCTTTTAATTCCCTTCCTTCCTATTTTCCACTGTTTGGATCACCACTATCTATTTGGTCTCTCTCCTGCTTCTTCCAGGGTCCTATCTATTCTCTTACTCTGCAATGGGCAGTGCTATCATCCACCCTCCTTTCACTACACCTACTCTCGGGCATGGCGCCCGACGTCCTCACATTCCTTTCCTTCACACCCTTGTTATATTCACTCTGCATTTCTATCATAATCCGCTTAGGAGTTCTATGACACCCCTAATCGTATACAACCTCTCTTTTTGTACTTATTTTTATTCTTAGTTTTACTCATATATATATATATATATATATATATGTATATATATATTTTATTTATTTATTTATTTTTTCTACAGATCTTATACGCCTACCTACCTATGGGCGTTCATTTCATACATCCTAGCACATTTTCACCATGCTATAACGTGTCCCTTTTGCCCGCTTGCTGGTGCACCCTCAGCTCCCATGGGGACATGCTAAGCCTACACAGTCTCAGTGCCAAATTCAGAACTATCACGTAAGTTTTGGGGTGACATGGGGTTTTTTACTCCCCCTGTTTCTTCCCCCCTCTTCTTCTCCTCATTAAAATTGGCATTTATGATCCTTTTTCCTTACTCATATTTTTCTTAGAATTATACAAACATCTACTCCTGATGAAGTGGCAATGTGCGTCCACGAAACGCTTTGAGATTATGATGTTTACTACACACTCAACTATCCAATTACTTGGAATTTTAACATTATATGATGTGAACATATTCAATATTGTACCATTTCTGGAATTAGCATTGCTGTCTGTCAACATCATGAATTTGGAGAGGCCTTACCAACTTGTCATTACTTGTGCAATATTTATTTAATTATTTAATTATAATTATGTACCTATGCCCTATATGGATATTTGTATGATTGATGACCTATACCATTAAAAGGGGGGACAGTTGACCCCAGAAACCTGTTTGCTGGGTATATTAGATTAAATAACATGGTCTAGATATCACAAGATAATGCTTAGAGAAACGCTGTTTATAGCAAGGAAAACAATCAGTTAAGTGGATTCAAGTGAAGCCCCCTGTTGTTAAGAACTGGATAAGAGCGGTAAATCAGATTTTACCATTTGAAAAGGTATTGTATATGCATAGAGGATGCTCAACGAAATATAATAAAATTTGTCATAATTGGTGTCAATCAACATTAACCAATGGTTGAATATAAGGAGATAACCAAGAGGATATAGAGGGATGCACATAGTATGATGAGGTAACAAATATATGATTGCAATGGAGCAAGGGGTTGGAGCACACCAGGATAACAGCGATCAATTAAGTTAAATGGATATATATTAGCATAAAGAGATTATGAATACTAAGTAAACAGATAATTATTTGGATATTGTATAATTTTTTATTATTTAATATTGTTTTGTCCTTTTGTTGAAAGGATGTTCGGAATGTTTTTATGCACATATTGAAATAAAAAGAATAAAAAAAAAAAAAAGAGTCCTTCTATGTCCTCTGATAAAGCCCTGTGTACCAGCAACAATTACCACTCTATTGTATGTACACAGCTGGACTCTGGTACTTCATGGTGACTAGAAACCCACCAGAGCAATGAATAGAGTCACCCCGGGGGACACACATGTTAGCAGGAAGTGGCTGCACAGAGGCAGCAGAAGATCAGCAGCACTGGGATACTTCTTTCATCCTTTTTTGTATTTATTAAAGTGTCACTAAGGCTTCATTTAGATATGCAATTGGGTGGTAAAAATGTGCAGTAGACATTTTTTTTGCCACCCACCAATGGCCACCCTTAAGCTGCAATAGGCAGCAGATGAGGGCGTTTTACATGCCACAGTCACAATGTATTCGGCATAATAGAGAGTTTTCCCCATAACAGGTTTTTAGAATGAGTCCATAACCCGGATATAATGACGTTACGTTGGAGTTATTGACTGGCCACTCTGTCATAAGTAAGTTAGGGTTAGGGGGCGCAAATTACTTGCCTTGCCCCGGGCGCTGACAACCCACACTACACTAAAAAAACTGGCTCTTATATTTTTTATCTGGCTCCTAGATTCAAAGCAAGTTTGTCAAGCCTTGATCTACAGTATGCTATATAATGTACAACGTTTATGACTATTCTGAAATTTAAAAAAATGAATAAAAAAAAAAAAATAGAACAGAACAGGAAGTAATAGGGTTAGGCCTTCTGACTGCAGCTCTCAGGGCACTTCTACTTTCTGTTCCACCTATAATTGAGGAGTATATAATGTAGCGCTACTCCCTTAGGATCTGCTGGTTTCATAGTTACATAGTTGGTAAGGTTGAATAAAGACAATAGTCCATCCAGTTCAACCTGTGTTGGTGTGTGTGTGTTCATGTAGATAATCATTTCCCATATCTCTGTATATTGTCCTCACTAAGATGCACGTCCAAGAGTCTTTTAAAACTATCAATACTTTCTGCTCACACCAATTGTGGAAGAGAATTCCACATCCTTACCGCCCTAACAGTGAAAAACCCCCTACGCAGCTTAAGGTTAAACCCCTTCTCTTCTTGTCTCATCGTATGGCTCCGTGTCCTCTTACACTCCCTGGGACTGAATAGTTTCATACTTACGCTGGGATCACCATTAGGTATTTGTATATTACTATCATATCTCCTCTTAAGCGTCTTTTCTCCAGGGAGAATACATTTAGTGCTTGTAGTTGTTCCTCATAATTTAGGTCTTCCAGTCCTCATTAATTTTGTTGCCCTTCTCTGGACTCTCTCCAGCTCCAGCACATCCTTCCTGAGGATCGGTGCCCCAGACTGGAAGGAATACTTCACATGTGGCAGAATTAAAGTTTCATAAAGTGGCAGGATTATCATTTTATCTTTGGAATAAATCCCCTTTTTATTGCATGCTAATATTCTGCTGGCTTTGTTTGCTGCAGGTTGACATTGCATGCTATTGCGCAGTCTATCTTCTACTAGGACACCCAGATCCTTTTCCATCCTGCAATCCCCCAGGGGCTCTCCCCAGTGAGTAACTTGCGTTTACATTTTTAAACCCCCAAGTGCATTACCTTACATTTTTCAATGTTAAAATTCATTTGCCATCTAGTTGCCCACTCCATTAATTTATTCAAGTCCTCTTGTAAGGTTTCTATATACTTATGTGATGTTATTTCCCTATTTTTTTTGTGTCATCAGCAAACACTGAGATTGAGCTATTTATACTGACCTCTATATCATTTATAAATAAATTAAACAGAATTGATCCCAGGAGAGAGCCTTGGGGTACCCCACTTACCACTCCAGACAAGTCTGAGAACATGTTATTGTTTTACCACCCTTTGGCCACGCCCCTGTAACCAGTTTTCTATCCAAGAACAAACCCTATGGTCCATACCTACAGACCTCAGTTTGTACATTAAGCATTTGTGGCAGACTGTATCAAATGCTTTTGCAAAATCCAGATACACCCCAACTACCAACCTACCTTTGCCCTGATGGAAGCTCACTTGCAGAATGTTAACAGGTTGATTTGGCAAAAACGACCTTTCGTAAACCCATGCTGATTATTACTAATGATACTGTTTTCATCAGCAAATTCTTGGATATAATCCCTTATCATTCCCTCAAAAAGTTTAAAAACTATCGATGTTAGACTGACCGGCCTGTAGTTTTCCAGGAATATATCTCTGCCCTTTTTTGAATATTGATACCATGTGGGCTTTTCGCCAATCAGCTGATACCATTCCTGTCAGTATGCTGTCCATAACAATTAGGAATAGTGGTCTGGCTATAACCTGAGTTCTTTGAGGACTCTCGGGTGTAAGTCATCCAGTCCTGGTGATTTATTTATGTTAAGCTTTTCCAATCCTTTCTGGACACTGTCCTCTGTTAGGATGGGTCCTCTGTTCTTTGCCTCAACCTCAATTTGGCACACTAGGTTGAGTTTACAAAGCATGCACTATCATTGAAAACCACTGAAAATAATACTTAGTATACAGTAGCAGAATTATATCAAAGGAAACAGGCACTGAACCAGTTAGTAAAGGCAAACTTAAGAAGATCTTCAGACCCCCCTCCAAAAAAAAAAAAAAAAAAAGATTGCATGCAGGTGTTTATTTCTTTGGTGCACTACCACAGATGTCTCCACTGGTTTGGCCTCTCAGCAGCCTCGTCATTATTTAGCAGATGTGCACTCATCGGTTCCTCTGCGCCAAGAGTAAGAACCTAGCTGAACAGTCTCAGAAAAGCAGCTCCCCTCTTCCTCCTTGCCCCAGTGTATCTTGGGAATTATGGTACAAAAGGTCCATAAGCTCCACAAAATGGCTTACTTCCTAAACTTCAAATCCCATGATTCGCAGCATTCTGCAAGGAAATCCATAGGCTTTTCTGGCTATAGTTCTCCCTTTGCTGACTAAAGGGGATAGTGCAACACATCATTCAGCATAACAGTAGAAAGTGAAAGTAAACTGATTGTAAAGAGGGGAATGTCTTCTTTACCATGTTTCTGTAGTCCAGCACCTGGATACGATAATATAATATGAATTACTAGAAATTGCTTTTACCTTCCTGTATTGCAGGTGATTGCCATTGTAATGGACTATTTCACTGACCGGGAGGTGTTCAGAGATGTTCTGGATGCAGCTGACAAAAGGAGAGTTCCAGTGTACATTATTCTGGGGGAATGTGGAGTCAAATATTTTCTTGAAATGTGCGAGTTGATGGAGCCATCTGGATTTATGCTACGGGTAAGATAAATCCTATAGTATCGGAAGGATTAGAAATAAGCAAAGCTATGTTTGCAAACAAGACTTTTTTTAATTGCAAATTAAAAAAAAAATGCATGCATACACATTGCAAAACTATGGATCTGTTTCTAAAAATATAGAACCAATTAGGCAGCACTAGACATCATCCCTCACACTTGGTCACACATAAATAAATCTTTTACTTTTTCCCCAGCCCATGAGACTATGCTCTATATACAAAGAGTGAGAACACAATACCAGTTATGTGAATATTCATGGTTAGAGATAAATACGTTTCACTGAGGAGCTGTGTTTTGTAGTGGACTATTGAGTCACAGTAAACACTATAGTGTGTTTGTTTATTATGTGTTTCTGGACTGAATGGATACACCATGTTAATAAGACACTGGTTATTGTGTGGATGCACAGTGGTATATAGACATTGGTTATTATAAGGACAATGGTTTATGAATATGCACATCACGGTTGTATATAGAGCATAGTTTATGGGCTAGGGAATAGAAATTATTTATGATTGAGTTTGAGGGTTGATGTCTAATATGAATAATATTAAAGTGATTCTGTACCTTTTTATTTATTTTTTTAATGAATAACATGTTATATTTCTCTTACGTCCTCCGACAGTCGCCGCCCACTCACACAGTCTTCACCAATGGGTATTGACTTCATCTCCACAGGAGTAACTAGGCATAAGATTTGTTAAAAACAAAGCATTTACATAGACACACCTATGGGGGGCTGTCCCACTGGTCCAATACCCCCTGCATCAGCCATCCCAACTCAGTTTGTCTTCTGCCTAGTTAAGGAGTAAGATAGGCTTCCCTGTGCTGGGGCTTCAGTCTCAGCCTTTCTTCTTTTTTATGATTTTATTTGCTGCAAATGTGTTTTTTCTTTGCACTACTAGCTGTTTATTTTGTCAGCGTTAGTTAGTCGGATCTTCGGATGAAGACGGCGTTGTGGAGCTGGGAATCGGACTGGCCGTCCTGGTTTGCCAGGACAGAGGGCTTGATGGAATCCCAGCCCGCCATCAAGCGTTTAGCGCGGCTATGTGTTCACCCTGGCTTAGCAAACGACCCATCCCTGTCCTCAGGGATAAAAGCCGGCGAGGTGGCTACCTCGCCTGGACGCCCCCACACGGTTCTCTGTGTACTACTAGCGTCCTGCGTTTTTGGCTGATGGCACCCCTGCCATCTGAGGGTGGGCGGTTTCCCGTCGATGAGAGGCACCCCACGCCATCGGGTACAGGTAAGTGCACTCTGTGTGGGGCCTCTGTCTGGGGCCTCTGTCTGGGGCTGGCAGTCCTGTGTGTCTGTGTTATCCCCTCATGTCTGTGCGTTTTTTGGGCTCCCTGATCCCAGTCCCTGCGGGGGGTTTTTCTCACAGCCTGTGTGCTGTGTGGGTTGTGAAGGTCCCTCTCCTGTGTCACTTTAGGGTGCTCTTGGAGGTACAGACAACGTGTGGCGACCGCTGCGGGGTTAAAAACCGCCGGTCCGCCATTTTAGGTGTGGGCAGCGTGTCTGGCTTCACTATGGGCGCTTATACAGCATTGTATGTAGTGGATTTTGGCGCCTTCCGGCGCCATCTTGTGTGTGGCAAACGTTGTTTCCGAGCACATGTCGGTGGCCATGATACAGAAGCCTCCCATTACTTTCTATTGGCAACCATTTTTCCTTGGCCTGAAGCTTCAGTTCAGCCTCCTGCGGTGACATCACTTCCTCCCTTTCCTCTGGAGAACTCGGCTGCGGTGGTAACACTTTGTGGTGGTCTGTCTGCTGTCTTTACTTCCTTCTGGCTATCAGTTATCCTGTTTAAGGGTCTGTGTTTTCACAGTCTTTGTAGCGGTGTGCTGCGGGGGTCCGCAGCGCTCTTAAAGGGCCAGTACCTTACAAAAAAAAAAAGGGGTTTTTGTTTTTTAGCATGGATTCTCAGGACAGCAAATTTCCCACAGCCCTGGTGGGGGATTCAGGTTCCCCTGAATCCTCTGCTCTGTCTACTTTGTCTGCTGCAGTAGCCACTTTGGTGTCCAAAGTGGAGATTCTGATGTCAGAATTTGCTAACAGGAAAAGGCCTCGTTTGTCCTTGTCTTCTGATTCGGAATCTGATATGGTTGCAATAGGTGCTGTACTCCTTGAGGGGTCTCGCTCTTCTCAGTCTGAAGGGAAGGCGGAGGTTGCAGGGGTGGATGATTCCCCCCCTGGGTCGGCCGAGGACCGTGCTGCTATGGATGTGCTGATTTTTGCCATCAAAGAAACACTACATTTAGAGGATGAGCCCAATCCTCCGGGCATTGTGTCCTCTTTTGGCACACACAGGACCCGCAAGGCAGTGCAGGTGTTCCCCTGCCCCTCTGAGTTTCACGCTACTGTGAATGATCAATGGCGTCATTTAACACGCACCTTTGTGGTGCCTAAAAAGTTTCAGCTCCTTTACCCCTTCGCGTCTCCTACGGATTTGCGCTGGTGTGTGGCCCCTCAGGTGGATCACACTGTGGCCAGATTGAACAAGACCACTCTAGTACCCACCGAACATTCTCCGGTGTTTAGGGATCCTACGGAGAGGAGAATGGAATCCCTTGCCCGCCATGCCTACTTGGTGGCGGGTTCCCTGCTAAAGCCCATTTTTGCCTCTGTCATGGCGGCTCAGGCTGTGGCGGACTGGGCCAAGGTGCTAAGACGCACCCTCGTGGCTGATTCCGCTCCTCCTACTAGTGTGGCAATGATGGACCAGATCCATCAAGGAGTTATGTATTTGTGCGATGCGGCCTTGAATGAGGCCCCATTAGCTGCGCGCCTGTCCAGTGTTGCGGTGATTAACCGTCGCCTGATATGGTTAAAGAGCTGGTCGGCTGACCAGAATTCGAGGAAAACGGTGGCGGACATTCCCTATGCAGGGTCTCGCCTGTTTGGGGAATCCCTGGATGAGTTGGTTAAAGGGGTCACTGGGGGCAAGAGCACTCTGCTGCCCCAGAATCCTAAGGGCAAGTTTTTCCGCGGTAAGCGGGGCCCCTCCTTTAAACCAAATCAGGGGTCCTTTCGTGCCTTCAAGGCACAGAACAAGGGGAAACCCTTCAAGGGCCAGGGTGGCCAGAGAAAGCCCTGGGCGGGAAATCAAAATACTGGCCAGGCTGGTGCGGTGGCTCAGTTCGCCTCTATGGGTAATGGGACGCCCTCACCTGATTCAGGGGTGGGGGGACGTTTGCGCAGTTTCCTCCAACCTTGGCTGCTCCGAAATTCCTGACAGATGGGTTCAGGAAATCATTCGATCAGGTTACAAGATCGAATTCCTTTCGCGGCCGGCGGACAGATTCTTTCCCTCAAATCTTCATTTGACCCCAGGGCGGTTACAGGACCTGCATCAGGCGGTGCAAGATCTTCTCGCCCAGAGGGTGATCGTCCCGGTGCCTCATCGGGACAGGTTTCGGGGGTTTTACTTGAATCTGTTCACAGTGCCCAGAAAGGAGGGCAAGGTGCATCCGATTCTGGACTTAAAGCGGTTGTAAACCCAAAAACACAAACAAAAAAAAAAAAACCTGCAAGACAAAGGCATAATGAGCTAGTATGCATCGCATACTAGCTCATTATGTATTACTTACCTTAGAACGAAGCCCCGACACGGACCCCCGGACATCGCTGCGGGCGCTGCCATGATCCATCGGCGTCTCTTCCGGGTTCGGCGGCTCCAGCGATGTGATTGGCCGGAGCTGCAATGACGTCACTCCCGCGCATGCGCACGGAAGTGATTTTCCGGCAAGCTCCCGGCAAGGGAAGCTGAAGGTCCGCCGGACCTTCAGAGCGCATGCGCCGCTCTCGTGAGCGGCTGCATGCACTGCAAATATCTCCTAAACCGTGTCGGTTTAGGAGATATTAATTGTACCTACAGGTAAGCCTTATTATAGGCTTACCTGTAGGTAAAAGTCAAAAAAAGCGGGATACTACTGCTTTAAAAGCTCTGAACCGCTTTGTGCGCGTTCGGAAGTTCCGCATGGAATCGCTTCACTCGGTGGTAGCTTCCCTGAGTCCAGGCGAATTCCTGGCCTCTATCGACCTGAAGGATGCGTATCTACACATCCCCATTTTCGAGGGTCACCTCCGATTCGCTATCGCGGAGGAACATTATCAGTTTGTGGCGTTACCTTTCGGTCTCGCTTCGGCTCCAAGGGTGTTTACCAAAGTGCTGGCTCCTGTTCTGGGCCTGTTACGGGCACAGGGCATTGCGGTCTTGGGATATCTGGACGATCTCTTGTTAAGATCGAGTGCCAGCCAGAGCCTGCTGCGCGATCTGTCTACTACAGTTCAGACGCTTCAGGAGTTCGGATGGACCATCAACGTGCAGAAGTCGACCTTGTCTCCTTCAGTTCGGCTCCCATACTTGGGAATGGTTCTGGACTCTGCTTAAGCAAAGGTGTTCCTGCCGGAGGACAAACTCTGGACCCTTCAGAACAAGGTCAGGTCCCTCAGGGACAACGAATCCTCATCGCTCAGGACCTGTATGCAGTCATTGGGGTTGATGGTGTCAGCCTTCGAGGCGATACCGTTTGCTCAGTTTCACACGAGGTCTCTCCAAGCGGAGTACCTGGCCAGATGGGACAGGCTGCCTCAGTCCTTGGATCTGAGGGTGTCTCTGAGTCACCAAACCAGAATGGATCTTCTGTGGTGGCTTCAGTCCCCGACGGTGGCGAACAGAAAATCCTTACTGTGGACAGTAATTACCACGGATGCCAGCCTGTCGGGCTGGGGTGGAGTCCTGGGCAACCTGTCTGCCCAGGGCACTTGGTCGGTGGAGGAATCCTCCCTCCCCATAAACATATTGGAATTGAGAGCGATCAGGCTGTTCGGGTGCAGACGGACAATGCCACTGCGGTGGCTTACATCAATTACCAAGGGGGCACCAGAAGTGCCCGGCGGCCCAGGAAGTGACCAGAATTCTGTCTTGGGCCGAGCGATATCGGCAGTTCACATTCCGGGTGTGGAGAATTGGCAGGCCGATTATCTGAGCCGCCAGACCCTGGACCAGGAGGAATGGTCCCCGCACCCGGAGGTATTTCAGATGCTGTGTGCCAAATGGGGATCCCCGAATGTGGATCTGTTTGCGTCTCGGCTGAATAACAAGGTGGAAAGGTTCGTGGCAAGAACGCGCGATCCTCGGGCAGACGCCTCGGATGCGCTGGTGGTGCCTTGGCATCAGTATCATCTGATAAATGCCTTTCCTCCGATTCAGCTGTTGTCCAGGTTCCTTCGCAGGTTGGCCTTGGAACCGACAATGGGGATTCTGGTGGCGCCAGACTGGCTGCGCCGGTCTTAGTATGCGGACATCGTTCATCTGGCCGTCGAGCCTCCGTGGCGGCTGCCGATGCGAGAAGATCTTCTGTCTCAGGGGCCGATCTTCCATCCTGCTTTACAGTCGCTGGCTTTAACGGCATGGCTGTTAAAAACCAGGTCCTGAGAGACAGAGGTCATTCCTACCTTACTCAAGGCTAGAAAAGCCTCATCTGGTAAGATTTATTACTGTACATGGAAAGCTTATTTTGCCTGGTGTGAGTCCAGGGGTTACTCTCCTTCTTACTCGGTGGCGAGGGTGTTGGCTTTCCTTCAGTCTGGGGTGGACCAGCGCCTTGCACTGGCCACAATGAAGGGCCAGGTATCTGCATTGGCTGTTCTTTTTCAGCGCCCTGTGGCATCTAATTTTTTGATTCGCACCTTCATTCAAGGTGTGCGTCACCTGGCTCCTCCTCGGAGGGAGCCCTTACCTCCATGGGACTTGAACCTGGTTCTGTCTGTGTTACAACATTCCCCATTTGAAAACATCAGGGAAATATCGTTGCCTCTGCTGTCAAAGAAGGTTGCCTTTCTTGTGGCGATCACTTCTGCTCGCAGGGTGTCGGAGTTGGCGGCTTTGTCTTGCCACTCCCCTTACCTGGTGGTTCATAGGGATAAGGTGGTCTTGCGACCTAACCCATCCTTTCTTCCAAAGGTGGTCTCTGATTTTCACCTTAATGAGGACATCGTTTTGCCTTCGCTCTGTGCAAAGCCTCAGCATCCTAAGGAGGTTGCTTTGCATTCATTGGATGTTGTCAGGGCGATCAGAGTTTACCTGTCGTCGACTGAATCCTTTCGCAAATCGGATTCTCTCTTTGCCCTTCCTGAGGTACCTCGGAAGGGTATGGCTGCTTCTGCGGCCACCATTTCTAAATGGATCAGCAGACTATTGAACAGGCCTATTTATTGAAGGAACGGGTTCCGCCCTTCCCTGTCAAGGCACACTCTACTAGAGCGGTGAGTACGTGCTGGGCCCTCCGGCATCAGGCTTCGGTGGCCCAGGTGTGCAAGGCTGCGACTTGGTCGTCTGTGGACGCCTTTTTCAAATTCTACAAAATTGATGTTCTGGCATCAGCTGATGCCTCCTTTGGCCGCAAAGTTCTCTGTGCGGCAGTACCGTGAGGGAACCCTGTTTTTTTTGCGGGTCCCTGGCTGTTGGGGTTGTTTCTCCCCTTGGTTATTTGCTTTCCTGGGTTGTTGCTCCTTTTGAGCCTTTTCTTTGTCACCCAGAGGGTTACCTTCTGTTCATGTAAGGTTCCTTTCTCTGATGTGGGTACTGCGTTGCATTTTTTCCCACCCCTCATGTCTACACTGCTTTGGGACATCCCCATTGGTGAAGACTGTGTGAGTGGGCGGCGACTGTCTGAGGACGTAAGAGAAAACTGAATTTTTGTAAAATCTTACCGTAAAATTCCTTTCTCTGAGTCCTCCGACAGTCGCCGCCCCCACCCCTCTTGTTGGGGTTCTTATAGACTTAACTGCTTGCTACCAAACTTAGTTGGGATGGCTGATGCAGGGGGTATTGGACCAGTGAGACAGCCCCCATAGGTGTGTCTATGTAAATGCTTTGTTTTTAACAAGTCTTATGCCTAGTTACTCCTGTGGAGATGAAGTCAATACCCATTGGTGAAGACTGTGTGAGTGGGCGGAGACTGTCGGAGGACTCAGAGAAAGGAATTTTTACGGTAAGATTTTACAAAAATTCATTTTTTTCTGCTTTTTATAATTACACTTGTGCAGGTGCAGTGCAGAACCTGGTATTCTCTATGACTTTTTTTTTTTCACATAATTGTCATATTAACAGGTCATTTCTCTCACATGGCATATGTATACTTGCAAATACACCCCAAAACACATTCTGCTACTCCTCCTGAGTATGTCAATATCACATGTGTGAGACTTTTTTACAGCCACAGAGAGGCCACCATGCAAGGAGCACCTTTATGTGTTCTAGGGACACATTTCCTGACTACTTTTTACACTTTTGAAGACCCTGGAGCACCAGGACAATGGAAATGCCCACAATTACCCCATTATAGAAAGCAAACACCCCAACGTATATTCTATGAGGCATAATGCGCCTTTTGAACATGTAATTTTTTTTCCTCAAGTTTTTGGAAAATGTGGAGAGAAAATGAAAATCAATTTTTTAATGCCTTTTTCACAATTTTTTAATGACACTGAAGGTTTAAAGATCCACTGATAAAGATCCACTGATAGGGTGGCATTGATGGGCACTGTTGTGCACTATTGAGCCACTATGAGCACTAATAGGTATTTTACTTGGTGTCCAATAAAAGTTTTTTTGTGGTAGAAGCCAAGGAAACGTAGACCTCTTACTAAACAGAAAACAAAAACGCACATTCAATTGCACAAAACACAATTCATAGCTACAAAATATGCCTTAAACATGCACAAGCCAATTATCCTTTCTAGAAATATAAGCATGTACATTATATATGCAATAAGAAAACGAAGCAGTAAACTGCCAAACAGCCTTCTGTTCTCCAGAGAAAGGTGGAGAGTATGACAGTGCGGGAAGCAACACTGAACATAGCCTATATTAAAGAGGAGTTCCACCCATTTTTACAAGTTGAGATGTATGTAATCCCCTTCAAATATGCTTTTGGCAATGTAAACAATTTTTTTTTTTAAGGAAATACCTTTAATTTTCTTTATTAATCTGCACTTCCGGGTCCTGCTGCTTTCGGCGATTACGTCACTCGGCGATTCGCAAGGGCTCCTGGGACATGTATCGAAATCTCATGTCATTTCCAGTTCACAGGGATGTATTTCATTCAGTCCGTGCTCCGCCCCGCCTCCTCTCAGTGACTGAAAGCATTACATCCCATAGAGGAGGCGGGGCGGAGGCGGGGCAGCTTGTCGGATGCATTATCCGACGATAGACAGAGAGCAGAGGGGACAGAATCTAATGTCAGATTCTGCCTTGCTCGCTGTACTATCTGCACTATCGCTGTACGGCTTCTTCTTATGTGAGATTCAGTGACAAATGGCGGGAATATTATCTGATTACAGAACTGTCACACAGCGCGGGCACATTAAAGGGGCACTCTCATGTAAAAGAGAACTCTCATGGGGACACGGATGTAATATATGAATATTAAAGGGGAACGCTGACTGGAACATTAAAGGGGAACGCTGACTGGAACATTAAAGGGGAACTCTGACTGGAACATTAAAGGGGAACTCTGACTGGAACATTAAAGAGGAAAGCTGACTGGAACATTAAAGGGGGACTCTGACTGGAACATTAAAGGGGAACTCTGACTGGAACATTAAAGGGGAACGCTGACTGGAACATTAAAGGGGAACGCTGACTGAAGCATTAAAGGGGAACTCTGACTGAAACATTAAAGGGGAACTCTGACTAGAACATTAAAGGGGAATTCTGACTATAATAATAAAGGGGAACTCTGACTAGAATATTAAAGGGGAACTCTGGCCGGAAAAAATAAAGGGGAACTCTGACTCTAATAATAAAGGGGTACATTGACGGGGACACTGATGTAAAGGGGCACTCTGACAGGGACACTGATGTAAAGGAGGACTCTGACAGGGACATATCCGTGTCCCTGTCAGAGTGCTCCTTTATATCTAGTGTGTCCCCGTCAGAGTCCTCCTTTACATCCATGTCCCCATCAGAGTGCCTCTTTACATCTAGTGTGTCCCTATCAGAGTCCTCCTTTACATCTGTGTCCCCGTCAGAGTGCCCCTTTACATCCAGTATCCCCGCCAGAGTCCTCCTTTACATCCAGTGTCCCAGTCAGAGTACCCCTTTATGTGTCCCGGTCAGAGTTCCCCTTTATTATTCCAGTCAGAGTACCCCTTTATTTTTGCCGGTCAGAGTTCCCCTTTAATATTCTGGTCAGAGTTCCCCTTTAATATTCTGGTCAGAGTTCCCCTTTAATATTCTGGTCAGAGTTCCCCTTTAATATTCCGGTCAGAGCTCCTCTTTATTATCCGGGTCAGAGTTCCCCTTTAATATTGCAGTCAGAGTTCCCCTTTAATGTTCCAAGCAGAGTTCCCCTTTAATGTTGCAGTCAGAGTTCCCCTTTAATATTGCAGTCAGAGTTCCCCTTAAATGTTCCAGTCAGAGTCCCCCTTTAATATTCCAGTCAGAGTCCCCTTTAATATTCAAGTCAGCGTTCCCCCTTTAATATTAATATATTACATCCGTGTCCCCATGAGAGTTCTCTTTTACATCAGTGTCCCTGTGCGGTGAGAGTGCCCCTTTAATGTGCCCTGATAAGAGCTGTGTGACTGCTCTGTAATCAGATAATATTCCGCCATTTCTCACTATGAATCTCACATAAGAATAATCCGTTCCGTCGCGCGTGCATTATTCCAGAGGACACCGGTCTGGAAATAACGCAAAATTTCGTCATTAGGCGATTCGCAAGGGCTGCTGGGATACACAACGCCGCTATCCCAGGAGCCCTTGCAAATCGCCGAGTGACGTAATCGCCTATAGGCGGCCGGACCCGGAAGGGCGGATGAATAACAAAAAAAAACGGTATTTCCTTACAAAAAAAAAAAATAGTTTGCATTGTGTGTGTGTGTCTCTATGTCTGACTCTCTCTCTCTCTCTCTGTTTTCTGCACTTGTGTCTTCCGGGAGGCGGGGAAGGGATATAGAGGGCAGCAATTTCCTCCTCAGCCGACGTCTCTATAGCAACCTGTACTATGCCTAAAGCATAGTACTGCCCATGTGCGGGATTGCCTGCTGCATTCTGGGTTGCCAGAATGAACAGCAAGCAGGAAGAAGGTCACTAAGTCTTACACTGCGGCTTCAGATGCCCTTAGTAAAGCTGACAACGCACAGGCAGCAATTTTAAAAGTAAGATTTTCACTAAACAAATACACTGTTCAACTCATAAATATGCAAATAGCGGTTTTGTTAAGCGAGATGTATTAATATTAATGAGTTATTTTTGTTTAAAAAATTATTCTGAGGGTGGAACTCCGCTTTAAGTATTCCTTGCCTATGTTGTTCAATTATGCTTAGAAAGTATATAAAAGCATCTAAGTAATGTGAATGTTTATGCAGTTATGATAAGATGGAATTGTCAAAACATTTTTGGTTTCATCTTTTTTTTTCCCCCCCATCTCTACAGAACCTTCGTGTCAGGTATGTCACAGGAGTAGGATTCTACCTGCCTTCTGGGAAGGTCAGCGGCTCAATCTCACACAAATATCTTATGGTGGATGGAGATAAAGTTGCGTTTGGTTCCTTCAGGTAATTGAGTGTGTTAAATGAATTGCACTAAATGACTAAATTGATAGTAACTAAATGATTACACTCCACTGGATATCAGAATTAGAAAATAAAGACCATTATGGATGAGAAGAAACAACCACATATCAAGAGTTAAGTAGGCAATATGCAATAACATTTTACTAAAAACCAATAAAAAATATCTGTGGTATTTTCCCTTGTTTTTGGACCCTAAACAATGTGATTCATAAAAAAAAATAAAAAAATAAAAATAGTTTCTTTAACCACTTGCCGACCGCTGCAAGTACATATACTGCGGCGGTCAGCCCCGGCCAGGCAAAATGACGTACCAGTACGTCGCTAGCCTGTCACCGGCTCGTGAGCCAATAGTGGGCGAGCGCGCGCCCGCTGAGGTGGGCGAGCGCGCGCCCGCTGAGGCGGGCGCCTGCCCCGGCTCGTTCCCTAAGAAATCAGTGCGTGTGACTGCGGACCCGATGTCCGCCGGTCACTCGCGATCGTTCGCCGGGAAGGGAGAAAGGCAGGTGGCTAATGTAAACAAGCCGCCTGTCATTCTCCCCTGTGTAAAAATGGAGATCAGACGGTTCTACTATGTAGGACCGTTGATCTCTGTTTTTACACTAGTAGCCATGTCCCATCACAGTTAGAAACACGCCCCTAGTACACACTTAACCCCTCCATCTCCAATACAGTTAACCCCTTCCCTGCCAGTGTCATTTTTACAGTAACAGTGCATATGTATAGCACTGATTATTGCAGTAATGTCACTGGTAACCCCAAAAGTGTCAAAAATGTCAGTCAAGGTTCCGATCTGTCCGCCGCAATGTCGCAGTCCCGCAAAAAAAATTGCAGATCGCCGCCATTACTCGTTAAAAAAAAAAATACCAAAAATGACAATCTTTCCCTTTGTTAGTAAATGCAATAACTTTTGCACAAACCAATCAAAATACGCTTTTTGCGATTTTTTTTTTTTTTTTTACCAAACATATGTAGCATAAAACAAATTGGCCGAAAATGTTACAAAATTTTGATTTTTACATTTTTTTTGGGGAACTTCATATAAAAAAATGTGAAAAATATTGTTATTTTTGCAAAATTGACGCAATTTTTTGTTTATAGCGCATGATCAAAAAATCGCACAGGTGATCAAATACCACCAAAAGAAAGCTCTGTTTGTGGGGAAAAAAAGGACATCAAATTCGTACAGCGTCGCACGACCGTGCAATTGTCCGTTAAAGTCACGCAGTAACAAATCGCAAAAAAAACCCTGGTCAGGGAGGGGGTAAAATCTTCCGGGGCTTAAGTGGTTAAATGTTTTGGGAGACCTTAAGAGACCATCATCAAATCCCATCCAAGGAGATGTATCATTACATGCAAATAAAGCATTGGAGCAGGTCCCTTATCCCCCACTCCCTTGCTATGAACCTCCGTGCCAAATTTGAAGGAATTTGTTCAGGTGACCCTTGCTTCACCAAGCTAATTACTCCTTTATATGCACATTTTATTGCTCTCAAGGTCCATCCTTTTTTAATAAATGATGGCATTTGGATTTCCCTGCCTCTAAAACCAAGAACTAATCTCAGATATAGTGGAATATTTCTTAACACTTATCCAATTTTTTTTCCCAATAGTAATAAGGTAATTTGATGGACATGTCCTTTTGCTACTACATTCTGGTCTGAACTATTTTAGCTCATTCATATCTTTGTCAGGTAAGAATACATCACAACAAAGGGATAGTTCTTTTTTTTTTTCTTTTTTTTTTTTATCAGATTTTTTAGAAAATGTTCTAATCTTAAAGACAACACGGACAAAAGACAAACATCATGGCACACATGGAGAGAAATTGGTGTTAAGCACCAACAATCCCGCGCAATGGAGAAAAAAATGTGATACATTTTTAAATCCAAAGACAAATATGTGTACAATACAAATAAATAAATAAAGGGAGCCCCAGCATAAACGTGAAATGGTCATAAAATTATATAGGGACATATAATAGCTGCGCTCAAACCAATCAAAATAAATAATGCAATACCATGTGCTATAAGTCTGTGTCCACAAACCATAAATATAAAGCAACAATTGATATATGCAAGTGGATATAAATGAATCTGTGTGCACAAACAATAAATGTATAACAATTATTCATATATGCAAATGAATATGGGTTAAACAAAGCAATAACCCATGAGTATCAATAACAAAATATTGTGATAAATATATTCGTGAAAAATAGTCCAAACAAAAGAGTGTATATAGATCACTGCAAATCGTCCAACATGAAAAAATTAAGAGACCTAAATAGTGCTTCTTCCAGCATAAAGACACCTCCACCAAATTCACAAGGTCACCCAGTGAGTCAGGCTTCTTACCAGATATGGTGGACCCCTAAGTTATAACTTTCTCATAAGTATAGACAGGGTTGGTAAATTCCCACTATATCCGTCAGACCAGATCTTACAGCAGTCACCATATGGTATATACCAGATACGTTGCTCCAATGTTAAAGTGCATGAATGAAAAAGAAGAACTTTATGGCGCAGTAAGTCGGTATAACAAATATTTATTAATGAAATAAAACTTACATCGTTATCAAGGGTCATGTGATTGCATTTGCGACGGGGGTGTATATATAGCGGACAACCTCAATAGGACACCCAATCAGCTTCCATTCATCGGCTAAGTACCGCTTACAATCTCAGGGCGGCGTCATCTTTTAATAGTAGGAGCACACAGGCCAAGTACTATAGGCAAATAGATGAAGTACTAAATACAAAAACCAACCAATCGGCCTCTGTTAAACAGCTATATTCCACCCACCATAACAGAGCGGCGCCAACTTTTGGATAGTATAGGCACACAAGCCTACTACTATAGGTAATAATATAGCGTACTTGTTACAAGTGCCAATTAAATAGATGAGTGGGCTGGAATATGGATATAGGTCTATGAGGTATAGTCCCCTATTAAATTGACCTAAACATACATAGCCAGCAAATGTATTATTAAAATAAAAACAAAGTGTAGAATTACAATATAAATATAACCAAAGAATGTATACCATAATCAAGCAATATAAAATTAAGAATTAAATTATTAAAAAATACCTTATGTGAATAAAATAAGCCTGACCATACTGTATATTTTATAATGTTTATTTATATTTAAGGTGTACCTACCAACTTCTTTTATATTAAAATATCCTATTAAAATCAATAAATTAGTATAAATAATAAAGATAATCCTTATACTTATGAGTTTTTGATCTATATTAAATTGAAATAACTATATATTATACATAGAGGATTTGATCATATAATTAATGGTCATAAACTATAAATAAATTACTTTATGAATAAATAATTAATTAATTAAAAGGACTGGGATAGGAATATATGGAATACAATTTATTAAGATAAAAAAATATTTTTTTTTTTTTATTTTTTTTTTTTTAATTTATCCGGGTACTTAGGCAGAGAATGAATATTATTTTTTAAAATTGTTTTATAAATTTACAACTAATAATTAGATATAAAGCTATTTAAATCGATATTAATATTGAGGCCTAAAGGTTGCAAGGTATTTAAAGGGTAAATCCACTCCTTCTCGTTCATGGAGACATCCTCTCCAACTTGAAGCAAAAATCAGTGAATTAAAAACCAACCTGGAACCATTTAAGGATACACCCGAATTTCTAGAGAAAACTACACAAACGCAAACGTTTTTGGAAAAGGTGGACAGGGACACTAGAAATAAAAAAAAATGAAAAAATACCAGAGAGATCTAAAAGATTACAAAGAATCCAAAGTCTACAAGTGACAAGACGTTCCTGCAGAACAAGTTATTAACTCCACCCAGTCTTCCCCGATTAGGACGACTGGATTGGAAAGGTTCATTAACCCTGACTATACACCTATTGGAGGTACACCAGGATTTGATCTTGAGGGACCACAAGATACCTCTGTATATAGGGCTAATAACACATGAGATACTCCCTATCGTACCAGATCAAACTCCGAATTTTATTATGACATACCTACCTACAACAGCTATTCCCCTCTAGCACAACCCCCATATCATTATCAACAACCGGCGGATTTTCAGAGGAAGGGGCGGGGTGAGCTTCCAAACCAAAGAGGGAGAGGTTCTGGTTACCCACCTTGGGCACCGAGAGGACACAGAGGGGGAAGGAGGGGCCGATCTGGTCATCGGGGGAGAGGTTCCCAGAATTGGTGTAGACCCCCCTCATTATACTCCAGACCCCGCAGGATCTCAGTGGGAAACCTACCCTCATCAGGGAACATGGGAACCCCCCCAGAGGAATGGACCTCTTCAAGGAAACCCTGAAAATTAAGGAGAGGATGTAGAGGGGGCAGAAAGATCAAAAATAAAAATAAAATGGGAGCACTAGGCAGTGGAATTTTTAATTTGAGTGACGCCACCTTTACAAAGAATGAACATAGAATTTTGGATCTTGGCCTTAAGTTTGCACCCGATAAGGGTGTGGATAAATTCCACACTTTTATTGATGTGGAGAAATATATAAGAAAACTAAAAATAAAAAAATTCTTCACAGAAAAGCCACCAAATGGGGCTAATCCTGCTAATAATTTTGAAAATAGCGGGCTTCGCAATAACTCTACATTTAATCCCCCTACCGCTTCCAACCACCATTTGGAAGTCTTTAAAAATATGGTAGAGGAGTTCGGAAAATAAAACCAAATTATCAATCTGTCAAAAAGATTTTGACAAAGGGATAAAAGAGTTAGAATTGAGGAAGGACATAGTCATACGCCCGGCCGATAAAGGCGTCGGAATTGTTATTTTGAAGAAAAGTGACTATTTCAAAGAATTGGATAGGTTCGTGGGTGACGCAGTTACTTTTAAAAAAACTTAAACATAATCGCACAGAGAAAAAAAGTTTACCAAAAAATGTTAAAAATATTAGATTTTATTTATATACAAAATACACATGGTGAAGATTAAAAACAAAAGCAAGCAAGGAACATATGTATTGTGTAAGAACCAACCACAAAGTCCATAGTCGATACCTGACGCGTTTCGAAGTGACTGGGCAACTTCTTCATCAGGGGTGGTTTTCTGTTGGTATTAAATATAGTGATAAAGCCACACATATAAATACTTAATAGTTGTCAAAAAACAATACTGTGAAATATACTTCTATGTTATATAATAGACTAAACAATATCAAACTCACATGGTTTACTGCACATGGATATTGAATGCTTGCTAGAATTAAAATCAAAACAGGATTGATTGGAGCCTGACTGGTGCTGTACGGCCTGAGAAGAGACCAGATGGAAGTAGATATTCGCCAGATGGTTATCTGATTGTGTGTCCCCTAGATCAGTGGTCCTCAACTCCGGTCCTCAGGGCCCACTAACAGGCCAGATTTTAAGTATTACATTGGGGAGATGCAGACTAGAGTACTGCTATCACTAAGCAGCAAATGCTTTCACCTGGGATGTATTTCAGTTATCTTGCAAATCTGGCCTGTTAGTGGGCCCTGTAGGCCAGGGTTGAGGACCACTGCCCTAGATTAAGGACAGCTGGAGTCCGAAGTGGCTGAACAACTCACTGAGAAAGAGCCATCAAGGACTAGAATAAAACAAATAGAAGATAAAAGAGCATGCTTTTCACTTACTAAAGATTGAAAATGATAAAAAAAAATTAAAGGGCTGAGAAATATGACATTAAATGTTGTATTGATACCAATGATATGATGGACACTACAAACATTGGTTCAATAAGATTAAGACTAGACAGCTGAAAGATGTGGCATTGAATGTTTTATTAATTAATGCCAAAACATCCAAATTATAGTATTTGGCTGAGACAAGGAGTAATATTCCCTATTTAAGTGAAGGAAATGATCCTAAGTGGATGTGCAAAAATAATGTCATTGTCAAATAAATTGTCTAGAGGGGCAGAGACAACAAAGCCAAATTGTGCAAAAAAGATGTAGGATGAACGCTTACCTTATTGAAATAGCAACAGAGAGAGATTGTGAGGTGTGTAAATGTCGGGATTCGAACCCGTGACCAGCCACATCCCAGGCGGTAGCTCTGCTTACTAGGCTACCGTCCTTTCTGGACATCCCTCCCTGGACATTCCTCCCTGAAGCCTATTATTTCAACCTTAGTCTTGCCAAGCCTTGCTCATCACCCTTGATTCCCCACACCTGGTACTTCCCTATATAAGTCCAGCCCCTTGCACTCCAGCTTGCTGATTATTGAGCTCCTGAGCCTTGATCAAGCTTCTCCTCACCTGCTGCTCTTGTCTACTACCACAAATCCACTGCTGACAAGGAATTGACTACCGACTACTCTTCTGCTTTGTAAAAGAAAAGGAATTGGCAGCACTCCAGGTTGAGTCAAAATCCAGATTTATTGACTGGACATCCAAATTATGACAATCGTGACAAGGTAGACGCGTTTCACACACTGACAGTGTGCTTAATCATTTGGTAATGATTAAGCACACAGTCAGTGTGTGAAACGCGTCTACCTTGTCACGATTGTCATAATTTGGATGTCCAGTCAATAAATCTGGATTTTGACTCAACCTGGAGTGCTGCCAATTCCTTTTCTTTTATCAAGTTTTCACGGAGGCGAGCCGGGGCATGCACCCGGTGGAGTCATCAGGCAATTACACCACCTTGAGTAGTGAGTCCTTGTCTGTTCAATTACTCTTCTGCTTTGTCACTACCTATTTGAACTGCTACCTCTGTTGCCAAACCGGATTGTCTGATGACGCTTACTGCTGCCCGCCCCGAACCTCTGGCTCGTCTGACTTCTCTCTGGTTATCCCTTGTCTGCACCTCCGCCTCCAGACCGAACCTGCACTCTGCCTGGCTGGGTGATCCTGAGGACCGCGACCTGGTGTTAGCTTGCAGCGCAGTCTATCCCCACCATCAGGGGTTCTAGTGAAAACCAGCTAGCACTCCGTTTCCGCACCTCAGGTGAACCCGTGTCCTCATCAGAATATTACCTGGTGTCCATCCGGTATCCAGCACTGCTACCACCGTAGTCAACCCGGATTGTCTGACCACGCCTCTGCCAGACTTCCTGCACCTACTACCTGCCTGCGGTCCTTGCCACTGGGCTCCACTCCTACCTCCGGCCAGAAGTCCTCTGACTCAGGTGAGCCTGTAGGATTGTTACAGTAAAACACCAAGCTCCTGAACGGTAGACTGCGCAAATGAATGCTGACAGGAGCTCGGCTAAATACTACCTGCTGGAGTAAACTTGATTAGATGGATGGCACTCAGCTGTCATCTGCCGCGGACTCCCTGGATCACAGGTGCCGGGCGCATCCTCGCTAAAGCCATACACGCCCGTGTGTGTGACATCGTGAAGGCGCGGCCGGCGCTTGTTTTCCACCTGCACGGAGAATGCTCCGTCGGCGTGGAACGCAGGCGGGGCTCCACTGTCCTTCTTCGACATTGCAGAAGAGATGTCAGATAGAAAACAACAGATGCTCAATGTAGGTGGCGCCTCTTACCGTGCCGGGCTGGCCAAAACAGGGACACACAAAATGAATGGGCAGTAAGTGTATATCAATGGAAACTTTTAAATTGTATAGCGAAAATTCTATTATGAGGAGAACCTCAATCTTGCTAAAACATTTAGTGAGTGAACTATGGTCACTAATACATGTACTCACTATTTTGTAAATCAATATAAATTAACAAAATCAACAGAATGAGATCCCATATGGGTATCCCAGGGCATACAATATAGAGACCAAATTAGCACCAGTCATGATTCCAATACCTGTAAATCAAGGGACAGTTTTTAAAGGAGATCAAACCAAAAATGATTACAAAAGAAACAAGTCCAACTAAGGGGGATGAAGGGACATGAGGGCAGGGGATTATTTCTCCATATCCCCCGAATTAAAACCCTCAAGAAAGGGTTTGAAAGAAATTACATCATTGAGGCCTGGGGGCTCAGTGGCTCTCAATGAGTAAATCCACCTCAGTTCCACCTGCAGGAGACATTTATTCCAGTCTCCGCCTCTGGAACTGGGGTGGATACGATCCAAAATAAGAAATTTAGGTTTGGGAAATTTACCTGCATGCACTAAGCTAACATGACGGCCAAGTGGTAATTCAGGGTCACAAGACTTCATGCTTTTTATATGCCGATAGGCCCGCCTCCAGAACTCTACTTTTGTTTTTCCAACATAAAAACAGCCACAGTCACAGAGCAGTAAATAAACCACTCCGTGAGTGCGGCAGTTGGCGAAATGTTTGGCTATAAATTTTTGGCCGTTTGGTAAAATAGGATTTTTTTGTGTGTACATGTACCTGCAATAGTTGCAAGTACCGCACATATATGTGCCTTTGCACTTACAGGAATCATGTACAATGTTGCCCCTGTATTCACTTTGTACTAGCTTGTCTCTAAGTGCAGGTGCTCGCCTGAAAGTGAATTGAGGTATTTGTGGTATATGGGGTACAAGAATTGGGTCTAATGCCAATAAGTGCCAGTATTTAGTCACAATCTTACGAATGTTGAAATGTTGGTCAGAATATTTGGTAATAATTCTGAGGGTATTATCCTCTTTCCAAGTCTTAGGGAGCAGAAGCTGGTGTCTACTGCTGTTAAGGGCCTTCCTGTAAAATCTTTTTAAAGCGTTTCTAGAGTAACCTCTTAATAAGAGTCTGTCGCGTAAATCATTCGCTGCTTCTTATAAAGTTTGCAAATCCGTACAGTTCTGTCTCAGTCGTAAGTATTGGCCGAATGGAATTGAACGCACTAGGGGTTCCGGATGGAAGCTGGAGGCATGGAGGATGGCGTTGCCCGCAGTGGGCTTGCAGTAAAGACCACTGTTGTGTTGTGTTAGCCTGTTGATGGGGTGTGGAAGGTTTAAAGAGGGAATAATCCAACCAAAAGGTTACAAAAATGAGTCAAGAAAGTAAAAGAAAACGATATATTGACTAAAAAAGAAGCAAGATATCCGGTACCTGATGCTCCCCGGTTACCTACCATCTATCAATTACCAAAGATACATAAAAGGAGGATTGGCCCTCCTGGTAGGCCCATTATAAGCGGGATAGGGCCCATATTCTCCAGGATAGGAGAGTATATAGACCACTTTTTACAGCCTCTCGTATCTACATATCCATCCCATTTAAGAGACACCAAACAATTGATGAATATCTTAGAAGATCTTACAGTACAGGACGACACGTTTATGGTCACTATTGAGTCTCTGTACACGAGCCTGAAACAAAAGGATGTTATGCTCAACACTATTGCTGCCCTAAATAAAAAAAACCAGTATGAGGAACCTCCAAAGGAAATTTATTTGTGACTCGCTAGAACTAGCGATGAACAATAATTTTTTTGGCATCAAGGCTTTTACTACAATCAGGTTAAAGGGGTAGCTATGGGCGCAAAGTACGCACCCAGTGTGGCTAACATCCTTCTAGGTGAATGGGAGGAAGAGACCATATTTTCCAGACCAGATGAGTCATTATTGTTATATAAAAGGTACATCGATGACCTCCTGGTTCTTGGAATGGGACAGAGTCCTCATTAAAAGAATTTATTGAAAGAATCATTCGGAATCAGTATGTTCTAGTCTTTACCGCTACATGGAGCAAACAAGAGGTGCACTTTCTTGATGTTACCCTGTAAAAAAGAGGGAACATCACCAAGACTTTCTTCAAAGAGACTGACAAAAACAGTTTTATACCCACCAGAAGCTGTCACCACCCTCAATGGCTGGGCGCCATTCCCAAAGGGCAATTTTTGCGCATTTGTCGCAATTGCAAAGGGACGATGATCATGATGTTCGGTCCAATATCCTTCTTAACAGGTTTATCGAAAAAGGCTATAACCAAGATATAATACAAAAAATAAGGGAAAATGTTAAGAAAATACCCAGGAAAGATTTATTACGGGAGAAAGACAAGAAAAACTATAGAAAAGGCAAATTTGCCTTTCTCACCAATTTTAACCGGAATTATAGGCAAGCTGAAGCCATATTCCGGAAATACTGGCCCATTTTAAAGAAAGATAAGACCCTTAATACCATTCTCCCGGATAAACCTCGTTTTATTTATCGGAAAGCCCAAAATTTGAGACATTACTTGGCCCCGAATGTACCGAATCCTCCTAGAAAGATGGTGACTTTCTTGGACCAAAAAGGCTTTTATACTTGCAAAAGATGTAAAGTATGCAGAACTGTCAGTAACTAGAAAAAAATACCACAATTCAAATCGTATAGTAATGGCCAAATTTACAATATCAAAAAGTTTATATCCTGCCACTCCACCCATGTGACATACCTCTTGTCTTGTCCATGTGGGCCTCATTGGCGAGGACCACTCGCCAATTGAAAACACAAATAAATGAGCACATTAACATAGTTACATAGTTACATAGTTACATAGTTACATAGTAGGTGAGGTTGAATAAAGACAATAGTCCATCCAGTTCAACCTGTGTAGGTGTGTGTGGCTGTAATCATCTCTCATACCCCTGAATGTTCTGATCCTTGAGATGCACATCCAATAGTCTTTTGAAAGCCACCATACTACCCGCAGAAACCACCTCTAGTGGTAGAGAATTCCACAATCTTGTATTAACAATATAGTAAAAATTTTTTCCCGAAACACAGCCTTTCAAACCATTTCCGTTTGTTCCACGATCAGAACCCACGAGGTTTGACTGTATGTGGGATCGAAAAAATTGAGCCCCATTGGAGATGAGGGAATCTGACACAGAAGGTCTCCATGAACGAGACAGAGTGGATTTACCGTTTAAATACCTTGCAACCTTTAGGCCTCAATATCGATATCGATTGAAATTGCTTTATATCTAATTATTAATTGTAAATTTATAAAACAATTTAAAAAAATAATATTCATTCTCTGCCTAAGTACCCTGATACATTTTTAAACAAAACACTTTTTTTTTTAATTTTTTTATCTTTTTAATACATTTTATTCCATATATTCCTATCCCAGTCCTTTTAATTAATTAATTAATTATTTATTCATAAAGTAATTCATTTATATTTTATGACCATTAATTGTATTATCAAATCCTCTATGTATAATATATAGTTATTTCAATTTAATATAGATCAAAAACTCATAAGTATGAGGATTGTCTTTATTATTTATACTAATTTATTGATTTTAATAGGATATTTTAATATAAAAGAAGTTGGTAGGTACACCTTAAATATAAATAAACATTATAAAATATACAGTATGGTCAGGCTTATTTTATTCACATAAGGTATTTTTTAATAATTTAATTCTTAGTTTTATATTGTCTGATTGTGGTATACATTCTTTGGTTATATTTATGTTGTAATTCTACACTTTGTTTTTATTTTAATAATACATTTGCTGGCTATGTATGTTTAGGTCAATTTAATAGGGAACTATACCTCATAGACCTATATCCCATATTCCAGCCCACTCATCTATTTAATTGGCACTTGTAACAAGTACGCTATATTATTACCTATAGTAGTAGGTTTGTGTGCCTATACTACCCAAAAGATGGCGCCACTCTGTTATGGTGGGCGGAATATAGCTGTTTAACAGAGGCCGATTGGTTGGTTTTTGTACAGTATTTAGTACTTCATCTATTTGCCTATAGTACTTGGCCTGTGTGCTTCTACTATTAAAAGATGGCGCCGCTCCGAGATTGTAGGCGGTACTTAGCCGGTGAATGGAAGCTGATTGGATGTTCTATTGAGGTTGTCCACTATATATACCCCCGTCGCGAATGCAATCACATGACCCTTGATAACGTCAGCGATGTGCTGACGAAACAGCTCGGGACGTTTGATAGCATTACGCCTAGCCACGCAATTTCCGGCTCCGGAGTGGAACGCAAGCTGGAACGCGGAAGTGCGTTCACCCGGTGTTCGGTACTGGATTGTGTCTGATCTGCTCTGAGAAAGAAAACCGTTTCTAAGTTTTATTTCATTAATAAATATTTGTTATACCGACTTACTGCACCATAAAGTTCTTCTTTTTCATTCATGCACTTTAACATTGGAGCAACATATCTGGTGTATACCATATGGTGACTGCTGTAAGATCTGGTCTGACGGATATAGTGGGAATTTACCAACCCTGTCTATACTTATGAGAAAGGTCCTTATTGACCCCTTATAACTTAGGGGTCCACCATATCTGGTAAGAAGCCCGACTCACTGGGTGACCTTGTGAATTTGGTGGAGGTTTCTTTCTGCTGGAAGAAGCACTATTTAGGACTCTTCAATATTTTATGTTGGATGATTTGCAGTGATCTATATACACTCTTTTGTTAGGACTATTTTTCACGAATATATTTATCACAATATTTTGTTATTCACACTCATGGGATATTGCTGTGTTTAACCCATATTCACTTGCATGTTTGAATAATTGTTATACATTTATTGTATGTGCACACAGATTCATTTATATCCATTTGCATATATCAATTGTTGCTTTCTATTTATTGTTTGTGGACACAGACTTATAGCACATGGTATTGCATTATTTATTTTGATTGGTTTGAGCGCAGCTATTATATTTCACTATATAATTTTATCATCATGGCACACACGGCATCACGCAAAAGGAGAAAAAAAAAAGTTATATAAGTTATATAATAAAATCAGCTATAACAGACCTTAAAAAAAAAAAAAAAAAATCTATAAGGAAGAATAGCGTGTAATTTTCAAATATGTGCACCAATATTTAAAAAATAGAATTAGCCTACTCCAATACTGGGCTCATAGTCTCGAGCCATTGTGACCAGATAGCATTAAACTTTCTCATACATACATACAAATATGTATGTTTTTCAAAAGAAATAGGCCTGTTTACATAAAAAATCCAGTCAGATAGAGTAGGAGGGTGTGAAGAGGTCCACTTAAGGGCAATTTGTCTATGGGCAATAAAAAGAGCACACAGAATCATAGTCAGCATAGATGGCATGTAAAAAGAGGAATCAAGGTAGCCCAGTAGATGTGGTAATGGTTCAACAGGAAGATTCACGTCCAGGAGCTCATTAGGTGTACTGACCACCTCTGTTTAGTATCTCTGGAGTTAAGGACACCACTACAGAAGGTGAAAAAGGGTGTCCTGATTACCACACCAGTTGAGGTTGCTTTTACAATTCTAACCAGAACAGGGGTGGGAGAAAAAGATACTGCATCTGAGGGAAATTGGGCTTGTAACACATGCCCCAGTTGGAGAAAACCACCTAAGATGGAGGGGAAATTCTATTCTCAGCTGCCCATATATTTTAAGAGAACCGTTATCATAATTGGGCAAAAGTAGAAATCCCGGCTTTCTCCCATCTCTGAAAACCTTGAAGGATAGAGAGCTCGGAAGCCTTTCATTTCCAGTGCCCCTTCCAGGACATATAGTGGTGGGAGGCACCTAAGCACATAAGAAAATAAATAATAGGAGGGAGGTCAGAATCCCACCCTGCAAAATGCTATACCTGAACAGCAAGAAAATATATCCTCGGATTAGGTGCTGCTAGTCCCCCAGCATCTCTATGTACTGCCTTCCCCCAAAGGGCCGCTGAAATATGACTGTCCCCAAAGGTTGTCCTGACCTTGAAAGCCTCTGGACACCCTGGGTTTGGATATAATTCAAAGAAAGAATACAACTTCAAAAGACACCAGACTGTAGCAAAGCAAATACATAGTTTACTAAGAGAGAGGAGTATTAATGCAGACATCTTTCCAATTTCAAACTTTAGTTTTAGCAAGTATACTGAGGATATACAATGCAAGAGAAATCACAATAAATCAATGGTAATAACCAATAGGCCCTGGAAGAACCTATGACCCCAGGGATAAAATAAAGGAGAAAGACCTTTCTGTGTCAAACGGCTCCCTTATGATCCTGATGCCATGGGCCCAAAAAGGTAAACAGGACAAATGAGAAGACATAAAGAATGCAATACGTTAATTCTGAGTCAGAGTTCCCCTCAATGCACACAGAAGCTATCAACTGAGTCATTTATGTGGGGGAGGGGGGGGAGAAAAGTCCTTTTGGGGTAATGTTCAGAATCTTCAGCTAGGTAAACAAGGGCCCAGGGGGGTTGCTGTGCAATGGTGACAAGGCAATAGTCAATAGCAAATACAACGTTTCTCCTGCTAAAAGCTTTTGTGTATAGAGATGGGGTAAAGGTGTCTGCATGAAGTGTATTTTGTAAGATTTACCCTGGTTGGGCTTCTGCCCGCTCACCAATCCTGATGACACCAAGGCTCAAGGGAATAGGACGTCCCGTAAGAGGGCCTGCCCGTGCATCTGGCATCACAGGGATTCAGCTTGGTCTGTAATGGTGAAGACAAGAGTGACCCCAGATAGTCGATCAGCCTCCAGGGAGCTGGAGATTTTGGATCTGCCTGCAGTTGTATGGCTCACTCGATGAAGATCTGAAGAGCTGAAGGTTATGGTCACAAGAGGAAGAGCTCCTCCCCTGACCAGGCTATTTATGTCTTACCAAGCATTCTTCTCTCTCCAGTCAGCTGGAACTTGTAGTCTGCAGCAACACTGGCTCCATGGGAATTCCAGCTCTTCGGACCACATATCCCATGATCCCCCTGCTTTTAGAAGGGTTCTTTCTGCTTTCAGGAAATTATGTCACAATGTCCAGGCTGAACGTTAGAGGAAAACAAACTCAAAGCAATAAATAATGTCTCACGATGACACAGGCAGACTAGCCAGTGCCTGGCTACACCTAGAATATTATATTACCTCCAAATTTATACAAGGGGCCTTCTTTTACCAGATTAAATCCTAAATATGCAATTACTCTTGGTAAAAACCTGCAAGGGTATCCAAACAGGAGAATTATACAGAGAACACAGGAGCTGAAGCATCTATATCATCTTGAGTAGGTTAATACAATCTACTAAAGAAAGGGGTAGCTTGCTCCAATGTTTACTTTCCGGTTTGAAATGTAGACGATAATGGGGTAATATCTGAGATGAAGGCCTGAGAGGAAGACATAGTTGTACCCAAATTCTTTATAGAGGACACAACCTTAAGATGAGACAATGTGGAGGGTAGGGAGACTGGCAAAGGGTCTAATGGCAGTAACATGGATTGTTCCCAACTAATACCAAGCCCTAAAAAGTCTTCAAATTCGTCAACATATTTAATCACTGCTAGAAGAGATGGCCAAATATTGTCTGCATACAACTCAAGCTTCTCCTCCAGGGTACCTCTAACCAAACCTGTAATATTGGATGCAGTCCACAAGAGAAAGGCCAAGGGCTCAATGGCAGTGGCAAAAAGCAGAGGATACAACAGGGCTTTCCTACCTAGTGCCCTAAAAAACAGTCTGAAAGGGGAAACTGAAGGCCAATAACCCTAATTGATGCCTGAGGAGCAGTATACAACAAGCAGACCCATTTAGAAAAGCTGGAGCCAAAACCAAATTTTTCATCGGTGGCCCATAAGTTTAACTACTCAACATTATCAAAGGCCTTGATGGCATCTAACTCCAAAATGGCGCAATTCATTTGATTTGAAACCGGCGCCTGCATGTTCAAATAGGCCCACCTGATGTTAACATGTTGGGCATAAAGCCTGATCATAGTTACATATAGTTACATAGTTAGTGAGCTTGAAAAAAGACATCAGTCCATCCAGTTAAACCTATGATGTGTGTGTGTGTGTGTGTTTGATGTTAACATACATTGTATACCCTTTTATGTTGTGGTCTTTAAGGTGCCCCTCTAATAGTTTTTTTGAAACTATCGATGCTCCCCGCTAATACAACTGCTTGTGAAAGAGAATTCCACATCCCCACTACTCTGACCGTAAAGAACCCCCTACGTATTTTAAGGTTAAACCATTTTTCCTCTAGTTTTAGTGAGTGGCCATGTGTCCTATTGTATTCCCTTTCTCTGAAAACTTTGTTCCTTATGCTAGGGTCACCAGTACAGTATTTGTACATTAATATCATATCCCCTCTCAAGTGTCTCTTCTCCAGAGAGAATAAGTTCAATGCTTGTAGTCTTTCCTCATAGCTGAGATCCTCCATTCCCCTAATTATTTTTGTTGCCCTTCTCTGGAGTCCAGTTTCCAGTTCTAGCACTTCCTTTCTGAGGAACGGTGCCCAGAACTGGACAGCATACTCCAGATGTGGCCGAACCAGAGTCTTGTAAAGTGGGAGAATAATCTCTTTATTTCTGGAGTGAATCCCCTTTTGTATACATGCCAGTATTCTGTTGGCTTTGCTTGCAGCGGCTTGGCATTGCATGCCACTGCCAAGCTTGTTGTCCACTAGGACCCTCAGGTCCTTTTCCATCTTGGATTCACTCAGAGGTTCCCCCCCTAGCGAGTAGCTTGCGTTCGTGTTTCTGACGCTCCAGGTGCATTACCTTACATTTTTCAACATTAAACCTCATCTGCCATGTAGTTGCCCAACCCACTATTTTGTTCAGGTCTGCTTGTAAGGTTTCTACATCCTGCATAGAAGTTAGTATCATCCGCAAATACCGAGATTGTGCTAGATATCCCCTCCTCTAGATAATTTATGAATAAATTAAACAGGATTGGTCCAAAGACAGATCCTCGGGGGGCCCTACTTTCCACACCCACCCAATCTGAGTACTCCCCATTTATCACCACCCTCTGGACTCTCCCCTGGAGCCAGTTCTCTATCCAGGTACTCACCCTATGGTCTATACCTACGTACCTTAGTTTGTACAGTAAGCGTTTGTGGGCAACTGTGTCAAATGCCTTTGCAAAATCCAGATACACCACATCCACAGGCCTTCCTTTATCTAGATGGTAGCTCCTCACTTCTTCATAGAAGGTTAATAGATTGGTCTGGCAAGAACGATTTTTCATGAATCCATGCTGATTACTACTAATAATACCATTTTCATTACTAAAGTCTTGTATATAGTTCCTTAACATCCCCTCCAAAATCTTGCAGACTACTGATGTTAGGCTGACCAGTCTAATAGTTACCCGGGATATATCTCGGCCCTTTTTTAACCACTTTAGCCCCAGCCCTATTTCGGACACTTTTTGTTCACAAGTTAAAACCAGTATTTTTTCCTAGAAAACTACTTAGAACCCCCAAACATTATATATATTTTTTTAGCAAAGACTCTGGAGAATAAAATGTCGGTCATTGCAAAATTTTTTGTCACGCGGTATTTGCGCAGCGGTCTTTAAAACGCCATTTTTTTGGAAAAAATTTGAAAAATCACATTTCACTGCATTTAAAAAATACTAAACAGTAAAGTTAGCCCATTTTTTTTGTATATTGTGAAAGATGATGTCACGCCGAGTAAATAGATACCAAACATGTTACGGTTTAAAATTGCGCCCCCCCGTGGGATGGCGACAAACTACGGTCAATAGAGATCTCAATCTGCGACGCTTTAAATTTATTTAACGGTTACCAGTTTAGAGTTAGAGTGTAGCTCTTTTTTTTTAATTATTGCCCACGCTCTGGCGATCGCGGCGATACCTCACATGTGTGGTTTGAACAGCGATTTCATTTGCGGCTCGACTTGCGTATACGTTTTTTTTTGTGCGCGAGCTAACGGTGACGGGGACGGCTAAATTTTTTTTTTTTTTTTTTTTTCCTATTTATTTTTTCTTTTTTTTTAAACTTTATTACAGGTTTTTAAAAAAAAAAAAATCTGATCACTTTTATTGCTGTCACAAGCAATGTAAACATCCCTGGTGACAGCAATATGTCGTGACAGGTACTCTTTATGGAGGGATCGAGGGTCTAAAAGACCCTAGACCCCTCCACTACACTTACCTGTATGCAAAACGCCGAAAACGGCATTTTTGCATACAGCCGTTTTTCAAATCTGCCGCCTTTTGCAGCACAGTAACCCGGACGTGACGTCATGGACGCCGCCTCCGGGTTACGTCATCGGAGACCCGATCGATGCCGTTTCCGGCATTCATCGGGACTCCATCCAGCCGGCGGACGTGCCGGCTGGGTGCTCGGGGCTCCCGGTGGGACGGTAGCCCCGAGCAAAGCCGCGGAAGGCGGCGGGAGGGGGGGGACGTCCCCTCCCGCCCCCCCGGGTAACGATCGAGCGGCTCCCGAGCCGCATCGATCGTTACCGACGGAAAGCCGACCGTCGGCTTCAAACAACGGTACCGGGATGATGCCTCTAGCTAGAGGCATCATCCCGGTATAACCCCGCAAAGTCTGATGACGTAGAGGTTACGTGACTGGTACTAAAGTGGTTAAATATTGGTACCACGTTGGCTTTTTTCCAATCAGCTGGCACCATTCCCGTCTGTAGACTATCCGTTAAGATCAAGAATAACGGTATGGCTATCACCTGGCTGAGTTCTTTAAGAACCCTTGGGTGCAAGCCATCTGGCCCCGGTGATTTATTTATGCTAAGTTTCTCTAGTTTAGTTCTAAGTCTATCTTCTGTTAACCATGGGGTTACTTCCTGAGGTGTATTATTTAGATTAGCATTACAAGCTGGGTTTTTGAAGACTAAAGAGAAGAAATTATTTAGCACTTTTCCTTTCCCTCTGTGACCAGATCCCCTTCATTGTCTTTTGTCGGGCCAATGTGTTCGGGTCTCGCTTTCTTACTATTTATTTTACTTAAAGAATTTCTTGGGGTTTTTTTTCTCTTTTCCGCTATATGTCTCTCGTGTTCTATTTTAGCCACCTTGATTTTTGATCAGTGTGAATAATATGTACAGTATAATGACCTTTTTTAGCCTTTTGGCATATACCTTAGCAAGTATTTTCACATCTACAGATTGGGAAATCGGTCTAAAACATTCAATGTATAAAGGGTCTTTGTTTTCTTAGGTATCACTACTATGACCACTTCACCCATTGAGTCTGGAAATCAACGTGCAGAAAAACCTGTTTTTTTGTAAGAACTTAACATAAAATCCTTTTCTCTGAAGTTCATCGACAGACGCAGCTCTGCTTAATCATAGTCTATAGAGTTATGCTCCTCCCACTAGGGATAGGCACTAGGCAGAAAGAAACGCCTATAGGGGCTGTCCCAGCAGGCATAACCCCTCAGGCTCTGCTATACTCAAACAGTTGAGTTGCAAGCAGTGACAGAAAAAGACCCCATAACTCAAAAGTAGAGGGGCAGGTGCTGCATCTGTCGATGAACATCAGAGAAAAGGATTTTACGGTAAGTTCTTGCAAAAAAACAGTTTTCTCTATCGTTCATCGCAGCTCTGCTTAATCATAGACTATAGGGATGTCCCAAAGCAGTAAGAGCCATGAGGGGTGGGAACAAGACAGGAACAAAAAAACCTGAATGCCCCAATGGCGAAACGTAGCCAACCAACGGCCAAAACCAATGGACACTATTCTGTACTCCTACTTCTGGACCTTTCTGCTGCCTTTGATACGGTTGACCATCCCCTCCTCCTCAAAAAACTCCATGCCTTTGGTCTCCGTGACTGTACTCTTCACTGGTTATCTTCTTACTTATCTAACCGCACCTTTAGCGTTATGTACAATTCTACTTCCTCCTCTCCTCTTCCCTTCTCTGTTGGAGTCCCCCAAGGCTCTGTTCTTGGACCCCTCCTATTTTCAATCTATACCTCCTCTCTAGGTCAGTTGAATGCTGCCGCCAGACTCATCCACCTCACCGCCGCTCCTCTCTGTCAAGCCCTCCACTGGCTTCCACTCACCCCACGAATTAAATTCAAAATACTTACAACATCTTACAAAGCAATCCACAGCCTAGCCCCCAGCTACATCACCAGCCTCATCTCAAAATACCAACCTAATCGCTCTCTTCATTCTTCTCAAAACCTCCTGCTCTCTAGCTCACTCATCACCTCCTCCCATGCTCGCCTCCAGGACTTTTCCAGAGCCTCTCCAATCCTATGGAACTCCTTACCCTTATCTGTTCGATTATCCCCCACTCTATTAGCTTTTAGGCGATCTCTGAAAACCCTCCTCTTCAGAGAAGCCTATCCTACCAACCCCTAACAAATGTACCTCCTTTTTCTCCATCAACCCATCCCCCACAGTTATTGCCTTTTGTTTCACTTGACCCTCCCTTCTAGATTGTAAGCTCTAACGAGCAGGGCCCTCTAGTTCCTCCTGTTTTGAACTGTATTGTCTTCCTTCACATTGTAAAGCGCTGCGCAAACTGTTGGTACTATATAAATCCTGTATAATAATAATAATAATAACCAGGTAAAACAGAGCTCAACTGGAGCACCTCCCAAACAACGAACCCTCAAAGAGAAACCAAAAAAGGGAATTCTCTCTTTAACTGTAGCCTGTAAAACCTTGCGGCCAAAGGAAGCATCCGCTGATGCCAGCACATCTACCTTGTAGAATTTAGTAAAGGTATGCACAGATGACCAAATTGCCACCTTGCAAACTTGTAGCACTGACGCCTGATGGTGAAAAGCCCAAGAGGCACTCAGCGCTCTAGTAGAATGCGCCTTCACCGGAAAGGGAGGAATCTGACCCTTCAGTGAATAGGCCTGTATCACCGTCTGTCTGATCCATCTGGAAATGGTTGCAGCAGATGCAGCCAGTCCCTTACGAGGTACATCCGTAAGGACAAAAAGAGCGTCCAATTTTTTGAAGGACGCAGTGGTCTCTAATTAAACCCTGATAGCCTGGACCACATCCAAAGAATGTAAGGCATACTCCTTAGGATGCTGAGGATTAGGACAAAGGGAAGGCAGTACAATATCTTAGGTTAAATGAAAATCAGAAACCACCTTAGGAAGGAAAGACTGATTAGGGCGAAGTACCACCTTATCTCTGTGAACCAATTCAGATACCCTGCTACCGAAAGATCCAGTAAGCGGGGAAAATTAAAACAGCGGGAGGGTCATCTCTCCCGCCATCCATAAAAGTGATCCCGTGGCGAATCGGCTGCTGGGACCACTTGTATGTGAAAGAAGATCGCCCATCCTGACAGAAAATATTTAACGTCAAATTACCAACGTAAAACTGCGGCGTGTGGTTCGAAAGTGGTTAAATACTACTAAAAGAAGCTCTATCTGTGTGAAAAAAAATGATAAAAATTTTATTTGGTTACACTGTTGCATGACCGAGCAATTTTCAATCAAAGTGTCCGAGCACTGAAAGCTGAAAATTGGCCTGGGTAGGAAGGGAGTGAAAATGCCCAGTATTTAGGTGATTAAGATCTCTTCTCCACTCTGGAGACCTTTAGCAGGTATAAGAAGTGGAGCGCAGTTGGTATCACTACGCATGGTATGGGAGCCAGCACCGGCAAGGAGGCATCGGCTTATGTGGCATTTGCTCTCTACTAGATTTCCAACTTTGCTCCAACCGCGATCTACCTGTCACCTGGCCACGATATACAGGTTACTGACCCCAGCAAAATATATCAGACACCCATGACAAATTACTTATCATCCAGCCTTCCTCACAACAATGTAGCCTAGAACTTGGATGTTTCTCTTTTCCCCCCTCATTCTTTTCTACTTCCCACATTGAGTTCAAGCTGCAGCAGAAGCAAGAGTAGCCCTGAATCACTGGAAATGTGAGTAACATTAGAAACACACTGTTACTTTGCCTTGAGCCCTGTTGCAGGTAAGACAATTTGCATACATATTTTTATATTTTTAAATCATATACAGTATTTATATATTTGCTTGGAGTTCTGAGTTCTCTTTATTAACAGTAAATATATATGCAAAAAAAGAGACCTCCTATATTTCATTACTGTAGCCCAGTCAGTGATTCTTCGCTCTCTTGCAGAACAAAGCTGACAGCAATAACTTCTATATACTGTATGACACATTTATTTGTTTTAACAGTTTTGAACAACAAACTGATGGAAATTGCAATGGAAAACAATTATAGCCACTGCAAGAATGTTTTTTCAATTTCCATGGCAAATTTAAACATTTGGTCACCTAAAACCAGCAAATGATTGAAAGCAATGGGTGTCAGATTGCTTTGGTTGAGCTCTAATGGAAATATCTAAAATGTACAAGTATATGGCCAGCATCAGGGATGAATTGAAAACCATATCTGTTGTCTACGCATGCTATGCAGCAATAAAAAAAAATAAAAAAATGCATGTAAGCTATTTGTTTTGAAATGCTGCCATCTAGTGGCTAAAGGTGTAACTAATTATATATATATATATATATATATATATATATATATATATATATATATGCATCTTTTGGACAGTTAAAAAAATGTATTTAAGCATCTGTAAAGAACAGTAATTAACTATTAGCACTAACTACTTTTATCTCATATAACATACTATGGATTTTTTTAACCATGAGTGTTCTGGTGCTTCTATGATTGTTGATCTAAGCCAATGCTGGTGTACTGTCCAACTGAATCCTATTTGAACGACCTCACAGGCAAGAGGTCCTGTATTAAAGAGGAAAATAATATCTGTAAGTGTTTCAAATTGTGCCCTTTTCTGCAAACACAGTGATGACAATGGTATTGCTCCACCTTTATCGGCCACAAATCCAATTAAACTAGTATGTCTAACAGTACTTCGATGCCCCCAGGAATGGGCAATATATTGGCGGAACTGGGATGCTGCCAGGACTCCCCAGAGGGAGAGCTCAAGTACCCTGAAAATATGATCTAGAATGTGGTTACTCAGAGATCCAAGGCTAGGTTCCAGGGAGGGACATTCTAAAGATATTCAGCTAAACTGGCTGTAGTAAGGGCTGAGTGTTCAGAAAGAAAGTCCATTAAGATAGAATCAAGGCAGGCAGCATTTATTATTATGTAGCAGAATTTCCAGGCATTGGGCCTGATGTGGGTCTGCCATGGTTACTGGAAGCGCCAGCCGCCCATTTAAGCTGAATACCCTAGTGTGAGATTTGAGACAATGAACAGTCCGGCATCTTTGTTTTGTTTTTTATATTTTGTATGAAGATGGGAGAAGGGAATGAGTGGGATACTCCTCTGGCTCAACTAGATACAAATTGGGACTCTTGAACAAAAATGCCTACTGACGCTGCCTTGACGTTGGCTGAATGCTGGTCAACGTCCGTTGGAGCTTATGAATCTGACTTGCTGTCTGTGAACTTGAGTGTGACTTCTGACACTTCTGGTTAGCTCAAAAGTCAAGCACTGTACTGAAGACTGACTCTTGACACTCTGGTTAGCTCAAAAGTCTAGCACTGTTCCCTCCAGTCCTTCCTGACTGAGGTAGCCTCTGTAAACTGCTTCTGCTGCAACTCTCAACACTGCACACTTTACACTTAACACTTCAGGGGCCAACCGCTGGCACCCCCTTTGCTTTTCAGGGTCCACACTGGCACCCCCTTTTACTCTTCAGGGTCAACACTTGCACCCCCTTTCCTTTTGCTCCTGCACTGGCTAGCTAGCTCCCGGATCCCTCTGACCTTCTCTGGAGTGGTCCCCTCTCACTAGGCAGACCCCCAGGGGCAGTTTGCAGTACTTACGACTGGGAATGCTTTCCTGAAACTTGACCCCTCTCAGCTCGGCTGGTCCTCGGCACACTGGATCCTCTCTGCAGCTCAGCTCAGCCCTCTGTCCCCTTAGGCCAGCCGCCTGGGACACCCGATTCCTCTTGACAGGAGGAGAGACAGCTGTGCTCTCCCTCCTGGGACTCTGTTTCCCACCAAAGACGCTGCGTCATGTGCTCCACTCAAACTTCTACCCACTCCCAGAATGCTGTGCGGCAGAATCTGCCTTTCTGGGGTAGATACAAGCCTGGGTGTGCCATTGGCCGGGCTTCCTCCACTGTCCAATGAGAGCCCTCATTGAGCACAGTGGGGAGACTGCCTAGTCTCAACAGCCACACCTGAGAAACATGACAACCTAGCTGAAAATCATGGCCCTGCTGATAAGCAGACAAGGCCTACTACACTTTACCTAGCACCTACCTTGTAGGGTGCTACATCTATTATTATTGGTATAGGCTTGGGTCAAGACAATCTGCATTCAGAGAGAGGTAGTCTGTTATCCAAAGCAAAGATTAGCAACAGTAAAGACCAGCAAGGCAAGGTATACAGATATACAGTATTGCACAAAATTGAGTACACCCCTCTCATTTTTGTAACTATTTTATTAAATCTTTTCACAACACTGAAGAAATGACACTTTGCTACAATGTAAAGTAGTGAGTATACAGCTTGTATAACAGTGTAAATGTGCTGCCCCCTCAAAATAACTCAACACACAGCCATTCATGTCTAAACCGCTGGCAACAAAAGTGAGTACACCCCTAACTGAAAATGTCCAAATTGGGCCCAATTGGCCATTTTCCCTCCCCGGTGTTATGTGACATGTTAATGTTACAAGGTCTCAGGTGTGAATGGGGAGCAGGTGTGTTAAATTTGGTGTTATCGCTCTCTCATCCTGGTCACTGGAAGTTCAGCATGGCACTTCATGGCAAAGAACTGTCTGAGTATCTGAAAAAAAGAATTGTTGCTCTACATAAAGATGGCATAGGCTATAAGAAGATTGTCAAGACCCTGAAACTGAGCTGCAGTACGGTGGCCAAGACCATACAGCGGTTTACCAGGACAGGTTCCACTCAGAACAGGCCTCGCCATGGTGGACCAAAAAAGTCGAGTGCAGGTGCTCAGCATTATATCCAGAGGTTGTCTTTGTGAAATAGACATTTGAGTGCTGCCAGCATTGCTGCAGAGATTGAAGGGGTGGGGGATCAGCCTGTCAGTGCTCAGACCATACTCCACACACTGCATCAAATTGGTATGCATGGCTGTTGTCCCAGAAGGAAGCCTCTTCTAAAGCTGATGCACAAGAAAGCCCATAAACAGTTTGCTGAAGACAAGCAGACTAGGGACATGGCTTACTGGAACCATGTCCTTGGTCTGATGAGACCAACATAAACCTATTTGGTTCAGATGGTGTCAAGCGTGTGTGGCGGGAACCAGGTGAAGAGTACAAAGACAAGTGTCTTACCCACAGTCAAGCATTGTGGTGAGAGTATCATGGTCTGGGGCTGCATGAATGCTGCCAACACTGAACCATGAATGCCAACATGTACTGTGACATACTGAAGCGGAGCATGATCTCCTCCCATTGAAGACTCGGCCGCGAGGCAGTATTCCAACATGAAAACGGCCCCAAACACACCTCCAAAACGACCACTGCCTTGCTAAAGAACCTGAGGGTAAAGGTGATGGACTGACCAAGCATGTCTCCAGACCTAGACCCTATTGAGCATCTGTGGGGCATTCTCAAATGGAAGGGGGAGGAGCGCAAGGTCTCTAACATCCACCAGCTACGTGATCTCATCATGGAGGAGTGGAAGAGGGCTCCAGTGGCAACATGTGAAGCTCTGGTGAACTCCATGCCCAAGAGGGTTAGGGCAGTGCTGGAAAATAATGGTGGCCACACAAAATATTGACACTTTTGGCTCAATTTGGACATTTTAACTTAGGGGTGTTGCCAGCGGTTTAGACATTAATGGCTGTGTTTTGAGTTATTTTGAGGGGACAGGAAATTTACACGGTTATACAAGCTGTACACCCACTACTTTACATTGTAGCAAAGTGTCATTTTCTCAGTGTTGTCACATGAAAAGATATAATAAAATATTTACAAAAATGTGAGGGGTGTGCTCACTTTTGTGAGATACTGTACAAGCCAGGGCAAGGCAGCTAAACGCTATCACATGCTCAGAGTTTTGGAACTGCATCTGTCAAGAGCACCTTCCAAACCAGGAGGAAGCATTTTACGGATTCTAGCACTGAACTTGTTACCCACCATACCAAGGCAAACCTGGTCCTGCTGAACATGCATGTGGAACAAACCAGAGACTACATCCTCCTGTCCCACACTGCTAGAATGTTGCAATGGTTCAGAGTGAAATTGTACACATCTGAAAAAAGGAACGAGGACAAGTAGGCCCAAGATCCTCATGCAAAAATAGAGGGGGAGACAGTGCCAGCAGATCAGCAGTATTTTATTGCTCAGTTCTCAATTTTAAAGGCAGTGGGGGAGAACTGCAGCTGGGATCGGTGCCGCAGCCATCTAGGTAAGTATATATTTTTTTTCATATATCCAAACTTCTTTTTTAAGATCAGGCCCAGATCATTGCAGCGCGGATTTCTGGAGATTTAGGATCCACCCAAACCTGTAACCAAAAATGATGAGCCGCTCTCTGCTAATGTGCTAATCAGATTACAGGAAATCACTAGTGGAAAGGAACACAAGGGGGACGCCAGCTAAGTGCATCATCAAAGGGCTCTTTACAATTAAAAAGCCAAATGCAAACTCACAGAAATAAAAAAATCAAGGAGCTTATCTGCAGCCATGCCACATAGGCCTGTCTATGATTTTTAATGGTTTGATAAAGGAACAACCAGCCCACCCCAGGTGTGACATGCTGCACTTAGCTGGTGCCCCATTGTGTTCCTCTTTTGTAATTTCAGAGATTTGTTGCTGTCTTAGGTGGAGCTGCCTACTGAAGTGCATCACCATTCCTATGGGATTTTGTGAACTTCTTATGAACCTTTTTTGAGCTACCTATGCTACACAAGCATATCTTTACATTTATCTAGAGGGGTAGAGGCTTACTCATGTGAATAGTGCATTAGCATTTGTTTACGCCACAATTTCAGTTGTTGTTTAAGGAAACCACTAGTGCATAACTAAATCTTCTGCAAGCTGTTTACAATGAAATGTAACCTAATCAGCAAGGGAATGTCCTCCTGTGTGGTATATATTCGGTGTGAGTTTGTTCAATAAAGGTCTCCAGATCTATACAAGCTAAGTTCTCGGCTAGTTTTGTATGGGGCGGCTACAATATCTGATATTTACTGTATGTTCAGACTGGAGGAAGCAGTATTCTGACGGAAGCCCACAAGCACAGTGTGGGTCGCTGTTCCGTTACAAGATGTTTTATAATTTAGTATTTTTTCTTAAATTTTCAGTGTTGATAACTTGCATTATGTGATCTATACCGGGCAGTTATGGAATAGATAGGTAAATGTAGGCAGGAGCATCATATTTAGGATATTACTATGCCCTAAAAGGTTTAGCCAAAGCCCCAACCAGGACGAGCACTTTTGTTTTCTTTTGGGAGTGAGAGCAGGGGGAGAAGATTGCATGTATATATTGAGATACATTCCTAGTTACCTGCACCCCTAAGTAGCGACATTCTGTCACCCAACATACCGAAGAGGGGCAGACAAGGGCAGACGTTTGATCATCCAAAGGAGAAAAGAACAGATTTGTTGATACTAATGTGCCAAAAGTATCAAATATCTCTCCAGGGCAGCCATGAGCAAAGGGCCCGCATTGTTTAGATACAGTTGGACATTGTCTGGATATAGGGACATTTTTTCCTCCAGTCTCCCAATCCACAACCCCCTAACCGCAGGGAACTCCCTGATTAAAATTGCCAGTGGCTTCAAGGCCAGGGCAAACAGACTAGGAGACAGGGGACATCCCTGACCTGTGCCTCTATGTAAAATTCCTTGGGCAAACTGTGCACAACGGGAGTCTTCCCACCCTTCAAACCCCTGCTAGCTACCTGAAACTCCTCCAAAGTTATATCTACCTCTAGCTGTCTCCTAGGAGAATCATTCAACATAGGAAAGGGAATGGTATCCAAGAACTCCTGTAGCTCAGCAGGGGAGATCTGAAGTCTAGAAGTATACAGCTCCTGAAAAAATTCAGAGAACCTAACATTAATCCCCTCAGGAGACATGACAAGTGAACCCTGTGCATTCAGAACGTCTGCTATATGAGCAGAGGCAACCTGTCCTTTGGCTAACCAGGCCAACAGCCAACTGTTCTTATCGCCGTATTCAAACACTCTTTGGTGTAACATAGATTTCTTAGTTTGCTCAATTCTATATACAGAGAGTTCTCTCAGCGCCTGCTGTCAGGTCTAGTAATTAACCCCAGTTGGAGACTCCACATACGCTGCCTCATACCTCACTGCCTCTGCCTCCAGTGCCTCCAACGAACATACAGCCTCCTTCTGGGCTGAAGAGAAATGGGAAACATACTTCCCCCTTAACTCCTAACCCCAGAGGCAAAAGCCAAATCAATGCGGGACCGAGCTTTAAATGCGGTTGGATGGCACATACTGTATATTCCTTACTATGGGGATGAAAGTGCCTGCCTCCAGACATTTGTTAACGTAAAAGTAGTTGCCCAATGCTGAAGATCAGCCAAGGTGCGGGCTGTGGAGTGGAGCCTGTTCATGTCCTGAGAAAGGACCATATTGAAATTCCCAAATAGGACAACCACAGTGGTGTCATATTCCAGCACAATATCATATAAAACTTGTACATTAGCAGAGGGAGGCAAATATAATCCCACCAATACTAGATGCTTGTCGTATACAAGAGCATGTAGGATCATATATCTGCCCTCTGGGTCTGTCCATACATCCAACAACTGGAACTGAATCTGCGGATTAGAATGCTAACTCCTCTAGCATAATTTGAATATGTGGAATGGTAATGAGCCAATGATCAGGTGGGTCGCTTTAAGACTGCATATATAAAGAAAGGACTGCTGAAGGAATTTATGTACTAGGGGTCGCTTAATAGCCGAGTTGACCCCGGACATTCCAGGAAGTTATGCATATTTGAGACATAAAGAGACATTAGTATTATAGTAACAGGAAGAATAATTGCAGAGCATAATTAATGCAGACCAAGAGGACAGAGCACTGGCCTAACAAGTTCCCAATTCTAAAAGCATACACTGGAAATTCAAGGAGGTAAGTATATACAACATGTCAATAAAAAGGTCAACGGAGGCAACAGAACCCCAGCGGAGAGAAACCCCCACCAATAACAAAAAAACTCCCCAAAAGAACTGCAACGACAGAATGACTAACCCCCCACCCCGCATCCCCCACATGTGTAGGAAATGCATAAAATCCCAAACTCCCAACATGAAGAAAACCAGGGAGGGTGTGAATCCTTAGGCAACATCCTGAAAGTGAGCTGGGAACATACATGACAGGTGATGGAAGGGGCCAGCACAGAGGTGGGTGGAGATATAGGGGTGCAGTCACCAGAGCAGAGTAGTTGGATGACAGTTAGGAAGGGTAGAAGGGAAAGAGTCAAGGAGGTCGGTCCTAGGCTGGTACATCCTAAAAAGTATGCCCTGTTGCTTGACATTGGGGAAACCAGTCAAGGACCATTACTTCTAGAGCAGAGTGACACCCCAAGCTGCTAGGGGAAAAACTCCTCCGGTGAAGGTGGGAGCAAGGCTAAGGGTAAGGAAAGATAGATTCTGATTGTTGGGGGATTCAATTATTAGAAGAAGAGAGAAACTATCTGTCACAAAGACCGTAAGCACCGAACAGTATGTTGTTTAGTGGACGCTCAGGTTCGGCACATTGCGGGTCCAGTGGACAGATTATTGGGTGCGGCTGGGAACCACCCAGCTGTCATGGTGCACATTGGCACCAATGACAAAGTTAAATGAATATGGAGAGTCCTAAAAAACTATTTCAGGAACTTAGGAGCTTAATTGAGGAGTAGGACCTTCAAGGTAGTATTCTCAGAAATACTACCGGTACCTCAAGCCGCCACCAGAGTGGCAGCGGGAGATTAGGAAAGTTAACAAGTGGCTGAGGAGCTGGTATAGAAAGGAGGGGTTTGGGTTCTTGAAGAACTAGGCAGACTTCTCAGTCGGTTACCAGCTCTTTAGCAGGGACAGGATGCACGTAAATGGGAAGGGTGCACCTCTACTGGAAGAGAAGATGACGAAGATAAGATAACGGGGGGGGGGGGCATATGTAGAACTAGCCAGCATTAAGCAAGGTTCAGCGGGGAAGATTGGGGGCATAAGCAGTAGGGTGACTACAATACCAAAACCCAAGTTAAGTAAGTTGACAAATCCAAATTGCAGCCTCAAAACAACTAACAAGGAAATAGTATGTGATAGTACAAATTTACAAGGCTTGTATACCAATGCTAGAAATCCAGCTAGTAAAATGGGAGAACTGGAGCTGATAATATACGAGGAGGATTTTAATTTTGTGGGAATGTTAGACACTTGGTTTGACAGCTCACATGAATGGCTGGCAACCTTTCAGGGGTATTCCCTATATTGTAGAGATAGGGAGGGTAGAAAAGGGGGAGGGGTATGCCTGTGTATCAAGAACAATGTGCAAGTGAACATGAGGGACGACATCACAAATGGAGCAAGTGAGGAGGTAGAATACTTGTGGGTGGAGCTCCAAAGGGAGGGGAATAAAATGGGGAAGTAATAGTGGGCATCTGCTACAGGCCCTCTAACCAGAGGGAGGAGGGGTAGGCGGACCTCCTGTTACAGCTTGGAATGGCGGCAAGGCTGGGAAATGTCCTTATAATGGAGGATTTTAATTATCCAGATATCGACTGGGCAGAAGTAACCGCTTGGTTTCGTTGAAGGCTCACCAATTGCTAAATGTCTTGCAAGATAATTTCATTGGTCATCTGGTAGATGCACAAACAGGAGATAACGCAGTACTAGACCTACTGATTGCTAACAATACAGATCTGATACCGGATGTGGAAATACAGGGCAACTTATGAAACAGCGGCCACAAGTCAATTGGATTTAGTATAAATCACAGTAATAGGAAGCTAAAGAGTAATACAATGACACAATTTCAAAAGAGCCAACTTCCCTAAAGTGTGCTCCTTGCTAGACAATATTGAATGGGATAGAATCCTAGGAACAAAGAACACATAGGAAAAATGGGAGTGCTTTAGGAGCATACTAAATAAAAGAATTGGCCAGTGCATTCCAATGGGAAATAAGCCCAAAAGAGCTAAAGTAAATCCTGGGTGGCTAAACTCCAAAGTAAAATGCATATAAAAACAAAAGAAAAGGCCTTCAAAATAATACAAGGCTGAGGGGTCACCAAAAACCAAGAAGTTCTCTAAATACAGTAACAGTAAGAAAGTGAGGCCTGAGCATTTGGGCCCCATAAAAGATGATGAAGGGAATCTGGTTTCAAAACACAAAGAGAAGGCAAAGGTTTTAAATTCATTCTTCTCCTCAGTTTTCACAAAGGAAATGGGGTGATATAGCCAATGCAATAATGTTAATAAAACATCTCAAAATGCCCCCTCGTGGCTAACTGAAGGCAGAATCAGAAATAGGCTTGAAAAACACAACATAACCAGGACCAGATGGCTTACACCCGAGGGTCCTTAAGGAACTTAGTCAGGTGATAGCTGTAATGTTCTGGTCCCTCTGGTACCCTTATTCCACTTTCCACTTCAGTGTATGCGTCCCACCATTCTCTTCTGGTAGGTGCGCATACACCTTTAAGACCGACGCTGTCATCACTGAGCGCCGCAGAGCGGCTATTTCAACCGCCGGCGTTCTCACTCACATGTTCTTTCAACCTGCCTTGAAGCTCATATGCTTACAAGCGTACCTCGCTGTCGGAACCTCGCTGCTGATCCCTGTATCCCGCTACCGGATCACTCGCTCATACCGAACCTCTCTACTACTGCTTGCTATTAGTGATAAGTACCCCGCAGGGGAATCCTCCATAACCTTCCTACTAAGCTTACACTATCTAGCTCTGCATATTAAGGACTGTAACTATCATCTGCACTGTTGTTTTAGATTGCTAGCTCTTGAGTCTACTAACATCTATCCTTGCACTGGGTTAGTCTCTCCTGTATGTCATCTGCTGTCCTACCACCTACTACCATACATGATTGCTAACCTATCTGCATCCTACCTATTACCATCTATACTCTCATGAACATTTCTCTCAAGTGCTGTTCACCTATTTGTCACTGTTCATACCTGTCTCTTCAGCTCATCACCACTATACTGCTATATACATCTATCACTCCAGGAACATCTTATTGAGTGTGTATATTTGTATGCTGAATCAGACAGACCACAGTGATGAGTCTTGGGAGTTGGAATTGGTATTTCAACGAATCTCTACATGACTACTGAGTGGAGTTTTTCTGCAGCTGCAAATCCATCTTGTTTCAGAAAACGCAGGAGCGTTACAGATTGAACAAACCTAAAATGGATTCAGCAGATTTACCCACTCAAGTGACACAATTAAAACAACAAGTGACTGCGTTAATACACGCTCTTACTGAATTAAAAGAAGACAATCAGGCTCTGAAGCAGCAGGTAACCCGTCTATCACAACTTGCCGCTGCTCAGCCCCCTGAACCCAAAATAAATCCTCCTCTAGTGTTTACAGGTGATCGCAAAAAATTTAGTGAATTCAAAAACGCCTGTCAGTTACTTTTCTTGCTAAAACCTCGTACCTACCTTACTGATCATATCAAAGTCTGTACTATTATTTCATACCTAACGGGTGATCCACGGGCCTGGGCAGACTCTCTTTTTGAGAAAAATGATCAGCTTCTCAACTCCTATGCTTTATTTCTAGCGGAACTCGCTAGTCTATATGATGACCCCAATAGGCAGAGTACTGCCGATATTCAATTGAGGTCCTTGAAACAAGGTAGGAGACCTGTAGAAGACTTTGTAGCAGAGTTCAAAAGATGGACCCTTGATTCAGGGTGGAATGATACATCTCTGAGAACTCAATTTAGACTCGGCCTATCAGAAGCCGTTAAAGACGAGCTCGCCCGAGCGGATTTACCGGACACCCTGGATGCTTTGATACAACTCAGTATCAACATAGACAGGAGGCTGCGAGAAAGAAAGGCTGAAAAAATGGGAATGCCATTGTCCAGTCCTTCTCGGATTTCGGCCATTGACCCTACTCCTATGGAGGTAGGAACCATACGCCCACCTTTATCAACTGCTGAAAGAGCCAGGAGACGATCCAGTAATCTTTGCTTGTACTGCGCATCCCCGGATCACATGATAAGCGTCTGTCCCCTTGTCCGCAAAAAAGAGGGTGAGTGTTCACATGTCCTCCTAGGGGGATTGACAACTTCATTTACTAACCCTTATCTTTTTGTTCGTTTGACATTGCAGTGGGACCAGACTAGGATTACCACTAAGGCCATGATCGACACAGGATCTTGCGGAAATTATATCGATATACGTTTTGCTACTTTAAATAAAGTACCTATTATTTCAAAACCTAAGCCTGTCTCTGTGAGTCTTATTAACGGTATTCCGTTATCTTCTGGCCCAATCACTAATCAGACACAAGCACTCCTAGTCACCACTAACGAGTCTCATACGGAGACCACTACCTTCGACCTATTGTCTTCGCCCCACTTTCCCATTGTTTTGGGACTTCCCTGGTTACACACACATCAACCAACCATAGATTGGAAGAAACGGACCCTAACTTTCCTCTCTTACTATTGCGAGAGTACGTGTAACCTCCCGTCTTATGGAAAGATCCTGTCTGTGGTGTCAGATGAGATTGCACCACTATGCTATCAGGATCTGTCCGAAGTTTTTCTTGAGAAAAACGCTCAAATACTGCCTCCCCATAGGGATTATGATTGCACTATTGATCTACTCCCTAATTCTAAATTGCCTTTTGGTCATGTTTATCCTCTTTCGCAGGATGAAATTTCCCATCTCAAGGAATACTTGGATGAGAATTTGACAAAAGGTTTTATTAGACCTTCCACTTCTTCCACAGCTGCAGGACTTTTTTTTGTCCGCAATAAAGACTCAAGTCTCAGGCCTATTATCGACTATAGGCAATTGAACGCCATTACAGTAAAAGATCGTTATCCTTTGCCGCTTATCCCTGAACTCATTGAACAAGTGCGTGGAGCTACCTACTTTTCAAAATTGGACCTGAAAGGGGCATACAATCTAATCCGAATCCGTGATGGAGATGAGTGGAAGACAGCATTCAGAACCAGATACGGATTGTTCGAATATCTTGTAATGCCATTTGGGCTATGTAACTCTCCCGCAGCCTTCCAACGATTCATAAACGATATCCTTAGAGACTTACTTGATGTCTGTGTTGTGGTATATCTGGACGATATACTTATTTATTCACGATCCTTGTCTGAACATATAAAACATGTAAGACTTGTGTTATCCAGATTACTCACACACAATCTATACGTGAAACTAAAAAAATGCTTATTTCATAAAGAAGAAGTATTATTCCTAGGATACATCATATCTAAAACAGGAATCAAGATGGATATGAGTAAGATATCCTGTATTCAGGATTGGCCTATACCAACCACCCGCAAAGCACTACAGCGATTCCTTGGATTTTCAAACTTCTATAGGAAGTTCATCAGGAACTTCTCTGCCATTGTGAGACCTCTCACACAACTCACAAGTATTAAGAAACCATTTAAATGGTCAGATGAAGCAAATGAAGCTTTTCGCTTGTTAAAAACAAGCTTTACCTCTGCTCCCATACTACGCCATCCAGACCCATCCCTCCAATACATTCTGGAAGTAGATGCGTCAAATATGGCAGTAGGAGCAGTACTCTCCCAACGACCAACAAATACTTCACCACTCCATCCAGTCGCCTTCTTCTCTAAATCTCTAAGCAGCCCAGAGGTGAATTACCCAGTGGGTGAAAAGGAACTGCTTGCTATAAAACTGGCTCTGGAGAATTGGCGACATCTACTTGAAGGCACCCGATTACCAATACTCATATATACAGATCATAAAAATCTTCAATATCTTCAGACTAACAAAACCCTCTCCCACCGGCAGGTACGATGGTCACTATTCTATCTAAGATTTAACTTCCTAGTGACCTACACACCTGCAGACAAGAATAAAAAAGCGGATGCGCTATCACGATTAACTGAAGATAATTGCTCCGAAATCCCTTCCGTTCCTATAATACCCTACAAGCGTATTATTGGGGTTGTCCGTTCCTTGAAGGAAGAGATTCTGCACAGTATAGGTTTGGATTCACCTCCACCACAACTAACTGCTGATGCAGAAGGCTTCCTCTACTACAACGACAAACTCTACATACCCCCTACTATGCGCACCAAGATCTTGGAATTGTCACATGATGTGCCTATGGCAGGACATATGGGTATGACAAAGACCCTTAATTTGCTTACCAGGCAGTTTTGGTGGCCTGATATGAAGACATCTATACAAAAATTTGTCTCTTCATGCAACGTCTGTGCCAGGTCCAAAATTGACACTACAAAACCATCCGGTCTACTATGCAGTCTACCAATACCCCAGACTCCATGGGAAGTTGTGTCCTTGGACTTTATAGTAGAACTACCACCTTCCAAAGGATTTAATACCATTTTAGTGTCAGTGGACCATCTGACAAAGATGGCACATTTCGTTGCTATTCGCAGACTACCTTCGTCCAAACAAACAGCGGAACTACTGATGAAACCTGTCTTTAAGTTACATGGTATTCCAAAAACTCTTTTGTCTGACCGTGGATCACAATTCATCTCCAAGTTTTGGCAAGAACTATGCCACATACTACGAATTGAGCGAAAGCTCACTTCTCCCTACCATCCTCAGACCAACGGACAGACTGAAAGAGTCAACCAGTGCATCGAGCAATATTTACGTTGCTATACATCATACCTACAGGATGATTGGGTGGATCTCCTCCCTCTGGCAGAATTTGCCTACAACAACGCAACCCACAGTACGACCAAACAGAGTCCGTTCTACTTGAACTATGGGTTTCATCCCACTATTCTTCCACCACGCATCCTTCCATCAAGTAACCCAGTAGCCTCAGACTATCTTACCCAAATAAGACTCTCTGGGTTTACTTAATACTACCATCTCACACGCTCATAGTCAACAAAAAAAGTACTATGACCTTCGTAGAAGACCTTTTCCTCAGTATGCTGTTGGGGACCTCGTTTGGCTATCAACAAAAAACTTAAGATTAAAGATCCCTAGCAAAAAGCTTGGGCCTCTATTCTTGGGACCCTTCCCAATCAGGAAACTTATTGGAAAAGCTGCAGTACAGCTCACATTACCGACAGACCTCAAGATACATCCCATCTTCCATGTGTCGCTACTGAAGCCCCATGTTCCTGACCAAGGAATAAGGCCTACCATCCCACCTCCACCTCCTGTACAAGTTGAAGGCGGAGAAGAATATGAGATAAAGGAGATTCTGGATTCTCGTATCCACAGAAGAAGACTCCAATATCTAGTACGATGGAAGAACTATGGGCCCCAAGACGACACCTGGCTGGATACCTCTGATATACATGCCCCTAGGCTGATTCGCAATTTTCACGCGAAATACCCGGAAAAACCAGTTCTAGAGGCCTTCCGGAGCCGGCCTTAAGGGGGGGTACTGTAATGTTCTGGTACCTCTGGTACCCTTATTCCACTTTCCACTTCAGTGTATGCGTCCCACCATTCTCTTCTGGTAGGTGCGCATACACCTTTAAGACCGACGCTGTCATCACTGAGCGCCGCAGAGCGGCTATTTCAACCGCCGGCGTTCTCACTCACATGTTCGTTCAACCTGCCTTGAAGCTCATATGCTTACAAGCGTACCTCGCTGTCGGAACCTCGCTGCTGATCCCTGTATCCCGCTACCGGATCACTCGCTCATACCGAACCTCTCTACTACTGCTTGCTATTAGTGATAAGTACCCCGCAGGGGAATCCTCCATAACCTTCCTACTAAGCTTACACTATCTAGCTCTGCATATTAAGGACTGTAACTATCATCTGCACTGTTGTTTTAGATTGCTAGCTCTTGAGCCTACTAACATCTATCCTTGCACTGGGTTAGTCTCTCCTGTATGTCATCTGCTGTCCTACCACCTACTACCATACATGATTGCTAACCTATCTGCATCCTACCTGTTACCATCTATACTCTCATGAACATTTCTCTCAAGTGCTGTTCACCTATTTGTCACTGTTCATACCTGTCTCTTCAGCTCATCACCACTATACTGCTATATACATCTATCACTCCAGGAACATCTTATTGAGTGTGTATATTTGTATACTGAATCAGACAGACCACAGTGATGAGTCTTGGGAGTTGGAATTGGTATTTCAACGTATCTCTACATGACTACTGAGTGGAGTTTTTCTGCAGCTGCAGATCCATCTTGTTTCAGAAAACGCAGGAGCGTTACAATAGCTTGTCTATTGTTCCTAATTTTTATGGACAGTTTACAGCTGATTGGAGACAGGCCAACGCTGTATTTTATATTTAAAAAGGCCTGAGACATATCTCTGGGAACTACAGGCCAGTTAGCCTAACATCAATACTCCGCAAGCTATTGGAGAGGATGATAAGGGGTTATATCCAAGATCTCAGTAATGAAAACAATATCATTAGTGGTAATTCATGAAGAATCGTTCTTGCCAGACCAATCTATATACCTTTTATGAAGAAGTGAGCTGCAATCTAGACAAAGGAAGGCCTGTAGCTGTAGTGTATCTGGATTTTGCAAAGGCATTTTATACAGTTCCCCACAAACGTCTACTGTACAAACTGAGGTCTGACGACATCGACCATAGGGTGAGTACCTGGACTGAAAGCTGGCTACAGGAGCGGGTCTAAGGGGTGGTGATAAATAGCGAGTACTCTGAATGGTACGGTGTGGTAAGTGGGGTCCCCAAGGATCTGTCCTGGGACCAATTCTGTTTAATTTATTCATAATATAATATTGATATAGAGGATGGGATAAATGGCTCAATCTCAATATTTGCGGCTGATACAGTTGAGCAATAACTTCTACACAGGATGTGGAAACCTTACAAGAAGACCTCAATAAAATAATAGGGGGGGGGGGCAACTGAGGTAAATGAGGTTTAATGTTGAAAAATGTAAAGTAATGCATTTGGGTGCAAAATGTTTGAATGCAAGTTACTAACTAGGAGGAGAACCTCTGGGGGAATCTAGGATGGAAGGTCCTGGTAGACGACAGGCTCAGAAATGGCATGCAATGCCAAGCTGCTGCAAGCAAGGCCAACAGAATATTGGCATGCATTAAAAAGGTAAATCACTCAAGAGATAAAACGATAATTCTCCCACTCTAAAAGACTCTGGTCCGGCCGAATCTTGAGTATGCTGTACAGTTCTGGGCACCAGTCCTCAGAAAGGATGTGCTGGAACTGGAGAGAGTCCAGAGAAGGGCAACAGAGAAGATCAACAAAGCTAATAAAGGGACTAGAGGATCTCAGCTATGGGAAAAGACTACAAGCATTGAATTTATTCTCTGGAGAGGAGACACTTGAGAGGGGATATGATAGCGATGTACAAATTCTGTACGTGTGACCCTAGCATAGGGAAAAAACTTTTCAGTGAAAGGGAATTTAAAAAGATGCGTGGCCATTCACTGGAGTTGGAAGAGAAGCAGTTTAACCTTAAACTGCGTAGAGGGTTCTTCACTGTAAGAGCAGTAAGGATATGGAATTATCTTCCACAAGCAGTGGTATCATTAGGGAGTGTCGATAGTTTAACAAAACTATGATATTGGCACCCTAACAATCACAACATACAGGGAAATTCAATTTACTCCTGACACAGACACAAGCACACACACCACAGGTTAAACTGGATGGATTGGTTTCTTTCTTCGACCTCACCAACTATGTACTGTAACTATGTACAAGAAGAAAAACTCTAGCAGGTTCCAACAGAGTTACTGGTACAAAGGCAAAAGATCCATCTTTTCCTGCATAAAAGCTACCCCCCCCCCCCCCCCCATAAAACATTCCTAAAACCCAGACTACTGTGCAGTAAGTTTCAAACCCAGATCTGAAGAGCAGAACATGGACTTTGGCAGGGCACGTATACTGTAAGCTTACAAAGAGCATGGGCAAAACAGAAGGAACAATCAGTGATGATCAGAAGCCTGTAGTTAATGCAGTTGCAGCAAAGAGTATGGGGCAGGCATCACATTATGGAGGCACCCATAGCCATGCAGTGAGGAACCATCTATAATAGAGTGTATAGTTAAAATCATTGGTAAAATCTGAGCCCATTTACTCCAGGATCATCCAGACCACAGGGAAGGTATAGTAAATCACAGTAGATAGATTAAAGGCAAGAATGGTGAACAGATGAATGACAGCAACTCAGCGGTGAGGCAGCAAAGTATCCAGCCAGAACGCAGCATCATGGGGGGAAGTAAAAAAGCGAACTCTCTGTCCTGAACTCTCAATCTCGCAGGGAAAAGCGTGCTCTAATGGATAGCCCAGGCCCTCAGCCCCATCTTAACTTGATCAAACTATCTGTGAACTTCTGTGTTTGTACCAAATAGTCTGGAAAGAACAGTAGTTTAGCATCTTGGAACTTCAACTCAATGACCACCTGGACAGCACAGAGGACCTCATCCTTAAACTGTCCCTGAAATTAGGTAGCCAGAAAATATTAGGGTGTGAGGACGGGAACCTAAAGGTCTAGGTGCGGGAGGGATCCTGTGGGCCCATTCTACAGTGTAGTAAGGGTAGAACTTGGCATCAGGAATCAGGGATCTAAGCAGCTCCCCCACAAATACTGTAGGATTTTTGCCTTCCACCCCTTCAGGCAGCCCCACAATCTGTAGATGATTCCTTCTGTCCCTATTTTCTGCACTTTATATTCCAAAACCTGGACCTTGGACTGCATAGTATGAACAGACGCAGTGTGCCCTGCGACTGTATCCTCTGTCTGACCGACCCACTGCTCCACTACCAACAGGCACAATTGAATCTTGTCTAGGTCCTGTCTGACAAGCCCCACGTCGAGCTGAACAGCTTTTAATTTGGTAATGAGGGAGGCCTGGCAGAAATTGATCCCTGCCATAACCTCTTGGAAGCCGAATTGTGGAGAGTCTACAGGCTCCTCAGCCTCTGTCTGAGATGCCAGGCCAGAGGGAAGCTGCCACATGGTGTGAAAATTCCGGAGTTCACCTCGACTCAGCAAGCAGCAAGTAGCAGAGCTTCTTTCCCCTCTGCTGTGATCTGGTGGTTTTGTGAGGCATTCAGAGCCAATCAAAGCATCTTCTAAAAGAAAAAAGACAGCCAGGAAACAGGATTTATACAGCTAGGTCAGCAGAGCTCTGAACCATGCGACCAGGGGCGGTGTTAGATAGGAGCTTAGGGGTGCTCAAGCACCCTCAAAAATCCTTTTAGCCCCCCAAAATTCACATAGCAGTTCTTGTATGTGTCAGTGTTTTTTTTTTTTTTTTTTTTATTCTACCTGCAAATCCTGTACTGATGCCAGAAAGCTGGGGACTCTTTTTCCTGTGGGGGGATATAGCTGCTTTGGCCGCATATGGCGATTATATTTAGGTAGACCCAGCAGACATATTGATATACAGCCTCTCTGCTGCCTTTTCAACCAATAGGAAAGCGCTGAACCTGCCCCCTTCCCCAGCCCCACCTTCTTTGAGTTCTGTGATGCACAGAGAAGATATCGGCAGCTAGCCTGCTACAGGGGATGGAATACAACAATAGGCAGAAAGATTCTTCAGCCCCTGGCTGCAGTGATTCACAGTGAGTTTTCCCTACACTTGGATTAGAGAGCGAGAGAGTAACTGCTTCTGGCAGCATGAAAAAGCTGGTTTCCATAATGTGGGATAGTGGAGGTTAATAGAGCAGCCCCAAACAACAAGACCAGCCAAGCTGTATTCTGACCTTGTGTTCTGAACCCTGCACTCTGTACATAGCATCCTCCTGAACCCTGCACTCTGTATGTAGCATCCTCCTGAACCCTGCACTCTGTATGTAGCATCCTCCTGAACCCTGCACTCTGTACATAGTAGAGATCAACCGATTATCGGCAACACCGATATATCGGGGGTCGATATGCACTTTCCCCGATATATCTGTATCGGCCTTTGGATTTACCGATATTGCCGATATTTTCGTGACGTCATTGCGTATGTTGCGCGCACACTTTCTGCATTCTAACGCCGCCTCCCATGCCTGTGCGGCCCATACGTGACGCCACTTCACCACACGCTGCACACGTTCTCTGCCTTAAGACCGCCTCCCACACCTCATACAGCCTCATGTTACAGCCAGCTGCAGTCCGGTCCGGTCACAGTGCCAGCCATCCATCCATCCACAGGCCCTGGCCTCAGCCACCCACCACAGGTTGCCAGCCGCCAGCCATCCGACCCACAACAGAACAGGGTGCCAGCAGGCCAGCATCCAGCCACCCACTCCACAACAGGGTGCCAGCAGGCCAGCATCCAGCCACCCACTCCACAACAGGGTTCCAGCCAGCAAAGCAGCCACCCAGATGACACCAAGCCAGCCACCTGCCACCGTGACCAGTGACCATACAGTGTTCCAGCAAGCCAGCTACCCACAACAGGCCAGGGTGAGTGAGTGACACCAAGCCAGCCACACACACAACACGGTGACCCCAAGCCAGCCACCCACCACAGTGTTCCAGCAAGCAAGCCACCCACAACAGGGTGACACCCAGCCAGCCAGCCACCACAGTGTTCCTGCAAGCCAGCCACCCATAACAGGGTGACACCAAGCTGGCCAGCCACCCATAACAGGGTGACACCAAGCCAGCCAGCCAGCCACCACAGTGTTCCTGCAAGCCAGCCACCCATAAAAGGGTGACACCAAGCCAGCCAGCCACCACAGTGTTCCTGCAAGCCAGCCACCCATAACAGGGTGACACCAAGCCAGCCAGCCACCCACGACAGTGTTCCTGCAAGCCAGCCACCCATAACAGGGTGACACAAAGCCAGCCAGCCAGTCACCACAGACTGTTTCTGCAAGCCAGCCACCCATAACAGGGTGACACCAAGCCAGCCAGCCACCACAGTGTTCCTGTAAGCCAGCCACCCATAACAGGGTGACACCAAGCCAGCCAGCCACCCACGAAAGTGTTCCTGCAAGCCAGCCACCCATAACAGGGTGACACAAAACCAGCCAGTCAGCCAGCCACCACAGTGTTCCTGCAAGCCAGCCACCCATAACAGGGTGACACTAAGCCAGCCACCACACTGTTCATGCAAGCCAGCCACCCAGAACAGGGTGACACCAAGCAAGCCAGCCACTCACCACAGTGTTCCTGCAAGCCAGCCACCCAGAACAGGGTGACGCCAAGCCAGCCAGCCACCACAGTGTTCCTGCAAGTCAGCCACACATAACAGGGTGACACCAAGCCAGCCAGTCACCCACCCTCCACAGGGTTCCTACAAGCCAGCCACCCAGAACAGGGTGACACCAAGCCAGCCACCACAGTGTTCCTGCAAGCAAGCCACCCATAACAGGGTGACAGCAAGCCAGCCACCACAGACTGTTCCTGCAAGCTAGACATCCAGAACAGGGTGACATCAAGGCAGCCAGCCAGCCAGTGCCACCACAGTGTTCCTGCAAGCCAGCCACCCAGAACAGGGTGACACCAAGCCAGCCAGCCACCATAGTGTTCCAGCAAGCAAGCCACCCACAACAGGGTGACACCAAGCCACCCACACTGCCAGGCGTCAGCTACCAACTCACACTGCCAGGCGTCAGCCACCAACCCACAACAGGGTGCCAGCAAGCAACCACCCACACTGCCAGGCGTCAGCCACCAACCCACAACAGGGTGCCAGCAAGCAACCACCCACACTGCCAGGCATCAGCCACCAACCCACACTGCCAGGCATCAGCCACCAACCCACAACAAGGTGCCAGCAAGCAACCCACACTGCCAGGCGTCAGCCACCAACCCACAACAGGGTGCCAGCAAGCAATCACCCACACTGCCAGGCGTCAGCCACCAACCCACAACAGGGTGCCAGCAAGAAACCACTCACACTGCCAGGCGTCAGCCACCAACCCACAACAGGGTGCCAGCAAGCAACCACCCACACTACCAGGCGTCAGCCACCAACCCACACTGCCAGGCATCAGCCACCAACCCACAACAAGGTGCCAGCAAGCAACCCACACTGCCAGGCGTCAGCCACCAACCCACAACAGGGTGCCAGCAAGCAACCACCCACACTGCCAGGCGTCAGCCACCAACCCACAACAGGGTGCCAGCAGGCAACCCACACTGTCAGGCGTCAGCCACCAACCCACAACAGGGTGCCAGCAAGCAACCCACACTGCCAGGTTTTAGCCACCAACCCACAACAGGGTGCCAGTGCCAGCAGCAGCAGCAACTTCAGCAAGCCATTTTTAAAATCTTTTTTGTGTCTTTCAAATTGAAATGGAGGTGGATGAGGAGAGAAAAAGTAAAAGTGTGGTCTGGGACTATTTCTCGTCTCAACCTTCTCCAGCAAAAGCAGCAGTGTGCAACACATGTACAAACAACATAAGCATGGGATCAGTAACTGCAAAAAACAAAAATACGTCAAATCTTTGATTGATATATGTTTTGATAAGCATGAAGAGATTAAAAATGTTGTGCTTGCAAGTCGTTTGAATCCTCAATACAAGAACCATGCTTTCTCTTCTGATGATGTACAGTATTGGCTAAGGCGAAACAATGGCTGACAGAAGATAGTCAACAGGAGGTGCAGGAGGTTCCTGCCAAAAAGACAAGTCTAGAACACTATTTTTATGAAGGGCAGCATGCTGCAAAAACAGACAAATGTCCAAAAATTTGTCAACGAACAGAAGAGAATCTTCTTCATCGTGGTCGAATTTATCAGAACATTTTTAGTGTTTTATTGGGGCCTCGTGCGGAGGATTCAATTTCTCCTGAATCTGCAACTATGAGCCTGGATGGTGTACCTCATCTCTATTTGAAAGAAGCAGTAATTGACAGAAAAAGTTATCCTCTTCATTGGTGGAGAGAAGATGAGGCATGCTACAAAACACTTGCTTCCCATGCTAGAAGATACCTCACTCTCTCTCTCTGCTCCTCTGTCCTCCACTCCTCCTGAGCATGTCTATGAAGTGGCAGCATTGTGTGAAAAAAACAGAAGACCTTTAACAAGTGACCATGGAAATGCTGAAATGTTCTGCTTTCTGCATTATAATATTGTTCTACTTAACTGGGAGTATTGAAAAGAGTAGTGTCTGGGGGCGTGGCCTGGATGGCGATGGCGTAGGACACATGTGAGCTCTGCTCCGCTCTCACCGCTTCTTCCTTCTAATCTCCTGGGTGTTCCACCGCTCCTTCTCTGCCTGTAACTTACCGCACCTGTGCCGTAGGTCCCCCCGCAGCATTTTCGCCGCCTCGCACAAAATCATCCGCTGTCCCTGCCCTGGACAAATTTAGGAGACAAGATCCGCATCCCCCCGAGCAAGATGGCGCCGCCACCTCTGAGGCCTCCACAACTGCTGACACTGCAAAGGTCCTGGAAGCGATCGCCACCTGTCAGACCACACTGACCAGCAAAATTGATGAGGTAAAGATCGACATATCCCTCATTAGACAGGACATGGCCAAACTTAAGGACCGGGTGACAGAGACAGAGACCAGGCTAGGCCGCGCCAAGGACACTATCCACCCCTTACAACACACCACTGAAACACTCCAGAGGCAGCTGCAGCAGCTCTCCCAGAAGCAAGATGACATGGAGAACAGGGCCAGGCGCTGCAATGTTCGTTTTATTGGGTTGTCGGAGGGTGTTGAAGGTCCAGGCCTGGCTACTTTCCTTGAAACCCTGCTCACTTCTACATATGGGAGAGAAGCCTTTTCTGCCACCTTTACTGTGGAGAGGGTCCACCGCATGCCTGCCCGCCGCCCCCCTGAGGGGGCTGCTCCCAGAACTTTTATTGCTAAGTTCCTCAACTACCGAGACCGAGACAAAATCCTACGCCTCACCAGGGAGCGGGGTAATATCCCCTATCACAACGTTCACATTATGGCCTTCCCGGATTTTTCGGCGGAGGTTCTGAAACAGAGATCCCGCTTCACAGATGTCAAACGCCGTCTGCGCCTACACCACTTGAAATACGCCATGCTCTTCCCTTCACGCCTTTGGGTGGTATGTGATGACCGTGCGCATTTCTTTAAAGATGCCGACTAGGCCTCCACGTGGCTGGATCAACAAGCTGTGGGCGGGAACCATCCTGCCTAACACCTATTTGTGTGCCCTCATTCTTCGCTACTTTCATTCCACTACTGTCCCCTCTCAGGGGCTGATGCCAGGCTAGACATAGTTCTCTTACGGATCACCGGGAACTCTCCTATACATTCCCCCTCCTGTACATTGCCCATGGCACCTGCCCGGGACTCCTGACATCCCCGGATCTGACAATCCATCCCTTTTTGCCCCTGGTTGTCTAGCCCTTGCTGTGCTTCTATACCTGGCTGTCTGGCCCCCCGGGGGCAGTGTGTGCCCGCCCCTTCTTTCCCCCCCCTTTTTATTTTTCCCAGGTGAACACCCAATCTTTTCTCCTTACTACCTTGAGAGCGGACTATGGTCGCAGACTGACGCAGGTCACTGCGCCACCATTGCTCGGATTTTGTATCCAGTCCTACCCTTTTTTTGTTGACCCAACAGTGATAGTTCGCCCCAGTTCAATTTTTCCTGTGCAGATGTGTCTGGAACTATTTTTTTATTTTTTTCATGCTCCCGCCGAGTTTGAACGACGGAGAGCCGAGTGGGGGGAGGGTTGTTTTGCTGGGGTTATTGTTATTGTTTTTTTTTTCCTTTTACAACATGTGTGCTTCTACTGTGTTCTCTATTTTGGTGCATTTTACCTGATAATTTGTTTTCACATTTGCTGATTGTTTTTTTGCAATGTAGCTCTGCTCATGAACCTGCCTTGGGACCATCCGCTGTGATGCCTCCTCTTGATTACACTGTTTTCCCCCTATGGCCTCCGTAAAGTTTGTTACCTGGAATGTCCAAGGCCTTGGGGATAAGTTGAAGCGCTCGGATGTCTTTCCCTGCCTCAAGTCCTACAGGGCAGATGTGGCAGTGCTGCTTGAGACCCATGCCACTGACTCCCTATGCCGTGCCCTGAGGAGACCTTGGATTGGGTGGGCTTTCCACGCTTTTTCACAGCTCTCACCCACGTGGTGTCTCGGTCCTTATTGCTAAGTCCGCCCAGGCCTCCATTATTGATGTATGCATGGACCCCCAGGACAGGTTTGTTTTCCTCCATTTGCTTATGTATACTAAACCTTATTTGATTCTTGCCTGCTACATACCACCACCCCCCCCCCCCGTATAATGTAGCAGTAGTGTCTGAGGGTCTTTCATTTATGGCTCAGCACCCTACTGTCCCAGCTGTTTGGCTTGGGGACTTTAACATGGTCCTCAACCCATCCCTGGATCGTATGCATGTACCCGCCTCTCTCTCCCTGCCTGATACCACTAGACTTGGCCGTCTGCTCACTGAATTTGCATTGGTAGATGCCTGGCGATATCAACATCCCCACACTAGGGCTTACTCCTGCTTCTCCGCCGCACATTCGACCATGTCACGCATTGACCTTATCCTACTCTCCGCCTCCCTCCTCCCCATGTTAGTGGGTTCAGGATTTGAGCCCAGGTCCCTATCGGATCACGCCCCATGCTGGGTGACCTTGTCCCTCTCCCCCCAGGTGGTGCCTCATCCCTGGCGACTCCACCCGTTTTGGCTGAAGGCTCTGGTGGAACAAGAGGACCTCGCCCGAAAGTGGGGGTTCTTCTTCACCACTAACCGTGGCTCCGCGAGCGCGACCTCTGTTTGGGAAATGTTTAAGCTGCATGTTCGCTCTGTCCTCTCTCACCGCATTAATCAAATAAAATCGTCCTCTAAGGCCATTCTCCAACACTCTGTCTTCCAAACTTGCCTCGGCCACTGACTCGTTTGTTCGGGACCCCTCTCCCTCTAATCTCTCGACCCTTAAGTCCCTCACTCGCACGGTAGATCAGCTTCACTATGAAAAGGCTAGGCAAAAACTTTTCTTCTACAACCAGCGTGTGTTTAAACAGGGTGAGAGGGCTGCGAAGCTCCTTGCGTATCTAGCCCATCACGATTCCAGACCCCCGGTTGTAGTGACTGACTGTAATTTACTGTACTGATGCCTGAATTACTCACAGTATATCAACATGCCTATGACACCAATACCCTTCCCGATTCGATGCGCGAGGCCACGATCATTGTCATTCCCAAGCCTGACAAGGACCCCCACTTCCCCGAGTCGTATCGCCCCAGCTCACTCCTGCAAGCAGATATCAAAATTTTGGCAAAAATCCTGGCTATGCGCCTCAATGAGGTCATCCTGTCCCTCATTCATGCAGACCAGGCTGGCTTCATGCCGGGCAAGAACACGGCCATGAATATTCGTAAACTGTATATGAATGTCCAAGCCTGTCACGAGCAGGTGGGTACTAGAGCGGTTGTTTCCTTGGACGCCGCCAAGGCTTTCGACTCGGTGGTGTGGGACTACCTTTGGGAGTGTATGGTGAGCTTTGGCTTTGGGCCTTCCTTTATATCCTGGGTTAAACTGCTTTACTTCCACCCAGTGGCCAGGGTTGGGTGTCTGATCCATTCCCGTTGGGCCACGGCACTCGCCAGGGGTGCCCCCTCTTGCCGCTGCTCTACTCCCTTGCTGTTGAACCCCTGGCCATTCTCCTTAGGACGCACCCTGGCATCCAGGGATTATGCCTGGGGAATGTCACTGACACTGTTAGCTTAGACGCTGATGATATGTTGCTTTATCTTGCAGACATGGGCCCCTCCCTACAACACGCCCTCCATGCCATCAACGACTTTGGCAGGCACTCCGGGCTAAGGATTAATTGGTCCAAGTCACAAATCCTACCCCTTGACCCCTCTCCCCCTACAGCCGCATCGGCCTCCCTGCCATTACCTAGAGTTTCCAGGATTAAATACCTGGGTTTTTTTGTTTCCAACACCCCCAGGGATTACATAGCGGATAATGTTGAACCCCTTGTCCCCCTGGTTAAACAACGCACGCAAGCGTGGGCTCGGCTGCCCCTTGGTGTCATGGGTAGAGTCAATCTAGTGAAAATGATATTACTGCCTAAACTCCTGTACGTGCTTTGGCACGCTCCTACACTGGTACCCCTCAAGTTTTTTAAGATTATCGACACTATCCTCAACACATTTGTGTGGGGCTCGGGCCGACACAAATTATCGTGGGCAATCCTTAAAAATCCCACCATGCAGGGTGGGGTGGCTCTACCTGATGTCCACTCCTATTAATTGGCTGCCCAACTCTCCCACTTCTATTACCTCTGTGCTTCCGAGGCTTCGCGCTATCAGTCCCTGGTTTTCCGGACGGCGGAAGTTTCTACTCACACCCCGCCACAGGTAATTTTTCGGGTGCGTGATCCATCAGCCCCCCCTCCCCCCCTCCCCCCCGCGATTCTATGCTTTTCCATCATCGTCATATTTGGGCATTGGCCCTCCGTAAGCTGGCACTCGATCCTACTCATACCCACACCCCCCTTTGGCGTAACTCGCATCTTGGTGAACTCTCTACCCTCTCTGGCGCTGGGCGCTGGGCTCTGGACGAGCCACGGCATTCTATACTTGTCTCACGTTTAACGTTTTATGCCCTACTGGGATTCACTCGTTCCAAGCGCTGAAAACAGAATTTGACCTCCCGTCCTCCTTGTTCTTTAGATACCTTCAATTGCGCCACGCACTACAGGCTTAGTTCCCTGACGATATCCCGACCTTAGCTAAACCCCCTGTCCTTGACGTTGTACTCGGGGACAACCCGACCAAATTGATCTCTGCGCTCTACCTGGAACTCCGATGTAAAGCTGTGGGGACAGTATCTGACAGGGCCAAAGCTCAATGGGTGGAGGACCTGGGCCCCTTGGATGAAACGGACTGGGACTCTATCCTTGACTGCCCGCGCCTCTCGTTCCCCAGACTCCCTGACAGATTGACCCAACTCTACATACTTCATAAGGCATATCTAACACCGGCCCGAGTTGCACGATATCGTCCAGACTTTAGCCCGCATTGCCCTAGATGCCATGCACATACAAGTGCCTTCTACCACCTTATTTGGTCATGCCCTCTAATTTAACCCTTCTGGCTGCAGATTATCAAATTCTTACACGATCACATGGGCTGCCCATTGCAGCTGGACCCAAGAGTATGTCTCCTGGGACTGTTCCCCCGATTCTGCTATCGATAAATTCCTCTCTACCTTCTTACACGAAACCTTGTTCTGTGCTCGCAAATTGATCGCCAGGGTGTGGATGAGGCCCCAACCTCCCTCATTTCCGGCATGGAGAGCAGACGTGAATTCTACCCTGCTGTATAAAAAATAGATTTATCGACATAGGGGTTGCCCTGCCAAATATGAAAAGGTGTGGGGCAGATGGTTGGAAACAGCCTCCACCTGTTCTGACTAGACCCCTTCTTTCCTGTGTTGATACAAGTGTCTATCTCAATGCTGGGTTTTTTTTCTTTTCTTTCTTTTTCTTTTTTCGTTTTTTCACCCTTGTATTTTGATGCTCCCCCTGTGGCAGCTACAACGCAATGCTTTTGACCCTTGATATGTTGCCTGCTATGCTTTTCCCGGTGCCCAGTGGTCTGCAATTATCCCCGTTTGTGCACGGATGACTTTCCTCTGTACTGCTTGTATTACGCCTTTTTAGTATTGTATTTTCGCTTTTGTGATTTTGTAATGCACTGTTGTGACCTTCAATAAACTTTGTTTTAAAAGGAAAAGAGTAGTGTCCACTCAAATCCACTGTGTAGCTGTTGCCTAGCTTTTTTTCTAGCAGTTTTGCACTGACTGCAGTAAATCATTGCAATGAGTGCACTACTGCAGCAGTAGTCCCCTAACTCCAGTTCAACTCCAATCCACTGTCTTGCTGTTGTCTAGCATTTTGCACTGACTGCAGTAGTTGCAGTGAGCGCCCTACTGAAGAGGTAGTCCACTGACTCCAATCCACTGTCTAGCTGTGGCCTAGCTTTTTTCTAGCAGTTTAGTACTGTCTGCAGTAGTTGCAGTGAGTGCCATACTGCAGAGGTAGTCCACTGACTCCAATCCACTGTCTAGCTGTTGCCTAGCTTTTTTCTAGCAGTTTTTCACTGACTGCTGTAGTTGCAGTAAATGCCTTACTGCAGAGGTAGTCCTCCACTGACTACAGTCCAATCCACTGTGAGATGTGTAGCTGTTGCCGTGCTCTCTTTCTAGCAGTTTTGCACATCCTGCACAACAGTGGTTGCAGTGAGTGCCTTACTGCAGAGGTAGTCCTCCACTGACTCTAGTCCAATGATCCACTGTGACATGTGTAGCTGTTGCCTTGCTCTTTTTCTAGCAGTTTTGCACTGACTGCAGTAGTTGCAGTGAGTACCTTACTGCAGAGGTAGTCCTCCACTGACTCCAAGCCAATCCACTGTGACATGTGTAGCTATTGCCTTGCTCTTTTTCTAGCAGTTTTGTGCACTGACTGCACTGCAGTAGTTGCAGTGAGTGCCTTACTGCAGAGGTAGTCCTCCAATGACTCCAGTCCAATGATCCACTGTGACATGTGTAGCTTTTGCCTTGCTCCTTTTCTAGCACTTTTGCACTGACTGCAGTAGTTGCAGTGAGTGCCTTACTGCAGAAGTGGTCCTCCACTGACTCCAGTCCAATCCACTGTTTATGTATGTGTATTGTGTAGCTGTTGTTGATGCCTAGCTTTTTTTCTAGCAGTTTTGCACTGACTGCTGCAGTTGCATTGAGTGCCATACTGCAGAGGTAGTTCACTGACTCCCGTCCAATCCACTGTGTGTGTAGCTGTTGCCTAGCTTTTTTTCTAATAGTTATGCACTGACTGCACTGCAGTAGTGAATTAAAAATATTGCAGTGAGTGAGTCCACTACTGCAGCACTTTATTATGCATTAATGCAAAATCAGATGATGTGAAATGCAAATGTCCCTTCAAGTGCACTTTTCCTATCAGTTTTCATGCAGTTAAGGTGTGAAGAATGTTAAAAATGTTAATAAATAAAGATTAACATGTTTATTAAGAGATTTGTGTCTAAATTTGTGGGGGGTTTTTTGCAAACTTTTACATGTGTGAAAATATTGGCCAATATCGGCCAATACCAATATGTGATCAGCAAAATATCGGTATCGGCAACGAAAAACCGATATCGGCCGTTCACTTGTACGTAGCATCCTACTGAACCCTGCACTCTGTACATAGCATCCTACTAAACTCTGCACTCTGTACCTAGCATCCTCCTGAACCCTGCATGTAGCATCCTCCTGAACCCTGCATGTAGCATCCTCCTGAACCCTGCATGTAGCATCCTCCTGAACCCTGCATGTAGATTCCTTCTGAACCCTGCATGTAGAATCCCTCTGAACCCTGTACGTAGCATCCTCCTGAACCCTGCACTCTGCACGTAGCATCCTTCTGAACCCTGCACTTTTTACATAGCATTCTCCTGAACTCTGTAAATAATGCACTTCTGAAAAATGCACTGTGCATGTAGCATGCTCCTCAATCCTACACTCTGTACGTAGCATACTGCACACTCCTCCACCCTTTACTCTATGCATAGCATACTCCTGAACTCTGCACCCTGTGTGTAACACACTCCTGGTTTTTAACAATGCCTCTATAAGACCCTTCCACTGTTAGTACAGCAGGGGCACACTGACCACCAGCATGCAGGGTCGCACTGACCACCAGCATGCAGGGTCACACTGACCACCAGCATGCAGGATCACACTGACCAGCAGCATGCAGGGCCACACTGACCAGCTGAATACAGGGCCATTGGTTACCAGTACACAGAGGACAACTACCAAGCAACTAAAAATATCTCAAAAGCAATAATCAAAAAATCTTGTCAGCTGATTCCCACATCTAATGTAAATCTATAAAGAGCAAAAAACGCAGCGCTGCCCTACACTTCCTCTATAAAATTGTACAAATTAACTTATAAGTACAATGGTAAAACCTATACAGGAATATCCAGTGCAAATCAACTAATCTATTGAAATACAGTAGTGATGGTGTCACCCTCTGTGAAAAAATATTTTGAGAAATTGCAGAGCTGCAATGTGCAAATAATGGTGAACCTCTAAATACAATAATAACAGCAGAGATCAAAATCAACCAGTGTATTAGAACATACTAGTAGTGATGGTGTCAACCTCTCTGCAAAAAGTAATAAATATGGCAGAGCTGCAATGTGCAAATAGTGGTGATATCCCCTATATAATAATGATAATAAAAAAAAAAATGTAAAATATGTACAGCAATTGTACATTTTATTATGATTTTATATAGGGGATATCACCACTATTTGCACATTGCAGCTCTGCCATATTTCTTACCTTTTGCAGAGAGGGTGACACCATCACTACTATATTCAAATACACTGGTTGATTTGCATCTATTTTATTATTGTATGTAGGGGTTTTCATCATTGTTTGCAGCTCTGCAATTTCTCAGAATATTTTTGGAGAGAGAGTGACACCACCACTACTATATTTTAATAAATTGGTTGATTTGCACTCGATATTCAATTAGAGGTTTTACCATTGCACTTATAAGTCCATTTGTAGAATTGTATAAAGGAAGTGTAGGCTTGGGCTGTATTTTTGGCTTTTTATTGATATACAGAGGCCAGGACATATTTATCACCAGTGTACAGGGGGGCACACCAACCACCATCTTGCAGATGCACACTGATACTGACAAACTACTTTAATCCCACAGTCACAGACCATGAAGAAACATCCACTTGCTGGCCATACGCACTTTCTGATCGTGCCCGCTTTTTGACCACCCCCACATGGCTTTGCACGCCGAATAAGCACGCTCACTTTTACCTCAAGTACCACAATAGCACCCACAAAAAAAATTAGAGCCGCCTCTGCACTCAGATTGCCATCTTGGACATGCCCCCTGGCACTAGAATTATTGCTCCTGGTCTGACACCCACCACAGTGATAGCATGGGCCATGATAGGTCCTTATTATGGAGAGATCATGGATCTATTAGACCCCATATATCCCCTCTGGTCTCCAAAGCAACAGATCAAACTGAGGGATGTTTACACAAGACCAAAGCCGGAAGTGATTAAATCCTCATAACTTACGGTTCCTGACAACAGTGGAAAGGACAACATCAGTAAACATAGAATAAACAAAAAACTCTCTGTCCACTTAAAGATGGCTGCAGCTCTTCTTAATGGGGGTATTGATTTCCTCTGTGCACTATGGAAATAAATAAAACAGAAGGCGCCACCATAGAAGTGTATCTGTTAATTAAGGAGTATAAAGTTATCTTTTTTTTGTCAGAGAAAATCATTTTAACCTAGAGTTCCCTTTTAACTTCAGCAATGTTGTTTGCCTACCTCCTTTCCTTCCAGTACCGAAGAGATTCCCCTCCCCCAGTGCTCTTTGCACTCCATATACACTTGTACTGTAGTACTGTATATATAAGAAAGCCAAGAACACATTTCTGCCCTTCTTTTTGGTTTGACAAAGGAGCAGAATTGCTCCAAAACATGTTGGCACCCACATAGTGACGTCACTTCCGCCCCAATGTCCTTCTGGTTCCTAGCTTCTATGGCGGCTTGTGTTCCAGCTTTGTTTTCGGGCCGTACCTGCAGCGGTCTCTGCACGTCCATCCACCTACTGAGCTCCTGCCAAGTCTCATCCAGCACGCACACCTTCCTTCCACAAGCAGGAATCACAGACCCCTCTACCCTCAGTGAGAGCTATGGATTCTCCCCCCAGCCTCCACTGGATTTCCCCCAGATGATATCAGCAAGCCAGCTGGGACTGATGATTATGTGCCTGTTTACTCCTTATACCCTGTGAGTGCAATCCCTTATTTTTGTCTATACGCTTTTAATAAACAGATACACTTAGATCGCGGCACCTTCTCTCTTATTTATTTCCATGGAACAACATCAGCTCCTCTCACTGTGTCCCAGGAATTGGATGCCACCGTTCACATCCTCATCGGGCTCCCTGATCGGAGGGGGGCCCTTTAGCCGCCTCTAAAAGTAATCCAGTGGCTGTATAGCCCACTCAGGTTACTTTTACCAGAAAGATAGTCGCCGGCAGAAAAGAAACATCAGGATCGTGACTATAGCTGCAGTCATAATCCCAGTATAACATTTTCAACCTTAGGCCATTTATAAACCAGCTAAGGTGGGGGTCCCCAACCACCCGGCCGCGGACATGTGCTGGGCCATGGCCTCTCTGCAGCCAGGATGCGAAGGCTAGTCTGTCACAGATGCGACGGGCAGACGAGCGAGCAGAGTGATGACATCATCTCTCACCACCCGCCACACATCACCGCAGTTCCACTTTCACAGACATGGGCCAGCAGAAAGATGACATTATCTCTCACTGCCTGCCCTTACTCTGGGGTCCAGCCAATGCACATATGCTAGTTCACCCTTGGATGCTGCAACACTGGGGAGAGACTGCCAGAAGTCTTTCACTGCTGTCACTGTTGCCTGCCACCAAATTGCCTTTACATTTAAAAAGTGACAAGCTGCATCTGTTATTTTTTGGTGGCAGGCAACAGTGGGAAGCTTCAGCTGTTGGCAGGATAGTGATAATCCGCACTTGGTGGCAGGCGACGTGGCAAGTGACAATCCACATCTGATGGCAGGCGACATGGCAAGTGACAATCTGCATCAGGTGGCAGACGACCTGGCAAGTGACAAGCTACATTTGGTGGCAGGCAATGTGGCAAGTGACAATCCGCATCTGGTGGCAGGCGACATGGCAATTGACAATCCGCATCTTGTGGCAAGCGACATAGCAAGTGACAAGCTGCATCTAAATGCAGGTGACGTGGCAAGTGACAAGCTACATCTGATAATTGACAAGCTGCATCTGGTGGCAGGTGACGTGGCAAGTGACACGTTGCATCTGGTGGCAGGTGACATGACAAGTGCAAGCTACATAAGGTGGCAGATGACATTGCAAGTGACATCTGCATCTGGTGGCAAGTGACACGCTCAGGGCTCCTACTGATTCTGCATTATGGTGCATCTGGTGGCAAGCCACGTGGCAAGTGACAAGCTGCACCTGATGGTAGGCGATGTGGCAAGTTACATAGTTTGTGAGGTTGAAAAAAGACATCAGTCCATCCAGTTCAACCTATGATGTGCTTGTGTTTGCTGTTAACCGTACATTGTATACCCCTGTATGTTGTGGTCTTTAAGGTGCCCATCTAATAGTTTTTTGAAACTATTGATGCTCCCTGCTGATACGGCTTGTGGAAGAGAATTCCACATCCTTACTGCTCTGACAGTAAGAACCCCTTACGCATTTTAAGGTTAAACCGTTTTTCCTCTAGTTTTAGTGAGTGGCCACGTGTCTTATTGTATTCCCTTTCTCTGAAACGTTTGTTCCTTATGCTAGGGTCGCCAGTACAGTATTCGAACATTGATATCATATCCCCCCTCAATCGTCTCTTCTCCAGAGAGAATAAGTTCAGTGCTTGTAGTCTTTCCTCATAGCCGATGTTCTCCATTCCCCTAATTATTTTTGTTGCCCTTCTCTGGACTCTCTCCAGTTCCAGCACATCCTTCCTGAGGACCGGTGCCCAGAACTGGACAGCATACTCCACTTGTGGCCGGACCAGAGTCTTGTAGAGTGGGAGAATAAACTCTTTATTTCTGGAGTGAATCCCCTTTTTTATACATGCTAGTATTCTGTTGGCTTTGCTTGCAGCGGCTTGGCATTGCATGCCACTGCCAAGCCTGTTGTCTACCAGTACCCCCAGGCCCCCCCCCCCCCCCCAGTGAGTAGCTTGCTTTCATGTTTCTGACGCCCAAGTGCATTACTTTACATTTTTCAACATTAAACCTCATCTGCCATGTACTTGCCTACCCCATTATTATGTTCAGATCCGCTTGTAAGGTTTCCACATCCTGCATAGAAGATATTGGCATGCTTAGTTTAGTATCATCCACAAATACTGAGATTGTACTCCATATGCCCGCCTTTAGATCATTTATGAATTAATTAAACAGGATTGGCCCCAGGACAGAACCTTGGGGGACCCCACTTTCCACACCCACCCATTTCGAGTACTCCCCATTAATCACCACCCTCTGGACTCTCCCCTGGAGCCAGTTCTCTATCCAGGTACTCACCCTATGGTCCATACCTACCTTCCTTTGTTTGTGCAGTAAGCGTTTGTGGGGAACGGTGTCAAAGGCCTTTGCAAAGTCCAGATACACCACATCCACAGGCTTACCTTTATCTAGCTGGCAGCTCACTTCATCGTAGAAGGTTAATAAATTGGTTTGGCAAGAACGATTTTTCATGAATCCATGCGGATAACTACTAATAATACCGTTTTCATTACTAAAGTCTTGTATGTGGTCCCTTAACATCCCCTCCAAAATCTTGCAGACTACAGTTGTTAGGCTAACCGGCCTATAGTTACCCGGGATATATCTCGGCCCTTTTTTAATATTGGTATCACGTTGGCTTTTTTTCCAATCAGCTGGCACCATACTTGTCAATAGACTATCCTTAAAGATCAAGAATAATGGTCTGGCAATCTCCTGGCTGAGCTCTTTAAGAACCCTCAAGTGCAAGCCATCCGGTCCAGGTGATTTATTTATAAGTTTCTCTAGTTTAGTTCTAAGTCTATCTTCTGTTAGCCATGGCGGTACTTCCTGAGGTGTATTATTTAGTTTAGTATTACTAGCTGAGTTATTGTAGCCCCCCGATTCTTTTGTGAAGACTGAAGAGAAGAAATTATTTAACACTTCCGCCTTTTCTCTGTCCTCTGTGGCCATATTTCCTTTGTCGTCTTTTATGGATCCAATGTGTTCTGGCCTCGCTTTCTTACTGTTTATATACTTAAAGAATTTCTTGGGGTTATTTTTACTCTCTTCCGCTATAAGTCTCTCGTGTTCTATTTTAGCCGCCTTGATTTCGTCTTTACATTTCTTATTACACTCTTTGTAATGCTTGAATGCTGCCAATGACCCCTCAGTCTTGTATTTTTTGAAGGCCTTTTCTTGAATTTTAATATGCATTTTTATGGTGGAGTTTAGCCACCCAGGGTTCAGTTTTGCTCTTTTAAATTTATTTCACTTTGGAATGCACTGGCCAATCCCTTTGTTTAGTATGCTCTTGAAGCACTCCCATTTTTCCTCCGTGTTCTTTGTTCCCAGGGTTCTATACCATTTGATATTTTCTAGCAGAGAGCGCAGTTTTGGGAAATTGGCTCTTTTGAAATTCAGTGTCTTTATATTACCCTTCTGTTTCCTATTACTATGATTAATACTGAAACTAATGTCGACACTTACCTACAGCTTCCAGATTCTCTTCCGCTCATTTCCCTGCTATAACTATTGTGATGTCATAACTTTTACAGTCCTATATCCTGACCCTCCTGACCCTCCATGAGGATTCTCTCCTGGAATGTTAGGGGTCTACGATCCCCGAACAAGCGGATGAAGGTTTTAAGACACCTTAAGTCCCATCTCTCCTCCGATGACTTCTTCCGGATGAAGAAGTTGTGGGTGGGCACGGTGGTGGGCTCAGCCGACTCAGGTCGTAAAGCGGGCGTGTTGATCTTAATCCACAAGCGACTCTCCTGTGACGTCCTTTCCCTCTCCACGGACACTAGTGGTCGCTATGTCTCCGCACATTTGAAGGTAAATGATAGGGAAATATTGTTGACGAATGTATATGCTCCCAATGTACCAGACCAATCCTTCTATAGAGATTTTTCCACCCATCTTCTCAAATATCCCCATATCCCACATCTCATAGGTGGTGACTTTAATTCCCTCATGGACCCGCTCCTAGATAAATCTTTGACGAAACCTAAACGCACCCATGCTGCTCCCCATGTCCTAGGACCGTTAGCATAGGTTGTGGAATCCCTTCATCTTACAGACGTGTGGTACCTTCACCATCCCACTGACAGAGAATTTACGTTTTACTCCCATCCGCATAATGTGTTCACCAGGATAGATTATTTATTTTCCTCGGCCAACGCTCTCCATAGAATTGAGGACCCAGACATTCATGAAATCGTTATCTCTGACCATGCCCCTATCTCCTTGACTCTAGATACCCCTGATAAACAGGCAGACTCTAGTCTGTGGCGATTCCCGGGATACCTGCAAAACAACTCAGACTTTCAGGCTTACTTGGCTAAGGCGTGGGATGAATACGCAGAGGTCAATGCCTCGCACGTTTCGCAGCCCAATTTGTTCTTGGAAGCAGGCAAGGCATACCTATGTGGCAAGATTATATCCTATGCCTCGGCTTTTAGGAAAAATACTTCTGAAAGTTATCTACGGGCCAGTGAATGGCTCCGGATGGCTCAACGTATGGTACTGACCACAGATTCTCCCGGATACCGCCAGGAATGGACCTTAGCCAAGCAGGCCTTTGATACCTGGGCAGATAATTTGGAGAACATTAAACGTGCTCGCTTCTCGGCCATGATGCACAAATTTGTGAATAAGGCGGGTAAACTTTTGACAAGACTTTGCGGGGCGCCCTACAAACCTACACATATTGCTTCCCTCCGTAACTCCTCGGGAAATACTGTATCCACCCCCCCCCCCCGGAGGTAAAAAAGACCATGAGAGACTTCTATGCCTCCCTGTACTCCCCAGACCCTTTTGATGACCGACAAGCCCGCTTTTTCCTAGACAATGTCACTCTTCCTAAAATTTCTCCATCACAATTAGACGCATTAAACGCGCCAGTGACCCTTCTGGAGATCCAGGACACGGTAAAACTCCTCGCCCCAAACAAAGCCCCAGGTCCGGATGGACTTACCGGGGAATTTTATAAAAACGGTATAGAGGTTATTGGCCCTACCCTACTAGAAGTATACTCGGCCTTGTGGACCGGAGGACTATGCCCTCCCACGGGTTATCAAGCTATAATTAAATTATTGGCGAAAAAAGGGAAAGACCCTTTGAAACCGGGTTCATACCGGCCGATTTCCTTGCTAAACTTGGATGTCAAAATCCTGTCTAAGATCCTGGCATCCCGTCTAGCTCTAATCATGCCGTCCTTGATACACCCGGCTCAATCCGGATTTACCAAGGGGAGGTTGGCTGCCTCTAATATCCGTAAAGTTCTTCTGGCATTGGACCAGGCTAGGGTCTCCTCGGGGGCGGACCTGGCTATCATCACCCTGGATGCGGAGAAGGCTTTTGACAACGTGAACTTTGATTGGTTATCTATGGTTTTGGCTTCATTTGGTTTTTCGGGACCGTTCACTCACATTGTCAAAGCTATGTATGCCTCTCCTGCGGCCAGGTTGTGGGTGGCCAGATCTCTCACCGACGAGTTCCGTTTATTCAAGGGCACGAGACAGGGTTGCCCCCTGTCTCCTCTACTCTTCAATCTGGCTCTGGAACCCCTATCCAGGTTCCTTCTGGAAAAGGCACCACTCCATGGCATTTTAATTGGTTCGCACAAGCTACGTATATCCCTTTTTGCGGATGACGTGTTAATTTTTACCAGAAACCCCGTCCTCCGACATGCACACCATCATTTCCATTTTTGACAAATTTAAATTATGCTCGGGCTTACGGATAAATTACGCTAAAAGTGAAATCCTTCCCCTGGGTAGCATGCCACACCCCGCTTGGGTCTCCACCTCTCCCTTCACTGTTGCCCCCTCACACATAACGTATCTAGGTATCAAAATAGGCAAAATCCCATCTTCTATCTATACTTTGAACTATCCTCCTCTCTTCCAAAAGATTTCTCGTGAGCTAGATAGTTGGATGGATCTGCCTCTCTCGCTCTTGGGGAGATGTCACTTAGTGAAAATGGACAGCTTTGCACGGTTGCTCTACCCATTGCAAACGCTTCCTTTGCTGCTAAAACACAAAGATATCAAGTTGCTGACCACTAGCATCTCCAGATTTATATGGAGAGGTAAAAGACCCCGCATTTCTTTTGGCAAACTCTGTCTTCCCAGGAGCGAGGGTGGTGCTAGTCTTCCGGATATTAGATTATACAATTTGTCATGCCTTCTTAGGATATCTCTGGACTGGCTCTCGATGTCTTCTCATTATTCCAATTTTATCTTAGAATCGCAAATGTCCACTCCATTTTCATTGGCAGCTCTCTTACATGTCAAATGGAAAAGTATGCCATCACAACTCCAACATAATAACCTCTTGCGGGACACGGAGATTACCTGGAGGGAATCTAGGAAACGTTTGAAGCTCCCCCCTTCTATGTCTAAGTACTTAACCATACAGGGCAACCCCGCCTTTATCCCAGGAGTACATTCGGACTACTTTACTTTGTGGCAACGGAAAGGCCTGTTAAAGTTCTCTGATCTTTGTGATCACGCCACGGGTAAGCACCGACTGATACAAGACATCTTGGATACTTATCAATTGCCTGCTACACACATTTTTCCTATCCTGCAATGTCAAAGTTTTCTCCGTTCCTCCGGTGCCTCGTCTGCCAACAGGTTTCTTGATCCCCTGCTGGACCCTCTGCTGCAATCAGGGATTTGCAGTATATCGGACATTTATAAACCTTTCCAAAAACTCACGTCCACTCACCTCGCTGGTTCCTCGGCGGCCAATTGGGCCAGGGACTTTCCTCTGGAGGATCTGGTCACAAAGTTATTCCAGGGGTACAAACGTACACTTCGCCTGACACCCAACGAAATGTGGAGGGAAACTCAGTTAAAAATTCTGCATAGAGCGTATATTCCTTTCACGTCCAACGGAAATGCTCCTCTAACAAGTTTGTGCCCCCACTGCAAAACCAACCGTCCAAACCTTCACCACAGATTTTGGTCATGTTCTTTCATTTCAACTTTCTGGGACCAGGTGCTGGCGCTAATTCAACGAGTCACGCTCCTACAGCTACCTAAGGACCCCCTATTGCTTATCTTTGGATATTGGGACAAGCATCTACAGATATGGACTATCCGCCCCCCACCGCACCCTCGCAATTGGATCCTTACCTGCCTACTAATAGCTCGCAGAGTTATTCTCGCTAATTGGATTACAACTGTGGGCCCCTCTGTATCCCAAGTTCATCGCAAACTTCTAAGCCTTATGACTAAAGATCGGCTCAACACGGATTCCAACCTTCCATCCTCCGCTGAACGCTTCTCATGCAAATGGCAGGACTTTCTAGACTCGCTACCCAAAAATGTTGGTTCCGCTCTGGTAGCGGACACTTTCGTCTATGCTGCTCCTGGGTAGGGAAATCCTTGCTGTAGCTTAGATGTCTTCTCTTACTTCCATCTAACTCACACTCTCCCTTCTCCTCACCCCCCTTCCTTCACCTTGATCCGCCTCGTCCTTCCCTTTTATTACTGTTTACCCCTCATGGCACTAAAGCCATTACAGTACATAAGATCTATCCAACTAGGGTTCTAGTGTGATTGTTTTTGTTGATTCTGATTGTTTCATATGCTCTTCCCCCCTCGGGTCAGCTATGAGCTCTTTCCCTTGCTCGGCTTCTGACCCCGATAAATGCTAAAATGTATTGTTCATTGTTATCTCTTGTTTTACCTGTATCGCACACTGGTTTCAATAAAGTTTCTTTAAAAAAAAAACTAATTGACCTATGGTCACTGTTTCCTAAGTTGCCCCATATCTCTATATCCGTGAGCAGGTCTGTATTGTTGGTAATCAGTAGGTCAAGTACCGCATTGTTTCTTGTCAGTGCGTTCACCATCTGACTCATGAAATTGTCCTGCAAAACATTGCTGAGCCTTGGCTGAATGTGCGGTTCCTTCTGCCCAGTCTATATTTGGATAATTAGTCCCCCATTATAATGACATTTCCCATCCTTGCTGCCAATCCTACCTGTAAAAGGAGGTCCGCCTCCCCCTCCTCCCTCTGGTTTGGGGGCCTATAGCATACGCCCAATATTACCTTCCCTATAGTGCCTTCCCTTTTAACTTCTACCCATAGGGATTCCGCCTCGTCCATAGCTCCATTATTAATATCATCCCTCATATTTACCTGTACACTGTTCTTAATATACAGACATACCCCTCCCCCTTTTTTACCTTCTCTATCCCTGCGATAAAGGGAATACCCCTGAATGGTCGCCATCCAATCATGAGAGCTGTCGAACCAAGTCTCTGTTATCCCCACAAAATCGAAGTCTTCCTCAAACATCAGCAACTCCAGCTCTCCCATCTTGTTGGCCAGGCTTCTGGCATTGGTATACAAACCTCGTAATTCTGACCGGTTGCATATATCCTTGTTTGATGTTGTTTTTAGGCTGCTCTTGTGATTTCTCCCCATACCTAGTGACAAACCGCATCAGGTGGCAGGCGACATGGCAAGTGACAAGCTTCACCTGATGGCAGGAAACGTTGGTTGCATCTGGTGGCACAACCCCCCCCAACAACCAACATGAAGGTCATTCAGACATCCCACTATGGGGATGCCCTGAGAGCAAAGCAGAACAAAACAGGGCTTAAAGTTATTGTAAAGTCTCTCTTTTTTTTTTGTTAAAAAATAATAAACATATTATACTTACCTTCTCTGTGAAGTGGTTTTGCACAGAGCAGCCCAGATCCCCTTTTTCTCAGGTCCCTCTTTGGCGCTCCTGGCCCCTCCTGTTGAGTGCCCCCACAGCTTGCTGTGGGGGCACCTAAGCCGAGCTGCAGCTCCCTGTGTCCATTCAGACATGGAGCCATGACCCGGCCTCGCTCCCTGTTTCTCTGTTTATTGGCTCACTGAATTTGATTGACAGCAGCGGGAGTCAATAGCGCCATGCTGCCGTCTCAGCCAATGAGGAGGGAGAGCCTCCAGTAGCTAAGACACTCCTGCAACATCGCTGGGTAGAGATGGGCTCAGGTAAGTATTGGGGGTATTGGGGGGGGGCTGCTGCACACAGAAGGTTTTTATTCTAGAATGCAGTAAGATAAAAAAACTTTTGACTTTACAGCAAACTTGAAAAAACAATCATCAGAGAGAGCATGCACTAGGGTGGTTTGTGCTCTCTCTCTCTCTCTCTCTCTCTCTCTCTCTCTCTCTGTTGATTGTGTTTTTGCAGTGTCTGGTGTCCTGCTGGTACTGAAGGAGCTGTATCCTGAGTAAGTGAACTTTTTACCCATTGTGACTGGACTGTGTGCGTCCCCATTAGAATCCAATGGACTGATTCCACAGCAGGTCTTTTATCCTTACTAGGGGTTATCAACTTGGTGAATACTTTAGGTGCAGTTGACAGACAAAGGGAAGGGTAACAAAATTGTAATGTTGCATGCCCACAGCAAAATGCAGGTAGCACTTATGCACATTCAAGGTGTTGAGAACCTTTAGACCCAGTATGGGGCAGATGCCTTCTTGATTTGGGGACAGAGTACAGGTGTAGCAGGTTTTCCAGGCATTGAGCCTGAGGTGGGTCTGCCATTGTTACTGGTACCTTTCTAGCCCATGTGAGCTGTGACCCCAGGTGTGAGAACTGAGACAATGACAATTCCAGCATCTTTGGTTTGGTTGTTTTATTGTATTTAAGGGATGGGAGAAGGGAATGAGTGGGATACTCCTCTGGCTCAACTAGGTACACTTTTGGGACTCTTTTGGCAAGAAATGCAAATTAGCGCTGTCTTTACGCCAGCCGACGCTAGCCAACGCTTCCTGACGCTTGATTACACTAACACTGAAAACTGTGCTGGAACCTCGACTTAATTCAGAAGATCCAGGACTGTAGAATACTTGACTCCTGACACTGCTTTGCTCAAAAGCCACTTAATAGCTCCCTCCAGCCCTGCGCTGGCTTGAGGTAGCTCTTTGTAAATTTCTGTGCTGCTGCAACTCTCAACTGGTACACTCCACACTGTACACTTATTCTTCAGGGCCCAAACTGCAGGTGCCCCTTTAACCCTTCAGGGTCCTCTGACTAGGTACCCCCTCTAACTTCAGGGTCCTCTGACCAGGCACCCCCTTTAGAGCTAGCTGACACTTGGATCCTAGAACCTTCTCATGAGTGGTCCCCTCTAACACTAGGCAGGCCCCCAGGGGCAATCCGCAGTACTCAAGACCTTTGTAGGCTTTCCTGGGACTGAACCCCTCTCTCTCTCCGCTGGTTCTTGGCACTCCAGATCCCCTTCAGCTCAACTCAGCACCCTCTGGATTCTCAGGCAGCACCCAGAGACTTTCGCTTCCTCTGACAGGAGGAGAGACAGCCGTACTCTCCCTCCTGGGACTCTGCTTCCTGCCAAAGATCATGACTCACGCACTTTCAAACTTATACCCACTCCCAGAATCCTCTGCAGCAGAATCTGCCTTCTGGGGTAGTTACAAGCCTGAATGTGTCCCTGATTGGGTTTCCGCCACTGCCCTTTGAGAAGCCTCTCACAGCCAGTGGGGAGAATCCCCTCTCAGCAGACAAACCTGGAAGCCATGACAACCTACCTGACAAAAAGAAATCATGGCTCTGCTGTTAGGAAGACAAAGCCCACTATATTTTACCTAGCACCTACCTGTAGGGTGCTACACAGTGTTGAATGGAAACCTTAAAACTTTGAACAATGACTGAGTTAATTTAACCACTTGACCATATGACGGCGGGATGGTGCGGCCATTATCCTGGGCGGACGTCATATGACGTGATCCAGGAATGCAGAATCCCCGGGACACAGCCGGTCACCGGCAGGGGGGAAACAGCCAATGGGCATGGCTGTTTCCCACGTGATCGGCTATGTTTCAATGACAAAGCCGATCACAACAGTAACTGCCGGAAGAAAACCGCGCATGCGCGATCGGGAGCGCGCAGCGGGGTCATGTCGGTGGCTATGTGTTCCCTAGGAACACAGATAGTCACCGACAGTGTAAAACAGCCAATGACAGTGGCTGATTACCACGTGATGGGCTGTGAATCCATTCACAGCCCATCACAAATGTAAACACAGAGCAGTAACTGACTGTTACTAGCTCTTCTCCCCTCACACACCGTTTCCAGTGTGAGGAGAGCAGAGCCAGAAACAGTGAGTTACTGATCTGTGTCTGTCAGTGTAAAAAAAAAGTGTCATCAGCCCCCCCCCCCCCAATTGCACCTGTCACCCAACAGTCACCTGTCACCATCAGTGCCCAAAAATCGCTACCTATAAAGTGCACCTGTCACCAGAGACTGCCATCAGTATCACCAGCGGTGCACCTGTCACCCATAGGTGACCAGCGCCCGTCACCTGTTACCCCATCAATCACCGTCACCTGTCACCCCATCAGTCATCGTCACTTGTCACCCCATCAGTGATCGTCATCTGTCACCCCATCAATCACCGTCACCTGTCATCCCATCAGTGATCGTCATCTGTCACCCCATCAGTCATCGTCACTTGTCACCCCATCAGTCATCGTCATCTGTCAGCCCATCAGTGACCGTCCCCTGCCACCTATCAGTCACCTGCCACCCATCAGTGATCATCCGCAGTCACCCGTCGCACAGCCAGAATGTCAAAAAGGATGTACAGCAGCGAGGAAGCGTTTCAGATCATCTCTATGACTAATGAGAGTACCGGGGAGCTCTCATCAGTATCTGAATCCAATTTTGAATCCGATTCGGAATTTGAAGTTGCTAATAGTAGCGGATCGGAGATGGACTCGGAGGAAGAATGGGTCCTTCCCAAAAGGGCACGGCGCTCTGGAAACCAAGCAGCCACAAGGGATACACCCCAGGATCCTATGCCCAGTACCAGCACTGCCACCGCCAGTACACCCCATGGATCCTATGCCCAGGCCCAGTACCCGCTCTGCCCCCAGCGAAACACCCCAGGAGCGAATGCCCAGGCCCAGCACCAGCGCTGCGGCATCACTCCCAATTTCGAATCCCCCTTCTACCAGCACTGGAGTGTCACATCCCCCAAGAGCCAGGGCCACTATCCACCTCCCAGATGCTCTTGCCAACCCAAGATGGCTGCCCTCCAACTCGGGATCAGCAAATATTCCCCCTTTTACTGCACAGCCAGGTGTGCAGGCCAATACAGAGAATTTTTCGTTTATTGATTTTCTCCATTTATTTTTGCCCAACGATTTTCTGCAATACATCGTGGACCAAACGAATCTGTATGCCCAGCAGTTTATTGTTAACAACCCCCAATCTTCCTATTCCCGTCCGTTTGAGTGGAGAGAGTTAACCTTGGAGGAGTTCAAAATGTTTTTGGGCCTCACAATAAACATGGGGGTTACAAAAAAAAATGAAGGACATGCCTATTGGTCCACCCACCCCATACACAGTATGCCCATATATTCTGCCCTAATGTCCAGGTCCAGGTATGAAATTATCATGCGCTTCCTTCATTTCAGTGACAACAGCCAGTGCCCCCCCCAAAATCATCCAAATTTTGACAAGCTATATAAAATTCGCCCCCTCATAAATTTTCTTTCCCAAAGTTTTGCAGAACTTTACGTCCCTGATCAAAACATATGTGTAGATGAGTCCCTGCTACACTTCACAGGCTGGCTAGGAATAAAGCAATACATTCCGAGCAAAAGGTCCAAATATGGGGTCAAATTATACAAACTGTGCGACAGAGCTACGGGATATCTGTATGCGTTCCGCATATACGAAGGAAGAGATTCCCAGCTCGATCCCCCTGATTGCCCGGCCTACATGGGCACAAACGGAAAGGTTTATGGGACCTGGCGTACCCACTGCTGAGGAAAGGCTACCACCTTTACCTGGATAATTATTATACCAGCCTGCCCCTTTTCAGACATCTGTACCTTGAAGGAACCCTGGCCTGCGGAACCACCAGGAAGAACAGGAAGGGCTTCCCACAGTCCTTGGTGAATAAAAAAATGAGAAAGGGGGAAATAGCAGCCTTGAGAAACAACGAAGTGCTGGCCTTGAGATGGAAGGATAACAGAAATGTGTACATGATGTCCACCATTCATAACGACACCACAGTGGAGGTTCGAAGAAGAAGAGGTCCCATTGAAAAGCCAAAATGTGTCCACGATTACAATCTTTACATGGGGGGGGGGGTGGATTTTAACGACCAAATGATTCAGCCCTACTTAGCCACAAGGAAGTCCCGATTCTGGTATAAGAAAGTTGCAATTTATTTATTTCAATTGGCCTTTTATAACGCTTATGTAATCTACTCTAAATCCACTGAAAGCCCCATCTCCTTCCTAAAATTCATTGAGGAAAATGTCACGACCCTCATCTACCCACAAGGACTCCCCCGAGAAAACCTTCGCTCTGAGGCTGTTAGCCGACTTAGTGAGCGCCACTTCCCAGACTACCTTCCACCGTCTGAAGGAGGCCGAAGATGCCAAAAAAGATGCCGTGTATGCAGCAGAAGGGGATTTCGTAAAGACACCAGCTTCTATTGTCGGTACTGCCCCTCCCAACCTGGCCTGTGCATTGGAGAATGCTTCACACGTTACCATACATTCGTAAATTATTAGCCCATTTCCCCGTTTTCATCTGTGCTGACCAATTTTCCTTATATAACCATGCCACTGCCTTCCACATAAACTGACCCTGGCCTGTTTTTCTACTATGCCTCTGCCTACTGTTTGGACTGCTTTCACGTGAACTGACCCTGGCTTGTTTTACCGATTACGCTTCTTCTTGCTGTTTGGATTGCTTCCCTGTGAACTGACCCTGGCCTGTTTTTTCAACTACGCTTCTGCCTGCCGCTTGGATTGCTTGCACGTGAACTGACCCTGGCTTGTTTTTCCGACTATTCTTCTGCCTACCGCTTGAACTGATCCGTCGTCCCCTGCTACTGTAGTACACAGGGGTCTCACATATGTGAGGGGCTCCAGAGTTGTTTTTCCGGATAGAGAAAACCAATTTTTTTGGTTCTCTCTGGGTTTCATAAATTCCGGATTAGGGTCTGGAGTCCGGAGGCTTCAAAGAGATTTGGGTGGGAGAAGCCTCTACCCCTGTCCCCAGGTCTCACCTGACCAAGGCCCTCAGCTGACTTACTACCATCATGCCTCTGCCTGCTGCATGATATTAGCTGGAGAGTGGTACAATGATTGTCTGCAGTGTACCGGGACCAATATTATGGCTGTGCTGACCATGTCTCTGCCTGGAAAATTCCTTTGGACAAATGCTGTGGCTGTGCTGACAATATCCCAGTATTGACTATAGACTATATTCCTGCCTGCTGCCTGGAAAATTGCTATTGTCGTCGCTAAGCATGTCCCTGCCTGCTGCCTGGACTAATGCTCTCCTCTGTGGACAACTGCACTACTACAACCACAGGTAATAATTTTTTTTACACTTTCCTTTATAGAATGTATTTTGTAATGTATTTCTTGCTATGTACATGCTATGTGTTAAAAATGTGAGGGGCCTTCAAAAATGATAGGTTGTCAGGAAATTAGATGTGCATTTTATGTAAAAGTCTCACACGTGTGGTATTGCCATAATGAGTAGCAGAATGTATTTTGGGGTACAATTTTTGCTATATACATGCAACCACTTACCGACCGCCTAACGACTATATACACCGGCCATTTAAAGCTAAATACTGGGGTTATGGCAGCAGATAGCTGCCATAACCCCGGTATTTTTTTAAATGGCGGGCGGTCGGCTTTCAGATAAGGGTGGTCCCAGTGGCAGATTCGCCGCCGAATCCGCCGCAACGGTGCATGGGAAGAGGTGCTCTCACCGCGTCCTAGACGTTTTCCCAGCTTACCGGACCCGCCGGCAGCGGGAAAAACTATCCGGTCCCGGATCCTCAGAGACAGGAAGTTGAGTGAGGGCAAGATGGCCCTCACTCGACTCTATGGTCTTGGAGGACCGGAGCTACGTCAAAAGTCGTTGCCTAGCAACCGGTTTAAAGGGCCGTTTTTTTTTTTGTTTTTGTTTTTTTTCTTTTTCAACAATTTTTTTTTTTTTTGTTTGTTTTTTTAGTGTAGTTGTGAGGTGTGAGGTCTTTTTGACCCCAGATCTCACAATAAAGAGGACCTGTCATGCCTATTTCTATTACAAGGGATGTTTACATTCCTTGTAATAGGAATAAAAATGATCAAAACATTTTTTTTAAAAAAAACGTTTTAAAAATAAAAAATGATTAAATAAAATAAATAGGAAAAAAAAAATTAAAGCGCCCTGTCCCCGTTAGCTCGCGTGCAGAAGCGAACGCATACGCAAGTCCCGCCCACATATGTAAACGGTGTTCAAACCACACATGTGAGGTATCGCCGCGATCGTTAGAGCGAGAGCAATAATTTGAGCCCTAGACCCCCTCTGTAACTCTAAGCTGGTAACCTGTAGAATTTTTTAAAATGTTGCCTATGGGGATTTTTAAGTACCAATGTTTGGCGCCATTCCGCGAGTTTGTGAAATTTTGAAGCATGACATGTTGGGTATCTAATTACTCGGCGTAACATTATCTTTCACATTATGGAAAAAATTGGGCTAAATTTACTGGTTTCGTATTTTTTAATTCAAAAAAGTGAATTTTTTTCAAAAAATTGCATTTGGAAGACTGCTGCGCAAATATGGTGTGATAAAAAATATTGCATTGATCTCCATTTTATTCTCTAGGGTCTCTTCTAAAAAAAAATATATAATGTTTGGGGGTTCTAAGTAGTTTTCTAGCCAAAAAATGATTTTAGCTTATAAACACCAAGTGTCAAAAATAGGCCCAGTCTTAAAGTGGATAAATGGACAACTTTGTGTAAAGAGCTACTTGGATGTTAGGCCTCTGTATGTGGCTAGGCTGTGTAAAAGTATTACACATGTGGTATCGCCATACTCAGGAGGAATAGCAGAATGTATTTTGGGGTGAAATTTTTGCTATGTACATGCTATGTGTTAGAAATATTGCATAAATGGACAACTTTGTGTAAAAAAAATGCGTTTTCATTTTCTTTCCACAGTTTCCAAAAGCTTGTGGAACAAAATGACACGTTCAAAAGACTCATTATGCCTCTCAAATTATACGTTGGGGTGTTTGCTTTCCAAAATGGGGTCATTTTATGGGAGTTTCCATTGTCCTGGTGCTCCAGGGCCTTCAAAAGTGCGATAGGTTGTCAGGAAATTATATGTGTAATTTGTGCTCCTAGAATGCCGGACGGTGCTACTTGGATGTTAGGCCTCTGTATGTGGCCAGGCTGTGAAAAAGTCTCACACATGTGGTATTGCCATACTCAGGAGGAGTAGCAGAATGTATTTTGGGGTGCAATTTTTGCTATGTGCATGCTAGGTGTTGGAAATATTGCATAAATGGACAACTTTGTGTAAAAAAAAAATGCATTTTCATTTTCTTTCCACAGGTTCCAAAAGCTTGTGGAAAAAAATGACACGTTCAAAAGACTCATTATGCCTCACAAATTATACGTTGGGTTGTTTGCTTTCCAAAATGGGGTCATTTTATAGAAGTTTCCATTGTCCTGGTGCTCCAGGGCCTTCAAAAGTGCGATAGGTTGTCAGGAAATTATATATGTAATTTCTGCTTCTAGAATGCCGGACGGTGCTACTTGAATGTTGGGCCTCTGTATGTGGCCAGGCTGTGAAAAAGTCTCACACATGTGGTATCAGCATACTCAGGAGAAGTAGCAGAATGTATTTTGGGGTGCAATTTTTGCTATGTACATGCTATGTGTTAGAAATATTGCATAAATTGACAACTTTGTGTAAAAAAAAAAAGCATTTTCATTTTCTTTCCACATTTTCCAAAAACTTGTGGAAAAAAATGACATGTTCAAAAGACTCATTATGCCTCAAAGATTATACGTTGGGGTGTTTGCTTTCCAAAATGGGGTCATTTTATAGGGGTTTCCATTGTCCTGGTGCTCCAGGGCCTTCAAAAGTGCAATAGGATGTCAGGAAATTATATGTGTAATTTATGCTCCTAGAATGCCGGACGCTGCTACTTAGATGTAAGGCCTCTGTATATGGCTAGGCTGTGAAAAAGTCTCACACATGTGGTATCGCCATCCTCAGGAGGAGTAGTAGAATGTGTTTTGGGGTGTAGTTGCAAGTATACATGTGCTGTGTGAGAGAAATAACCTGTTAATACGGCAATTTGTAAAAAAAAAAAAATCTTCATTTTGCAAAGAATAGTGTCTCAAGAAATGAGATAGGCCTTCAGTACATCAGGTGTGGTCAAGTGTGATCAATTTTCAATGATTCGCACCATAGCTTGTGGACTCTATAACTTTCACAAAGACCAAATAATATACACTTACTTGGGTTATTTTTACCAAAGATAAGTAGCAGTATAAATTTTGGCCAAAATTTGTGAAGAAAAATGACTAATTTGCAAAATTTTATGACAGAAACAAAGAAAAATGCATTTTTTCACAATATTTTCAGTCTTTTTTTATTTACAGTATAGCACAAAAAATAAAAAACCCAGTATTGATTAAATACTATCAAAAGAAAGCTCTATTTGTGTGAAAAAAAGGACACAATTTTTGTATGGGTACAGTGTTGCATGACTGAGTAATTCTCAGTCAAAGTGTGAGAGCGCTGAAAGCTGAAAATCGGTCTGGGCAGGAAGGGGGTGAAAGTGCACTGTAGGCAAGTGGTTAAGAGAGAGCTGTGCTAGAGCAGCGTGAGGTCCGCCAATCTTTTTGGGGATGTTAACAAGTTGACAACATGGAGCAGGAGCAATGTGAAGTGCGGCTCCCTTTTTCAATACTTACCATCTTATGTCTGTCTGGAGATTCATAAACCTGGGTTCTTCAAATATATTAATAGTAAAAAGGTCAGGTCTGAGCATGATTACAAAATAATCTGGAGTGGGTGACGGGACAAAGAAGGCAAATTTATTAAATACTTTCTTCAGCTCTGTGTATACAAAGGAGCATGGGGGAGCTCATGACCATTATGGGGATGGTATTGACACCGCCCCAAATTATCCACAATGGCTCAAAAGTGATATGGTCCAAAAATATTTAAGCAGAATAAAGCTGGATAAAGCACCGGGTCCAGATGGCATCCACCCACGGATCCTAAAAGAATTGAGCTCTGTCATTTCAAAGCCATTGTTTCTAATTTTTAGGGACTCAATGACTGGAATAGTACCACTAGATTGGCGTAGGGCCAATGTGATGCCTATATTTAAAATGGGATCAAAGTCTTTACCAAGTAACTATAGGCCTGTTAGTTTACCTCCTATAGTTGGGAAGATACTGGAGAGTTTATTAAAAGACCACATAGATGAGTTCTTGCTGATAAAAATATTTTATTCAACAGACAGCATGGATTTATGAAAGACAGAAGTTGTCAAACAAACCTGATTTCTTTTTATGAAGAGGTAAGTAAAACCTTGGACAGAGGGGTGGCTGTGGACGTAGTATACTTGTGCGACGCTGTACCCAAATAAAATGTATGTCCCTTTTTTTCCCACAAATAGAGCTTTCTTTTGGAGTTATTCGATCACCTCTGCGGGTTTTATTTGCACTATAAACCAAAAAAGAGCAACAATTTTGAAAAAAAAACAATATTTCTCTTTTGTTCACTGACAGACACAGCTTCAAGACTTCAGAACATTGGGCTTTATGCTGTCTCTCTTTAGGAGTAGGACTAGGCGGAAACCTTTTTGGTTACGCCCCTGGGACAGTCCCAGAGGGTATACCATCACTTCCTGCTGTAGGACTCCAGTTTTTGTTCTGCCTAGTCAGGAGTAAGGACCTGTCTCTCTGCTGGGATCTGCGGTCCTGGCATTTTTTCCTATTTAACTGGAATTTTTGACTTTCTCTTTATTATTTTTGCTCCTGTGTGAACTGCAAGCAACTGTTCCTGTGTGAACTACAATCAACAACCAGACTGGGTGATCCTACTATAAGCGTGTCCCAACTATTAGCTCCGCGTTAGGTTGGCCGCGACATAGCCCCACTGGATGGGGGCAAGCCGGGGAGTTAAACACCTTGCGAGGAGTCATAGCCATGGTCATGACAACAGTCATGATCAGAGTCGCAGCGTACCTCATCACCCCCATTCCAAGATGGTTCAGTGGACTGTTGGGAGTAGTGCCCGCCTGGGGACTGTGGTATGGTGAGTAGTGTCCCCCCCCCCTCCTTTCCTACAGAATTGTTGGGGTGGTTGAGGGCCCCCCCGGGATGGTAGGCCCCTCCTGTGTCCTTCCTCCCCTCATACTTTTTCCCCTTCTCCATAGCAGGGTTTCCCCTGTGTAGGTGCCCTCATCTGCCCCCTGGCCCCCTTGGGGAGGAATGGGTGTTTTTGGCTGGGGGGGCTTGTATGGTGCTGGGCCTGAGAAGTAGTGGGTGACGCCTCTACTGGCACCCTCTAGGGGGTGTCCATACCCTGGGGGGCTGATTCTTGTGGTGCCCCACATGTGCACAGGGGGTAGGGGCCTCCCATTTTTTCCAAAAAAAATAAATTTCTGAGCAGCGTGGTTCCGATTAACCCTTTATGGTCATGGAGCCGATGGAGTGCGTTTCACCACCCGATCCACTCCTGGAAGCTGCGGGACCCTCTGGGTCTCAGTCTGCCCTGGCAGCCATGACAGCAGCCCTACAGTCAGTAGTAGCCAAAGTAGATATGGCCCTGCAAAGGAGGCCTGGAAAGAAGCGCCCCCCGCCTTTACCTGTATCCTTTGCTTCCTCAGAATCTGAGGTGGATTTGGCCACCCACTGGGTCTGCATCCACGCACACTGAGTGCTCTAATAGTGAGGATGAGTCCTCCTCCTCTGCAGCGGAGCATGAAAAAGCGCTGGTGGAGGCTCTGATTGTGTCAGTGAGGGAAACTTTCAAATTGGAGGACTCAGCTGCTGCCAACGCCAGTGCAGTTTGACACCCGCAAATCTTTCAAGGTGACTAAGGGGTTTCCCTTTCCTGCCTATTTTGACAAGATTGTCACTAGTCAGTGGGTTTCCCCAAAACACATGGTTGGTGTACCTAAGCATTTTGCTAGGAGATATTACTTTGAGGAGTCTCTTCTGAAGAATCGAAGGGTTCCACCATCGGTGGATTCTCAGGTTTCCAGGCTAAATAAGGCCACACTTTTGCTGGTAGAGGATGCTCCATCCTTTAAGGACCCTGTGGACAAAAGAGCTGAGGCTCTGGTCAAGTACCTCTTCACCGTGGCTGGTTCAATTTTGAGACCGGTGTTTGCTATCACCTCGGTATCCCAGACTTTAACGGACTAATGGGCTAAGATTTTGCTCCAGGATCTGGAGGGGAGTCAACACCCTTCTGAGCTGGCGGATCAGTTGATCCAGGGGTTACAGTATATTTGTGATGCATCCCTGGATGCGGCCCCATTGGCCGGCAGGGTTTCGGTGACGACGGTGATCCTTCGCCGCATGATCTGGTTGAAGTACTGGTCGGCTGACCAGGCTTCTAAAAAGGTGCGGACTGATCTTCCTTTTGTAGGTGACCATTTGTTCAGTGCCTCTATGGAAGAGATTGGTAAGGGCCTTACGGGAGGCAAGAGTATATTGCTTCCGCAGACAGCCAAGGGCAAGGAACCTCGCCGTAAGCGGGGGTCCCTTCTTTTCGGCTCACAAGCGGCTTTTTTCGTCCGTCTGGTTTTGCTTGAGATCCACCCGTAACTTTGCAGGAGGCTCCAATAGACCCTGGAATGGTAAGTCCAAAGCTGGTACTTCTGGTTCCGCAGACAGGCCGTCCCCAGCCTGAAGGGGCGCACTCACCCACATCTGGGGTGGGGGGGTGTCTTCGCTTCTTTCCGGATCTGTGGTCCTTGCTCATTCAGGACAAATGGGTCAACAAACTGATTTGGTTCGGTTACAAGATCGAGTTTCAGTCCTTGCCTCCGGCAAGGTTCTTTTGTTCCAACTTTCGCCTGTCTCCTGAGCAGCTACAGGGCCTCTACAGAGCAGCGCAGGACCTGTTAGCACAAAGAGTTATTGTGCCGGTCTGAACATTTCCAAGGTTTTTATTCAAATCTGTTTACAGTTCCCATGAAGGAAGGCAAGGCCCGTCCGATCTTGGATCTCAAGGCATTGAACCACTTTGCCAGAAATTTCTAATGGAGTCCATTCGCACAGTAGTAGTAGTAGTAGCACAGTAGTAGCTTTCCTTTATCAAGGAGATCTGCTGGCTTCCATCGATCTCAAGGACGCTTACCTTCATATTCCAATATATGGCAGACATCAGCCTTTTATTCATTTTGCCATGGGCAAGGAGCATTTTCAATTTGTGGCATTAACCTTTGGTCTCGCCTCAGCTCCTCCAGTGTTCACAAAGGTTTTGGCCCCAGTGTTGGCCTTGTTATGGGAGAAGTGTATTGTGGTACTAGGTTACCTGGACGATCTGCTTCTGTGTGCAGTCTTCCTCAGCTCTAGAAGCCGACTTGAACGTTACGGTGCAAACTCTGCAGGAGTTCGGGTAGACACTGAATTTTCAGAAATTGGCATTGTCTCCATCCACAAAGCTGGGCTACTTGGGTGTGACGCTGGACTCAGCGTCAGCCCGGGTCTTTCTTCCTCAGACAAAACTTCTGAAGCTACAAGACGCTGTTCGGCTCCTGTTGTCCAACCATCGATCATCACTCAGGACTCGCATGCAAGTGCTGGGTCTGATGGTCTCCTCCTTCGAGGCGGTTCCATTTGTGCAGTTTCACACCAGACCCTTGCAAAGGGAGATTCTGATCAAATGGAACAAGGATCTGCTGTCATTGGACAATCTGATCCTGTTAAGTCAGGGTTTGAGGGTGGCTCCGCTCCCCGGCCCTACATCTGGGAAAATCTTTTCTTCCCCTGTAGTGGACTGTAATTATTTTATTGAAAAGAAACTGCTGCCATAATACAATTTACAGACAGGAAAGCAGAACAACTCCATCACATAATCAGATGCAGAAAACTCCAAATTAACATATCATGCAAACACAGAAATACTGGGCCTAATATTTTGGCCTACATAAGGCTGACTACCTCAACAGTCTCTATATTATACTCCAAGGAAACTCACCCTTAAAAAACCCAAAACTCAAAATAACCTATCCCAAGCCACCAACCCTTAACCACCCGCAACCCACATCACAACTTACCCTTAGCAGGACAGAGCATCACGGCTTACCAGATCTTTGCAGCCTTACCCTAAAAAAAAAAAATGATTAGAAAACACAAAATCTAAGGGAGTGTTAAAGGATAGTACACCCACCACCACCAAGGAACAAGGCTGGCCTCAAGGCGGCTGGAAGTGAAATCCCCTCCATAAACGGCAAACCTTTCTGGCCCAACCTTACCCCTTTCAAGATTCCTCACCTTCACCAGCTCAGCGAAGATGTCACCAACCACCTTTGCCCCTAGTGGACACCAAACACCTAGAGTGCCACGTGTAATACAAAACACTAGTACTAACTAGATAAAGGGTGGACAACTCAAAGCCCTTCCTCACCCTGAAGTCGCCATACAACCACCCAGAAAGTGATAAGGACGAGAGACAAGGGTAGCCGATTGCACCCCCTACCCCCTTCTGAACCTCCACTTTGAAAGGGCACTGGACCAAAAAGTGGTCCTTGGTCTCCAGCACCCCTCCACATTAAGGACAGGGACAACCTCTGTCCCCCAAGTTCCTGTTCTTAAGGTTCACACGGACATATAGTCATCCATGGAACGACCTCCATTCGAGATCCCGGAACTTTGCAGGAATTCTTGGCGAATTCAGAAGGGCTAACCCCTCCCTAAGGCCCTTTTTAAGGACAATCTCTCAAAGACAGAGGCTTCAATAAGTCTGAAGTCATGACCCTCTGATACAATGCACGCAGACCAGTGGACCCAACCTCAAGAGCAGTTATCCACCACTGCCTCAATACCTTTAATGCTTGCGGGACATAGGATGGGAGGTACTCATGTGATTTCCTCAGATCCCAGGTCTCCCCCCATCCTCCCACTCCCTCAGGAAGAGCAAAAGTCAGTTCTTACACGAACGCTCCCACAGAAATGGCTCGTCCCGAAAAATGGACTGCAGATTGAATTTCATAAAAATGGTAGTGTAGAACACTACCGGATGGACCATGTCCAACCCCCCCTAGCCACCTCTGTCAGTACGTGACTTCTCTCTTAATCAGGTTGTCTGTTTCCCTACAACAGCAGGAAAAACAGACCACAAACCCGTGCATAGAGAGATGCTGGCAACAGTCATACATAGCTGACATAGAGAAACTCAGGCAGCAAGTATTTTTAATCGGACTAACCCTTTCCCTCAATGACAGCTTCAAGCCTTTCCAGGCTGCCACTTGCTGGCGGCACCTGACAGTCTGCTCTCCCAATTTAGTTTTGGGTAATCCCCCTGGTCAAAAATTAACACTTTGATTTCCAATTGGAAAAACATCCGGGAGGGGAAACTGCACACCCTCCTTACCAATCCAGAAAACTTCACTCTTGCCCCAGTTCATAAGTGAACTGGACGCTTCGGAGTAGTCCCTGATCTGTTTTTCCACAAAACAGGCCTCCTCCCCACTTGAATCTACAACCGAGATGTCATCTGTGTAGGCGATCACCCTCACCGCCAGGCCCCGGCCATCACCGGGCTCTACTGGAACCCCCTCAGACGCCCGCAATCTAGCCTTCTAACGAAGGGGTTGACCGCAAAGACATACAAAAGGGGGCTCAACGGACAGCCCTGTCTGACACCAGCGCCCAAAGGAAAGGATGGACCCACCCAGCTATTGACAAGAGGGAAGCTCTCAGACCCTCTGTAAAGCACACAAAGCCAATTAATCACCTGCCCCGGCAGACCATACCTTTCCAGAAGAAGACAGAAACACGTGGCTAACACGATCAAAAGCCTTGGCCTGATCCAATGCCAACAAATACCATCCACACCCATCAGCCCTACACCTCTCCACAGCCTCCCGGACTCCAAGGACTACACTAAAGGTGCTGCGGCCTGGAATTGCACAGTGCTGCGATGCAGACAGTACCCCACTGGCTACTGCTGATAGACACAAGAAAAGGACCTTTGCCAACAGCTTCCTATCTGTGTTAAGGAGGGTGATAGGGTGCCAATTCTCAACTACAGACGGGTCCTTCTCCTTTGATAAAAGGATCAGGGCTGACCTTCTCATCGAGAGAGGTAAAAGGACCTCTGCCAAACACTGATTGAAAATCTCCGCCAGATGAGGGGCCAACAGGCCCTTGAAGGTCAAGTAGAACTCTGCCATGAGCCCATCTTGCCCTGGTGACTTTTTAGATGACAAAGAGTCAATAGCCTTTTCTACCTCAGCCACTGATATGTCCTCAGTCAAAGGGTCATCAGAGAAGTCAAACTCCTCCCGTAACGGAGTCTCGTTTAAGAACCTCCTGGCCTTCTCCTCATCTAGACGCTGCAACCCCAGGATGCCGGAAAAGTGGTCCCTCATGACACCCAGAATCCCTGATCTAGACCAGACCAAAGACCCCGAGGTGTCCCTCAGGCCGTTTATGGTCTTCAAACTCACTGCCATCCCACAACTCTTGTAAGGATCCAGGGAGCAAAACTCCCCATAATCCCTTTCCAGGGTCAGGGAGGCAAGACGATTATACTGGCACTCCCTCAGCTGCTGCTTCAGATCAGAGATCTCCCCCTGAGAACCACCAGAGAATAGGAGGCGATCAAGACGCCTATGCAAACCCAGGTAGGCACAGTATTTAGAGACTGCCCTGAACCTAGAGATCTTCCAGAAGAAACCCTTCGACCGCTTCTTCACTGCCTCCCACCACTCCAACTCTAATCTACTCTTACAATTACCTCGGGCATAAGTGAAACCAGTGAGACTGGGGAAGCGACGAACGTGCACATCCACCAGTGCACCTTCCTACCTAACTATACTATTCAAAAATATACTATCATACCCCAGTGGGCTTCTGAAAAAAGATAAGGCTTGACCGCCGTAAGAAGGTTCTTTCTTGCCCACTTGGTCTGTGGACCAAAAAAATGTATAAGACAAAGGGATAGCCCCCTCACGACAGCGTCTCCCACCAAACGTCTACTAGCCTCCACCTCAATCACTCATCGGCAGTCTACCGAACCAGTCTTGAAAAAGGACCATGACTCCACTACAAGGCTCAGCTGCAAGAGACCAGAAGGGAGGGCCCACATCTCCACTCCCTCTTTGCCAGGTGCATCTCTGCCACCGATGCCAGCCAGGTCTCTTGCAAAAATAAAATGTCAGCTTCAACCCGGCTGAGAAAATCAAAGGCCATATAACGAGCACCTGTAGACCGAATGCTTGCGGCATTAATGGTCGCAAGCCGGATTGGAGCGGGCACAGCCATCCTTAGTGATTAAGGCAGTGATTCTTCCTTCTACTGTACATTCAATGCTTCCCTTCTCAAGAGACCTCCCCATCTTCCCCTTCAGGTTCTGATGAGGAGAGGACCCCGTACATGTTGGAGAGCCTCTATGCCCCGTGGACCTCCGAGCCCCCCAACCTGCCTATCAGGCACCTGAGGTTCTCCTCTCCTCAGAGACTTATGCTTCCTCTTTCCCTGCTTCTCCCACCCCCTTTTATCGCCACCCACTTCCCCAGCACTTTCCTCACTGGAGGGACCACTGACCACCCCAGGCAAACTCCCCCTCAGGCGCTTATGCACCCCAAGATTGGAGCCATCAGGACCCCCCCTACAACAGCACTCCGATCCCCTGGGTCAGGGGGATCCGGAGGCTGTGATCCCACCATCCCCCTGATCCACACCGCCTGACTGGCAGCAGGGGGGGAAGCGAAGAAAGAGGAAGGAACGGAGGGCAAAACACCTAGAGGGACAGAGGAAGGAAAAGCCACCAGGCCAGAGGGGGAGCCAAAGGCTGTCGAGCCCCCGGCCTCCTTCAGCATCTTACCACCAACTGACTCGACCCTAGACAACACAGGAACTTTCGTCCCAGAAAGTCTGAGTGCCAGATTCACAAGCTCCTCCCTCTCACAACCCGCAGCGCGCACAACAGCCCCCCTGCCACATCATCCCCTTCTCCAGAGGCAACCGCTTGCCCCCTCCTTCTCCTCTCCACCCACTTTACCTGGGAGGCCGTTTTCCTCCTTACTGCGGGACCTTCCCCCGGAGAAACTGCACCAGGAACAACATTCACCCCCACCACCACCAACCTAGACTCACCTGCCCCCGACTCACCTGCCCCAGACCTACCCTCTCCTGCTCTATCCCCCTCCGCCCTACCCCCTGACCTGTTTTCAACTACCCCCCTCCCGCCTGAGCCTCACTGGCCCCTGAGGTGTAACCCCTAAAAGCCCTGGGGCATCTACTAAAGGGGTGCCCCATTTCCCCACAGAGGATACATCTAATCAGTGCGCATTCTTCTGCCAGATGACCCAGGCCGCCACACTGCATGCACCTAAGTACATAGCACAATCCGCACTGAAGTGCGTCGGGCTACCACATTTAAAACATAACATCAGCTGACCCGACTAAAAGGCAAGAATGCGATCCCTGCCTATAAAGGCACTAGCAGGGATGTGTGCAACCGTCAGGCCCCTTCTGTGGAGCTTAACACGGGCCGACCAAGCCCCAGTCCGAATCCCCCGCTCATCCAAGTTATTCCAGAGCAGGGCCAAGAGCTGACCATACCTCCCCAGCCAGGTCATTATGTCCTCAGTGGGCATAAACTCTTTCCTAACAAGGATGGTGACATTCTTAACCTCCTCCTTCCTGGAGAGGGCAATCAAATGGAAATTCTTTCAGGACTCATGACCCTTGACCAGCTCATACTTAGTTATAAAAAGCTCCATGGCTACAGGGGACACAAAACTGATATCATATTCGGCCAAGATGTGGGGGTGCGTCCCTCCTGCAGAGCAGAGAGAAGCCTACCCTCCTGACCCAGAAGTCTGGAAGGCCCTCCAGCTACAGGGGGGACCGCCTCGGGAGAAGACACCCGGGCCACTTTTGGCTCATCCTCCTTCAACAACTCAACCACAGGCACCACCCCTGTACTTGGAAAAGAAATGTGGTAACCGCGCTAGTGGAAATCAAACAAAAAGCAGCAACTTCAAGTGTGACCACACCCAAAAACAAAGATATATATATAAAAAGTCGCGCTAAAAAGTTCAGTAATATGACAAATGTCCATAAATAAGTCCAAAAACAAACGGTGATGTGTAGAAACAAGAGGTGATCCCTTCAATGCTCCCAATGGTTTTATGCTTACCAAAAAGCTAAATTAAATTAGCAGGGAATCAAGGACAGAAATCTTGACGCCTTTAATCAATGGAAATGCTTGTTGAACTCCCAGAGGATGCAGATGTATGGTGTTCATATAATGAAATGAAAGAACGCCGTAGCGTAAAACCTCACAATAAAAGAAATAAAATATGATGCACTCACATAGAAAGTGCAATGCTTTCACCAATGAATAACACCACGTGTGAATCAAGCTCATACAGGTACTCCTTACCAAATAGGAGTGTGCTCATCAAATAATAAAAAAAGGGATTGCTGTCTGCTGACAGGCAAAGAGACTTGTGAAATCCACCACCAATCTTAGCGCTTCTTACCAGATCCCCAGAGGTAATATGCAAAAATTTGATTCTGATGTGAGACGTATATTCCAAATAAATTGACACCAATAAGTGAATCGGGCACATATAGGTACTCCTTACCAAAACGTGAATATAGTGCTCATGTAATCCAAAAAGTTGCTGACAGGTAAGAATTATATTATCCACCACCAATCTCAATGCCTCTTACCAGACTTCCAGAGGGAATGCACATAAATCATATGTTCAGGTGTTATAGAGATATTGCTGGCTCCGCAAGTTCACTCAGGATGTTGATCCCAGGTAAATATCACCAACATAAAACAAAGAGGGGAGCGCAATAGCATAAAATCCAAGAGACTTTATTGTATAAATAAAAGAAAATAACTCACATGCAGGAAAGAAACAGATCGCATAAATGTGTAAGCCGCCGGCCGGTCAGCTATGCTCACCCGCACTTCCTGGACGCTAAGGGGATGACGTCAGCACGCCGTGAGCTTACGCGTTTCATCACAGATAACGTTCTCAAAAGGTCATCCGGAATTTGGAGCCAAATTGACCATATAAATGGTCAATCCTGGCGGGCACACCAATGATATTTGCAAAGGTGCGTCCCTCCAGCAGAGCAGAGAGAAGCCTACCCTCCTGAGAAGGGCCCAGAAGTCTGGAAGGCCCTCCAGCTACAGGGGGGACCGCCTCGGGAGAAGACACCCAGGCCACTTTTAGCCCACCCTCCTTCACCGACTCAACCACAGGCACCACCCCTGTACTTGGGCCCTCCCTGCCCCTCCCAGGGCCCCAGAATCTGCCACTATTGCCCCCCTAGTACCGTCACCCATACCTCCCCCTATTGCCACAATATTCAAATCTTCTCTAACAACTCCACCCACAACCGCAACCGTGCTCTGCCCTTCACCGTGGTCATCCGCCCCATCAACCAGGGACCCCGCATTTTCAGCTAAGGTCCCCCAGTCAGCAGGCCAACCAGAGGTGGAAGCATCATTGCACACAGCAGGAGAACTTTCACCGACTAACGCTGACACCTGTGGCTCCTCCAGTTGCCTAATGCAGTCAAGAACTGGACGGTCAGTCTGGAGGACCCCCATAACACAGTCCCCCCGATCAGTGACTTGGCCAGGCTAAACTGACACATTTCCTGATGATAACACATCACTGCCCCTGTCCATGCCACTTGAAGCTCTCTCCGGGTTTTCCACAGCACTGTTTAGACTTTCTACATTCTTTATAATCCAGTCTGGGTTTTCACCAGCACTTTCCGTTCCTCCAGGCATCTCTCTGGTCATTCCTGACATCACTTCCTGTTCTCCAGGCAACTCTATGATCATTCCTGACCGGTCCGGACAGGAAGTGTGGAACCCAGAAGTGACTGACACATGGGATGCTGTCTCCAGGCATGGCTGCCATTTCAGGGCCTTTCTTACCACATTGAGCATCAGCAACCGAGCCCAGCACTCCAGCAACACTGGAAAACGAGGCAGCAGGGGCCAACGAGCTATCCGGTTTCTCCTGCCTGCCTGCTTTAGCGACAGTGATCACTTCCAGACCCTCTGCCATCAACTGCATTGGAGATGGTAAGGAAACTCCACCAAGATTATTTATTACAGACGGGGAGGTAGTGGGTATAGCAGGGGGGACCACATGGGGACCACTGGCCACTTCAACCAACGGGGCTTTAGGCACACTTAAATCAGGGGTCACCACAGAACCTACAACCACAGGGACCTCCATGGGAACCTGCACCACCCTGGCTGCAATAACCTCAGCCGCATTACTAGCCAAGGATGAGGCAATAACTGTCCCCACCATAGGTAAGGAGGTTTCACTGAAGGCCTGCTCACCCTGGGTTGCCAACACCTCAGCCTCTGGCACACTCCCTGCCCCCAGGTTGTTTTCACCACAAACCTCGCTACAGACGGGTCTTACCTCCACATTAGCTGCTTGTGATGCAAGCTGGGACCTCCTTACGGACTGGCTGCCCTCGCCAGCTGGCCTTCTGCAGCCTTTCAGATATGGCCGATAGGAAGTCCTTCTCACCAGGGTAACCACGGGATAGGTCACCAACAAGATTCCACTGCCCCCGGCAGTCATCCTTCAGGACTGTGATGTCTTTACTGAGACCGGCCCTCTTGTTTCTTCCCGATCTGTCCCTCAGATTTCAAAGAGCACTCAGACGGGCCATTTTCCCCTCAAAAACACAGGCAACTTTGTTCATTAAGCATTTGACTTTCTCTTTCCTTGCCTCCTCCTTGGCTTGATGTTCACCTGGCAGGTCCCTAGACCAATTCCAGGAGCTCTTTCTGGGTGTCCAAAAAGAGACGGTCCTCCAAGGAGAGCTTCAGATGGCCAGGGGCCTGGGCTTGCTGAGACCATCACAGGCCTAAGACGGAATGCTTTGGATCCTTCCGGGAGCTCCTGCTGCACACAACCTCTCTCCTCAAAGGTTGGACTGTAATCACCACGGATGCCAGTCTGTTCAGATGGGGAGGTGTATTGGGAGTGTGTTCGGTCCAAGGTGTCTAGACTCAGGAGGAGTCCATGTTGCCGATTAACATCCTGGAAATTCGGGAGATCCGACTTTGTCTGTCTCAATGGATAGATCCTCTACAGGAACGGGCTGTGTGGATACAACCAGACAATGCTATGGCTGTGGCATATGTCAATCATCAAGGGGGCACAAAGAGTGCTCTGGTGGCCTGGGAAGTGACTGGCATCTTGAGGTGGGCAGAATGATATGTTCCAGCCCTCTCTGCTGTGCACATTCCGGGGGTAGAGAATTGGCAAGCGGACTATCTCAGTCGGCAGACGTTGGATCTGGGAGAATGGTCTCTTCATCCGGGAGGTATTTCATCAACTGTGCCTTCAGTGGGGGACCCCCGATGTGGACCTGCTAGCTTCCCATCTCAACAGGAAGGTGCAGAGGTTCCTGTCAATGTCTCGGGATCCTCTGGCTGATGCCGCAGACGCTCTGGTGGCCCCTTGGGGTCAGTATTGTCTGATTTCCTCCAATACAACTTCTGTCAAGACTGCTACTCAGAATAGAGGTAGAAGGAATTCCAGTCATTCTGGTGGCACCAGACTGGTCTCACCGGTCTTGGTACGCAGGCCTGGCAAGGCTAGTAGCAGACGTCCCTTGGAAACTTCCTCTCTTGGAAGATCTTCTGTCTCAGGGACCAATCTCCCATCCTGCTTTACGGTCAATGGCTTTAACGACCTGGCTATTAAAAGCCAGGTGCTGAAGGATAGAGGACTGTTGAAAGCAAGGAAATTTACCTCCAGGAAGGTTTATCATCGAGTTTGGAAGGCATACATTACTTAATGTGAGTTGCGGGGGGGTTTCTCCCCGCTCCTTTTCTGTGTCCCACCTGTTGGAGTTTCTACAATTAGGTGTAGATCAACGTTTGGCTCTGGGCACCATCAAGGGCCAGATTTCCGCCTTGGCTATTTTTTTCCAAAGGCCGTTGGCGACGAAGTCCTTGGTTCACACTTTTGTACAGGGAGTTCGCCATCTAGCTCCTCCAGTGTGATCTCTGGTACCTCCGTGGAATCTCAATTTGGTACTATTTGGAAATTATTCAAGAACTTTCTCTGCTCATTTTGTCGCAGAAGGTGGCTTTCTTACTAGCTATTACTTCCGCACGTCGTGTGTTGGAGTTGGCTGCGTTATCCTGTCGGTCACCTTACTTGGTGATTCATAGGGACAAGGTGGTGTTGCGACCCTGTCAGGCGTTCCTTCCTAAGGTTGTCTCGGGGTTTAATTCGAATAAAGACGTTGTGTTACCGTCCCTATGTCCTAAACCGAAAAATCCTAAGCAACTTGCCTTACATTCCTTAGATGTGGAAAGGGCGATTCGGTGTACCTGGCGGTGACTGAACAGATTCGAAAATTAGATTCTTTGTTCTTACGGATGGACCTTGTAAGGGGCAGGCCACATCTGCCACGACCATTTCCAAGTGGATCAGGCAGACGATGGTGCAGGCCTACTCCATTAAGGGTCAGGTTCTTCCTTTTCCTTTTAAAGCGCATTCTACGAGGGTGCTTAGTGCCTCCTGGGCCTTCCGTCATCAGGCGTCAGTGGTTCATATGTGCAAGGCAGCTACGTGGTCGTCTGCACACACATTCACAACATTTTATAAGGTGGATGTACTTGCATCTTCAGATGTGGCGTTTGGCCTCAAAGTTTTGCAGGCTGTGGTTGCAGAGGCTTCCGCTTCTTGGGGGTGAACATTTTCCTGGTGGTGAGCTCCAGTTGTTCCTAGTTGAGCTCCTGTTGTCACATGGTTGGCTATGTTTAGCCTTGTTGGGAATTCTGCGTTTGCTGTGTTTTTTCCCACCCCTCATGTTGACACTGCTTTGGGACATCCCAATGGTATGAAGACTTGAAGCTGTGTCCGTCAGTGAACAAAATAGAAGACTGGATTTTTGGCTTACCGTAAAATCTTTTTCTCTGAGGTTCACTGACGGACGGACACACCATCCACCCCTCTTTAGGGTTGAGTTATATGTTCTTCTGAGACTGCTTGTTACAAACTGAAGCCCTACAGCAGAAAGTGATGGTATACCCTCTGGGACTGCCCCAGGGGCGTAACCAAAAATGGTTCCTGCCTAGTCCTAGTCCTAAAGAGAGACAGCATAAAGCCCAATGGTCTGAAGACTTGAAGCTGTGTCCGTCAGTGAACCTCAGAGAAAAGGATTTTACGATAAGAAAAAAATCCATTTTTTTTTACTTTCTGCTATAAAACACAGCCAATTAAAAAATCAAATTTTTTCATCAATTTATGGCAATATGTATTCTGTGACATATTTTTGTAAAAAAAATCCCAATAAGCGTATACTGATTCATTTAGCGTCTACAAATGATGCAATATTTTTATGGAATTTTTATTCATTTATTTTGTTTACTAGTAATGGCGGCGATCAGAGGTTTTTAGTGGGACTGCGACATTGCGGCGGACACATCAGACATCTGATACTTTTGACACTTTTTGGAAACCAATGACATTATTACAGTGATCAGTGCTAAAAAAAAATGCGCTGTCACTGCACTAATGACACTGGCAGGGAAAGGGTTAACATCAGGGGTGATCAAAGGGTTAAGTGTGTCCCTAGGAGGTGCTTACTAACTGTTCGGGGTTAAACTGACTGGGGTAAGACAGAGATCCTGGTTCCTGCTTGGCAGGAACACAAGATCTCTATCTTGTCCCCTTGCAGAATGGCGATCTGCCTTGTTTACATAGGCAGATCGCTGTTCTGCCTCTCCCAGGGATCATTCCAGGTGGCTGGCGGACATAGGGTCTGCCAGACCTGTTGATCAACATTCAGCAAATCATGGGGCAATCCTACCTCCACCAGCCCAATGCCACCATCTAGTGGCTATTGAACAAAACGACATACAGGTACGTAGTTAAGCGTAATAGCGCCACTTTGCTGCAGTATATATGGGGTGGCCGGAAAGGTTTATTCACAGTAAGAGCTATGAAAATGTGAAATAGACTCCCTGCAGAGGTGGTTCTGGCCAAGCTCAGTAGATTGCTTTAAAAAAGGCCTGGATTATTTCCTAGGTGTACATAATATAACTGAATACTAACATTTATAGGTAAAGTTGATCCAGAGATTATATGATTGCCTCTCAGGGGATCAGGAAGGAATTTTTTCCCCTGCTGTAACAACCTGTAATTCAACCTGAATAACTGTGTAACTATGTATGTAACTATGTTTGTGCTTGAATAGGGAGAAAGATGCAATGTAGGTTTAATAATCACACATACAGTATAATGTAAGCACATACTACATGGTTTCAATTTACAATAGGTATGTTGGACACCATATGATAACTGTACAAAACATCAGTTCATCGTCAGTTTCATACATGAAAAACCCTCCACCCACTGATACTTACTTTACATTGATATTTTTGTAACTAATGTAAAGGTAAGATTAACAATTCTGATCACTGTGTCTGAGGAAGCGGATGTTCTGTAAAATGCAAAACAATATTGTTGAACCTCTTCTTGTTGGTACGCTTTCCAGTATTAATGAACATAAAATGAACTGTAACTGTGAATAACTGTAAATAATAATGTATATCCGATAATAAATGGGTTCAGAGTTCTTAAGATTATTTAAATACTGTAAGTGCTAAGCAACATGTAAAAGATTGAAATGTTGAATTGATGTTTTTTCATATATGCTTAGGTAATGTTAATGGATGTAATGGACTACAACAGTACGGAAAAGGAAGCATTGCTCTTTATTTACTTCTCTCCACATTTTGTGATGTTACCATTGTACTCCACGAGTTCCCCCCCCCCCCCCCCCGCTAGTAGGGGGAGATAGAAGTCAAGTGAACCCATATACTTTAAGGCAGATTGCCCAGAATAATGGGAGGTGCAGTCCAAGGCCGCAGCCATGTATTGGTACAACTGTCTCTCTGAACTAGAACTACAGGGCACAATAGACTGTGTGAGCAGGAGGAGCCACTTCCACTTCCTGGAAAAAGCTTGCTCTCTTGCTGCCACGGTAGTCCACACATACTTACCTGTCTGTGTGAGCAGGAGACAGAGGCAGCTCTAAAAAGCCTGAGGTTGAGAGTGAGATCATAGAACGTCCAGCAGCACTGTCAGGTTTGTTGACCTTTTGAGATTGCCACCGAGAGACTGGAGAATTTACTAGATGCTTCACTCTAGTTCTTTGATTTGCAGCTGCATCAGAACAGGCCTGAAGGGACCCTTCCACCACAAGAACCTATTGCCACCTCTGGTAGTTGGTAAGATGGCCACTGACCTGCTTGTGTACTGTTGGCAGCAATCAAGCTGCTAATTGCAGATTAATTAGAGCCCCAAATCCACATCATTTTATAGCAATTCTGTTTCTCATTACCTTCAACTCCCTACCCCACTATTACCAACTCTGAGCAGTGGTTGTATCTCATCATCACTATTTTTGGCCCACTTCTATTCAACCTTGCACTGAACTGTATTGCACTCTTTGTCATCTTACTGCATTTTAAAGGACTATCATAAGTGCACCAATATTAATTTAAAGGGCCCCAACTTTAGTTGGTAGAAGGGCCAATTAGGGGACTGCACCTATCATTCATCTTGCAAGTTTCCCACATTCCCTTTCACTGTTTATGTTGCTCATTTCTGACAAAACCTATCTGGGCGGTCTAGGGCTAGCACAGCTGGCATTTGTACACACTGGTAGTAATACTCCTGCATTGTTAAATCAAGTCAAATTACAGCTTACTGTTGCATTTTAAGTGATACTGCTACTGTTTATGCTAATCTGTGCATTTTATGCCATTTATGCTTAGCCCTCACTGTTAGCCATTCTGTATGCTGAACTATGTAACAACAATTGCCAACTTGTTCGTACTTGCTTGGTTATCAACTTTACTGAGTAATAATGCATTACATTTACCCTTGCTAACTGCTTTGATGCCTGCTTTCTAGATAGTACTAATATTGGATAATATGAGACAAAGTACAAAGGATCCATCTTAACCAGCAGCTCCCTTAGAGTAGCGCTAAAGTGATTTTAACTGATGGAATGCTTTTCGAAAAATACTTTTTTCTTGAATAGTCAATATTTACTGTACTGTGTACAGAACTGCTAATGTTTGATTGGCTTTGTTAGCAATATTATATAACAAACTGTTCTAATGCTAAAACTTGCTTTATAGGTTTACCTGGTCATCATTAAGAGTTGATCGCAACATTATGACATTCATGTCTGGACAATACACTGAGCCTTTTGACATTGAATTTCGTGAACTCTATGCAATATCAGAGGAAGTGAATCTTTACAAAGAGCTTTCCTTACCTGATGTGCGACCTAGTCCCATGGTGGGAACCAGGCCACGTTCATCCACTGTGGCTCGTAAGCTTATCAATCCCAAATATTCATTGGTGGTGGGGAGGAGTCTGGCTCCAGGTGAAATGTTAAGATTTGGCAGTCCAAGTCCACCGACTGATGGAGATAAGGGAGAAACTGAAGGAGATAAAAGACTGGAAAAATACCTACAGGACCTAATTAATATTGAGCAAGAATTACCCGAAAATGTAAATTTAAGCAACCTTCCAAAAGTGGCTGCTAGAATAAATAAAGAAACAGGAAAAGATACTGAAGAGAGTCAAACAAATAAATCTCCCAAGAAATCAAGATTTAGCTTTTACAAACGGCAATCTAGTGCTCAAGAGAAGGAAGTAGAAGGAGGCTTTGTTATAGTGAACAAGCCAACACAGACTTCAAATCAAAAACACAGCTTTAGCAGCCATCAAGATCTGAGAGCTTCAGGTAAGATATAGCCTCCATACAATATACAATTATTTTTAATAGTAATGAAACTATTTGCTGCAGTGCAAAAGGGAAAATGTTCTGGATGTGGAATGCTTAAAATAAAATCCAAGCCTTTAACACCAATGCAGTGATGCAGTGAAATGTGGGCATAATGACAACATACTAAATTAAATAAAATTTAAATCTTTAATAGCAGCACACGTGGCACTCTATAGCAAAACAAACAGATAATAGCAACTGGCTTTGATGATGACACGCCCATGGGGACTACATGATCCTCTAAACAGCTTTATATATATATAAATATATAATATAATATATATAATATATATATACACACACACTGCTCAAAAAAATTTGAAGGAACACTTTTTAACCACTTCTGGACAGGAACATTTCCCCCCTTAACCACTTAAGCCCCGGAAGATTTTACCCCCATTCCGACCAGGGGGTATTTTGCGATTCGGCACTGCGTGACTTTAACGGACAATTGCGCGGTCGTGCGACGCTGTACCTAAACGAATTTGGCGTCCTTTTTTTCCCACAAACAGAGCTTTCTTTTGGTGGTATTTGATCACCTGTGCGATTTTTTGATCACGCGCTATAAACAAAAAAAGAGCGTCAATTTTGCAAAAATAGCAATATTTTTCACATTTTTTTATATGAAATTCCCCAAAAAAAAAATTTAAAAATCAAAATTTTTTTACTTTTTCGGCCAATTTGTTTTATGCTACCTATGTTTGGTAAAAAAAATCGCAAAAAGCGTATTTTGATTGGTTTGCGCAAAAGTTATCGCGTTTACTAACAAAGGGAAAGATTTCTGTCATTTTTGTTGTTTTTTTTTTAACGTGTAATGGCGGCGATCTGCGATTTTTTTTGCGGTACTGCGACATTGGGGCGGACAGATCGGACCCTTGACTGACATTTTTGACACTTTTGGGGTTACCAGTGACATTTCTACAGTAATCAGTGCTATATATATGCACTGTTACTGTAAAAATACACTGGTAGTGAAGGGGTTAACTTTATTTGGGAGGGAGGGGCTGTGTGTATCCCTAGGGGCGTGCTTTCTACTGTGATTGGCTGGGGCTTGAGCTGTATGGACACTGATCAACGGATCTACATACTAGATCCGAGTGATCAGTATCCTAACAGCAAGGAGAATGACAGGCAGCTTGTTTACACAAGCTGCCTGACATTCTCCCTCTCCCCCGCCGATCGCCGAGTGACCGGCGGACATCGGGTTCGCCGGTCACACGCGCGGGGGGGTCCATGACCACGCGGGAGCGGGAGCGCGCCTCCGGGGGCGCGCGCTCGCTCCCTAGACCCTCACAAGCTAGTGACGTAGCCCTACGTCACTTTGCCTGTGAGGGGCTGACTGCCGACGTAGATCGGCGTTAGGCAGTCGGCAAGTGGTTAATGACCAAGCCATTTTTTGTGATTCAGCACTGCATTATTTTAACAGACAATCGCGCGGTCATGCGACGCTGTAACCAAATAAAATTGACATCTTTTTTTTTCCCCACAAATAGAGCGTTCTTTTGGTGGTATTTTATTACCTGTGTGATTTTTATTTTTTGAGCAATAAACAAAAAAAAAAATAGACAAAAAAAACAATATTATTTTTACTTCCTCGACAGGCTAGACAATGGCACCCTGACTGCCATTAGATATTGGGATGAAATCTTTGGACCCATTGTCAGACCCTACGTTGGTGCAGTGGGTCCTGGGTTCCTCCTGGTGCACAACAATGCCCGGCCCCATGTGGCGGGAGTATGCAGCCAGTTCTTGGAGGATGAAAGAATTGATACCATTGAATGGCCCCAAAGCTCCCCTGACCTAAATCCAATAGAACACCTCTGGGACATTATGTTTTGGTCCATCTGACGCCATCAACCTGTTCAGGAGCTTAGTGATGCCCTGGTCCAGATCTGGGAGGAAATAGCCCAGGACACCATCCGTCGTCTCATTAGGAGCTTGCCCCGACAATGTCAGGGATGTATACAAGCACGTGGGGGCCATACAAACTACTAAGTACCATTTTGAGTTGGTGCAATGAAATTTCAGCAAAACGGACTAGCCTGCTGCATCATTTTTTCACTTTAAATTTGGGGGTGTCTTTGAATCCAGCCCAGCCCTCTGCAGGTTGATCATTTTCATTTCCATTAAACAATGTGGCATCTTTTCTTTCCTAACACATTACCCAGTCCATATCAGTGTAGATATCCAGCATGAGATTTTTCCCTAATGAGATCTGATGTGTTTTCAAAGTGTTCCTTTAATTTTTTTGAGCAGTGTATATATATATATATATATATATATATATATATATATATATATGCAAAAATGGTTATCCAAACAAAACATTGTTCCAAAAGAGCAATTGCATAAATTACATAAGCAACAGCCAACTTTTACAATATGCAGGTAACAAATACACAATTGTGATTATATGGGGGTGACAAACGGGGGGGGGGGGGGGTGGGGTTGTAACTATGTGGGGGCAAAAAATTGACAATTGTGACGATAATCAAAAAAAAGTGCAATTGATACAATATACAAGCAACTGTAACAATATACGGACCACAAACAAGCAATTGTGACACTATGGGAAACAGACTATGCACTTTGCAAATTCAGTTGCACCTCTATAAGTGCAGTTGCTATAGAGCTTAGAAAATGAGGTAAAGCTTCACTTTGTAAAGAATACCCAATCACATGCAAGGAAAATTAAAAAAATTTAATTTTTTTGCACATGATTGGATGTTGGAAATTGTTAGAGCTTACCCTTATTTAAAAAGCTCTGGAGCAACTGCACTGCAACTATACTTGCAGAAGTTACCATTCTGTCTTCACTGGTCCAAATCATTTGGTGAATGTAAATGTCACAGATGATGAATATAGATAAAAGGTGGTTAAATGAATATTAACAAATATTAAAACTGTAAAACTATTTATCATGGGATTTTGGGAAAGATTGCGTAAAGTTTGTTTTTCAAACAAACGGATCTTACAAATTTCATTGCTAGTGAGTTTAATAAAGACCAAAACATTATTACTCAGACTGAGAGCTGGAAACATATCTGACTTCTTTATATTTTTAGGGGTCGCTGGTGTGACCACATCTGATATATCAGAAGTTCTATCAATCTGGGAGAGTATCTGGTCAATTCAATTGGGGGAATCATTTCCCTCCAAGAGGCTGATCAGACTATCAATAGCTCTCATTTCCACAAAATTGAAGTGGGAATTAGCCAGTTGGTTTTAATTATACAATCATTTCAAAATTATTTTCCTAACAAAAAGTTGGAGGTCCTTGATGACCTCAAACTTATCATTATCCTTGTTGGGGCAAAAACTCAAGCCTCTCATTAATAAACATTTTTCAGTGTCAGTGAGTATGTGTTGTGAGAAATTGACTATATTGAAAGAATCAACTTGTTGTGTGTGGGAAGTGTTGGAAATAGTACTTATTGACATATTTACGTTTACTGTGAATTGCGGTCTAAAAAAATCCCTTGTGTAGTATCCAATGATCCTAATTCTGCTGAAGGTTGATCTGGAGTTCTTGTGTCAGATATAGATCAGTTATCACCACATGAATTAAAAAGAGAAGATATACCCAAATCACCAGAAATGCTACCTGACACCGCAAGTGAATTGTCCGAGGGCAAAGTGGAGGATAGTGGTTCAGTAACACGTTTCTTGTTAAATCTTTCTTGTGATCCACCCCCTTATGAGTTCCTTTTGACTTTCCGTGACTGCTTTGCTTGAGAAGGCCCTGTGGAGGAAGAAGACAAAGAAGAATTAGAAGAAATATCTGACATAGCTGATTCAGACTGACCTTGACGCTTTTTGTAATTGTATTTGGTTCTAGAAATAGAGGTGTTCCAAATGAACGCCCTACTATCTTGAAAAGCTACCTTCTCACAATGGAATTTCTTCTCTTTTTTATCCAAAATATCTCTTTTGAATAGTTTCAGATGCTCCCCTAATTCATTATCTAGATGTAGGAAGGAGGGGTATTTTTTATGTGCAAGTAATTGAGCATTTAAAGAATCCAATCCTTTGGTCTTTCTCTTAAACTCTTCAGTCAATAGGGCCATCGTTCCCTTGGAGAATGCTAATAGATTTTTTTCTCATTCTCATTTTTTAAAAAAAGAACTGAGGTTAGCTATGGTTGGAAATATTTTTATTCTCAGTCCAAAAGGGGCAATATTATTTTTGATATACTGTTCAAAGGAATAGACATGCCAATGGTAAGATGATTTTTTTTCCCAGAAGTTTTCTGAGGCTAGAAAACATTGAAGACAGTTTAGCATCCTTACGTTCTTCTTTAGAAAGGTCTTGTTATAGATGGGACATGCAAGTGTCCCAATACTACCAACGTCATCATAATATTGGTCTGTAGGTTTGTCCAATGGCACACAGAAAAAGGTGAGGGATGGGTATTTGCTACCCTAAATACAAAACTGTACTACTGGAGCCAATTGGTAAGGTAATGCCCACATCCCTAACTAGAAACAACAAACAAAATTTTCCTCTGAATGGGATTTTTAGAGGCAGAAGTAACCAATGTGTAAATATCAAGGAAAATATTACAAAATTAATATCAAAATTTATTACAAAAAATTATTACAAAAAATTACAAGTACACAAACACATGATAAAGTGCATGAATAAAATACAAGCGGTTCAATCAGTCTGTAAGGCCAATGTTCGTGAAACTGTTCACAAAGGGACAGCAAGGGATCCAACGCATTATTAAATACAAAGTTTGTTTCTTCATCAGGGGTCTATAAACACAATATAAAGCTGCATCTACAAAATGAGAGCATTGCCATTAGCTTCATATGGACTGTACATATAATTACTATTTACATAATGAACGTGTTCAGAATAAAACAGGCCAGAAATAGTCTTCATATATTTCTTGAGATATATGGTTGATAAATATTACTGTCCCATTTGAAGAAATCCAAACCATATTTTCAGTGTCCATTAGGTACCTGTCTTTCATTCCCAGTGACAGTGAGTACCGTCACAGAAACCACCAAGCTTAAGGGGAGAAACCACACACCCCCTAGTGGCAAAAACCAGGAATATACTTAAGGTAATTCCCTGAGTGGTTTCCAAAAGGGGTCATCCACATTTCCCTCCCTTAATCAAAACCCAGCCCTAGCTCTATTTGTTAAGCAAACTACAAGGGAAATAGAGGCCATGACAGGTAACAATTCCTTTGTCAATTTGAATCCTCAAGAACAAAATGGCTCTCAGATCTCTTTAAAATCAAAAATCACAATAAAAGCATCAGACAATGGGGGCAATATTGTCCTACTGGACAATGAGGCCTACGAGAACATGTGACTCCAAATTTTACAAGATAAAAAGTGGTACCAAAAAGTTCCAGCCTCCCTGGTGGAAAAGTCAAATCATGAATTTTACTGTCTATTAGATGGAGCCCCGAGAGTGGAGAACCATATCAAGGGAGGTATGGGAATATGCTCGTACAAGACATCCCAGAATTCCAACTTTTTACGCACTTCCTAAAGTGCATAAGGACATTGACAATCCACCAGGGAGGCCATTTATATCAGGAAATGGTAGCATCTCAGAAGGAATAAGTGAAGTTATTGACGCCTATTTGAGACCGAATGTCATCAGTCTGGCCTCATATACAAGGGATACTCTTCATCTCTTGCAGATGTTAGATAATTTGGAGATTCCTCAATCTGCAATTCTGGTTACTATTGACATGAAGTCGCTCTACAACAGCATCCCCCATGACAAGGGGGTTGCTGCAGTGGGGCAGAAAAATGTGGAAGACTGGCAGTTCCATGTCTTCATTTTGCCGATGTTGGACTTTATTCTTCGACACAATATTTTTTTGTTCAAAGACTCCCACTACCTCCAAGTACAGGGCGTGGCCATGGCCACATGCTGCGCTTCTTCCTATGCAAACCTGTACTTGGGAGAGTGGGAGAAGGCCTTCCTGGCTGAGGACCACATGTCTATGTATACACGCCACATATTATTGTGGCAGAGATACATAGATGATGTCTTTCTAGTTTGGGATGGTTCGGTAGCCCTGTTAGAACAATGTCTGCAATGTATGAATCAAAATAATTTCAATCTTATTTTCACAATGACATCGAGAGATCAACTTACAAGCAAATTGTTCCGGAAGGAGACTGCTTGGAATACCATTCTGCACGCCAGCAGTTTCCACTCGGAACCGCTTAAGAGGTCCATACCCTATAGCCAGTTCCTTAGGGCCATCCGGAACTGTACAACTCTGGAGGATTTCCAAATGGAAACAGATGCTCTCATCCAGATGCTTCCGGCCAGAGGATACACCAAGTCATCCCTGAGGAAAACCTTTTAATAGGGTCAAAAATATAGATAGAAAAAATCTGATTTTCAAACCTGTGACTCAGAAACAAGATGAGAAGACGAGAGTAATCATTCGGTATTTGAATGAACATCGTAAGATTAAAAACAACATTTTGGATAAATATTGGTTTATTCTTGCTGCGGATCCGACCTTCTCGAATGTAATAACTAAAAAACCTTCAGTTATATAGTTAGTCAGGTTGAAAAAAGACACAAGTGCATCTGGTTCAACCCAAAAAAAATAGCATTAAAAAACCCAACCATACAATTCCATATACACAATCCTATAACTGCAGTTGATCCAGAGGAAGGCAAAAAAACCCCAGCAAAGCATGATCCAATTTGCTACAGAAAGGAAAAAAAATTCCTTCCTGATCCCCCGAGAGGCAATCGGATATTCCCTGGATCAACTTTACCTAACTAAATTTTAGTACCCGCCTATATTAAGTACACCCAGGAAAGAATCCGGGCTTTTTTTAAAGCAATCTAGTGAGCTAGCCAGAACCACCTCTGGAGGGAGTCTATTCCACATTTTCACAGCTCTTATGGTGAAGAAACCTTTCCGTATTTGGAGATGAAATCTGTTTTCCTCTAGACGTAAAGAGTGCCCCCTTGTCTTCTGTGTTGACCTTAAAGTGAACAACTCAACAGTTCACTATATGGACCCCTTATGTATTTATACATGTTGATCATATCCCCCCTTAATCTCCTCTTCTCAAGAGAGAATAAATTCAGTTCCTCTAATCTTTTCTCGTAGCTGAGCTCCTCTATGCCTCTTATCAGTTTGGTTGCTCTTCTCTGCACTTTCTCCAGTTCCCCGATATCTTTTTTAAGAACTGGTGCCCAAAACTGAACTGCATATTCCAGATTAGGTCTTACTAATTATTTGTACAGGGGCAAAATTATATCTCTCTCTCTCTGGAGTCCATGCCTCTGTTAATACAAGAAAGGACTTTGCTTGCTTCGGAAACCGCAGTTTGGCATTGCATGCTTTTATTAACCACTTGCCGCCCGGACGGTGCGGCCATTATCCTGGGCGGACATCATATGACGTGATCCAGGAATGCAGGCAGGCGCGCCATCGCGTGCGCGCCGCCGTGCACTGCCGGTGTTGGCGTATCCCCGGGACACAGCCGGTCACCGGCAGGGGGTAAACAGCCAATGGGCATGGCTGTTTCCCACGTGATCGGCTGTGTTCCAATGACACAGCCGATCACAATACAGCAGCCCGGAAGATGACCGCGCATGCGCGATCGGGAGCGCGCAGCGCGGTCATGTCGGTGGCGCTGTGTTCCGTAGGAACACAGCTGTCACCGGCAGTAGTAAACAGTCACTGACAGTGACTGTTTACTAAGTGATTGGCTGTGAATCCATTCACAGCCGATCACAAAATGTAACTCACTGTTACTAGCTCTTCTCCCCTCACACAGTTTCCAGTGTGAGGAGAGCAGAGCTAGAAATAGTGAGTTACTGCTCTGTACACATGTCAAATGTAAAAGCACACAAATAAAGGTCCCCACACAGTCCTCAGCCCCCCCCCCCAATTGCACCTGTCACCCAACAGTCACCTCATCAGTGCCCAGAAATTGACACCCATAAGGCTACGTTCACATGTGAGCGTAGCGATCGTGGGCAGAATCACAGAATCACAGAATCGCTGTGATTCTGCCCGCGATCCGAAAATCATTGCAAATTGCAGGACGCCTGTACGTTGCCCGTGATTTGCAATAGCACCCCAAACGCTGTGCGATGCCGCGATTTCCACCTGCCGAATCGCGGTAACATCGCGCAAACAATGCATGAGGCCCAAAAAAGGTACAAGAGTTTCTTTGGGGCATCATGCGTTGTTTGCGTGATGTTACCGTGATTCAGCATGCGGAAATCGCAGCAACATCGCACAGCGTTTGGGGTGCTATTGCAAATCACAGGCAACGCACAGGCGTCCCGCGATTTGCAATGATTTCTGGATCGCGGGCAGAATCGCAGTGATTCTGCCCGCGATCGCTACGCTCACATGTGGACATAGCCTAAAGTTCAACGGTCACCAGAGACTGCCATCAGTACCGCTGTGCACCATCGCCCGTCACCTGTCACCCATCAGTGACCATCGCCCGTCACCTGTCACCCATCAGTGACCATCGCCCGTCACCTGTCACCCCATCAGTCATCGTCATCTGTCACCCTATCAATCATCGTCACTTGTCACCCCATCAGTGATCGTCACTTGTCACCCCATCAATCATCGTCACTTGTCACCCCATCAGTGATTGTCATCTGTCACCCCATCAATCATCGTCACTTGTCACCTCATCAATCATCGTCACCTGTCACCTCATCAATCATCGTCACCTGTCACCCCATCAGTCATCGTCACCTGTCACCCCATCAGTCATTGTCACCTGTCACCCCATCAGTCATCGTCACCTGTCACCCCATCAGTCATCGTCACCTGTCACCCCATCAGTTATCGTCACCTGTTTGCCATATACATGCAATCACTTACCGACCGCCTAACGACTATATGCGTCGGCAATTAGAAGCTAGATACTGGGGTTATGGCAGCAGATAGCTGCCATAACCCCGGTATTTTTTGAAATGGCGGGCGGTCGGCTTTCAGATAAGGGTGGTCCCGGTGGCGGATTCGCCGCGGAATAACTCTTACGGTGCAGGAGAAGAGGTGCCCCCCCCCTCCTGCCGCGTCCCAGATGTTTTCCCAGCTTACCGGACCCGCCGGCAGTGGGGAAAATTATTCGGTCCCGGATCCTCAGAGACAGGAAGTCGAGTGAGGGCAAGATGGCCCTCACTCGAATCTATGGTCTTGGAGGACCGGAGCTACGTCAAAAGACGTTGCCTAGCAACCGGTTTAAAGGGCCGCTTTTTTTTTCTTTTTTAGTGTAGTTGTGAGGTGTGAGGTCTTTTTGACCCCAGATCTCACAATAAAGAGGACCTGTCATGCCTATTTCTATTACACGGGATGTTTACATTCCTTGTAATAGGAATAAATATGATCAAAACAAAAAATAATAAATAAAATAAATAGGAAAAGTCCCGCCCACATATGTAAACGGTGTTCAAACCATACATGTGAGGTATCTCCGCGATCGTTAGAGTGAGAGCAATAATTTGAGCCCTAGACCTCCTCTGTAACTCTAAGCTGGTAACCTGCAGAAATTTTTAAAATGTTGCCTATGGGGATTTTTAGGTTCCAATGTTTGGCGCCATTCTGTGAGCATGCGCAATTTTGAAGCATGACATGTTGGGTATCTAATTACTCTGCGTAACATTATCTTTCACATTATGGAAAAAAATTGGGCTAAATTTACTGTTTTCTTATTTTTTAGTTCAAAAAAGTGAATTTTTTTCAAAAAGATTGCATTTGGAAGACTGCTGCGCAAATATGGTGTGATAAAAAATATTGCAACAATCTCCATTTTATTCTCTAGGGTCTCTGCTAAAAAAAAATATATAATGTTTGGGGGTTCTAAGTAGTTTTCTAGCAAAAAAAATGATTTTAGCTTGTAAACACCAAGTGTCAAAAATAGGCCCAGTCTTAAAGTGGATAAATGGACAACTTTGTGAAAAGTGCTACTTGGATGTTAGGCCTATGTATGTGGTTAGGCTGTGTAAAAGTGGTTACACATGTGGTATCGCCATACTCAGGAGGAATAGCAGAATGTATTTTGGGGTGCAATTTTTGCTATGTACATGCTATGTGTTAGAAATATTGCATAAATGGACAGCTTTGTGTAAAAAAAATGTGTTTTCATTTTCTTTCCACATTTTCCAAAAACTTGTGGAAAAAAATGACATATTCAAAAGACTCATTATGCCTCAAAAATTATACGTTGGGCTGTTTGCTTTCCAAAATGGGGTCATTTTATGGGGGTTTCCATTGTCCTGGTGCTCCAGGGCCTTCAAAAGTGCGATAGGTTGTCAGGAAATTATATGTGTAATTTGTGCTCCTAGAATGCCGGACGGTGCTACTTGGATGTTAGGTCTCTGTATGTGGCCAGGCTGTGAAAAAGTCTCACACATGTGGTATCGCCATCCTCAGGAGGAGTAGTAGAATGTGTTTTGGGGTGTAGTTGCAAGTATACATATGCTGTGTGAGAGAAATAACCTGTTAATACGTCAATTTGTAAAAAAAAAAAAAAAAAAGAATCTTCATTTTGCAAAGAATTGTGGGAAAAAATTACAACTTCAAAAAACTTACTATGCCCCTTATGCCCAAATACATTGGAATGTCTACTTTCCAAAAAGGGGCCATTTGGGGGGTATTTGTACTTTCCTGACTTTTTAGTGTCTCAAGAAATGAGATAGGCCTTCAGTACATCAGGTGTGGTCAAGTGTGATCAATTTTCAATGATTAGCACCATAACTTGTGGACTCTATAACTTTCACAAAGACCAAATAATATATACTTATTTGGGTTATTTTTACCAAAGATAAGTAGCAGTATAAATTTTGGCCAAAATTTGTGAAGAAAAATTACTCATTTGCTAAATTTTATGACAGAAACAAAGAAAAATGCATTTTTTCACAATATTTTCAGTCTTTTTTTATTTATAGCACAAAAAATAAAAAACCCAGTAGTGATTAAATACCATCAAAAGAAAGCTCTATTTGTGTGAAAAAAAGGACACAATTTTTTTATGGGTACAGTGTTGCATGACTGAGTAATTGTCATTCAAAGTGTGAGAGCGCTGAAAGCTGAAAATCAGTCTGGGCAGTAAGGGGGTGAAAGTGCACTGTAGGCAAGTGGTTAAGCTTATCATCTGCCAGAACACCCAGATCCTTCTCCGCTATGGATTCCCCCAGTGTTACTCCACCTAGTATGTATGATGCATGCATATTCTTGGCCTCCAAGTGCATAGTTTTACATTTATCAACATTAAACCTCATTTGCCGCATAGTTGCCCAATGAAACAGTACATTGAGGTCAGCTTGTAAGTTGGTGACATCCTGTAAAGAAGTTATTCCACTGCAAAGCTTGGTGTTATCTGAAACGATAAAGACAAAGATCTTATAAAGATATTTAAAAAGTAAGGGTCCCAACACTGAACCTTTTTTTTTTTTTTTTTTTTCAAGAAAATAAACTTTTATTCAGCACATGCATGCAAGTGCAAACAGTAACAGAAGAAGGTACAAAGTGCAATTGGCATACAGAGTATACAAAAGGGTTCAGAACTTCGATCAATGCATAAAAGCACAGGCACCAAAAAGTGCAAAAGTAGCAGAGTGAGCACATTGCAAACATCTTAGCTCAATCACATCATAACTGTTGAGATAACCTTGACACATACAGGCAGATAAGCACAATGTGTAGGGTCAGGAGTAGTAAACTAACAAACTAAGGAACTAAGGGTGGGAAAGGAAAAGGGGAGACAGCACCACTGAAGAGCAACATAGATCAGAACATAGCACCAGCATTAGAAATACCCTGCTTATCCCATCAAGAGTCTGTCCATCACCAGCTGGGGCGGGGCCCGGGTCGGATCATCCAACCATGGTTGCCACAAGGCGGAAAACTTCTTGTGCGCCCTACGATGCAGGTAGGTAACTTTTTCTCTAATCAACAGTTTGTTAACCTGGTCAATCCACTGCGCCGTCGTTGGGACCCTGGAGGTAATCCAATATCTCGCAATTAGCTTGCGCGCCACATAGAGCAGTCTAAGTACCGCCGTATGGGCATGCGGGGTTAATGTTTCATCCTCCAGTGCCCCAAGTAGACACACAATCGGATCTCTAGGCAATGTAAAACGATAGACTCCGGATATGGAGTCAATGACCTCGCCCCAATATCTAAACAGTTTGGGACACCTCCAAAGCATATGGATCAGCGTTCCCTGGTCCCTGTTACATTTGGGACAGGTATCACTGTCCCTACGCCCCCATTTGAACAGCTGGACCGGAGTGCGGTATGCCCTATGAAACAAAAATAAGTGAGAAACCTTCTGCGACGCTGACACCGAGACCAGTGGGATCGAGGAGAGACACAGCTCCCACGTCTCACCATCTATAGGGCCCAGGTCCCTCTCCCACCCAGCTCGGGCCGGAAGAGAGGCCGGGTCCTGCATGGCAGCCAGCAGAGTGATGTAGACCCGAGAGATCATACCTCGTCTGTCAGTAGACCTAAAAACATCTATCGTCAGTGAATGTTCCACCAATCGAAGGGGGACCGTCCGTGACTGGACATCTATAGCATGCCGCAGCTGAAGATATCTAAAGAACAGCTGCCTAGGGACCTGAAACTCACTCTGAAGTTCCCGAAAAGACCTCAAAACCCCGTCCCTGCGGTAAATCTGTGCAAAGAAAGCCAGTCCCCGGGACTCCCAGCACCCCACTCCCTCCAACCCAGACAACTCCCGATAGTTGGAGTTCCTCCACAGTAAGGTACTATGGAAGAACCCCTGTATTCGCAGCATTTTCCGCACAGAGTGCCATAAAGTAAGGAGAAGCCTGATAGTCGGGAGCGAGACCTGCAAATGCGTGAAGCCAGCGTCCAAATGCGCAAATGCAGTGTACGGCGAGCCAGGGGGAACCAGGAGAGCCCGGATGGGATCCGCAGGATCAGGCAAATCCCAACCTCCCAGGTGCTGAACCTGAGAGGCAAGGAAGTACGCCCTAGGATTAGGGACTGCCAGACCCCCACTGTCCTTACTCATCTGAAGTGTAGTCAGTCTAATACGGGCCACCCGTTTCCTACAAATTAGATCGCGAAACAAGGATTCCACACGCAGGAACCAGCGTCTCGGGATCCAGAGAGGGGCGTTGTGGAGTACATAGAGGAGCTGAGGGGCCCAGATCATCTTTACCAGATTGACCCGTCCCGCCACCGACAGAGGGAGTTTACACCAAGCGGTACATTTAAGTCTAAATTTATGAAGCAGGGGCACTAGGTTAAGTTCCAAATAACGGCCGACATCTGGGGTCACCTGAACACCCAGGTAGCGGAACTGGTCAACCACTCGGACATCCCTAGCCCTTTCCGGCAGGGGGGCCAAGATGGGGTCCAGAGGCATAAGGACCGATTTATCCCAGTTTATTGAGAACCCGGAAAAGGAGCCGAAAAAGTCAATCAAATCCATGACCTCGCTCAGCGACCTCCCCGTGTCCCCCAGATAAAGGAGGGTATCATCGGCATATAGAGAAACCACGTCCTCATGAGGGCCCCGTCGGAAGCCAACAATCTCCGGATGAGTCTGGAGACGAGCCGCAAGCGGCTCCAAGGCCATGGCAAACAACAAGGGCGAAAGTGGGCACCCCTGCCGAGTGCCCCGGAACAAACAGAAGGGTTCCGACAGGTCCCCATTGACCCTAAGTCTGGCTCTAGGATTGGCATACAACAATTTAACCCAACTAATAAAGGTGTCCCCCACTCCAAAACGCCTCAGCACCGCCCACAGGTAAGGCCACTCGACGCTGTCGAAGGCCTTAGCTGCGTCTAATGAAAAGATTTCTCTATTACCAGGATTATCCACAGGGAGCTGCTGAAGGTTAAGAAACAGGCGTCGCAGATTCAGAGCCGTAGCTCTCGTGGGGATAAAGCCCGATTGGTCCCTGTGGATAATGCTCTGCACTACTGCGGACAGTCTAGTGGCCAGTATTTTAGCTAGTAGTTTAACGTCCGAGGTCAACAAGGAGATAGGTCTATAAGAGTCAGCTAGCATGGGATCCTTTCCAGGCTTGGGGATCAGTACCACAATGGCCTCACACATAGAGTCAGGCAGGGTCCCTCTCCGGAAAGCGTCATTGAACACCCTCAAGAGCACCGGGACCAGCTGCTCAGAGTATCGGCCATACACCTCAGATGGCAGGCCGTCCGCACCTGGGGACTTGCCCCGCGGGGCGGCCTTTAGCGCCATTAGAATCTCATCTGCAGTTAAAGGAGCATCCAGGCCCTCCGCCTCCCGGGCAGAGCGCGCCGGCAGGTAGCAGGTGTCCAGAAAGTCCTCCACCACCCGCTGCGGGGGCCGACACCTTAGAGGAGTAGAGATCCGAGTAGAACTCACGCAGGACCCTAGATATCTCAGGAGTGGAGCTCAGTAGGGCCCCCGAAGGGTCCTGCAGAGCGGTAATAAATGCTGCTGGCTGTTGGGAACGAACCAGCATAGCCAACACATGACCAGTACTCTCCCCCTCCTCAAAATGCTTCTGCTGTAGGAAAAAACGCTTATTTTCAGCCCTCTGCAAAACCACCGTCTTGGAGAGGGACTGGGCTGCCAACCAGGAGCGTTGAGACTCCTCCGAAGGGTCATTAACATAAGCCGCCTCCGCCCTGGTCACCTCTTCCAGTACGGTGTTCTCCCATTCCTTAGTAGAAGATTTAATGTTATTTATCAGATAACTAAACTGCCCCCTCAGGAAGGCCTTAGCAGAGTCCCACACCACCCCCAATTCAGCCGTATCCAAATTAATCGTCAGAAAGGAAGTTAGTAACTGGGGTATGGGGTCAGGACTAGGAAATAGCGTGAGCCAGAAAGGGTTCAGTTTCCAAAGGGGTCTCCCCGACCTAGATGGCAGGGACAGGCTGATCCGGAGCGGAGCATGATCCGAAACCAATCTCGGGCCATACTCAGCCCCAACCACCAGCGGCAAGAGGGCCAGATTGCCGAACCCCATATCAATGCGGGAGAGGCCAGACCGTGCAGCCGAGTAGCAAGAGTACAGCCGGTCACCCGGATGCCCCATCCGCCAAATATCCGTCAGTCCCAACTCCCCCATCAACCGAGCAAAGGGAGACCCATTGCCGATCGACTGAGGGGGCCCGGAGCGAGGGGTAAATCTGTCCCAATGGGGGTCCAGGATGGCATTAAAGTCACCAACAACCAGCAGAGGGACCGCAGGAAGGCCAGCAATCCTCTCCGCCAGCAAACCAATGATCCCAGCCGAAAACAGCGGAGGCACATACACCGCAATTATTGCGCAGGACAGACCCCCAATAGTACACACCAGCATAACAAATCTACCTTCGGGGTCAGCATAGGATGATGAGCAGGCAAAATTAACCCCCCGCCTTATCAGCAGACTCACACCCCTGGAATATGTAGAGAAACTAGAATGGTATTGATGTGGATACAAGCCAGGGGCCACACTGGGAGGGGGGTCAGCAGCTAGGTGGGTCTCCTGCAAGCAAACAACGTCCGCTTTCAGTCTTTTCAGATTACGGAGGACAGCAGTTCTCTTCAACGGATTGTTCAGGCCACGCACATTCCAGGAAACACAGCATAAAGTATCAGCCATGGTCAATCCAGGGGTAGGATGGACACGAAAGGATGTTAGAGCAGCGGAATTCACTACATCTCAGGACAACAAAGAGGGGCAAGAAGGGACGTGGAACAGAGGGGGGCATCAGCCAGGCACTGCGAACAGCAAGGGGTAATCCAAGTCTCCAGCAGGCACAGAGAAGGCTCCAGGCATCCGGGCAGGAGGCCCAAACAGGGACAGCAGGGTTGCAACAGTCATCTCCAGTGGTGAGGAAGGGGGTGCAAATCAGGAAAAACAGGTGCGGGAAGGGGTAACAGTCAACAGAAGGTTTGGGATCCTTAGAGCGCCCACCGCCAACATGGTTCAGTGAGCGTCGATCATCAGCAAAGTCCGTCCAACCAGGACCCATAGGGGGGAAAATGGTGGGAGACGCAGCTGGCATAGCAGTCTCCACTAAAACAGCGTTCAAGACCAACAAAGGTGGTAACTGTAGTCCGGGTATATAGGGCAGCCTCCGCCCATATAGGGGTATCACGGGGACCACCCGATCAGCAACAGTAGATGCAGGTCACAGCTAGGCCCCAGGTTAGGCCTCAAGGATCCCCCGGCCGTGGAGACCGGTCGGGGCGCTGCACCTGTCCCTCCACCTCCACCCACTGTGCCGCAGCCGATGGGCTCTCAAAGAATTTCACGCCATCCCGCGTTACCACTCGCAGCTTAGCAGGATAAAGCACAGCGTATTGCAAATTCATCTCTCTCAACCTCCTCTTCACCTCTCCAAACCTCGCTCTCTGCCTCTGCACCTCCGCGGAGTAGTCCGGGAAAAGAGAGATTTTGGAGTTGTCCATCGCCAACTTGTCCTGTAGGCTCCGGGCCTTGGTTAGGATAGCATCTATGTCCTTGTAATTAAGCAATTTAAAAATGAAAGTGCGGGGAGGTGCACCAGGAGGGAGGGGGCGCATGGGGACTCGGTGCGCTCTTTCCACTGAGAACATGGGAGTAAAAGAAGCCCGGCCAAAAGTTTCCAGCAGCCAATTCTCAATAAATCAACAGGGTTCTTCCCCTCAGCCCTCTCTGGGATGCCAATAGCTCGTACATTATTACGTCTCATCCGATTCTCAAGGTCCTCCAACCTGGCCGCCTGTTGGGCAGCCAGAAGTGCAGTATTTTTAACCTCCCTCTGAAGGGGGGGTAAATCATCCTCGATGGAGCTGATCCTGCCCTCCACAGCCGCAGTACGTTCCCTGAGCTTCTGCATATCATGCCTTATGAAAGTGATTTCAGCCTTAACACCCCTCAGCTCTACAGTAAGAGCAGCAAGAGAGGTGTTACTCTTGGTGACTGCGGCCATTATGTCCCTCAGGGTGGGCTCAGCATCAGGCACAGGGGAGGAAGACTGGGGGTTACCTGCAGTGTCCCAGGCAGAAAGGTGTGCAGAGATGTCACCCAGCGGGGCTTTGTCGTCGGCATCTGACTGCGGAGGAGAGGAGACAGCAGGAGCGGTCGCCACACTAGGGGCAGATTTTGTGGCAGGCTTCGAGAAGAGCTTCTGGGCAGCCTCCTTATAGGAAGGCTTCTGTGTGCCTCGCTGCGGCTGGGCGCCATCTTGGGCCTGGCGGTCAGGAGCATGGCGGCCGGTCGTCTGCCAAGATGACATGATGCAGCGGCCCGAGGGACCCACCGGACAGTCCAGGAGCTCCGGGGATCACAGAGGAATGAGTCCCGCAAAAAAGGTCAGATCGATCGGGTGTCCAGAAGGATGAAAGCACAGGATGTTCGGCGGAGCGAGAGCTACACACGTCCGGCTACATCCGCTGCTCGGCCACGCCCCCCCCAACACTGAACCTTGGTGTACACCACTGATAACTTTCGACCATTCAGAGTAAGAATCATTAACCACTACTCTCTGAATTCTATCTTTTAGCCAATTTGCTATCCATTTACAAACTGATCTTTCCAAGCTTGTAGACCTTACCTTACACATTAGCCGTGTGTGGGGAACTGTGTCAAACGCTTTTGCAAAATCCAAGTATACTACGTCCACAGCCACCCCTCTGTCCAAGGTTTTACTTACCTCTTCATAAAAAGAAATCAGGTTTGTTTGACAACTTCTGTCTTTCATGAATCCATGCTGTCTGTTGCTTAAAATGTTTTTTCCAGCAAGAACTCATGTATGTGGTATTTTATTAAACTCTCCAGTATCTTCCCGACTATAGAAGTTAAACTAACAGGTCTGTAGTTACTTGGCAAAGACTTTGATCCCTTTTTAAATATAGGCACCACATTGGCCCTACGCCAATCCAGTGGTACTATTCCAGTCTTTAACAAGTCCCTAAAAATTAGGAACAAAGGCTTTCAAATTACAGCACTCAATTCTTGTAGGATGCATGGGTGGATGCCATTTGGTCCAGGCGCTTTATCCACCCTTATTCTGGCTAAATATTTCTGGGCCATATCACTTTTGAGCCATTGTGGATCATTTGGGGCTGTGTCCTTACCATCCTCATTATGGTCATGAGCTCCCCCATGCTCCTTTGTATATACAGAGCTGAAGAAAGTATTTCATAAATGTACCTTCTCTTTGTCCCCAGTCACCCACTCCTGATTATTTTGTAAAGGGCCTACATGCTCAGACCTAACCTTTTTACTATTAATATATTTGAAGAATTTTTTGGGGTTTTTCCTACTATCTTTTGCAATCTGTCGTTCATTATGAATTTTTGCCTCCTTGATTTCCTTTTTACATGTTCTGTTATATTCTTTGTAACAATTAAATAATGATAGTGTTCCTTCATTTTTATATTCTTTAAAAGCTCTTTTCTTTTTATTTATAGCTTTTTTAACTTTGGCCGTGAGCCACATAGGTTTTAGTTTTAGAATTTTAAACTTATTACCCATGGGAATATACTTTGCAGTGAGTTTGCATAAAGTCTTTTTGAAAATTTCCCATTTCTGTTCTGTGCTCATCTATGCCAATATTCCCTCCCAGTCTAAATCCTGGAGTGCAGCCCTCATCCTTGGAAAATTTGCTCTCTTAAGGTTAAGTGTTTTTGTATTTCCTGTATGCGATTTTTGCTTACAGCTAACATTAAATGAAATCATGTTATGGTCACTGGTACCCAGATGTTCTTTTATATGAACATTATTAATAAGCTCTACATGGTTTGAGATTACCAGGTCCAACAGAGCATCATTTCAAGTGGGGGCCTCAATAAACTGCACCATGAAATTGTCCTGTAATGGGTTTATAAATGTTTGCCCTTTAACTGTTCCAGCAGTGCCATTACTCCACTGTATTCAAAAGGGTGGGATCCATTGGTGAAATGCTCATTCATAGTGAGTACAAAGGCAAATCTAGAAAGGATCCTTGCAAAACATGGGGAACCTTTCCATGTGGGGCAGGTTCTCTTTGCTCATTCATAAAGAGGAGAACTAAATTCATTCTCCTTATAGTAATAGTTTTCAGATGTAAAAATTTCACGAGCTGTAAAACTAAAATGGGTAGTCTACCTCATGGAATGTGAATGTGGTTCATTTACTTGGGGAAAACCAAACAAGAATTGGGCCAACGTGTAGGTAAACATATGCTAAGTATGAGGATTGGTAATTTATATTTACCTCTAGGGAGACATATTGCTAGAAATCATGGATATAACATGCCCAAGGGTAACTTCACAGTATTAGACCGCATTCACACTCCACAAAGGGGTGGAGATTGAAATAAAGCCCTACTCCGGTGTGAGACTCACTGGATTAGATGCCCTAATGCAACCACTTTCCCAGGTCTCAATGAGAGGGAAAGCTTTAGGTTCTTCTTAGAAGGCTACAGCTCTGGTAAAACTGACTAGATCTTTTACCTTCTATTAAATTCCCAGGGTATTTAAAAAAATGAGAGGTTACCATTCTGTGAAAATTGTACATTTTGGTGACCTCTATGCTGTGTGGTGATATCATAGCAGAGGTTGTATTTCCCGTTGTCAATAGGGATCTTCCAATATCCCCAGGAATCATTTATTGAATGGGCAATTTTCCCATTTATTTACATCTTCTGATGTCCCTCTCTTTCTCAGTGCTTGTAATGTATTGGAGACACTGCTCCTTTCAAATGGTACTCTCTTTTTTTGGGTCCTGGCATTTGCATCCCTCCCCTAGTCTTTCCCCCTTCCCCCTCCCTCCCTTTTTTTTTTCTTTCCTCTCCGGGAATTCTACTAGACCTATTTGGGTTTTTAAATGTGATAGCTATAAATAAATCAATCATTTGATGTATATCATCCAATGTTTTGGATTTGGAATATTGTATACTTTTCATAGGTAATGATCTTTAATGGATCCTCAATATTGTGAATTTGCATAAGATGTCCGACCAGTTTCCCTAGTTGTATTACATAATTGTCCCTGTTGCTCCTTTTTCCATCCGGCACAAGTAGGCCCTATGGGGCCTGCATATACCAGGATTAATGGGGGAATCTGTTTCCCCACCGGTCCGGGTGTTTTTGTGTGTCGGCGGCCATTAGTCCTCTCTTCTTCCCCCCTATGTCACGGACACGTCTCTATAGAGATGACACATTAAGTGTTCTCCATGAGGTATGGCGCTTTGTCTTTCTCCATCTGCGCTTGCGCCTCAAGTGTCGGCGACAGGAGGGATGGGATGACAAGGTATCATCATCTCTCTGGGCCATGACGTATGACGTCAGACGTCGCGCATGTCTCTTATGCTGAGGACTGCGATCCGCGCCATGCCTCCCCTGCAATCGGCAGAGGAGGAGGGTTTCTTTCACAACGCTTGTATATTACGATTAGGAAGACCTAGTGGAGTATTTCCATTTACTCTAACATCAACAATGATTTAATTTTTTATGGTCATCCTACGTTCAACATAGTGAGTATTACTGGGGTGGGCACAGATGACTTATCTGTGTAGTCTCCCCACTATACAATATCTCTTTTTTCTATTTCAATTTTTGTTAAAGGGCACCAGTATATAGCTTTCCTGGGATATCTCTACTTCTCCCTGTGGCCCTACAGGAACTGGGAGCATAAGAGGGGGCAATTGTATATGGGAAACACCAGGACATCTTTGCGGTTTTTTACAGGATATGAAACTGTTGGTTAGTGAATATTGGCATGAATCTTTCTCTGGTAGGGGAGTTTTCCGGCCTCTTTTTGCTACCTGTCCCAACTTTTTTGGAATGTGTAGCTCTCATGAAATCCAAAATGAGCCAATATTTGGCATGACATTTCAAAATGTCTCACTTTCAACATTTGATATGTTATCTATATTATATTGTGAATAAAATATACGTTTATGAGATTTGTAAATTAGTCCATTCCTTTTTTACTCACAATTTGTACAGTGTCCCAACTTTTTTGGAATTGGGTTTGTATATGTAACTGTATAAATTATGAATTCTGAAAATTATTGTAATATGTTGCAGAAGTTGGGATTGTGTCCTTGAAGAAGAATTTATTATACACACAGAGTTTGAAACACGTTGTACATTCCCTCCTTCTGTGGACCTTCTGGTCCAACTATCTGGAAATCCCATTTTTTGGGGGGTTTTCCTGGCTGGGTGAAAATCAACACCACTACCTTTATCTGTTATTTTATTGTCTTCACTTCTATTATGTATATAATATGAATGCCTTTTTCTTTTCTATGAATCAATAAATAGTTAATTTTTTTTGTATAATTTTTTTTTATTATTGCCTTCAAAATCCCTAACCTAGAGGAGGTGCCCTTTACTTTCTTAAGCTTATTGATACTTCTCAAGGTTTACCTGATTTACACCAATACTAAAATGTCCATGCTTTCCTAAAGCTAAAAGCAGACCTCTGCATTACCCCATTTAGGGTTAAAACATTCCATAGAATTTTAATACATTCCAATAATTTAAATTATTCAAATACACCCGCTGCTATCCTTTACAAAACACATTACAGACGGTCCGTTCCCATCCGATTCCCCCATAGAGAAGAATGGGGACCTAACAGCTGTGTCTCCGCACACAGTGTGGAGACACAGCTGTCATCCGCCTGCTCAGCGGGGGATCGGAGGATCGATCCCCCACTGAGAAAAATTGAGTCCGCCTGGCGGACTCCGTGTGTATAAGGGGCCTTAAGGTCAAATTCAACATTTAACCCCGAGGGAACCATTACCCCAGTCTCATGAATTCAAAACGATTCCCTCTGACTCAACTGCCTGATAAAATTGCCTCCCCTCCAATGTCTATTAACCCGTTCAGTACCCCAGAACTTCAAACCTTTGGGGTCCCTATTGTGGTAATTGCAAAAATGCTTGGAGACACTGAGTTATTTTTCCTTTCTTTATATTCCCAATATGTTCTTCTACACGCACATGCAAATCCCTGGTGGTTCTACCCACATATTGGGAGCCACAATTGCACTCCCAACATGTAGACCATCCCATGTGTATTACAGGTAATAAGATCTTTGATCCTATAATTCTTTCCTGTAATGTGGGCAGAAAACTCCTTCCATTTTTTGATATTGCATTTAGCATGTTTACAGGATGAGCACTTGCCACAGGCTTAAAAGCCGATAAGAAAGAGAATAATTTATTCTCCTTCTGTACAGGAGGGTCTATTACCCCCAGTGCAATCCTGTCCCTTAATGTGGGGGGTCGTCTATAAATAAACTGGGGGTGGGGTGGCAACACAGAGCCTAAAACCAGATCTCTCAAAATAATTCTCCAATGTTTAGAAATACCCCTCTCCACTTTCCTATAATGAATATTATAATCCAAAACAATTTTGAATTCCTGTCGACCTTTCTCTTTCTTGGCACCACCAATTAGACCTTGTCTAGTCTATCCATATTCTTCACTTTTTAAATTTCCTCCTCCAAACTTTATTGCTCATAACCTTTCTGAACAAATCTTTCCATAAGGATCTCCGATTGTGAAAAAAAATCAGTTTCTGAGGAACAATTCCTTCTGAGACGAACATAATGTCCTTTAGGAATGTTGCACAACCCGGAGCTGTGATGGCAACTGTCCAATGGAATGTAACCATTTCCTGTCGGTAGGTTTAAAGTAATTTCCGAGTTCTGAAAGAACTACCCTCCTTAAATATTTCTAAGTCAAGAAAAAACATTTTCTCCGTATTGGTGTTCCACGTCAAGGAAATATTTTTATTGTTATAATTCAATCTGTCCATAAAAATTTGGAGGCTGACTTGGTCCCCTTTCCAAATCATAAACAGATCATCAATATACCTACAGTAACAGATGAGTTGCTCAGAGCGTTGATGAAAAACTCATCCCAGTGTGCCATGAACAGGTTGGCCACACTGGGTGCAAAATTGGTGATCATACCAAAAATAATTACGGTTTAAACAGAAATCCAAACTTATAAAATATCTTTTATGCTTATTGGGGAGATGGGACCCATCAAGAGTCCACTTATTTAGCAACTGGGAGGAATACCTTAGCGACCGGGGAGAATACCTTAGTGTGAGTGTTAGTGAGTGTCAGTGAGTGTCGCGGAGTACCAGAGGGTAAGAAAGTAGAGTTAGGAAGCTAGAAAACAGCCACAAAGGACAGACTTAAATTACTGAATCCCCATCAGATTCGATTAGTGGGTAAAATGCCCGGCGGGTGTGGAGATGCGATTCGGTGTACATCTTGTGGCATGTATATGTTCCTCGATCATGTGATCGAGGGCGAATACAGCTGCTCAAAATGTAAGCACGTTGCTTCCCTGGAAGCTCAGGTCCTGAATCTAGGGAAGCAACTGGCAACACTGAGAAGAATGTCCATACTGAAGGAGAGCTGTGAGCGTACCTGTCAGGTTCGGGCAGGGGCCTGCACAAAGGAGGGGGGGAGATACAAGGGTGCAGGCATCAGAGCAGAGTAGATGGGTGATAGGAGGGGTAGAGGGGAACAAGGCAAGGAGGCCGGTCCTGGCCTGGAGCACCCCAATAAATTTGCCCTGTTACGTGATGTTGGGGAAACCAGTCAGGGACCAGCATTGCTGGAACAGAGCGACTCCCCTAGCTGCCAGGGGAAGAACTCCTCCAGTGAGAGCGGGAGAAAGGGAAAGGAAAGACAGGTTCTGGTGGTAGAGGACTCAGTTATTAGAAGGACAGGCAAGGCAATCTGTCACAAAGACCGTGAGCGCCAAACTGTCTGTTGTTTACCGGGCGCTTGGGTTCGGCACATCACGAATCGGGTGGACAGATAACTGGGTGGGGCTGGGGAAGACCCAGCTGTCATGGTACACGTGGGTACCAATGACATAGGCAGAGGGAGATGGAGAGTCCTAAAAAACGATTTCAGGGACTTAGGAGCTAAGTTGAGGAGTAGGACCTACAAGGTAGTAATTTCAGAAATACTACCTGTACCTCTAGCCACACTAGAGAGGCAGCGGGAGATTAGGGAAGTTAACAAGTGGCTGAGGAGCTGGTGTATTAAGGAGGGTTTCGGGTTCCTGGAGAACTGGGCCGACTTCTCAGTCGGCTACCGGCTCTTTAGTAGAGATGGATTGCACCTAAATGGGGAGGGTGCAACCGTACAGGGTGAGAAGATGGCCAACAAGTTAGAGGGGCTTTTAAGCTAGGTGATGGGGGGGGAGGGTACAGATGTAGAATTAGCCAGTTTGGACTAAGGTTCAGTGGGCACAAATGAGGACATTAGTGGTAGGGTGTTCAGAGTTCCTAAATCCATGGTGCGTATGGGGAAAGATCACAAGAGCAGCCTAAAACAACATCAAATGAGGATATAGTTTGCATCCGGTCAAAATTACGAGGTTTGTATACCAATGCTTGAAGCCTGGCCAACAAGATGGGAGAGTTGGAGCTGCTGATGTATGAGGAGGACTTAGATTTTGTGGGGATTACAGAGACTTGTTTTCAACAGCTCTCATGATTGGCTGGCGACCATTCAGGGGTATTCCCTTTATCGCAGAGATAGAGAAGGTAAAAAAGGGGAAGGGGTATATCTGTATATTAAGAACAGTGTATAGGTAAATATGAGGGATGATATTAATAATGGGGCTATGGATGAGGTAGAATCCCTATGGGTAGAACTTCAAAGGGAAGGCACTATGGGGAAAGTAATATTGGGCGTATGCTATAGGCCCCCCAACCAGAGGGAGGAGGGGGAGGCGGACCTCTTTTCACAGATTGGAGTGGCATCAAGGATGGGAAATGTCATTATAATGGGGGACTTTAATTATCCAGATATAGACTGGGCAGAAGGAACCGCGCATTCATCCAAGGCTCGGCAGTGCCTAAATGTTTTGCAGGACAATTTCATGGGTCAGATGGTAAACGCACCGACAAGAAACAATGCGGTACTAGACCTACTGATTACCAACAATACAGACCTGCTCACGGATATAGAAATACGGGGCAAATTAGGAAACAGTGACCATAGATCAATAAGTTTCAGTATTAATCATAATAACAGGAAACACAAGGGTAATATAAGGACACTGAATTGGCCAGTGCATTCCAAAGGGAAATAAATTTAAAAGAGCAAAACTAAACCCTGGGTGGCTAAACTCCAATATAAAAATGCATATTAATACTAAAGAAAAGGCCTTCAAAAAATACAAGGCTGAGGGGTAATTGGCAGCATTCAAGCATTACAAATAATTAATAAGAAATGTAAAGACGACATCAAGGGGGCTAAAAAAGAACACAAGAGACATATAGTGGAAGAGAGTAAAAAAAAAACCCCAAGAAATTCTTTAACCACTTAAGCCCCGGAGGAATTTCCTGCTCAAAGACCAGGGCCTATTTTGCGATTCGGCACTGTGTGATTTTAACGGACAATTGCGCGGTCGTTCGACAATGTACCTAAACTAAATTGAGGTCCCTTTTTTCCCACAAACAGAGCTTTCTTTTGGTGGTATTTGATCACCTGTGCGATTTTTACTTTTTGCGCTATAAACAAAAAAAGAGCGACAATTTTGAAAAAATAACAATATTTTCTCAAGTTGTCTTACAGGACAGCCCATGAGACCTAGGGCTCCTCCTACCATGACAGGAAACACATTCCAATCAAATAAAAGGCGTTGCCCTAGTCCTCACCTTCAGTATTAGTGTTTCCTCCGAACAGGGGGTAACATGTTCCTGGAACTGAAGCTCCTGTTCTCATGGAACTGTCCTAAAAAGACTGGGATTGAAAGAATGCATCTTCTCCTTGCCCAAGTGCGGTACCCTTACTTGTTGCAATAGGGGCTGACCGCTTCTCTCCTGTATCTCGTGGTCCACAGGGGCAGGACCATGGATGTTGTCAGTGGATCGCAGGGGGAGTCTTCTTCCGTTCATGGTGATGTCCTTGGAGCAGCACAGACTGTGTACCCGTGACACCGCTGATTAAGCAGGGAAACCTGCAAGTTTGAAATTGGCACCACGAGCGGAGAGGGCGGAACTCCAGCGTTGCACTCTTGCCGTAGGAAGCGGCACAGGTCAGTTCTGGCGCAGTGATGCACATCCATGGGCGCTGGAAACAGTAGTTCCGATTTCCAAAGGCGCGAACAGGAGATGCTGGGCCGCTGGTGTAAGGTGAAGCCCAGCACAGGCTGCAGACAACCAAACAGAGCAGGATGAATCCCACTACAGCAGCCGCTCAGGCGGTAGAGGCAGGCTCTGGCACCGGTGTTCCGTGAAAAAACCATACCCGTGAGAAAACCATACCCTCGTCACTTCCGGTTCCGCTACGGAGGGTATGGATTTCTCACGGTAGTTAAACTTGCGGCGCTTACATCAAAACAGCTCCTCTGTAACATAAATCATCTCCGCTCTTCCCCCTGTCACTGCCCTCATCTCCGGTAATAAATATAAAAGCGGATCACGTAGCCGCGATCGCCGTCACATTTACATCTCATACTCCCGCCGCCGCTTTTATATTTATTACCGGAGATGAGGGAAGTTACAGCGATAGCAGAGGAGATGATTTATGTTGCAGCCGAAGTGTTTTAATGTACCCGCCGCAAGTATTACATTAGACACAGTGCCGTGAGAATTTCATGCCCACCGAGCATGTGCACTTGTCAAATTCTTTCATGTTCATTTACGTATCCGGCGCTCTGAGCATGCGCACTGCTGCGCTGCTCAGCTGTTTCAGACCGGAAGTGACGACGGTATGGTTTCTCCACGGGGTATGGTTTTTTAACGTTACACCGGCACCTCCCAGGTAAGCGATGGGGAATTTTCCCTTCCAGCATATACTTGTGGTGGTGTTTTTCCCTCCGCCCCCCCCCCTTTTTTAGTTAAATCAGGGCGGTAGAAGGAGGCACTATTTCTTTACCCTGTACACACTGTGTGGGAGGGTGAATTTGGGAGTCATAACTAATTATGTTTTTTTGTTATAAACCAAGGCTCAGGACAAGGTCCAAAGACGCAGCCCCCCCAAAAAGAAATGTGCAGTTTGCGGGACTAGGCTAAGTTCCACATGGAGCAAAAGCGTGCCGCACATGCATTTGATAATCTTGTTTAAGATGACTCTACTGTATAAATCCAAAAGAATGTTGACCTTTTAGTTAGGTCCCTACATCTGTGTCTAAACCAACACAGAGAGTGTATGGTGACGACACAATGGAAGAATCGGAGTCCCCTCATTTTTTCAGTTAAAGAGTCTGGATCAGGGGAGGAACCCAGGGAAAGAGAGTCCTGTGAAGGTTCCGGATTCAAAATTATCCCTTAAAGATGTGGAAAAATCGCTTAAAGAGTGTATGTTACACTAGAAATTGAAGAGGAGAAGGTGCAAGCATAATCTTATGTATACAATCCATAAGAAAAGTGCTAGTTTTTCCCTGTACACAACTCCTTGCTAGAGACAACTCAGGGTGTGTGTGTGATTACCAATCACTGGCAATCAATCAGCTCCTTGCAAGCTGCCATGGGAAAAATCCTGAAAGGTGGAGGAGGATGAGTGCTGATTACACCAAATCTCCCCCACCACCCTGAACAGACGATTCAGGGTATGTGTGTGATTACCAATCACTGGCAATCAATCAGCTCCTTGCTAAAAATACAATCAAGCTGGAATGGGAAAATCCTAAAAGGAAACCATTTTTCTCTCAATTTAAAAAGAGGTTTTCCTTTGATGACAGCAAAGAACTGTGGAATAAAATTCCAAAATAGATTGTCAGTGAGGTTTTTCCTTACCTGTTCCTCCTTATGGAAAAAAAACAGAAATGATGAATGGAGGAGGATGAGTTCGGATTACACCAATCTCCCCCACCACCCTGAACAGACAACTCAGTGTGTGTGTGTGTGATCCTGTTACCAATCACTGGCAATCAATCTCTTAGCAGGGAGTTTTTTTGGCTGATTCATCTGCTGAGGGGGTTAGAATGACAGCCAGAACCTCAGCTTTGGCAGGAGAAGTTTCTGGCTCAGGTCATGGTATGCCTCTGTGGTCTCCCCTTTACAGGTGACCATCTCTTCACGCCCCGGCCTGACAGATGCTCTGGAACGTACTAGGGCTGCAACTAACGATTAATTTGTCTGTCGACTAATCTATCGATTATTTTTACGATTAGTCGACTAATCTAACGATTATTTAAATTTTTTCTTTTTTTTGCTTAATTGTTTTTTTGATTAGCTAATTAATCCTGAAATTAATACAGACCCCCTCAGTAAGCCCCCCTCCCAGTACAGACCCCACAGTAAGCCCTCCTACCTAGTACAGACCACTTAGTAAGCCCCCCCTCCCAGTGCAGACCCCTCAGTAAGCCCTCCCACCTAGTACAGACCACTTAGTAAGCCCCCCTCCCATTGCAGACCCCTCAGTAAGCCCTCCCACCTAGTACAGACCACTTAGTAAGCCCCCTCCCAGTGCAGACCCCCTCAGTAAGCCCTCCCACCTAGTACAGACCACTTAGTAAGCCCCCCTCCCATTGCAGACCCCTCAGTAAGCCCTCCCACCTAGTACAGACCACTTAGTAAGCCCCCCTCCCATTGCAGACCCCTCAGTAAGCCCTCCCACCTAGTACAGACCACTTAGTAAGCCCCCCTCCCATTGCAGACCCCTCAGTAAGCCCTCCCACCTAGTACAGCTGGCAGACCCCATGAACCCCAATAACAGATCCTATACACCCCCAGCTGGCAGACCCCATGTACCCCAATGACAGATCCCATGTACCACCAGCTAGCGGACCCCATGAACCCCAATCAATGACAGACCCCATGTACCCCAATAACAGATCCCATGTACCACCAGCTAGCAGACCCCATGAACCCCAATGACAGACCCCATGTACCCCAATGACAGATCCCATGTACCACCAGCTAGCAGACCCCATGAACCCCAATCAATGACAGACCCCATGTACCCCAATGACAGATCCCATGTACCACCAGCTAGCGGACCCCATGAACCCCAATCAATGACAGACCCCATGTACCCCAATAACAGATCCCATGTACCACCAGCTAGCAGACCCCATGAACCCCAATGACAGACCCCATGTACCCCAATGACAGATCCCATGTACCACCAGCTAGCAGATCCCATGTACCACCAGCTAGCAGACCCCATGAACCCCAATGACAGATCCTATACACCCCCAGCAGGCAGACTCCATGAATCCCCAACAACAGATCCCACACACCCCCCAGCTGGCAGACCCCCATGTACCCCCCACTGACAGGTCCAATAGACTCTAATGACAGGTCCCATGTCCCCCCAGTATTAGATCCCATGTCTCCCATGCACCCCAATTCCAATCCCAGCACATGACTCCGTACACTCACTTAGTAAATGCCTCTCCCAGGTCTATGACCACCGCGGTCTTCTCTCCCTGCGGTCTTCTCTCCCCCCGTCCCCAGCCCCTCGTACGGCGGCATCTCCTCCTCCCCGGGCCCGATGTTCTGCTGCGGCGCACTGATTTCTCCCGGCCGGAAGCGGCGCTGCGGCCGGCCAGGGGGCGTGTGACGTCACACGTTGACGCGTCGACGCCTTTCACGCACATCAACGTTTTTTTGTAGTCGACTACGTCGACGCGTCGTGGCAGCCCTAGAACGTACTACTGACAAAAAGAAGGAAATTCCAGAAAAGAAAAAATCCCCATATACCCGAAAGTTCTTTCAGGGCAGGGGCAAACAGTGAGGGCCATGTGAGGTTCAGGCCATGTCCAAGAAACATTACAAAGGTAAGGGTAGGGGGAGCATCCTGTTAAAGCCTCCTCAGCACCCCGCCAAACCTCAATGACTCCTTTCACAAAGCGGGCGGAAGATTAAAATTACCAGTCTGCCAAAGGATCCAGCCAAAGCAGCTGCTCTAAATCTCCAGATTGGAGACTTAGTAGATCAGAAGGTTTTGATACCTGTTCCAAAGGAGGAACAAGAAAAAGTTTTTTTTCCCACATTTTTGGGATAAAAAAACCCTCGGGGAGTTAACCTACGAAAATTAAATCTCTCTTAAATCTATAGATACAAGCATTTTCGCATGGAAAACCATGTATTCCATAAGAAGCTTGCTGTATCCAAAATGTTTCATGGCAACACTGGACTTAAAGGATACCTACTTTCAATCCCCATTCACCTGGCTTATCAGAAGTTCCTAAGACTGGCAGTGAAGCAAGGACCAGAGGGTCAGACACTATTAATTTTGAGCACTGCCCTCCAAATTATCCTCAGCCCCCGTATCTTCACCAAGGTCCTGGGGGAAGCGTTAGCTCCATTAAGACTGAAGTCCATCATGATCATCCCCTACCTGGACGATCTCCTGGTAGTGGCAGATTCAGATCACAAACTAAAGGAGGACCTACAATAGTTCAGGAGTTCCTTGGATCACTGGGATGGATGATCAACAAGCAGAAATCTTGCCTGACACCCTCTCAGAGAGTGACTTATCTCAGATACGAGATCTCCTCTCTGGATCAAAGGGTTTTTCTCTCCCAGAACTCAAAGTTTTAAAAATGTTTCACATGTTGGCTTCTTTACAGACCAGCCAGTGGGTCTAACTCAGGGACCTAACAAGAGTCATAGGCCTCATGACTTCCTGTTTCCCAGCTGTCCCTTGGGCAAGGTACCAGCAGCGTCCCCTCCAATGGTTCCTGTTAAAGAACTGGGACGGACTTCCAGATTCCTTGGAACTGAAGGTAAGAATTCCCACCAGGGTAAAAAGAACCCTATGGTGGTGGAGATCACCTCTTCACCTTACAGAGGGACAAGACTGGGTTGTTCACATATCTCAAAGAATAACCACAGACGCAAGCTCTTCCGGATGGGGGGGGGCACATCTCCAGAACCAGTTGGCTCAGGGAGAATGGTCCCAACAGGAAGCTCAAACCTTGTCAAATCAGAAAGAGCTCATGGCAGTACAAAAGGCTTTAGAGGTTTTTCAGATGAACATAAAAAGGGAGTCATCTGCAGATTCAATCCGAAAATATAGCTACAGTGGCGTACCTCAACAAACAGGGAGGTACACGGAGTCAAGGGTTACAGAGCATAGCCCAGAAAATTTTCCCCTGGGCCGAGCTGAACCTTGCAGCCATTTCAGCTATTCATCTGAAGGAGACACAGAATGTCTTAGCAGACCACCTCAGCCGCCACCTGGTGTGTCGAGGACAATGGGTCCCTCAATCCCAAGGACTTTGCAGATATTGCAGCCAAATGGGGCCTTCCAGAAGTGGACCTTTTTGGAGCCCAAATAAACAGCAAAACAAAAAGTTTTTTTTCCCTGAATCAATGGGATCAGTCCCTGAGGGTCGACGCCTTTGCGAACCCCTGTTCTTTCAATCTCTGCTATGCCTTCCCTCCAGTCAGGCTAATATCAGAGGTCCTCTGGTAATTCCTCCAAGAGGACACAGATTTGATTCTGATAGATTCCTTTTGGCCCAAAAGGCCATGGTTTTAACGCCTACAGGCCCTAACCTCCAAGCCTCCAATAATCTTGCCCTGGAGACAAGACCTGTTGACTCAGGGTCCAGTGACCCATCCACACATCAAATCCTTGAACCTAACAGCTTGGTATCTGAAGAGCAGATACTAAGTTCCCAGGGATTCTCAGACAAATAATTAAGACCTTGATCAATTGTCCAAAAAACCTGTCATGAGAGCTGTATACTCCAAAGTATGGAGAAAGTTTAACTCTTGGATGGCTGAAAATCACAGGCCAGTTTCAGAAGATTCTTCAAGAAAATTGCCTGGGCTAAGCCTCCAGTGGTCAGAACATGTCCAACTAGGAACCTATCTCTGGTCCTTCAAGCATTAGTAACGGTCCATTTTGAAGGACTTAACAGAAAGTCTACTCACTCTGAAAGCTTAATTTTTAGTTGCAGTGACGTCAGTTCGAAGAGTTAGTGAACTGCAGGCCCTCTCAATTAGGGGGCCCTTTCTTATGATTTTGAAGACAGAATAGTGTTAAAAACCGATCCAGGGTTTTTACCTAAGGTAGCTTTTTCCTTCCATAGAACACAGGATATTGTACTGCCTACATTTTGTAGTTCTCCAAATAATGAAAAAGAGAAGAATTTTAGTTTTTTGGATGTCAGGAGAGCTCTTCTGACCTACTGTACCTGGAGGTGACTAAAACCTTTAGGAAGTGTGATACCCTATTTGTGCTTTTCTCTGGTACACATAGGGTGAAAAAGCTTCAAAAGCCACCATAGCTAGGTGGATAAAACAGACTATTACAGAAGCCTATATAGCAAAGAATGTGGTTGCACCATGTATCAACGCACATTCAACAAGGGCCACGTCTTGGGCCGAAAGGGATGGTGCCTCACCAGAGCAGATCTGTAAGGCAGCTACCTGGTCTAACTTTTCGACCTTTGTTAGACAGTTAGGAGTTACCCGTAAGTCTAACTCCGCTTTTTCACATTTTTTTATATGAAATTCTCAAAAAAAAAAAAAAGGTAAAAATCTAAATTTTTTAACATTTTAGGCCAATTTGTTTGCTACATATTTTGGTAAAAAAAATCGCAATAAGCGTATTTTGATTGGTTTGCGCAAAAGTTATTGCATTTAATAACTACGGGAAAGATTTATGTCATTTTTATTGTTTTTTTTTTTTTTTAACGAGTAATGGCGGCGATCTGCAATTTTTTTTTTTTTTCGGACTGTGACATTGCGCGGACAGATCGGACTCCTGACTGACATTTTTTTTACACTTTTGGGGGTACCAGTGACATTACTACAGTAATCAGTGCTATACATATGCACTGTTACTGTAAAAATGACACTGGCAGGAAAGGGGTTAACTTTATTAGAGATCCAGGGGTTAAGTGTGTCCCTAGGGGCATGCTTCTAACTGTCAAGGGGCTTGGCTTTTTATGTAACCACAGAGACATACGATCCTACAAAGCAGGATCATATGACCTCTGCTGTTACACCAGGCAGAATGACAGGCGGCTTTGTTTACATTAGCCGCCTGCATTTCTCTCTCTCCAGCGGGAGATTGCGAGTGGCTGGCGGACATCGGAGCCGCCGGTCACTCGCGCGGGGATGCCCTTGAACGAGCAGGGGCGGGAGCGCGCCTCCTGTGGTGCGCGCTCGCCCCCTGCAGGCTCCTGGGCGAGCGACGTAGTACTACGTCACTTTGCCCAGTAGGGGCTGATCGCCGCAGTAAATGTACTTGCGGCGGTCGGCAAGTGGTTAAGTATATAAATAGTAAGAAAGCGAGGCCAGAACACATTGGCCCCATAAAAGCTGACTAAGGGAATCTGGCCACAGAGGACAGAGAGAAGGCGAAAGTGTTAATTCATTTCTTCTCTTCAGTCTTCACAAAAGAATTGGGGGGGCTACACTAACCCAGCTTGTAATGCTAAATTAAATAATACACCTTAGGAAGTACCCCCGTGGTTAACAGAATATAGACTTAGAACTAAACTGGAGAAACTTAGCACAAATAAATCACCGGGACCAGATGGCTTGCGCCCGAGGGTTCTTAAAGAGCTCAGCCAGGTGATAGCCAGACCATTATTCTTGCTCTTTAAGGATAGTCTACAGATGGGTATGGTGCCAGCTGATTGGAAAAAAAGCCAACGTGGTACCAATATTTTAAGAAAGGGACAAGATCTATCCCGGGTAACTATAGGCCGGTCAGCCTAACATCAGTAGTCTGCAAAATTTTGGAGGGGATATTAAGAGACTACATACGAAACTTTAGTAATGAGAACGGTATTATTAGTAGTAATCAGCATGGATTCATGAAAAATTGTTCTTGCCAGACCAATCTATTAACCTTCTATGATGAAGTGAGTTGCCATCTAGACAAAGGAAAGCCTGTGGATGTGGTGTATCTGGACTTTGCAAAGGCATTTGACACAGTTCCCCACAAACGCTTACTGTACAAACTAAGGTGCATAGGTATGGACCATAGGGTGAGTACCTGGATAGAGAACTGACTCCAGGGGAGAGTCCAGAGGGTGGTGATAAATGGGGAGTACTCATTTTGGGCGGGTGTGGAAAGTGGGGTCCCCCAAGGTTCTGTCCTGAGAACAGTGGCGGCCAGCCCATAGGGGGCGCCGCCCCCCCCCCCCCCAAAAAAAAAGAAAAAAAGAGATTAAAAAAAATGTGCATTTTCAGCCACTAGGGGCACCAGACCTAGTGGTGGGTATGGGGGGTGGGGTTTTTGACCCCACATGAGCCGAATAGAGGCGCCTATTGGCGGCCTTCTGGGGGAGTGTCGGGGAGCAGAGCAATGTGCCCTGACACTCCCCACTTTACTGGACTCCTGTCTGTGATTGGTCCAGACTCCAGCCTGGACCAATCACAGGAGAACATCCCTGGACGATCCTTTGGTCACGTGACGCGTGGGGGCGGTGCACCGCCCCGGCGTCACGTCCTTCCCGCCCGCCGTCGCAGAGAGAGGGGAGCCGCGTGAGGAGTCGGACGGACTCCACTGGATCCAGCCGGAGCAGCCCGAAGCAGTCTCGCACCGGCCGCCGGAAGAAGCTGAGCTGACTGTGACCTGTCCTCTGGTGCGAGGTGACCACCTGACCGGAGGACCGGAACGTTCGTCTCCGCGAAGGTAAGAGAAGGCCGCGGGAACAGCTGCACTAGCGCTGGCAAGTGGCAATGGATGGAGCCATGGAGGATGGTGCTGGATGGTAGAGTGCTGCGGGAGGTGCATGCATGGCTGCACTGTGCACAGTGCAGCCATGCATGCACCTCCCGCAGCACTCTACCATCCAGCACCATCCTCCATTCATTGCCACTTGCCATTGCTACTAGCCCAGTACTGTCTGCTTTGAAGGGGACACACACGCTGGTCTCTGCATTGAAAGGGGGCATGTATGCTGGTCGCTATATTGAGGGGCATGTACGCTGGTCACTGCATTGAAAGGGTACATGTATACTGGTCACTGTGCATTGAAAGGGTACATGTATACTGGTCACTGCATTGAAAGGGGGTGTAATGTCTCGGCTGTGTGTTGCTTGAGGTACACAGCTTCACATCAAGTAATAACCAAATCTCAATGAAAGAAGCGCTGGTTTCTTTAATTGATGCAACCTTTACTGAGATATAATCCATACATGTGCCTTTACATATGAATAAGCAGATATGTGGTGGACATGAGGACATAAAAGTATGTGGTAAAACTGTAAAACAAACATATGAAAGACAGGTATAAGTATGGCTATTCAACATCATACATTATACATAGTTATGCAGAAGATAGGGACTAACTAACATGTGCTTACTACATACTGGAACACATATTATCTATACAAAGGTTTAACATCCCTCTATACAGGCTAAACTAGCAAATCCTTTACTTACAGGCTTTTGGTGTTCATCAGATTTGCAATAGATTAGCTTCAGGGGTCCTAAGGGTCTGTTCCCTATAGTGGCTCAAGCTGGAATGGATAGACAAGTTTAGACTTGCCCAAGGCAGTAGGGAGAAGACCCGCCCCTAGGCTACAAGAAAATGGAGGGTCTTAAAGGGACAGACACTGCTGAGTGCCAAGTACATGAAATATGGTGCGAAGGCAGCACAGGGGGCCTGTACGCTGGTGACTGCATTGAAAGGGGGCCTGTATGCTGGTCACTACATTGAAAGGGGGCATGTACGCTGGTCACTGCATTGAAAGGGGGCATGTACGCTTGTCACTACATTGAAAAGGGCATGTACGCTGGTCACTACATTGAAAGGGGCATGTACGCTGGTCACTACATTGAAAGGGGGCATGTACGCTTGTCACTGAATTGAAAGGGGGTATGTACGCTAGTCACTACATTGAAAGGGGGCATGTACGCTTGTCACTGCATTGAAAGGGCGCATGTACGCTGGTCACTACATTGAAAGGGGCATGTACGCTGGTCACTACATTGAAAGGGGCATGTACGCTGGTCACTACATTGAAAGGGGGCATGTACGCTGGTCACTACATTGAAAGGGGGCCTGTACGCTTGTCACTGCATTGAAAGGGGGCCTGTATGCTGGTCACTACATTGAAAGGGGCATGTACGCTGGTCACTACATTGAAAGGGGGCATGTACGCTGGTCACTACATTAAAAGGGGGCATGTACACTGGTCATTACATTGAAAGGGGGCATGTATGCTGGTCACTACATTGAAAGGGGGCATGTATGCTGGTCACTACATTGAAAGGGGGCATGTACGCTGGCCAATGCATTGAAAGGGGGCATTTACGCTGGTCACTACATTGAAAGGGGGCCTGCACTGTGGGATTAATGCTAGGGGGTTTGTGCTAGGGGGCCTGTACTGTGGGGTTTGTGCTAGGGGATCTGTACTGTGGGGTTTGTGCTAGGGGGTCTGTACTGTGGGATTAATGCTAGGGGGCCTGTACTGTGGGGTTTGTGCTAGGGGGTCTGTACTGTGGGTTTAGTGCTAGGGGGTCTGTACTGTGGGGTTTGTGCTAGGGGGATTAGTACTGTGGGGTTTGTGCTTGGGGGCCTGTACTGTGGGGTTTGTGCTAGGGGGTCTGTACTGTGGGGTTTGTGCAAGGGGGTCTGTACTGTGGGGTTTGTGCTAGGGGGCCTGTACTTTGGGGTTTGTGCAAGGGGGTCTGTACTGTGGGGTTTGTGCTAGGGGGCCTGTACTGTGGGGTTTGTGCTAGGGGGTCTGTACTGTGAGGTTTGTGCTAGGGGGCCTGTTCTGTGGGGTTTGTGCTAGGGGGTCTGTACTGTGGGGTTTGTGCTAGGGGGTCTGTACTGTGGGGTTTGTGCTAGGGGTTCTGTACTGTGGGGTTTGTGCTAGGGGGCCTGTACTGTGGGGTTTGTGCTAGGGGGTCTGTACTGTGGGGTTTGTGCTAGGGGGCCTGTACTGTGGGATTAGTGCTAGGGGGGCTGTACTGTGGGATTAGTGCTAGGGGGTCTGTACTGTGGGGTTTGTGCTAGGGGGTCTGTACTGTGGGGTTTGTGCTATGGGGTCTGTACTGTGGGGTTTGTGTTAGGGGGTCTGTACTGTGGGGTTTGTGCCACTCTCAGTCAGTGTATCCCATAATAGGGTGTCTCTCACAGTATATCCCATAATAGGGCCCCTGCTCCCTATTATGGGATATACTAGTACTGATGGACCCCTTAATATGTGATATATTGGGAGAATATGTTCACGCAAGCAAAATACAGGGGACAAAATGGGTGGAGTCTATAAGGGGTGGGGCTTCTGAGAAATGGGAGGGGTCAAAATAGAAGGGCGGGGTCTTGCGCCCCCCCATCTTAAAACTTCACCAGCCACCACTGCCTGGGACCAATCCTGTTTAATTTATTCATAAACGACCTAGAGGAGGGGATATCTAGCACAATCTCGGTATTTGCGGATGATACTAAACTAAGCATGCCAATATCTTCTATGCAGGATGTGGAAACCTTACAAGCAGACCTGAACAAAATAATGGGGTGGGCAACTACATGGCAGATGAGGTTTAATGTTGAAAAATGTAAAGTAATGCACTTGGACATCAGAAACATGAAAGCCATCTACTCACTAGAGGGGGGAACCTCTGGGTGAATCTAAGATGGAAAAGGACCTGGGGGTGCTAGTGGACAACAGGCTTGGCAGTGGTATGCAATGCCAAGCTGCTGCAAGTAAAGCTAACAAAATACTGGCATGTATAAAAAAGGGGATTCAATCCAGAAATAAAGAGATCATTCTCCCACTCTACAAGACTCTGGTCCAGCCACATCTGGAGTATTCTGTCCAGTTCTGGGCACCAGTGCCCAGGAAGAGCTGGAGCTGGAGAGAGTCCAGAGAAGGGCAACAAAAATAATTAGGTGAATGGAGGACATCAGCTATGAGGAAAGACTACAAGCATTGAACTTATTCTCTCTGAAGAAGAGACGCTTGAGGGGGGGATATGATATCAATGTACAAATACTGTACTGGTGATGACCCTAGCATAAGGGACACATTTTTGAGAGAAAGGGAATACAAAAAGACACATGGCCACTCACTAAAACTAGAGGAAAAACGGTTTAACCTTGAAATACATAAGGGGTTCTTTACTGTCAGAGCAGTAAGTATGTGGAATTCTCTTCCACAAGCAGTAGTATCAGCAGGGAGCATCGATGGCCACAAAAAACTATTAGATGGGCACCTTAACCACTTGCCCACTTGCCTACTTGTACTTTCACCCCCTTCCTGCCCAGACAATGACAATTACTCAGTCATGCAACACTGTACCCATAAAAAATGAGTGTCCTTTTTTTCACACAAATAGAGCTTTCTTTTGATGGTATTTAATCACTACTGGGTTTTTTATTTTTTGTGCAATAAATAAAGACTGAAAATATTGTGAAAAAATGCATTTTTCTTTGTTTCTGTCATAAAATTTTGCAAATTAGTAATTTTTCTTCACACGTTTTGGCCAAAATTTATACTGCTACTTATCTTTGGTAAAAATAACCCAAATAAGTGTATATTATTTGGTCTTTGTGAAAGTTATAGAGTCCACAAGCTATGGCGCTAATCATTGAAAATTGATCACACTTGATCACACCTGATGTACTGAAGGCCTATCTCATTTCTTGAGACACTAAAAAGTCAGGAAAGTACAAATACCCCCCAAATTACCCCTTTTTTGAACGTAGACATTCCAAGGTATTTAATAAGGGGCATGGTGAGTTTTTTTGAAGTTGTAATTTTTTCCCACAATTCTTTGCAAAATTAAGATTTTTTTTCTTTTTACAAATTGTCGTATTAACAGGTTATTTCTCTCACACAGCATATGTATATTTGCAACTACACCCCAAAACACATTCTACTACTCCTCCTGATATGTCGATACCACATGTGTGAGACTTTTTCACAGCCTAGCCACATACAGAGACCTAACATCCAAGTAGCACCTTCAGGCATTCTAGGAGCATAAATTACACATAAAATTTCCTGACAACCTATCGTACTTTTGAAGGCCCTGGAGCACCAGGACAATGGAAACCCCCATAAAACGAACCCATTTTGGAAAGCAAACACCCCAACGTATAATCTTTGAGGCATAATGAGTCTTTTGAACATGTCATTTTTTTCCCACAAGTTTTTGGAAAATGTGGAAAGAAAATAAACATGCATTTTTTTTCACAAAATTGTCCATTTATGCAATATTTCTAACACATAGCATTTACATAGCAAAAATTTCACCCCAAAATACATTCTGCTACTCCTCCTGATTATGTCAATACCACATGTGTGAGACGTTTTCACAGCCTGGCCACATACAGAGGCCCAACATCCAAGTAGCACTGTCCGGCATTCTAGGAGCATAAATTACACATATCATTTCCTGACAACCTATCGCACTTTTGAAGGCCCCGGAGCACCAGGACAATGGAAACCCCCATAAAATGACCACATTTTGGAAAGCAAACAGCCCAACGTATAATTTTTGAGGCGTAATGAGTCATTACATTCTGCTATTTCTCCTAAGTATGGTGATACCACATGTGTGACACTTTTACACAGCCTAGCCACATAAAGAGGCCCAAAACTACTTAGAACCCCCAAACATTATATATTTTATTTTAGCAGAGACCTTAGAGAATAAAATGGAGATCGTTGCAATATTTTTTACCACACCATATTTGTGCAGCAGTCTTCCAAACGCAATTTTTTTGGGAAAAAAATCACTTTTTTTTAATTAAAAAATAAAAAAACAGTAAAGTTAGCCCAATTTTTTTCCATAATGTGAAAGATAATGTTACGCCGAGTAATTAGATACCCAACATGTCATGCTTCAAAATTGCTCACGCTCGCGGAATGGCGCCAAACATTGGTACTTAAAAATCCCCATAGTCAACATTTTAAAAATGTCTACAGGTTACCAGCTTAGAGTTACAAAGGAGGTCTAGGGCTCAAATTATTGCTCTTGCTCTAACGATTGCGGTGATGCCTTACATATGTGGTTTGAACACCGTTTACATACGTGGGCGGGACTTGCGTATGCATTAGCTTCTGCGTGCGAGCTAACGGGGACAGGGCGCTTTAATTTTTTTTTTTTTCCTATTTATTTTATTTATTAATTTTTTTATTTTTACACAGTTTTTAAAAAAAAATGTTTTGATCATTTTTATTCCTATTAGAAGGAATGTAAATATCCCTTGTAATAGAAATAGGCATGACAGGTCCTCTTTATTGTGAGATCTGGGGTCAAAAAGACCTCACACCTCACAACTACACTAAAATAGAAAAAAGAAATTGTTGAAAAAAAACCAAAAACAAAAAAACAGCCCTTTAAACCGGTTGCTAGGCAACAACGTTTGACGTAGCTCCGGTCCTCCAATACCATAGAGTCGAGTGAGGGCCATCTTGCCATCACTCGACTTCCTGTCTCTGAGGATCCGTGACCGGATAGTTTTCCCCGCTGCCGGCGGGTCCAGTAAGCTGGGAAAATGTCCGGGACGCGGCAGGAGGGGGGGTCACCTCTTCCCCTACACCGTAAGGGTGATTCCGCGGCGAATCCGCCACTGGGACCACCCTTATCTGAAAGCCGACCGCCCACCATTTAAAAAAATACAGGGGTTATGGCAGCTATCTGCTGCCATAACCCCAGTAATTAGCTTTAAATGGCCGACGTTTATAGTCGTTAGGCGGTAGGTAAGTGGTTGCATGTATATAGCAAAAATTGCACCCCAAAATACATTCTGCTACTCCTCCTAAGTATGGCAATACCACACGTGTGAGATTTTTACATAGCCTGACCACATACAGAGGCCCAACATTCAAGTAGCACCGTCAGTCAATTTCCTGAAAACCTATAATTTTTGAAGGCCCCTCATATTTCTAACACCTAGCATGTACATACCAAGAATTACACTACAAAATACATTCTATAAAGGGAAGTGTAAAAAAAGTATTACCTGTGCTTTTAGTAGTGCAGTTGGCAACAGAGGAGAGCATTAGTCCAGGCAGCAGGCAGGGACATGCTTAGCGACTACAATAGCAATTTTCCAGGCAGCAGGCAGGAATATAGTCTATAGTCAATACTGGGATATTGTCAGCACAGCTGCAGCATTTGTCCAAAGGAATTTTCCAGGCAGAGACATGGTCCGCACAGCCATAATATTGGTCCCGGTACACTGCAGACAATCATTGTACCACTCTCCAGCCCTTCATTAACATACTGCCTCTTGCTACAGCTAATATCATGCAGCAGGCAGAGGCATGATGGTAGTAAGTCAGCTGAGGGCCTCGGTCAGGTAAGACCTGGGGACAGGGGTAGAGGCTTCTCCCACCCAAATCTCTTTGAAGCCTCCAGACTCCAGACCCTAATCCGGAATTTACGAAACTCGGAGAGAACCAAAAAATTGTTTTTCTCCATCCGGAAAAACAACTCTGGAGCCCCTCACATATGTGAGACCCCTGTGTACTACAGTAGCAGGGCAACAGATCCGTTCAAGCGGTAGGCAGAAGCATAGTCGGTAAAACAGGCCAGGGTCAGTTCACGTGCAAGAAATCCAAGCGGCAGGCAGAAGCATAGTTGATAAAACAGGCCAGGGTCAGTTCAGAGGGAAGCAATCCAAACAGTAGGAAGAAGCGTAATCGGTAAAACAGGCCAGGGTCAGTTCACTTGAAAGCAGTCCAAAAGGTAGGCAGAGGCATAGTGGAAAAACAGGCCAGGGTCAGTTTATGTGGAAGGCAGTGGCATGGTTATATGAGGAAAATGGTCAGCACAGATGAAAACGGGGAAAATATTAAAATATGGGCTAGTAATGTATGGATGTATGATAACGTCTGAAGCATTCTCCAATGCACAGGCCAGGTTGGGAGGGACAGTCCGGACAATGGTAGCTGGTATCTTTACGAAATACCCTTTTGCTGCATACATGGCATCTTTTTTGGCGTCTTCGGCCTGCTTCAGATGGTGGAATGTGGTCTGGGAAGTGGCGCTCATGAAGTCGGCTAACCGCGTCAGAGCGAAGGTTTTCTGGGGGGGGTCCTTGTTGGTAGATGAGGGCCGTGACAGTTTCTTCAATGAATTTTAGGAAGGAGATGGGGCTTTCAGTGGATTTGGCGTAAATAACATAAGCATTATAAAAGGCCAATTGAAATAAATAAATTACAACTTTCTTGTACCAGAAATGGGACTTCCTTGTTGCTAAGTAGGGCTGAAGCATTTCTAATCTAAAAATCTAAAATCTACCCCCCCCCCCATGTAAAGATTGTAATCCTGGATGCACGTTGGCTTTTGAATGTGACCCCTCTTCTTCTTCGAACCTCAACTGTGGTGTCGTTATGGATGGTGGACATCATATACACATTTCTACTATCCTTCCATCTCAAGGCCAGCACTTTGTTGTTTCTCAAAACTGCTATTTCCCCCTTTCTAATTTTTTTATTCACAAAGGATTGTGGGAAGCCCTTCCTGTGGGAAAAAAAATTTATGAGGAGGCGAATTTTATATAAATGGGACTTCCTTGTTGCTAAGTAGGGCTGAAGCATTTCTAATCTAAAAATCTAAAATCTACCCCCCCCCCCATGTAAAGATTGTAATCCTGGATGCACGTTGGCTTTTGAATGTGACCCCTCTTCTTCTTCGAACCTCAACTGTGGTGTCGTTATGGATGGTGGACATCATATACACATTTCTACTATCCTTCCATCTCAAGGCCAGCACTTTGTTGTTTCTCAAAACTGCTATTTCCCCCTTTCTAATTTTTTTATTCACAAAGGATTGTGGGAAGCCCTTCCTGTGGGAAAAAAAATTTATGAGGAGGCGAATTTTATATAACTTTTCAAAATTTGGATGATTTGGGGGGGGGGGGGGGCACTGGCTGTTGTCACTGATATGAAGGAAGCGCATAATAATTTCATACCTGGACCTGGACATTAGGGAAGAATATATGGGCATATGGTTAATGGGGTGGGTGGACCAATAGGCATGTCCTTCATTTTTTTGTAACCCCCATGTTTATCGTGAGGCCCAAAAACATGTTGAACTCCTCCAAAGTCAAATTTCTCCACTCAAACAGACGGGAATAGCATGATTGGGGGTTGTTTACAATAAACTGCTGGGCATAGAGATTTGTTTGGTCCACGGTGAATGGCATAAAATTGTTGGGCAAAAATAAATGGAGAAAATCAATTAATGCAAAATTCTCGGTATTGGCCTGCACACCTGGCTGTGCAGTGAAAGGGGGAATACTTGCTGATCCCGAGTTGGAGGGCAGCCATCGTGGGTTGGCAAGAGCAACTGGGAGGTGGGTAGTGGCCCTGGCTCTTGGGGGATGTGACACTCCAGTGCTGGTAGTAGGGGGATTTGAAATTGGGAGTGATACCGCAGCGCTGGTGCTGGGCCTGGGCATTCGCTCCTGGGGTGTATCGCTGGTGGCAGTACTGGGCCTGGGCATAGGATCCTGGGGTGTACTGCTGGTGGCAGTGCTGGTACTGGGCCTGGGCATAGGATCCTGGGATGTATCCCTTGTGGCTGCCTGGTTTCCAGAGCGCCGTTTTAGGAGTCCATCTCCGATCTGCTACTATTAGCGATTTCAAATTCCGAATCGGATTTGGATACTGATTAGAGCTCCTCTGTGCTCTCATCACTCACTTTTGTACATCCTTTTTGACATGCTGGCTGTGATGGGCTGTGCGACGGGTGACGGTTGACTGTGGATGATCACTGATGGGTGGCAGGTGACTGATAGGTGGCAGTTGACGGTCGGAAAAGAAGAAAAGCGCCACTCTAAGTGCAGTAGACTCGGTACTTTATTAAACATCTACCATACTGTGTACTCACAAGATAAAACGAATAAAAACATGGTAAATGTGCTCAAAGGATCGGTTGTTCCAATGCCTGGGCGAGGAGAGGCTGATGTGCTCCAAACGAATCCGTCCGACTGCGGGAGTCAGCGATATCCGGACCCCGGGGACACCTGCAACGCCTCCGGCGGCGGACTTCCGGGTTGGGCGTAGAGCGTGGGGCGTGATGACGTAGGCGATGCGTTGTCGGAGCATGCGCTCCTTCCTCAGGCCTCTTGACCCGCCATCTTAGAGAGGGGCATTATATAGGGGAGGAACACTCAGTTGCCGCAGGGTCCTAAGAAGAGTCCAATGTGGCGGATACCCAACTAAGGACACCTGGACGGCAAATGGGACCTAGGAACTGATTGTAGGTGATATTGGATATATACACAGGATATAGATAGATAGATGTGGTCATATAATGCAATCAAAAGGATAAATGAAAGGGAAAAATAACAAACATGGTGATTGGAGACCTACTAGTAAAAAGTAATGTATCTAGAACCAATCCTAATGGTGGCAAAAAATAATAAAGGGAAAACTTAATAAAAATAATGGAAGTTGGAGTGGAAAAGAACAAAATAAAAATAAATATAAATATAAAAATAAAAATAAAATTAAATTAAAATAAAAATAAATATAAATATAAAAATAAAAATAAAAATAATTTTTATTTTTATATTTATTTTTATTTTTATTTTTATATTTATTTTTATTTTAATTTTAATTTAATTTTATTATTATTTTTATTTTTATATTTATATTTATTTTTATTTATATTTTGTTCTTTTCTACTCCAACTTCCATTATTTTTATTAAGTTTTCCCTTTATTATTTTTTGCCACCATTAGGATTGGTTCTAGATACATTACTTTTTACTAGTAGGTCTCCAATCACCATGTTTGTTATTTTTCCCTTTCAGTTATCCTTTTGATTGCATTATATGACCACATCTATCTATCTATATCCTGTGTATATATCCAATATCACCTACAATCAGTTCCTAGGTCCCATTTGCCGTCCAGGTGTCCTTAGTTGGGTATCCGCCACATTGGACTCTTCTTAGGACCCTGCGGCAGCTGAGTGTTCTTCCCCTATATAATGCCCCTCTCTAAGATGGCGGGTCAAGAGGCCTGAGGAAGGAGCGCATTCTCCGACAACGTGTCGCCTATGTCATCACGCCCCACGCTCTACGCCCAACCCGGAAGTCTGCCGCCGGAGGCGTTGCAGGTGTCCCCGGGGTCCGGATATCGCTGACTCCCGCAGTCGGACGGATTCGTTTGGAGCACATCAGCCCCTCCTCGCCCAGGCATTGGAACAACCGATCCTTTGAGCACATTTACCATGTTTTTATTCATTTTATCTTGTGAGTACCCAGTATGGTAGATGTTTAATAAAGTACCGAGTCTACTGCACTTAGAGTGGCGCTTTTCTTCTTTTCCAGCATCTTGCAAGTTTTCTTCTCCACTTGAGATTCAGCTGCCTTCTGGAGTGCACAGACCGGTGTTTCTTATGGACTTTTCAGTACACCATCCAGCATCTTGCAAGTTTTCTTCTCCACTTGAGATTCAGCTGCCTTCTGGAGTGCACAGGCCGGTGTTTCTTATGGACTTTTTGGACTTTTCAGACCACCATCCAGGTCCGTTCATCTTCCCATTATATTTTTAGGAGGCTATTGAGGTTCACTTTTGAGTCCTGTTGCGCCAGTTCATTTATGTTTGGCAGTTGACGGTCACTGATGGGGTGACAGGTGACGATGACTGATGGGGTGACAGATGACGATGACTGATGGGTTGATAGATGACGATGACTTATGGGTTGACAGGTGACGATGACTGATGGGGTTACAGCTGACGATGACTGATGGGGTGACAGGTGACGATGACTGATGGGGTGACAGGTGACGACGACTGATGGGGTGACAGGTGACGATGACTGATGGGGTGACAGATGACGATGACTGATGGGGTGACAGGTGACGGTGATTGATGGGGTGATGGTCACCGATGGGTGACAGGTGCACCGCTGGCGGTACTGATGGCAGTCTCTGGTGACAGGTGCACTTTATGGGCGGCAATATCTGGGCACTGATGAGTTGACTGTTGGGTGACAGGTGTAATTGGGGGGGGGGGCTAAGGACTGTATGGGATGTTTATTGCTGTGCTTTTACACTGACAGGTACACATATCAGTAACTCACTGTTTCTGGCTCTGCTCTCCTCACACTGGAAACGGTGTATGAAGGGAGAAGAGCTAGTAACAGTGAGTTATTGCTCTTGTGTTTACATTTGTGAAAAATGGATTCACAGCCGATCACATGGTAAACAGCCACTGTCATTGGTTGTTTACCACTGTCAGTGAATACAGTAGCTGTGTTCCTAGGTAAAACAGGGCCACCGACATGACCGTGCAGCGCGCTCCCGATCGTGCATGCGCCGTCTTCTTCTGAGCTGTACTATTGTGATCGGCTGTGCGATTAGATCACAGCCGATCACATGGGAAACAGCCATGCCCATTGGCTGTTTCCCCCCTGCCGGTGACGCGCTGTGTCTCAAGGACACGCTGCCACCGACAGTGCAGGGCAGCGCACACACGATCGCATGCCTGCCCTGCCTGAATGGCCCGCCGTCATACGACGTCGGCCCAGAACAATGGCCGCACTGCTCCCCCGTCATTTGACGGTGGGCGGGCGGCAAGTGGTTAAAGACCACAACATAAGGGGGTATACAATGTACAGTTAACATCAAACACACACACACACATCATAGGTTGAACTGGATGGACTGATGTATTTGTTCAACCTCACAAACTATGTAACTATGTAACAGAGGATAGGGCTTCCTGATGGCCTATAATAGTGTAAAGGGAAGTTACATTCGCAGTCACAAGAATACTATCCGAAGGACATGAAAGACCCTCTAAAGTTTGAATTATATGCTTGGTATCTCCTCAAATAAGCCCTGGTTTCAGTTACCAGAGGTTTAAGAAAGAAATCAATATATTGCCCCACTCAGGCTGACACAGAACCTATCCCATTCACAATAGGTCTCCCTGGTGGCCGTGCAGTATCCTTATGAATTTTCGGAAGAAAATAAACAGGAGTACGACATGCAGTGGGATCTAAATACAAGGTCTCCTTTTTGTTAAGGATTTGCAAATCTTTCCCTCTTTCTATTAAAAAATGTAATTCTTCCTTGAACTCAAAGATTGGGTCTAATTTCAATAATCTATATGTAGATCTATCGCTAAGTAATCTACAATTTCTCCTCTATAATAGGCTTTTGTCAAAACAACTAGACAGGGTTCAAATAAGTGTAAAAAAGTAGAACCATCCCCCGTACCCAGGGGAAAGCCCTCAGACAACGTCAGGAACATAACGTAGTAAGGCACCTTAACTTCCATAGGAATATCGGTAGGATAACAAAACATTCCCAACTGTCACTACCAGGCCTTTTCAAGGTGTCAGAGACATAAGAGAAAGGAAGACAGAGTGCAGGACGGAGAACTGAGGGAAAGATGAAAAGAGGAAGAAGCAGAGGAGAGAGTGAGGAACAGTGGCGGCTGGTGCTCAAAATTTTTGGGGGGGGCGCAAAAAGAAAAATGTAATAGGTATTGCTTCGCGGCAAAAAACGCGGTAAAAAATTGCGTGACTTAGAGGTCACACAAGTGTGAAAGGGGCCTTCAGTAATCAAGAAACAGTGCCTTAAAAAAGTATTCATAGTCACCCCTTGAAATAATCCACATTTTGTCATGTTATTTACAACCAAAAACGTAAATGTATTTTATGTGATAGACCGGCACAAAATTGTGAAGTGGAAGAAAAATGACAATGCAGATCTCTAGAGGGGGTCAGGGATTAGAGGGGTACGTGATGGGGATAATCTGCCGAAAATATAAATAGATAGAAGAGAACTATATTGTGCCTATCTATTTATATGTTCGGCAGATTATCCCCATCACTTACCCCTCTACAGATCTGCAGAACATTGCTCTGTCCCATCTAGATTTATGGTCTGCAGATTATCTAATCACACAGACCCTTCTACAGATAGAAGAGAACTATATTGTGCCTATCTGTAAAAGGGTCTGAGTGATTAGATAATCTGCAGACCATAAATCAGGATGGGACAGAGCAATGTTCTGCAGATCTGTAGAGGGGATATTCTGCCAAAAATATAAATGGAAGAATTATATTTTGCATATCTCTAGAGGAGTAATCTGCAGAACAGAGATATAGATTGGTCTGAGCAATGTTCTGCAGATTTAAAAAATTGGTCAGTTATGGTATAGGCTGCAGAACATATATTTAGGCGGGACAGAGCAATGCTCATGCAGACAGAGAGAGACAGACAGCAAGACAGACAGAGAGAGAGAGAGACAGACAGCAAGACACAGAGAGAGACAGACACAGAGAGAAATAGGAAACCTGGTGTGAGTGACATATCTCACTATGCTCAGGGACATCATATAAACCCTATACTGTACAATCGTCATATAAAGCCTATACTGTACAATTGTCACAAACTCTATACTGTACAATAGTGTGTTAAAGGGACTGGTAGCCCCTGCACATCCCCAGCAGACAAGTCACACCACTGTCTGCCTCATGTCCAGTGCCAAGTGACAGATCTTCCCAGGCAGACCCTTCTGTGAGACATCCCTAACATGTAAGGAGAGGCTCAACTCTATAATAAAGTAAAAAAAAAAAAAACTATAAGTAAAAAATAAATTAGAGACAACATTTTATGGGATGACTGTTTAGAGTGACAGACTGCCATTGAGACAAGGTGTATTGTGACAGGCAGAAAGGGACAATGCAAGGTGTGTTTGTACAGTGAAAAATGAGAATGAGCAGACTGTGAGGTGAAAGAGACAGCAGGGTAACAGACATGCACTGCAGAATCACTTACCTCCTGTCCTGCTCTTGGGCTGGCCTGGCTCTCTCTCTCACGAGGCACGCCGACCGGACGACCGACTCTGTCACTGCCTGGAGGCTGGCGTGCTGCTGGCTGCTCTGCTCTCTCTGCTCCTGCTGACGGCCCGGGACTCAGAGTCAGGAGACTTGGTCAGACTTTGGCACTCTGCTCTGGTGACTGCTGATCTCTCCTCTCATCTGGACGTCTTCTCTTCTTCCTCCTTGTTGACCTGCTGCATGCGAGCCGCTGCCCTCCTCAGACTGACAGCGGGCGGGAGGGTGACGTCGGGACGGTGCGTGACTAACGCACGCACCGCCCCCCACGCGACGTCACCCTGGATGTCCTCTATGATTGGTCCAGGCTGGAGTCTGGACCAATCACAGCCAGGACAGCGCCACAGTGGGGAGTGTCGGGGCGCATTGTTCTGCGCCCTGATGACACCCAGAAGGCCGCCAATCGGCGCCTCTACGTGACGCACGTGGGGTGCAAAACCCAACCCCCCATAGCACACAGTAGGTCCGGCGCCCCTAGTGGGCTGCTAATGCTAATATTTTTTTTGTTCCCCTCGTACGATTGGGGGGGCGACGCCCCTGCGCCCCCTATAAACCGCCCGCCAGTGGTGAGGAAATATTTTATTTAGAAAGGGTAATAAATTTTGATATCAATTTTATAATATAATTTCCTTGATATTTAGACATTGGTTACTTCTGCCCCTAAAAATCCCATTCAGAGGGAAATTATTTTTGTTGCAGTTAGGTAATGTACACTATATTGTCAAAAGAATAGCAACGCCTGCCTTTTCACGCACATGAACTTTAATGGCATCCCAGTCTTCGTCCGTAGGGTTCAATATTGAGTTGGCCCACCTTTTGCCGCTATAACAGTTTCAACTGTTCTGGGAAGGCTGTCCACAAGGTTTGGGAGTGTGTCTATGGGAATGTTGGACCATTCTTTCAGAAGCCCATTTGTGAGGTCAGGCACTGATGTTGGACGAGAAGTCCTGGCTCACAGTCACCGCTCTTTTTCATCCCAAAGGTGTTCTATGAGGTTAAGGTCAGTACTCTGTGCAGGTCAATTAGGTTCCTCCACCCCAAACTTGCTCATCCATGTCTTTATGGACCATGCTTTGTGCGCTGGTGGGTGGGATTATGGTGTGGGGTTGTTTTTCAGGGGTTGGGCTTGGCTCCTTAGTTTCAGTGAAGGTAACTGTTAAGGCATCAACCTACCAAGACATTTTTGTTCAATTACTTTGTAGGAACAGTTTGGGATTGGCCCTTCCTGTTCCAGTATAACTGTAAACCAGTGCACAAAGCAAGGTCCATAAAGAAATGGATGAGCGAGTTTGGTGTGGAGGAACTTAACTGGCCTGCACATAGGCTGAACCTCAATCCAACAGAACACCATTGGGAAAAATTAGAGGGCAGACTGCAAGCCAGACTTTCTTTCCAACATCAGTGCCTGACCTCACAAATGGGCTTCTGGAAGAATTGTCAAACATTTCCAGACACACTCCTAAACCTTGTGGACAGCCTTCCTAGAAAACCTGAAGCTGCTATAGCTGCAAAGGGTGGGCCAACTCAATATTGAACCCTATGGACTAAGACTGGGATGCCATTAAAGTTCATGTGCGTGTAAAGACAGGAATCCCAATACTTTTAGTAATATAGTGTACTCTCTCTACAAGACTCTGGTCCGGCCACATCTGGAGTATGCTGTCCAGTTCTGGGCACCGGTCCTCAGGAAGGATGTGCTGGAACTGGAAAGAGTCTAGAGAAGGGCAACAAAAATAATTAGGGGAATGGAGGACATCAGCTATGAGGAAAGACTACAAGCACTGAACTTATTCTCTCTGGAGAAGAGACGATTAAGGGGGGATATGATATCAATGTACAAATACTGAACTGGCGACCCTAGCATAAGGAACAAACTATTCAGAGAAAGGGAATACAATAAGACACACGGCCACTCACTAAAACTAGAGGAAAGGCGGTTTAACCTTAAAGTACGTAGGGGGTTCTTTACTGTCAGAGCAGTAAGGATGTGGAATTCTCTTCCGCAAACAGTCGTATCAGCAGGGAGCATCGATAGTTTCAAAAAAACTATTAGATGGGCACCTTAAAGACCACAACATACAGGGGTATACAATGTACGGTTAACAGCAAACACACACACACATCATAGGTTGAACTGGATGGACTGATGTCTTTTTTTCAACCTCACTATGTTACTATGTTACTAATGGGGCAATAGAACAACAGAATCGGTGGAATCCTTGTGGCAGGAGCTTCAAATTGAAGGGACAAAAGGGAAATTATTAGTGGGGGTATGTTCTTTCCAAGTTAGAAATGGCGGTGAGGCAGGGCAATGCTATCATCATGGGGGACTTGAATTATCCACATATTAACTCGGCAGATGGAGCTGATCGCTCCTCTAAGGCTCTGCACTCCTTAAATGTCTAGCAGGACAGTTTTATGTGTCAGTTGGTGGATGCCCCAATTATAAACAATGCTCTGGTTGGCCTACTAATCACAAACAACCCAGATTTGATAGCAGAGTGATTTATTCTCCCTGGAGAAGAGGCGCGTGAGAGGAGAAATGATAGCGATTTACACATACCTCAACGGTGATCAGAGCATAGAAAAAAAACTATTCAGTTGCAAGGAATGCATAAGGACACGAGGTCATACAATGCATTTAGGGGAAAAGAGATTTAACCTCAGGCTACGCAGGGGGTTCTTTACTGTAAGGACTACAAGACTGTGGAATTTCCTGCCACAAATGGTAGTAACTGTGGGGAGTACGGCTACTTTTAAAAGACTCTTGGATATTCATCTCAAGGATCGAAACATTCAGGGGTATGAGAAATGAATACGTCCGTCGTCCGCACACACCTACACAGGTTGAACTGCATGGACTATTGTCTTTATTCATCTTCACCTACTATGTTACTATGGGGGGAATTTATCAAAACTGGATCAGCCAGAATCTGGAGCAGCTGTGAATGGCAACCAATCAGACTCTATCTTCAGCTTGTTTAGTTAAGCTTTGAAGATAAAATATAGAAGCTGATTGGTTGTCATAAACATCTGTCCCCGATTCTGGCTCCTCTATGTAACTATGTAAGATGTGAAAGTAAAGGATAACAGCACAATTTTTAACATAATCTTTAATTACGTGTCTCTTTATTCCTAAATTAATCGACCACATTCTACATTATCATAGAGCAGCCCGCATATACATACAGTATATACAGTAGTCTCCCATAATGTGGAAACATTCTTAAGACATATCCTCCTCCATAAGCCCAACCCCCAGCCACATTTAGGGAATAGAAAATAAAAAAAAGGGGGGGGGGGAGACGAAAAATAATTCTCTATCCTCTCTTACCATCATCTCCCCCCACGCCTCCCCCGCCCCAACCAACTAATTTACTTAGTAACCCACCTCCAACATCTCCCTCACCTTCAAATAAATATTTCCATGGTGACCATACTGAGAGAAATTTCTCGCTGTTGTCATTTTTAATTGCGGCCAATTCTTCCATTCTCCATAAATATTGCATTTCCTCTACCCACTCTACTATCCCTGGGGTGTCTGAAGATCTCCAAAATCTTGGTATTACAGCCCTTGTGGCAGACAAATAAAAGCGTAGGAGTCCCTCCTTGATCTTCCTAGCAGAGCCTGGAAGAATTAACAGCAATGCTACCGGCGGTGTACAAGCAGCTTCCCTATTTGTTATACAATTCTATACGGTAAATATAGTTGTTCAAAAAGGTACAATTCTTGGGCATAAGTACATGAGGAAGGCAGCGCATGAACCACACCGGGATGCAATGGATAAGGAAGTCAGGTGAACATCCAGTATAGGAAGGTTTAACAGTTTATTGGTATTGATAACCGAAAAACAAAGTACATAAAATGCTTACATCCCCCTGGGCTGGAGTGGACAAGGGCACCTGGCAGCAAGCAACACGAGTGCGAGAAGGTCAGTCTCCCAGGACTGCTGAGCAGTGTGTGCACAAAGCTGGAAACCAGCCGGCGCGAGGATGAAAGGACTCCGCTGTAGTTCCGTAGCGGTGACATCAGCCGGACAGGCGCCACTTGCGGGGAAATACCAGGAACCAGGGTGGACCATAAGCTATATGGTTGCCATGACTACATGTTTCGCGCTATGCGCTTTATCAAGTCATCCAAATCACCCTGATTGAATTGTTTTAATTTCTATTACATTAACATGTACAAATCTCCGTCCTCCTTAGCCAGATAGACACCTAAGTATTTTAAAGTTTTCTCATGCCAATGAAATTTGAACTCTTACTTTAGCACATTTACCTCTCTTTCCATTAGGGATACATCCAATGCCTCTGTTTTATGTATGTTCACCTTAAAGTTACTGACCATAGAGAATTTATTGAATTATTTTAACAATGCTGGAAAAGCAATGCAGGGGTTTGAAATAAGTAACAATAAGTCATCCACGGGGGCGTGGGCAAGATGGCGACCTAAGAGGACGTGTGTGATCGGAGTTCCCCATCGGACTACTCCTTTTATCCAGTTTTAGTGGGATCTACCGCCTCTTGACCCCCTATTTTTTTCTACCCAGCGACCCTCGGGTATGAGAAAGGGAAGATCTGGCTCTGGGCATAAGTGTGCCTCCTCTCCTAAGCCCTCCCCGCAACTGAAAAGACAGACCTCCAGCAGGTCGCTCTAACATGGTGACACTGTCAAGGTCTTACCTTGCCTTCCTGTTGGCAGCTATTTTGGACATGTGCAGACTGCTGTCTCTTATAAACTCTGTTTGCATCATCACCTACCTGCTGCCTGGATTGCACACCTTACTATTTATATCACCTGAGGGCAGCGATCCCCACAATTGGACGCCTGCTGCTATCTAAGCTTTCGAGTCCCTCAAGTTTGCTTTCACTTCGGCTCCCATTCTGTCTCATCCCAATCCTGATTTGCCCTTTGTCCGGGAGGTAGATGCGTCTGAGACAGGGGTAGGCACCCTCCTGTCTCAGTGTCGGACACCTGATGGACCCTTACTTCCTTGTGGGTTCTACTCCAAGAAGCTGTCTCCAGCTGAATGGAATTACGAGATTGGAGACAGAGAGCTCTTTGCCATTATCCTGGCTCTCAAGGAGTGGAGACACTTGCTCGAAGGTTCTGTGGTTCCAGTTCTCGTTCTCACCGATCATAAGACTCTGACTTATCTCTTAGGAGGCTAAGAGGCTCACATCCTGTCAGGCCAGATTGGCCTCTCATTTTAACTATGTAGTCTCCTATTTCCAAGAATGTTAAAGCTGATGCCTTGTCTCGCCAGTATTCTGAGTTGTCCAGGGAGGACTTCATGCCGACACCGGTCATACCTTCGAATCATATCCTTGCTGCCATTCACACCAACTTAACCTCTCCTCTTGGGGAGCAGATCTTGGCTGCCCAACGTGATGCTCCCACAGAGAGACCTACTGGCAAATGTTTTGTACCTGAGGGGTTGCGCATCAGACTGTTGCGCATGTACCACAATTCCAAGACTGCTGGTCATCCTGGTAAAAAACAGTTGTCCTGGGCTATTTCCCATCAGTTCTGATGGCCATCTCTCCACACTGATGTTGCTGCCTGTTCGGTCTGTGCCCTAGAACAAATCTCCACGGCACCTTCCCTTGGGCCTACTGCATCCCATTCCCAAAGGGGGGCGTTCCTGGTCTCATCTAGCCATGGATTTTATTGTGGAATTTTCCACGTCTCGAGGTTGCACGGTTATCCTCATGGCTGTCGACCGGTTCTCCAAAATGTGCCACTGTGTTCTATTTAAGCAGCTGCCTACCGCTCAGGAGCTTGCCTTGGTGTTTGCCAGGGAGGTTTTCTGCTGTAATGGAAATATTGAATTCTAGTGTTTTTTTAACTGAAATGGACATTATTCTGATTATTAATATGACAGTGAAAGGCTGTGTGGACATTCTGATACACCAAATGGGTGCCATACACAGCTGTCCCAATTCCTCTTTTACTGAGATGCTAAGGGGGAGGGGGGTTTTGGTTTCACTAGGAGAATGTTTAAAATGTATTGATCAAGTAATTTCCCCATCCCTTTCCTTTCATGGTCAAACCTAGCTGGGGGCTGGATGAACCACAAAGGATGCTGACCATCTGGTTTTTTTGACTATATAGTAAAGGTGACCATAAATGGTAATTGAACCTTTTTAAGTCCTTGACCATACAAGGTATGCAAAGGGAGGGGGTCTTCCCCTGAGAGGGGGTAGATATAAGCCTGAGCTGGGGGTCTCATCCCTCTCTGTTGCACTGAAGGCTGACGAAGCTACAAGATGGTAACGTAGAAATTCTGTGTGTGTGGGGTAATCTATATCTGGTCATGTATCCTCTGTTCCGTGTATGGTTCTGTGTAACTTTGTCCATTTGCAACACTATTTGTAAAGATCACTGTTTCTTAAGATTTTTATTATCTATGTCATAATTGATTCATCTAAAGTTTATTTTCTGTAAAATAAATAAGATCTTTATTTTTAGCAGTTATCATTCATTACTTATTTTAATGGTAGTAGCCTAAACAACATTGGCTAGATTTTTGTATAAAAAAGCTTATTGACTAATAAGTGGAAAAGAGAGGGGACTAGGAAAATTTCCTTAACACTGCTTACACAGGTTGCCTAAGGAGATTGTCTCGAACTGTGGGAGCCAGTTTGTCTCAAGGTTCTGGCGCGCCTTTTGCTTCCAGACTCTCCTTCTCCTCGGCCTACCATCCGCAGTCCAATGGTGCTAATGAGCGTTCCAACCAAGCTCTAGAGCAATTTCTTCGCTGCTATATCTCTGACCATCAGAACAATTAAGTTTATCTGCCACCCTGGGCAGAGTTTGCCAGGAACTCTGCCATCAACTCGTCTTCCGGAATGTCTCCATTCATGGTCAATTATGGGTTCCAACCTGTTGTGTTGCCTGAGTCGTTCTCGCCATGGGACATCCTGGCTGCGAAGGATAATCTTCGTTCCCTCCATTCTTCTTGGGTGCAGATTCAAGAGTTTTTTTGAGTCTCTGCACAGCGTCAGGAGCTTCAGGCAGTCCGGAGACGTTTATCTGCTTATTTGTACCAGGTCTGGGAGAAGGTGTGGTTGTCGACCCGTAATCTCAACCTCAGGGTGCTCCCTCCTAAACTGGCTCCCCATTTTTTGGGCCTTTTCACATCCTCCATAAGGTGAATCCGGTGGCCTATGCCCTTGATCTTCCTCCTGGCATGCATATCTCCAATGTCTTTCACGTGTCACTTTTGAAGCCACTGGTTTGCAATCGCTATACTTCTTCATTTCTTCTCCCTCGTCCCATTCCTGTGGGCAATCATGAGGAGTATGAGGTTAGCAGCATCTTGGATTCTCGTCTGTTCCGAGGTCAGGTTCAATACCTGGTGCACTGGAAGGGTTATGTTCCTGAGGAGCGCCCTGGGTTCCGCCACTAATGTTCATGCTCCCGCCCTTCTCTGCACTATCCACGCTCACTTTCCACAGAAACCATTTTTTGCCCCGTGGAGTAGGGGCCGTTGAAGGGAGGGTACTGTCAAGGTCTTACCTTGCTTTCCTGTTGGCAGCCATCTTGGATATGTGCGACTGCTGTCTCTTATAAACCCTGTTTGCATTATCACTTGCCTGCTGCCTGGGCTTCGCTCAGTGATGATGTTGTACACCTGACTATTTATATCATCTGAGGGCTTGCAGTCCTTGTGTTTGTGCTCCAAGGTGCATCACTGCTAGCAGTCTTCTGTTCTGTGTTCCTCAGTGCATAACCTGGCATGGCTAATGACTTTCCTTGCTCTCGAGTCTGCATCAGCAGACGATCCGGCATTGGCAGGCTACCCACTATTGTACTCGGCCTCGGCCTCGGCTTGGATGACTACCCGCTTCTAGACTCGGTCCCGACCTGCTTCTTGACCTGACCCTGGTTGTTCCTGATTTCGCTCCTCACTCTTGATGTGCGTTTTTTTTTGTTGCCCTAATAAACTGCTTTATTTTTACTTGCATCTTCTTGTGGTCTAGTTTCCTGGCACCCTGACAGACACAGACTGCTCCGGCGGATCCAGCGGTACTGGAAGCAGACCAATTCACTGCCCTTATACAGGCAATATCTGGGTGCCAAACTATGCTCTGGGTGAAAGTGAAGGCCTTGGAGTCCTGTCCTGAAGACAGCGTGAACCAGAGTGGCCGGAACAACCTACGTGTGGTGGGTTTACCGGAGGGAGCCTGTCACGTACCTGAAGAGAGACTGAAATTACAAGGTCGGCCTCTCTTGTATGTCCAACCCAGTACCCACTGAGAGTGAAACAGAGGGGACAGGAGGAACACAAGTGCCTGTAGGTGTTGACCCAGGGACTTGCAGCAGGAGATGCGATTCTGAGGAGACAGGAGAACCATCAGATTAGGAGCAGTAGCCATGCATCATAGTTCAGCTGAGGTTAAATATGCACTCCACTTGCACTGCAGGAACAGAGCGTGTGGGAGGTCTGAGGTTTCAGCAGCCTTGCAGCAGGAACGCACAGTGGGTCGCAGAAATGTGATGCCAGACAGCCAGGCAGATGCTCGAACAAGTCAGGAAGCCAGGATCAAAGACAGGAGTGTAGTCACAGGATAGCCAGGGTCATAACTGGTGGGCAGCGAGGTACCGAATCAGAAGCAGAGAAAAAGTCAGGAACAAGTCGGGTCAGGAAAACCAACAGGACAAACAGGATCAGGTCAGCAGTATGCCAAGTCAGCAACCAAGGAAACACACTGGAAGTACAAAGGACACAGGGAACAGCTGAAGACAAGTCAGCATTAGAGCACAGACAGAGGCATCCTTAACCGGTTGCCGACCGCCGCACGACTACATACTGCGGCGGTCAGCCCCGGCCAGGCAGAGTGACGTATCGGTACGTCACTCGCCTGTCACTGACTTGCAAAGCCTATCGCGGGCGGGCGCGTGCCCGCCGAGGCGCGCGCCCGCCGCGGCTCGTTCACAGGCGAATCAGTGCGTGTGACCGGCGGACTCGATGTCCGCCAGTCACACTGCGATCGCTCCTGTGAAGGGAGAAAGACAGAGCAGCTTGTGTAAACAAGCTGCCTGTCAGTTCTCCCTGTGTAAAAGTGAAGATCTGTCCGTTCTACTATGTAGAATGGTTGATCTTTGCTTTTACACCAATAGGAATGTCCCTACACAGTTAGAATCACGCCCCTAGGACACACTTAACCCCTCCCTGTCCAATAAAGTTAACCCCTTCCCTGCCAGTGTCATTTTTGCAGTAACAGTGCATATGTATAGCACTGATTACTGCAGTAATGTCACTGGTAACCCCAAAAGTGTCAAAAATGTCAGTCAAGGGTCCGATCTGTCCGCCGCAATGTCGCAGTACCGAAAAAAAAATCGCAGATCGCCGCCATTACGCGTTAAAAAAAAAAACACCAAAAATGACAAAAATCTTTCCCTTTGTTAGTAAACGCGATAACTTTTGCGCAAACCAATCAAAATACGCTTTTTGCGATTTTTTTTACCAAACATAGGTAGCATAAAACAAATTGGCCGAAAAATGTTAAAAAATTTTGATTTTTACTTTTTTTTTTGGGGAATTTCATATAAAAAAATGTGAAAAATATTGTTATTTTTGCAAAATTTACGCTCTTTTTTTGTTTATAGCGCGTGATCAAAAAATCGCACAGGTGATCAAATACCACCAAAAGAAAGCTCTGTTTGTGGGAAAAAAAGGACGTCAAATTCGTTTAGGTACAGCGTCGCACGACCGCGCATTTGTCCGTTAAAGTCACGCAGTAAAAAAGCGCAAAAAAACCCCTGGTCCTTTAGCAGCCAAATCCTCCGGGGCTTAAGTGGTTAAAGAGGTTGTTAACCCCCCTTAATGACTTTTGCCTATAGGTAATCCTATAATAAGGCTTACCTATAGGTACTGTAAATATCATCTAAACTTGCACCGTTTAGGAGGTATTTACTGTACATTGCATGACGTCATCGGCGTATGCTCTCTGAAGGAACGGCCACCCGTGCCGTTTCTTCAGAGCCCTGTGCCGTGAACGGCAGCTCCTGCGTGCATGCCTGGGAGGGATTTCATCGCACCTCAGGCCAATCAGATCTACGGAGGATGCGAACCAGGAAGAAGGACAGCTGAAAATGTCTGCCGTGACGGCGGAGGAGGGGCTGGCATTGCGGGGGCTTTGTTCTAAGGTAAGTACTTTTCAAAATGAGCTACTATGCGATGCATACTAGCTCATTATGCCTTTGTCTTTCAGGTTTTTCTGTTTTTAAATTTTTTTTCTGAGGTTTACAACCTCTTTAAATAATCCGTCTGGCGCCAACATACATCATGTGTGTGCCTGTTCGCGTGCGTGCATTTCTGCATGCATGCATATTCCTGATAGCCCTTCTGTAAAGATTTGTGCATGCATGTGCATTTCTGTTAGCCAGACGTCTCACAGGAATTCCCTGACATTGCCCCCCCTCCCTTAGGGGCAGCCTCTGGATGCCCACCATGGACCGCTTTTCAGGATGAGGTAAGCTTGCACCAATCGTGGAGCATGGACATTAGAAGAAGGTTCCCAAGAATTATCCTCAGGGCCGTAGCCCTTCCAAATAATGAGGAACTGAGTTTGGCCCCTTCTCTTCCTGCAATGAAAGATGGTTTCAACCTCAAACTCTTCATTTACTTCAACAAGCATTGGGGCAGGAGTCTCAAGTTCCTGATCAGGAAATGGATTTGAAAAAGATAGTTTTAGTAGAGACACATGAAATACAGGATAAATTCTTAAACTTTTAGGCAGAATTAACTCAAAAGCTACTGCAATAATCCTCTTTACAGGAATGGCCCAATGTATCTTGGCCCCAATTTCTTTGAAGGACAGGCCAACTTTAAGTTGATAGTAGATACTAGATAGCCATACCTTATCTCCAGGTTTCAGGTCTAGATTACCCCTCTTATTATCAAATAATTTCCTATTGCTTACTTGAGACTTGGTTATAGCCTCTTGCAGAAACTGATTATTGGATCTCCAGAATTCCAGACGATCCTGCACTGCTGGTACTGAAGATTCCCGAGGAACATCTGGCAAAAAAGAAGGGTTAAATCTGTAATTTGCAAAGGAAGGTGTTTGTTTAATAGCAGAATGCACAGAGTTGTTGTAGGAAAACTCTGCCAATGGGAGAAGGGATGCCCAATTATCTTGTGCAAAGAAAGAAAAATGACGTAGGTATTATTCAAGGGTTTGATTTATACTCTCAGTCTGACCATTTGTTTGTGGATGGTAAGCTGATGACAAACAGTGTTCAATGCTGATGACAAACAGTGTTCAATGCCCAAAACTTCACACAAAGCCTTCCAAAACCTGGAAGGTAACCGTACCCCAAGGTTTAAAGTGATGTTAATGGGAATACCGTGTAACCGTACCACTTCCTTGATGAAGGCAGAAGCAGTCTCTGTGGCAAAAGGGGTACCTTTTAGGGACACAAAATGAGCCATCTTGGACAAACAATCCACTATCACAAAGATGGTGGTGAATCCTTCTGATGGGGGTAATTCAATAATAAAGTCCATGAAGATCATGCTCCATAATTCATTAGGCACAGGAAGGGGTTCCAACAGATCTCAATTCTTAGTTCTATCAGACTTGCTCCTTAAACATGCTGTGCAAGGTTTTAAAATTGTCTCTACAATTCTGCCCTAGGTCCAGCCACCAGAATGAGCAAAGCACTAAGTCTGAAGTCTTATGTACTCCGCAATGACCTGCAAGGGGATGGGCATGGCACATGCAAAGGACCGCCGCCCGAAATTGCGACCGCCGCCCGAAATTGCTCCGGAACAAAGTTCCGCTCACCATAGAAATAGAAGTTCCTGGGGTGGAGGATGATCCAGAACTGCTGTCTTGATTTGAGAAATGAGAAAGAGCATGAGGCTTCCCATTCTTAGATCCAGGCCGATAAGTAATATGGAAGCAAAACCTAGAGAAGAAAACCACCCATCTGGCCTGGGGGGGTTTTAGACATTTTGCTGCCTTTACATATTCCAGCTTCTTATGATCCGTGAACACAAGAATAGGATGTGCAACTTCTAGCAGATAACGTAATTCCTCCAAGGCTGATTTAATGGGAAGTAATTCCCGATCGCCTACATCATGGTTCCTTTCTGGAGCACTTATCTTCCTAAAGAAAAAGGTGACAGGGTGGAGTAGGGACTTCGCTCCCTTTTTGTTGAGCATTCTCAGAAGAGTCAAATTCAAGAACATATAGCAATGCAGGATTTTAGGATGGGTGCAGATGTAAAAAGACCCTTCAGTCTCTCGAACGCAGATTGCGCTTCCAAAGTCCAGGTGAAAGTTATGCGTAGTTTTGTCAGCTGTGTGATAGGGGAAATGATACCAGAAAAGTAGGGATGACCTTGCGGTTCGCCCGGCGGTCGGTTCGCGGCAAACTTTGCTCGTTCGCAGTCTGCTGATTTAGCAAACATATGGCTTTATTCGCGGCGGCCATATTAGTTTACATTGGGGAGAACTTTGACCCATGACACAGCCATCAGGTGGAACCGGACAGCCAATTGAGACATTTTAGCACATGGACATACCCCCTACCTTATAAATAGACCTGACCTGGCGGCCATTTCACATTCTGCTTTTTGTTAGTGTAGGGAGAGGTTTGCTGTGTGCACCAGGGACAGATTGTCAGTGACACAAATCGCTCTTAAGGTCCACAAAAGTCCTTTTTAAGGGCTGGAATTTGGTATAGGTGTACTGTCTCTTTTGTCAGTGTAGGGAGAGGTTTGCTGTGTGCACCAGGGACAGATTGTCAGTGACACAAATCGCTCTGTTAAGGTCCACAAAAGTCCTTTTATGGACTGGTATTTGGTATAGGTGTTCTATTCTTTGGTGTGCAGTGCACTATATAGGGGTGTAATACACTTATAATATACTTTCTAATATAGAAAGCATATTATAGTGGATTTGTATTGTGCACTGTGCAGCATTTTGACTGGTGTGGTGAGCGTTTCTGCAGCAATACTACAACTACAAACAGTGACAAAAGCACTTTTAAAAAAGTATTATAACTTGTGTGATAGACCAGTGGCCCCCCTAAACGACAGATTGAAGCGGGGTGTTATCTGAGTATACTTATAAGTGTATTTGTGTCAAATACACTTATAAGTGTATTTGTGTCCTGCAAAAATATTGCCTCTTTTGCTGCGTTAACTCTGCTACACACAGTGCCAAACTTACTGGCCAATTTTTTGTACAACTGGTGTGATAAACCAGTGCCCCCCAAATACCACAGATTGAAGTAGGGTGTTATCTGAGTATACTTTTATAAGTGTATTTGTGTCCTGCAACAATATTGCCTCTTTTGCTGCGTTAACTCTGCTACACACAGTACCAAACTTACTGGCCAATTTATTGTACAACTTGTGTGATAGACCAGTGGCCCCCCAATACCACAGATTGAAGCGGTGTGTTATATACCTTGTTCCACATATACTGCGCTTCTCTAGAGACTTTTGACAGGCAGAGGAATAGGCAGGCCCTTACGCAGGGGTGGTAGGTGTAGGGCAGGATCAGTAGGCCGGAGCCAAAGTGTGACATTTCAGAAGTTGCGTTTGATTACGTCAAATGACGCACCAGACTTGGTTGAGTGGCTCACTCAGCCTTCCTCTTCTGCACCTTCCTCATCCTCTCTATCTGCACCCTCTTCACTCTCTGCTGTGTGCACCCCCAAAGACACCAGCACCACCATCACCACCATATACCCTCCGCTTGAGTCACTTGAATTATATTCTGATCCATCACAAGACATTTGCATTGCGCAGCCATTATTGGCATCGGATAAGAAGGAGGAGGTAGCAACAGCTGCCACTCAGCAGTCTGACGACAGTACCCAGATCAGCCCAAGGAGGTTGGTCCCCGCTTTTGCTGCCTACTCCGAGCTCTCTAATGTTAGTAGTGGGGAAGGTGACGTAGATGATGACGTGTCTATGGACGTCATGGTGGTGCCCACAAGAGAGGAAGAGGATGGGAATTCAGAGGGACAGACGAACCAGCAGATAGGGAGAAGAAGCAGGCAGAAGTTACATTGCACAGGAGGGACAAAGCAGACTGCTAATGTATCAGGAGCGAGCCATCAACCATGTACAGTCACATCTGGCACTCCCAGGACGCCAGCACATGGCTCCGCAGTGTGGGCTTTTTTTAATGTGTCCGCTGCTGACAATAGTGTTGCCATCTGCAGCCTTTGCAGTAAACCCATAAATCGCGGTAAGCCCAACATTCACCTAGGGACGACTGCCTTAAGAAGGCACCTGGACTCCCATCACCGTGCCCAGTGGGAGCAACGCCATCAGAACCCACAAAGCCACACTCCAGACTCTCGCCATCCAGCGTCTCATCCTTCTCCTCCCTCCTCACAATTGTCCTCCACTCCACCTTCCATCATGCCATCCTCACGTTGTTCTGGAAAAATGCAGGCTTCCGTGGCCCAAATGTTGGAGCGTAAAAAAAAAAATGATGATGCCGGATAACCCTCTTGCCCAACAGTTGACTGCTGGCTTGTCGGAATTGATAGCCCGCCAACTACTGCCATATCAACTGGTGGACTCGGAGGCCTTTCGGAAATTTGTGGTATTGGAACACCACAATGGAATGTCCCAGGCAGGAAATATTTCTTGCAGAAGGGCATTCCAGAGCTGTATGGCCATGTTCAGCTGCAAGTGAATGTATCTCTGGCACACAGTGTCGGTGCCAAGATGCATCTGACCACAGACACATGGTCTAGCAAACAACGGAAGGTATATAACTTTTACTGCCCACTGGGTGAACCTTCTGACGGCCGTCAAGCATGTAACCCGTGGCACCCGTGTAGATTTGGTTTTACCGACACTGATTGCATGCAGGCTTGCTTCTTCTTCTCCTCCTTCTACGCCATCCTCCCTCTCCTCCTCGGCTGACTCCTCCTTTTCCGCTGCTACCATCTCTTCCGCTGCGCCGCCCAAGATTCCCAGAACCTAATCCACATGCCAGGTGAGACATTGCCATGCTGTGCTGCGTCTGTTGTGCCTGGAAGCCAAGAGCCACACTGGTCCTGCACTCCTTTCAGCTTTGCGTTCACAGGCAGATCAGTGGCTGACATCACTCAATTTGACAGTTGGTAAAGTGGTGTGCGACAAAGGTGCCAATCTGCTGAGCACGCTGAAACATGGCAAAATTACACACATGCCATGCATGGCACATGTCCTGAACTTGGTCGTGCAGCGATTCGTTGCCAAATACCCTGGGTTCCAGGACGTCTTGCGGCAGACCAGGAAAATCTTGGGCCATTTCAGAAGATCTTACACAGCCATGGCTCGCCTTGCTGACATTCAGCGGTGACACAACCTGCCCATCAGGCATCTTATTTGTGACTGCCCGTCGCGATGGAACTCAACCTTGTATATGCTTGCTAGGCTGCTCCAGCAGAAACGTGCAGTTAACGACTACCTGCACGAACCCTGCGGCAGGACAGGTTCTGGGGAACTTGTTTTTTTTCACCTCGCCAGTGCCTGCTCATGCGCGATGCATGCAGACTTCTGCAGCCATTTGATGAGATAACCAAACTGGTCAGTCGCGGCCAGGGCACCATCAGTGATATTGTACCTTATGCCTTCTTTCTGGAGCGTGCATTGTGTTGTGTCATTGATCAAGCTGTCGAGGAGCAGGAAGATGAGGAAGATCGCAATGTTGAATGAATTCCCAGGGGGTGCTACTCCATCTGAGACAAGTCAACAACAGGAGTCTGAAGAGGAGTCAGAGGAGGTAGGTGCCGGGGGGGGATGAGGAGGAGCAAGAAGAGCATGCTTTAAACCTTTCATTGATCCCTGGTGTTGTCCGTGGATGGGGGGAGGAGAACGAGGACGACATTATCCTGGATGATGAGCTGGAGCCAGGCCACTACACCGCTTCCAGTTTAGAGCGAATGGGGGCCTTCATACTCCAGTGTTTTAAGGGGGCCCCCCGTATAAAAAGAATAAAGGGCAATGACTAGTACTGGGTGGCAACGTATTTAGAGCCCTGGTACAAACAAAAAATGGCAGAAATGTTACCATCATCACAGAGGGTGGTCAGAATACAGCACTTCCAGGCCTTGCTTCGAGAAATGCTGCATTCTGCTTTTGCGTGCGCTGGCAGAGGAATTTCCACTCACAGAGAAACAGTTGTGGGTAGCAATCCAACAGCGCTTGCAAGAAGAGGGCGGTTTGAAGATATGTTGGTCACTTCAGCTATGAAATCATTCTTTCAGCCGACCCATCGACAGCTGTACTCCGATCCAGCATCAGGGAACGGCTAGACTGACAGGTGTCCGATTACATCGGGTTAACGGCCGATGTGGACGCTCTGAGGAGTGATGAACCCCTGGACTACTGGGTGGGCAGGCTTGACCTCTGGCCAGAGCTTGCACAATTTGCAATGGAGCTGTTGGCTTGCCCCCCTTCCAGTGCCCTGTCCGAAAGGACGTTCAGCACAGCAGGGGGGATCGTGACTGATAAGCGCACTTGCCTAGCTCATGACAGTGTTGACTACCTCACATTTATAAAAAATTAATGAGGCATGGATCTCTGAGGAATTCAACACATGTGAACAGTAGACCATGTTTGATTACAATTCCTCATGACAGGCCACAAATATCCGCCAGACCGCCATCCACCCACCAAAATTCATGGTCCTTGTCTTCGGTAAATACAGCAGCATAAAAGGCATTTCATGTCCATTGAATGCCTAATTTTTGGGGCCTTTCATGGCCGACAATATTTTTTTCTGTCAATGCCTAATGTACCTCCAGCCACAGACTACAACATTCTTAGCTGTCAGGTAAACACATGTGGGCTAATTTTTAGGGCCTGTACTGTCCAACACTTACTTCTGTATCCTGTGAATGCCTAATGTACCTTCAGCCACGGAATACAACGTTCTTAGCTGTCAGGTAAACCCACGTGGGCTAATTTTTGGGGCTTGTACTGGCCCACACTTACTTCTGTATCCTGTGAATGCCTAATGTACCATCAGCCACAGAATACAACGTTCTTAGCTGTCAGGTAAATGCATGTGGGCTAATTTTTGGTTCCTGGAATGGGCGACACTTACTTCTGTATCCTGTGAATGCCTGATGTACCTTCAGCCACAGAATACAACGTTCTTAGCTGTCAGGTAAACGCATATGGGCTCATTTTTGGGGCCTGGAATGGCCGACACTTACTTTTGTATCCTGTGAATGCCTAATGTACCTTCAGACACAGAATACAACGTTCTTAGCTGTCTGGTAAATGCATGTGGGCTAATTTTTGGGGCCTGGAATGGGCGACACTTACTTCTGTATCCTGTGAATGCCTAATGTCCCTTTAGCCACAGAATACAACATTCTTAGCTGTCAGGTAAACGCATGTGGGCTAATTTTTGGGGCCTGGAATGGGCGACGCTTACTCCTTAATCCTCTGAATGCCTAATGTACCTTCAGCCACAGAATACAACGTTCTTAGATGTCAGGTAAACGCATGTGGGCTAATTTTTGTGGCCTGTAATGGGCGACACTTACTTCTGTATCCTGTGAATGCCTAATGTACCTTCAGCCACAGAATACAACGTTCTTAGCTGTCAGGTAAACGCATGTGGGCTAAGTTTTGGGGCCTGTAATGGGCGACACTTACTTCTGTATCCTGTGAATGCCTAATGTACCTTCAGCCACAGAATACAAGTTCTTAGCTGTCAGGTAAACGCATGTGGGCTAATTTTTGGGGCCTGGAATGGGCGACACTTCTGTATCCTGTGAATGCCTAATGTACATTCAGCCACAGAATACAACGTTCTTAGCTATCAGGTAAACGCATTTGGGCTAATTTTTGGGACCTGTACTGACCGACACTTACTTCTGTATCCTGTGAATGCCTAATGTACCTTCAGCCACAGAATACAATGTTCTTAGCTGTCAGGTACACGCATGTGGGCTAATTTTTGGGGCCTGTACTGGCCGACACTTACTTCTTTATCCTGTGAATGCCTAATGTACTTTCAGCCACAGAATACAACATTCTTAGCTGTCAGGTAAACACATGTGGGCTAATTTTTGGGGCCTGTAATGGGCGACACTTGCTTCTGTATCCTGCGAATGCCTAATGTACCTTCAGCCACAGAATACAACGTTCTTAGCTGTCAGGTAAACGCATGTGGGCTAATTTTTGGGGCCTGTACTGGCTGACGCTTACTTCTGTATCCTGTGAATGCCTAATGTACCTTCAGCAACCGAATACAACGTTCTTAGCTGTCAGGTAAACGCATGTGGGCTAATTTTTGGGGCCTGTACTGGCCGACACTTACTTCTTTATCCTGTGAATGCCTAATTTTTCAGACTGGAATTGAAAATCAATGGGTCTGTAAACATTTGTGGAAGTGATGCGGACCCATTTTACAGACGTGTGAATGGACCATATATGTATTTGACATGTATTTACCGGCTGCTGTCAGTTCTGGCTGATTTAGGAAAAAGAAAATACATTTTTTTGCTGTAAAAAAAAAAAAATAATTTTTAGGGCAACGTTTCCAATGGCAATACTTCTGTTATGACAGTGTCCATGTGGTGGGACTATTTGTGCACAGCTAATAAGTATTTTGTGGCTGCAAATATGACTTAAAGGTTTTTAAAGTTCGCCTCCCATTAAAGTCAATGGGGCCCACCGCAAACTTGCAGTTCGCGAACATTTGAGAAAGTTTGCGGCTAACGTTCACGAACCGCCCCGGCCGATGTTCGTCCATCACTACAGAAAAGTCCTTGATGAACTTCTTGTGGAAATTGACAAACCCCACAAACCACTGCACAGCTTTCTTAACTGTGGAGGCAGGCCAGTCAAACATTGTAGACACCTTGTGGGGATCCATGGCAATTCCATCTGAGATAATAAATCAAAAGAACTGGATGGTGAGTTTCTCAAATTCGCATTTCTCGGGTTTTGCGTAGAGTTGATGTTCTCTCAACTTGCTTAACACTCTTCTTGCATGGACCTGATGAACTTCTAGCGAAGCAGAGAAAACACGAATATCATCTAGATAGATGATAACAAACAAATCTAGAAAGTCCTGAAAGATATCATTAACATTTTAGGTAGCTGGTGTGTTAGTGCCCAAAGGGCATCACAAGATATTCAAAATATCCAAAACAAGACCTAAAGACCGTCTTCCATTCATCACCTTCCCTGATTCTGATCAAGGTATATGCTCCCCTCAAATCTAATTTGGAGAATACATGTGTTTCCCGTAGTCTCTGGAACAGTTCAGGAATGAGTGGATACCGATTCTTAATGATTAGTACACGGAGGGATATAAATGTACTGCACTTCTAGGTATTATCAGAACAACCTCTCTATAGGTATACCAGATAGGCACATAAATAAATCTCAATAAATAGCCAATATTAAAAGTTAAGAAAGCAGACACATAAATAATTCATACTATCCAATTAAAACACATCCGCTTAAATTATTCACTTTGTTTCAGGCTTTGTCTTTTAACAAGTGCAAGAGTGTAGACCAACTAATAGATTGTGCCAAAATAAGATCTATATATATATATAAGTGCATAAATACGACCAATTAAAATATCTGTGCAAATTATGAAGATTGTGCAGTCTATAAAGTATTATTAAAGTGCCAATAGTGCCAATGATGCGTGCTCAGTGTATACTAAATTAAATAAATATAAGTATAAGTATATCATTCCAGTGTAAACATATACTGTAATTAGACATTTGTGCATAGAATTCCATAAATAGTGAATCTATATGAAGCAAAGTTTTTCTCAGGTATAGTCCTTAGCTATATATGATAACTTCCTCCACCTCCAATAAATGTCGAAATGATATGTGCTCTTCAGTGACTCCAACTAAATGTGTGCTAACTTCTCACCTCCAGCCACATATGACTGAGCATATGGGTTTTTATTGTTAGGGTTGCCTCTATTCCTCCTTCCTGTCTGTGTTCTCCAGTGTGTATTACATGGATACTGCAGGTGGAGTGGTCTCTCCTGTGTATTCAGTTTGCTCTCTCCAGGAACCTTTCAATGCTCGTTTGTGTCCCTCCCTTTGGCTCAGGAATTATATACAAGAGAGGGCCATCATGGTGTAGTATTTAAACACAATTTTATTGACCACGTGGGAAAGTGCAATAATTGTCTGGCAGAGGGTCGGGAGCAGAGAGGCCTCCCTTTCAGACTCCATCACTGGCTGACTGGTACAATCACGTACCTGAAAGGAGACTATAATGATGAGGTCGGCCTCTTTTGTATTTCCAACCCAGGACCCACTGAGAGTGAAACAGAGAGTGCCGAGGGAACATGAGTGCCTGTAGGTGTAGACCCGGGGACTTGCAATGGGAGATGAGATTCTGAGGAGACAGGAGAACCATAAGATCAGGAACAGTAGCCGTACACCGTAGCTCAGCTAAGGTTAAAGAAGCACTCCACTTGCACTGCAGGAATGGAGGGTGTGGCAGGTCTGAGCTTTCAGCAGCCTTGCAGCAGGAACGGACAGTGGGTCGAAGAACTGTGGTCGCTTACAGCCAGGCAGACACTCGAACAAGTCGGGAAGCCAGGATCAAAGACAGGAGTCACAAGATAGCCAGGGTCATAACAGGTGGGCAGCGAGGTACCGAATCAGGAGCAGAGCCAAAGTTGGGATCGAGCTGGGTCAGAAATAACAACAGGATAAGCAGGATCTGAGATCAGGTCAGGAGTAAGCAGAGTCAGCAACTGATGAAACACACTGGAAGTACACAGGACACAGGGAACAGCGGAAGACCAGTCAGCATAAGAGCACAGACAGAGGCATCCTTAAATAGTCTGTCCATAATACATCATGCGTGTGCCTGTTCTCATGTATGCATTCCTGCACGCATTCCTGATAGCCCTTCTACGAAGATTTGTGCATGCATGCGCATTTCTGTTAGCCAGACGTCTCACAGGAATTCCCTGACAGAGCCGAGGATCCAGATCCTACAGCCTTCACAGAGCACCTACGGCGCTCCTCCCTCAAGTGCCATGTGCCATTTTGCCCTTATTTTGCAGTGGAAAGGGTGCATAGGATGTCACCTGTGTGGACCCGCAGGGTGCCCTGCCACGCACCTTCAATTTCAGCTGATTAATTTTCGGGACCGAGATCTGGCACTATGTGAAGCGAGCTATGCTTTCAAAATACGAGGCTAATCCTTTTCATGGATTACTCCGTGGAGACTTAAAGGCTACGCAGAACATTCAATCACGTCAAAGCTCAACTTCGCACCCAGGGGCTCAAATAAAGCATGCTGTTCCCAGCTCATTTGTGTGTAGTGGATGGTGATTCTACCAGTTACTTTACCTCCCCTAAGGATGCCTCACAGTGGCTTGAGTGCACGGTAAATATGTCTTCATGCTTGACCCCCTTCTTTCAGTCTTCCTTCCCCTTGGCTGTGCCTTTCTGGTCCCCCTCCCATGTCAGATCCTTTACTTAATGTGTTGCATGCCCTTTATCCACTCATCTGACTATGGCTATTCATGTTGCCTGCACTATCCTCTGGGCTTGTTGGGGATGGAGATTTGGTGCACCCTCCTTGGTATCGTGCCCTTGCCTTCTTAGCTGCACTATGTGGATGTATCCTATTTTTCTTCTCCATATCTGTAGCCGCGCCAAGTTTACCCCTACCCTCTAATACAGATCAGGAGGGGTTCCAAGACCTAGTGGCTGCTTTCCCTACGGAGCTGGTGGAAATGCTATTGAAGAAACTTCTTCTACACTCCTTTTGCATCTTATTTGCCTCTGCCATACCGAGGAACTCTGTATGGCCCCAGCGCACTTACAATGGTAAAGGGGCCTTCATAAGGATGTCTGGGGGAGTTGCTCTAAGGTACTGGACCTTGTGTCTATACTATTCCCTGTTACACATGCTTTCTACTTTGCTCTTTCCCTGATCAGCTGACAAGGGGAGTGAAGAAAGTTTCTTCATGGATATAGCTTGTTAAATGTAACCAAGTTTGTGCCCCTGGCTTATGCTGGGTGTTTAATATATTTTTCATGTATAGTAGATCTATTCCTTTTTTACAGGTGTACTAGTCTGCCTGCAGACTAAACCGATTGAACTGAATAGACTTGTGCTTACTGTTCGCTATCTTTTCCAAATTGCTCCCATAGGTGATTCTCCTACTGTGTTTGGGTTTTGTTCATTTTTTTGGTTTTAGGGACTAAGCACTCCTAGTTTATTATGGATGTGTGGGGTGGGATGGAGCAGGATTACATGTTTATATGTTTTTTGTTGAATATTGTGCAATGCAGTGGTCTTCCTCTTTGGGTGTATGGGTTGCCTCTTGTACCGGATGATAGTTGGGTGATGGGCAGGACTATCCTTGGTTTATTTACAATGGGTGATGTACCCCTCCCTCCGGGTCATAAGGACTATTTCTCCCCTGGTATTTTTGAATTTTGAATTTTATTTTCTACTTTGGGCCCCATAACATTCATCTCATAGAACATCGGTGGTTTTAGTGAGAAGGTTAAGTGCTCTTTGGACTTTGCATATCTCAAAAAATACAGTTCTCATATCTGTATACTTCAGGAGACTCATCTGGTGGGTAGTAGGGTCCTAACTCTTAAAAAACACCATGGGTAGGGCATTACTACCATACCGAATTTGGATATGCCTGAGGGGTTAGTGTAGTCATCCACAAGTCTTGCTTATGATCATCTGGATGTCGAAATTGACCCGGAAGGAAGGTATGTGTTAATACATGCTGTTTTTGGTACAACTGAAATGCTATATCTTGGTCTCTATGTACCCCCCCCTCCCCCTGCTGACCGTGCTTTCACCTGTCACTCCACTTCCCATAACACGCTTGCCCGTATTGATCGGATTTACACTAGTGGTAGTCTGCTAAGGTCCAAGAGGTCACCATGCTCCCACGATGCATATCTGATCGTGCACCTATATTGTGCTGTTTACAAACTCGACACCCCCTTTAGGGAGACTATGGCGATGATCTCGCTATTGGGTCTCAGATGCAACAGTTGAGTTTGAAATGTTCAAGCTGATATCTGAGCATTGGTCAGTAAATGATGGTTCTACCCCTCCAGAAAGTGTACGGGATGCCTTTAAGGTATACATCAGGGAGTGCTATTAATCCTCTATTTCCCAAGCCTATCAGGATGCTGCACTTACTCTAGCAGAGGTTGAGACCAAGACACAAATGCTTGAATCCCAATATGTTGTTACCTCTAACTTGGTCACATATCAGGATATGCAGGTGGCCTATCTTGAGGTGATGCTCCTCCAAATGGCGGAAGCAAAAAAGCAACAACTGGCCTGAGCGCAGCGCATCTTTGAGCAGGGGGAGAAAACGGGGAGACTCTTGGCATGGCTATCTAAAGAACAGCTGCCTGCAGCTAGTATAGCTTGTATACGGGATGATAATGGGGCTTGTATAGTTGACCCGGTTGCTAGTACCTTATACTCTACTTGCTCTACTTACTCGGTTGCTAGTACCTATACTACCTTTTAAACTAGATAACATTTCCTACTCTCCCCCCCTTGCCTTGTGAGCGTATGGATAGGCCAATTACTTTGGAGGTGCAGCAGTCAGTACCCTACATTCTGGAAAGACTCCTTTGGCTCAGACAATTATTGTGTTAGTCCCTAAGCCAGGAAAAGACCCAGAGCTGTGTATATCATACTGTCCTATTTCTTTACTTCCGTGGACACTAAGATTCTGGCTAAGGGAGCTGGTTTTCAAAGTTTGTGGTATGCAGAAAGTCAGAAAGAGTGGGCAATGGTCTAATCTAAACTGCATGCCACTTTGCGATACTGGTTGCCAACTCAATAATAGATGCAGGATAAAAAATAATCTATTCTACTATATGAGTGAGGAGCTGATAAAATGTAAAATCCTTCACAGTGGGGTGCAATATATTAGATATCATTTTTTAGTTGCCGATATTTTGCCGATCACCTATCGGTATCGCCCGATATTGGCCGATATTTTCACACATGTAAAAATTACCCAAAAAACACAAAATTCGACACAAATCTCTTAATAAACATGTTAATCTTTATTTATTAACATTTTTAACATTAAGTGCTTATTCTTCACACCTTAACTGCATAAAAAACTGATATGTAAACTTAAATTGCAGGGACATTTGCTTTGCATTTCACATCATCTGATTGTGCATTAATGCATAATAAAGTGCTGCAGTGGTGGACACTGCAATATCTTACTGCAGTGCAGTCAGTGCAAAACAGCTAGAAAAAAAGCTAGGCAACAACAACAGCTACACAAAATACACATACACAGTGGATTGAATGGACTGGAGTCAGTGGAAGAGGACCACCTCTGCAGTAAGGCACTGACTGCAACTAATGCAGTGCAGTCAGTGCAAAACTGCTAGAAAAAAAGGTAGGCAACAACAACAGCTACACAATATACACCATGACCACACATACACAGTGGATTGGATGGACCAGAGTCAGTGAAGGAGGACTACCTCTGCAGTAAGGCACTGACTGCAACTAATGCAGTGCAGTCAGTGCAAAACTACTAGAAAAAGAGCAAGGTGACAGCTACACATGTCACATTGGATTGGATTGGACTCTTAGCAGTAGGGCACTCACTGAAACTACAGCAGTCAGTGCAAAACTGCTAGAAAAAAAGGTAGGCAACAGCTAGACAGTGTATTGGAGTGGAATGGACACTACTCTTTTCAATACTCCCAGTTAAGTAGAACAATATTATAATGCAGAAAGCAGAACATTTCAGCATGTCCATAGTCACCTGTTAAAGGTCTTCTGTTTTGTTGAAACAATGCTGCAACTTCATAAACATGCTCAGGAGTGGAGGACAGAGGAGCAGAGAGAGAGAGAGAGAGGTATCTTCTAGCATGGGAAGCAAGTCTTTTGTAGCATGCCTCATTTTCTCTCCACCACTGAAGAGGGTGACTTCTTCTGTCAATTACGGCTTCTTTCAAATAGAGATGAAGTTCATCATCAAGGCTAATCATTGCAGATTCAGAAGAAATTGAATCCTCCGCATGAGGCCCCAATAAAACACTGAAAATGTCCTGATCAATTTGATGAAGATGAAGCAGATTCTATTCTGTTTGTTCTGTTCACCTCCATATCTTCTGTCAGCCATTGTTTCGCCTTAGCCAATACATCATCAGAAGAGAAAGCATTATTCTTGTATCGAGGATTCAAAAGACTTGCAAGCTCAACATTTTTAATCTCTTCATGCTTCTCAAAACATATATCAATCAAAGCTCTTTGGCTTGACAGACCATCATTTGAAAGTTGGAGGGTGTTGTGTGCCATGATGACACAGAGGTCTGATGTATCAGCAAGACTTATTCCTTTAGGCATGTTTGCTCCACTGTCTCGAAGTTGCGCAAGCATCACTTGATCTTTGTTGATTCCCCATTCTTCAAGCATGCCTAGAAACATTTCTCTACTGTACTCAGCTGTGTGGGATCCTTGCATCACTTTTGTATTCAATACAAATTGCCTTTTTGTCCATCCGCTGTCAATGAAGTGGCATGTAAGAATAAGTAGTGACTCAGACTCGGTTTGTGACCAGCAGTCCGTCGTGAATGAGAGTTAGTTGCCAGCATTCTCTGGTTGCAGCATAGCCTTTACTTTGTCAACTACCTTTTGGTGTAGCTTTGCCAGCATTTTGGTTCGATAATACTTCTCACTCTTCAGTGTGTAACTTGGCTCAAGGATGGACATCAACCGCTTAAATCCTGAGTCAGACACCATTGTAAATGGCTGATTATCAGTGACCATCATCTCTGTGATTACTCTGTCCAGCAGTTGGGATCTTCCATCAGAATCTAGACAATGACATCTGTTTTTTTTTCACAAACATATCTGGTATTGTTGCCTGGGAATGGGATAGTGGAGGAGGTATTGAATCAAAATCAAATTTATATTCATTTTGTTTTTTCTGTGCTGCATGATACAATTCAATATGATGAACTCTTAGATGGGCCCAAAGATTTGACGTATTTCGTTTTTTGCAGTTACTGATCCCATGCTTATGTTGTTTGTACATGTGTTGCACACTGCTGCTTTTCCTTGAGAAGGTTGAGACGAGAAATAGTCCCAGACCACACTTTTACTCTCTCTCTCCTCATCCATCTCCATTTCAATTTGAAAGACACAAAAAAGATTAAAGAAATTGCTTGCTGAAGCTGAAGTTGCTGCTGCTGCTGCTGCTGCTGCTGGCACTGGCACCCTGTTGTGGGTTGGTGCCTGACGCCTGGCAGTGTGGCTGGCTTGGTGTCAACCTGTTGTGGGTGGCTTGCTTGCCGGAACACTGTGGTGGCTGGCTGGCTTCACCCTGTTCTGGGTGGCTGGCTTGCAGGAACACTGTGGTGGCACTGGCTGGCTGGCTTGGTGACTGTGTCACCTTGCTATTGGTGGTTGGCTTTCAAGAAGAGTCTGTGGTGGCTGGTTGGCTGGCTTGGTGTCACCCTGTTATGGGTGGCTGGCTGGCTTGGTGACTGGTGTCACCTTGTTATTGGTGGCTGGCTTTTAGGAACAGTCTGTGGTGGCTGGTTGGATGGCTTGGTGTTACCCTGTTATGAGTGGCTGGCTTTCAGGAACAGTGTGGTGCCTGGTTAGCTTGCTTGGTGTCACCCTGTTATGGGTGGCTGGCTTGCAGGAACACTGGTGGCTGGCTGGATTGGTGTCACCCTGTTATGGGTGGCTGGCTTGCAAGAACACTGTGGTGGGTGCCTGGCCTGGTGTCACCCTGTTATGGGTGGCTGGTTTGCAGGAACACTGTGGTGAGTGGCTGGCTTGGTGTCACCCTGTTATGGGTGGCTGGCTTTCAGAAACAGTCTGTGGTGCCTGGTTGGCTTGCTTGGTGTCAACCTGTTATGGGTGGCTGGCTTGCAGGAACACTGTGGTGGCTCTGGCTCGCTGGCTTGGTGACTGTTGTCACCTTGTTATTGGTGATGAAAAAAAGTGATCACAATAGTGATAACTATAGCGCTTGCAGTGTCCCCTAGTGGGAGAAATTTAATTCACAATAGTGCTTAATATTGATAAATAGTGATAGTATCAAATAAATAATTAATTAAATACACTGATAAATAGACAATTAATAAATAAGTGGATAAATAAATAAACCACTGGTTATTATAGTCCTTCACAGTGTGCAGTGAAAAAAACTTTCAAATTGGTAAAAAATTAAATAAATCATGCAGTCCAAACACAATTAATATAATAATAAAGTGCTAGTGCTCCTTGCTGGATTCCTTAGTGCTTCCTTCACCGTGAGTAAATAAATGAAATGCCCACTCACCGAAAGCTGTGGGTTTTATATGTCATATGACACTAAAACCGTCTGTGCTTATTAAGAGATCCTGCCCAGATCGAATAGATCTCCCTGGGTCTTTACAGCCACTACGGGTATTTCTTCTACCTCGGGTAGTCTCCTCCAGCCACGATCCCAGCCTTGGAATGTGCCCTTCCTGCAAAGTCCCCCCTCTTGCTCCTCTCTCTCCCCTTTCGCTGGTTTGTCCCCATGGATCTGTTTGCGTTGATTCGCATCCTGGCCATGCATTGGCTCCGCAGGAGCGACATGCATTTTGGTGGGCAGGCTGCGGGTTCCTGCGGGCGGGAGATGGACGTTGATGTCCATCGGTTCATGCTTTTTTGGATGGTTTTTTTTATTACCCATCCGCCACAAAGTTTTAAAAATTTTGATGATCTTTGTTATTATCTTAACCTCAGTTCGTTGCTGGTTTTTTACAAAAGGTACAGAAAAAAGAAAGTAATTTATACAGATCTATGCAATGCTCGTTCTTTCACAATTCAAGTTTGACGGGCCAAAAACACTTGTGCCTTGGCCTAGACGAGGCCCAGACGAGGGTCCGCTTGCCGGGTTGTAACTCTGATTTTTTCCACATTAAAAGAGGCACCAGGCAGGGGTGTCCCCTTTCCCCCCTGCTTTTTGCCTTGGCCATTGAACCTTTGGCATGTGCCATTAGAACCAATAATAGGATAAAGGGCTACTGTAAAGGTGACAGGGAATATAAACTTAGTTTATATGCAGTTGACGTTTTATTATTTTTAGCTGATCCACATTTGTCTTTACCACAGTTACTGGTGGAATTGGAAGACTTTCGTTCTATGTCAGGTTTAGGTGTGAATATATCCAAATGTTCCTTGATGCCTTTGAACATGCCTTATTGGATGCAAACATCCATCAGGGAAAGCTTTTCCTTTTCGTGGTGCACAAAATCATTTAGATACCTAGGGGTCCAGATTACTCCCCATTATGATTCCCTATATTTGTCCAACTTTCCTCCCATCTTTAAAAAACTGTGTGCCCTCCTTAAGACATGGTCCTCATACTATATATAATTTCTGGGCAGAATCGTGGCGCAAAAAATGGTCATTCTCCCTAAGATACTCTTCCTCTTCAGAGCCCTTCCCATTAATGTGCCCAAATCTCACATTGTTACTTTTCAGCGTGAATTATCCAAATTTATATGGAATGGGAGGAGGCCCCGGTGTAATAAACATGTTCTTTATGCCCCTCAATTATTGGGTGGTCTGGGCCTCACTGACCTATGGTCTTATTACCTGGCTGCAAAATTTGTGCAATTGACTCAATGGTACTCTGAAGAGACAGACATACCTTGGCTAACATTTGAGAATGATTCATTCGCCCCCCACTTTCTGCAAGCCACTTTATGGAGCAAATTAGTTGCCCCGAGACACATTACCCAATCCAATAAGATTATTAGACACTTATATCAGCTATGGTTGAAGCATGGAGATGCATATGGGCTGATTTCCCAGGTCCCCCCCTTAGCCTCGTTTCTAGCCTGCATAGACAAAATTCCCCCCCTATACTCCATTTGAAAACATATGTTGCTCCTTCCCCTGGGGTAAGGGCTTAATTTCATTATTATATAACCACTTCAGCAGTTTCTCCGTACCTGACAAACATAAGTATATGACTAAGTGGGAGGAGGACTTGGGGTGCACATTTTCGGTCCTTGAATGGCGGGGTATGTTGGGTAATGTACGCAAGTGCACACGCTCTAATGCTAGTAGGGAATCTCCTCTTAAATTGTTTACAAGGTGGTATTTGACTCCTTCCCAGATACATACTTTCTACGACTCGGTATCTCCCCTTTGCTTCAGAGGTTGCGCAGAGGAGGGCACCTTTCTACACCTTTTTTGAAATTGTAGTCACCTACAACCCATTTGGGATAGGGTTAAGCAGTTGCTTCCGTCCATAGCTGACCCAGGTGTTACCCTTTCCCCAAAAATGTGCCTTCTCTACTCACGTGTCCCCGGGGTTCCTGTTCAGAGTTCTAGACTATTTCACACCTTGATGTCCTCCATTCAGTGGATGATTGCCCTAAATTGGAGATCTGATACTCTCTTATGGTCTCAGGTCTTATCCAGAATGGAGAGCATCAAGCTCTCAGAGAAGGTATTCCATTCCCTGCACCGTTCTATGCCAGTTTATTATGCTAAATGGGATCCTTCGGATCTTGCCATTCAATAGATTTGGTTGGGACTTTTATGCTATGTGGTTTGATATGTGGTTTATGTACTCTATATCTGCTCTCCAGCATGGCTAACCTGGATGACATGTTTGAAGTTATGTATAATCTGCTCCATTGTAATATGAAGACCCATGTGGGAGGAGCATCAGTCCTTTTTGGTCTCTATTTCTTCATTATCTGCTCCTGTATATTGCATTGCATTTGTTACGATCTGTATTTTTTTATTTGCTTGTATATGACTTTCTAATAAAATCTTTTGTAAACAAAAAAAAAAAAAAAAAAAAGGAGGGGTGGAAGTGTCCCCAAAATTGGCAAGCAAAGGGAATGTGCCAGGGCAGTGGATAAAATAAATCACATAGATGTGATGAGTGGTGAAATAAGGTGTGCCCCAAGTGAAAGAGGGGGCAAAAGAAGGAAAATCCTGGTACAATAATAAGAAAATAAAGTGTAACAAATTATAATATCAAAATAACAAAATGACAAGACGGTGCATATTCCCCTTTGATGCTGTTGAGGAGACTTACTCTTGATACATACCACGCTTGTTACCCCTGTAGGGGTACCATTTTCTGGTGAGTGCGCAATTCACTAGGGGGACACAGGATTCATCTGCACGCGTCACCTCCAAAAAATTTCCACTTTAACCTGTGAAAGCTTGGGATTGGACGGTTGTCATCTTCTCCAAATTATGAACTTTTTATTTTTACGCGGACTCACCTACCTAGCCTCTTTCTTTTGATCTGACACTTACCACTTTAGGAGTGTCATTGGACTTCACCTGCTTGTCATTTTGTTAGTTTGATATTATAATTTGTTACACTTTATTGTCTTATTATTGTACCAGGATTTTCCTTCTTTTGCCCCCTCTTTCACTTGGGGCACACCTTATTATTTCACCACTCATCACATCTATGTGATTTATTGTATCCACTGCCCTGGCACATTCCCTTTGCTTGCCAATTTTGGGGACACTTCCACCCCCTCCTTCTTTTTATGGAGCGCTGTCACTTTAATTTATTATCGCACCTCTTTGGTAGCACACTGTCACTTTATATTGCAACCGCACTTATCACAGTTGCACTTTATTAAATTATTCATTTGTGGGATATTTGCTGCACTTTACTAATTTATTAATTTGTGGGTTATTTATATATGATATTCATTTGATTGTGCATTTTCATTTATTGCACTTCTTTCATGTTTATATTGCATTCAGTTTTTATTATTGCATTTAGCACTTTATTATCGTAATATACCATTTTTTGGAACAATATTAGTACATGTTATTTATATCCACTTTTCTACATTTATTTATTTACACAAGATCACTGTGGCAGCGCCAAGTACCTTCCTTTTCACTACCTTGTTATTGGTGGCTGGCTTTCAGGAACAGTCTGTGGTGGCTGGTTGGATGGCTTGGTGTCACCCTGTTATGAGTGGCTGGCTTTCAGGAACAGTGTGGTGCCTGGTTGGCTTGCTTGGTGTCACCCTGTTATGGGTGGCTGGCTTGCAGGAACACTGTGGTGAGTGGCTGGCTTGGTGTCACCCTGTTATGGGTGGCTGGCTTGCAGGAACACTGTGGTAGCTGGCTGGCTCAGTGTCACCCTGTTATGGGTGGCTGGCTTGCAGGAAACATAGAAACATAGAATGTGTCGGCAGATAAGAACCATTTGGCCCATCTAGTCTGCCCAATATATCTGAATCCTATGAATAGTCCCTGGCCCTATCTTATATGAAGGATAGCCTTATGCCTATCCCATGCATGTTTAAACTCCTTCACTGTATTTGCAGCTACCACTTCTGCAGGAAGGTTATTCCATGCATCCACTACCCTCTCAGTAAAGTAATACTTCCTCATTTTACTTTTAAACCTTTGCCCCTCTAGTTTAAAACGGTGTCCTCTTGTGGTAGTTTTTCTTCTTTTAAATATGCTCTCCTCCTTTACCGAGTTGATTCCCTTTATGTATTTAAAAGTTTCTATCATATCCCCTCTGTCTCTTCTTTCTTCCAAGCTATACATGTTAAGGTCCTTTAACCTTTCCTGGTAAGTTTTTTCCTGCAATCCATGTACTAGTTTAGTAGCTCTTCTCTGAACTCTCTCTAGAGTATCTATATCCTTCTGGAGATATGGCCTCCAGTACAGCGCACAATACTCCAAGTGAGGTCTCACCAGTGTTCTGTACAGCGGCATAAGCACTTCTCTCTTTCTACTGCTTATACCTCTCCCTATACATCCAAGCATTCTGCTGGCATTTCGTGCTGCTCTATTACATTGTCTTCCCACCTTTAAGTCTTCTGAAATAATTACTCCTAAATCCCTTTCCTCAGATACTGAGGTCAGGACTGTGTCAAATATTCTATATTCTGCCCTTGGGTTTTTACGCCCCAGGTGCATTATCTTGCACTTATCACAGGAACACTGTGGTGAATGGCTGGCTTGGTGTCATCCTGTTATGGGTGGCTGGCTTTCAGGAACAATCTGTGGTGCCTGGTTGGCTTGCTTGGTGTCACCCTGTTATGGGTGGCTGGCTTGCAGGGACACTGTGGTGGCTGGCTTGCTTGGTGTCACCCTGTTATGGGTAGCTGGCTTGCAGGAACACTGTGGTGGGTGCCTGGATTGGTGTCACCCTGTTATGGGTGGCTGGCTTGCAGGAACACTGTGGTGAGTGGCTGGCTTGGTGTCATCCTGTTATGGGTGGCTGGCTTTCAGGAATAATCTGTGGTGCCTGGTTGGCTTGCTTGGTGTCACCCTGTTATGGATGGCTGGCTTGCAGGGACACTGTGGTGGCTGGCTGGATTGGTGTCACCCTGTTATGGGTGGCTGACTTGCAGGAACACTGTGGTGGGTGCCTGGATTGGTGTCACCCTGTTATGGGTGGCCGGCTTGCAGGAACACTGTGGTGAGTGGCTGGCTTTGTGTCACCCTGTTATGGGTGGCTGGCTTTCAGGAACAGTTTGTGGTGCCTGGTTGGCTTGCTTGGTGTCACCCTGTTGTGGGTGGCTGGCTTGCAGGAACACTGTGGTGGTTGGCTTGCTTGGTGTCACCCTGTTATGGCTGGCTGGTTTACAGGAACACTGTGGTGGGTGGCTTGTTTGCTAGAACACTGTGGTGGGGGGGCTGGCTTGGGGTCATCCTGTTGTGTGGGTGGCTGGCTTGGTGTCACTCACTCACCCTGGCCTGTGGCAGGTAGCTGGCTTGCTGGAACACTGGTCACGGTGGCGGGTGGTTGGCTTGGTGTCATCTGGGTGGCTGGTTGCTTGCTCGCTGGGCTGGCACCCTGTTGTGGTGGGTGGCTGAGGCCAGGGCCTGTGAGTGGATGGATGGCTGGCAGCATGACTGGAACGGACTGCAGCTGGCTGTAACACGAGGCTGTGTGAGCCGTAGGAGGCGGTCTTAAGTGCAGCGCGCAGTGAAATGGCGTCACGTATGGGCCGCGCAGGCGTGGGAGGCGGTGTTAGAAGGCATAATGTGTGCGCGCAACATACAGAATGACGTCATGAAAATATCGGCAATATCGGTAAATGAAAAGGCCGATTCTGATATATCGGGGAAGTGCATATCTGCCCCCGATAATTGATAATAGTTGATCTCTACAATATATGCCACACATCTACTAGTTGAAAGGAGTGTAATTATTAACATACAGTATAACACTAATTGTGGATACCGGTAGATCTATTTTCCCCTTTGAACAATCTAGCGTCGGGTCCATCACAAGAATAAAGTCCCCTCTACTATAGCTTTGCTTTACTTGTTCTAGTTTAGTCATAATTCTTTGAAATGTTGATTTCTGACCTTTAGTGGTTAAGTATATATTGATTGTAAAAATAATTATATAACGTAAATGATCTGTGACAAATTGCAGCTGAATCACTGAAAAACAAAAGTGAAATCTTTATAAAACATTCATATATACAATGTATCTATCCAAAAGTAAACATAAAAAAAAGTCCAAAAGAAATGGAATCCTCCAGTGATAATCAGTCAATCCAAAACGAATTAATAATCTTGCCACCTCTGTGTGTATTAATCAACGGAGAAAGTGCTCAAATAATACACCACCAGTAATTGTAACTCACCTCCAATTTAGCCTCCTGGTTTACCAGGGAGTCAAAGTACGCTGTTCCCCCCTTAGGGATAACGGGACTCTGTATGGATGGATGGATGTCCCTGGATATATCAGGATATATCAGGATCCCACTTTTTCCTCATTCAAGTGTTAGCATAGTAATTGGCCAAATAAACCCAAAAAAAAAACATCTAGTGCTTTCTGTAAAAGCGTATTTATTAAAACAAAAAGTATAAAAGAGGCTCACTCACATTGAGCAGCACTAAGCCGTGCCAGCTGTATCAAGTGGGGTCCCAACTGAAGAAGTCTTTTGAAGACACAATGCATCTGGAGGCAGGAGCTGACATCTGACTTTTACCCACAACCATCAGCAAACTGACGTCTGCGAGCCAGTGGATTTTAGCTACGGCTGGCACTAAGGTGCTGCTCACTTTTGTTGCCAGTGGTTTAGAAATGAATGGCTGTGTGCTGAGTTATTTTGAGGGGACAGCAAATTAACACTGTTATTCTGGCTGTACACTCACTACTTATTGTAGCAAAGTGTCATTTTTTTAGTGTTGTTGCATGAAAAGAAAAAATAAAATAATTACAAAAAATGTGAGGGGTGTACTCACTTTTGTGAGATGCTGTATATATAAAAAAACGTTTTAGGATATTGAATTGCGCTGATTAAGATATATTATATTATTATACTACTTCTGGTGACCCTGGTGTCACACTGGGATTCCCTCATGTTGGAGGGATTTCTTTTCACTTCCTGTTTTGGCTATGGGACAGGAAGTAAAGGGAAATCTCCTCTATTGGACACAGATGGCAAAGAAAACTGACAGGAGTTATAAACCTCCCTTAATGTATCCGAAATCCGGTAAAAAATAGTTTTGCCTTTTAGTTACATGTCACTGGTATGACAGTGATATTTATTACTTCTAACATTCTCTTTATCCATTTCTCTCCAACAGGTAGCACCAGTCCAGTTTCTACCGGGAGTGAGAAGATTAAAAAAAAGTGTGCTGTGTCCTAAAGGAAGATCCTAAAATAATGTTTAGAACTTTAGAGACAATACAATATTTATTCTAAACTGGAAATGGACCTACATTGTGCCACTGTTTGTCACAAGAAAACAGAATCTCAGGGATCGAGAACAATTAGGATATTACATATAAGAATCTTACAGGTTCCTCCACCATATTGTATGGGGAAAAAAACATGATCAGAATGTGCCATTTCCTGTCTGCAAGATAATAACTAATTGATATAGCAGAGAATGCTTAAAGCCACAGAGAACACAGATGGAAATAAAATCTCAGTAGAGGTTTTTCTAACCCTACCACAATCTGTCCAAAAAATTAGAAATGGTACAGAATATGTCAAAGGCTGCAGGCATGGTACAGGAGGACATGTCAGAGGCTGCGGACATGGTACAGGAGATGCAGAGGCTGCGGGCATGGTACAGGAGATGCAGAGGCTACAGGCATGATACAGGAGGACATGTCAGAGGCTGTGGACATGGTACAGGAGATGTCAGAGGCTTGCGGACATGGTACAGGAGATGCAGGGGCTGCGGACATGGTACAGGAGATGCAGGGGCTGCGGACATGGTACAGGAGATGCAGGGGCTGCGGACATGGTACAGGAGATGCAGGGCCTGCGGGCATGGTACAGGAGATGCAGGGCCTGCGGGCATGGTAGCATGGTACAGGAGGAGGCAGCTGGCATGGTACAGGAGATGCAGAGGCTGCGAGCATGGTTCAGGAGATGCAGAGGCCGTGGTCATAGTGCAGGGGCTGCGAACATGGTGCAGGGGCTGCGGGCATGGTGCAGGAGATGCAGAGGCTGCAGGCATGGTACAGGAGATGCAGAGGCTGCAGGCATGGTGCAGGAGATGCAGAGGCTGTGGGCATGGTACAGGAGTTGTCAGAGGCTACGGGCATGGTACAGGAGATGCAGGGGCTGCAGGCAGGTTACAGGAGATGCAGGGGCTGTGGGCATGGTGCTGGAGAGGCAGTGGCTGCGGGCATGGTACAAGAGATTTAGGGGCTGCAGACACAGTATAGGAGATGCAATGGCTGTGAGAGGGGTCTTACTTAGCCATCGGTGAGGCGCCTTACATTTAATAACGGCGCAGCCCAGCACCATCACGTCACTGCGCATGCGCCGTCTGCCAAAGAATGGCTGAGCATGTATGGGCTTTCCCCGAGTGTCGGCAACACAGCACAGTTCACATGTGGGGCCAGCCGCAGCCATTTTTTTACAGGTGCCACTGCCCTTCAGGCAGCCATAGGGCAGGGGGACTTGCTGGCCTATTGGGAAATTTCCCGGTATCCCTGGAGGCCAGTCCGGCCCTGGCCTCACTTGACTAGGGTATTAAAGATGGTTGTCTCCATTCTAATCTGACCATAACTCCCTTTACCCCCTATAAATAACCACACACAACCACCAGCTGGAGTTACAGTAAATGACCTTAGCAGCCTTGTATTACTAAACTTTATAAACAACAGATAAATAACACTTTAATCACAGTTTAACTGGAGCCTCAAGGTCATGGTCAGCATCAAAGAAGAAAGTACCTGCGTCCAACTAAATTATGCCTCCAGTTGCCACACTACCAACTTGGAGACAACAGGTCGCAGTTACCACCATGCCAACTACTGTGAGCCGTACCTCAGACCAGTCCCTAACAAGTACATATTGCCCCATACTAACCTACCAGGACCATGAACCCCACCATCACTGCACAAACATGACACCTTATGTTTGTACAGTCCTCCACACCCGCAGGACCCTCTGAATACCATCCTGCAAACCTAAGCAGGAGCCACCATATCAGAGCAAACAATCACCAACTCAGGATAAGGAATGCAGAGGTGCAAAAGTCAAATTTAATATTCCAGATAAGCTTGCGCATTGATTTAAGACCTAAATCATTACCCCCCAAAACATCCAGGGCCCTATCCAGGCATGCATTAAAGTGATCCTTGGACACAACCCTACTCCACAATAATAAGCCAGGTGCCCCAATCCAGTGCACCGTAGCCTCCTCAAGGGGAATGCCCAGCATTAGGCTGAATGTCCACTCTCCGTGCACCCCAATACATGTGCCTTGGGATCAAGACCAAACGGGAGCCGCCAGCTGCAAAAGAAAACAGACACAACCAAGAGGAACGCACCAAGGAAGAACCCTGTACAATACCATGCATGAAAAGAGGAGAAAAACAGTGAAACAAAACCACACCGACCTTAACAAATAAGAGATATCATTCAAAACAGATGAGGTTGGACATGCACATAACGTTTAGACTCCCACCGGTCGATGCGTTTTAACACCTCCTCACTAAAACCTCAGTGCACAGCCTACGTGGCTGCCCCTAGACTAAAGGAATGGGGCGCAAAATCGGATGCACAAAGCCCCAAAGCCAACAAACCTTTTCTAAACACTGAATCAAAATGATATAGAGACAGCACTGAACCACCCTTATAAATAAGGAAAGGGCCAGCCCCTAACCAGCTGCAACTCCAAAAATCGAACCACAGCCAGCAGCAGACAAGAATCAGACTCTCGCTCACCGAGCAATTTCACCCTCAGACTGCAATCCGTCTGGTCTGTCTTGGACACCTAATCTAAAAGAAAACAACTGACCCAAAATGACACTAAATGCCAAACATCGGCAAACCATCCATTCTCCGCATCGAAGACAAACAAACCTGGCGAAGCACCTCAATCAAGGAACATAATAAAACAAATTACACTAGCTTATGGCCATCGACTGATTGCCAACCCAGCCGATACCCTTTCACGGCTTGCTGAACTAGGAAGTGCTCTGCATAACCCCATTGATCCAACAGCATAAACAAAAAGGCCAAACTCGCCAACTTCAAGTTCAAATTTGATACAGACACACGCCTCTCCACATTACCCAAGAAAATACAGCACCAAGTATGTCACTTCCTGCTCCCAAACCACACTGCCCAATCCATTGACCGAACCCTTCCTACCACACCTGAAAATATACCAACCATGTGAGCTCTCTCACCGAACATTGAATCAGATCAGCAGTCACTCCCAACGCAACCCTCCACAGCCAGATAAGGAACTCCCAGTTGCGCCGCTCCCAGAGCCCAATGAGTTAAACTTGTCCCACTGAAACCGAGAAAGGAGCATCAGCCAACAAGTTAGTACAATCAGGAACATGAACCACATAAACAAAAGAATTCAAACGCAAGCAAGACAAAACCAAATGTCTAAGTAACTGGATCACTGGAGGCAACAATGCTGACACGCTGTTACTATTGACATGCCATGCCACCCCAACCAATTGTCACAGTTAAAACAAACCATTTAATTGCAAAAAAGTTAACCCCACAGTTAAACAGTGAGCACAGTAGGAAAGAATTCCAACAGAACCAAATTCCTTATTAATCCAGCCTCCCCCCCCATTCCGACAGCTAAGGACCCACACTCCACTGGCCACAGAAATACGCACCATAACCCACTGTATCTGTAAAAAGCTCCAGGTCAAAACCACACATTGCATCCTCTATCACAACAACCTCCCATTGTAGGTTTCCAAAAAGATTCAGAAACCAACAAATCTGCCTCATACTCCTCGGCAAGCTGAATACGATGACCCGGTGCCTGAGTGACAACCAATGATTGAAAAACCCCCTCCTATAGGCATGATCCGACAGGTAAAGTGGAGTTTTCCCAAAAGTGATTGCAGCTGCTGTAAATTCAATTGGCTACTTTGCTGAGCTGACACCAACGCAGACTTCAGGTCCGCCTGTTTTAATCCAAAAGCCAACACTCCATCGCCGAGGTATCAGTCAGAATCCCCGGAAAGCTAATTACAGTGAAATGGCCTTCCTTGTCAGGTGCCAGCAGAACGCCAAAGCGATCCACCACATGTTGCACAGTAGCTACCAGCACTCTGCAACATTTAGAAGCTGCGGGGCCTACATACATGTATGACAGACATAATACAGAACACATTGCGAACCACCCAAAGAAATAACTAAAGGTTTTGAACAACGAACAAGAAATAGAACACCCCATGGGCAGGCAGCGATCGATAATAAGAAAAACCCTGCCATCTGCAACCCAACAAATAGAGACTGTCTGGATGCACACGCAACAGCCAAAAAGCAAATTTGAAATCTGTTTTCGCCAATAGGGCCCCTCGGTCGAAAGCAGGACCCAACACACTGCCATATCGAAGGACATATGCGACACTGAACACAAAACCATGTCAATGTGTTCATCCCTGGGATATGATAAGTGATAGATTGCAAGAATTTTTTAGGTGCACTCTTTGGGGACAGCTACCAAATGAGAAACCACCAAATTATCCAACAGAAGGGCGGAAAAAGAACGAGCGTGCACCTCAAAGCTACCAATATGAAGAACTTCTCTGATACAAAGTTGGGGTGCAACAACTCTGACCTGGAAATTGCTCTGGGGGGGGGGGGGGCGGAGAATAAAGACTAGGGGGAATCAAAGACCCTTTGGAAAAAAATCTTTTCCAGCAGTTCTGAGGCTCTATGGTTCAGATACTGATTTGGAAAATCCTTACCACTCTCACCGGAGTCCTCCCCAATCGCACCTTTACTTTACTAACGAACTGAGCGAAGCAGTGGGAGTCCCTGCACCCGGAGCACTCATACCTAAATTGGCACGTCGATCCAAACTTAGCTCTTCCCATGTGCAATGGCCAGCAAGACCCCTTTTTTATTGGCCGGTTGTCCTAAGGCATTTGATCCACCAGGTTGTAAAAGGCGCTACCTGTTATTCAAACTGTAAATCGTTTCCACCATAAAAAAATCCAACATATAATAAAAAGACAATATTTGGTGAGGAGTAAAGTGCTTGTGCTAAAAAGGAGCTGATGGATGGGCTAAAAACAGCAAACCCCCCCTAAGACAAAGTGCTCAGTGCCAGACAATATAATTAAATGCTCTATAAATAAACAAAAGTTCACACAGTGACATAAAATGTATTGCCTGATCACAGTGTTAATGGTGGTTGGTGCTAGTGAGAGCGCATTGTTGAACGGATATTATATAAAAGTGACAAAGTGCTTATATATTAACTTATCCAAATAAATAAGTAGATCCACCCTCTGTGGTGAAAAAAATAATAGTGTCAGTGACAAATTGGATAAAAGTGAGTATTTGGTTAGTTTAGTGCCTATACCAGTGATGCCCACTGGGTATCACACTCACCCTTTGTATCTCTTGCAGGCAGAGTAAATAGATGTTGTTTTCCACCAAAAAGAGAGAGAGAGATGAATGGTCCGGGGGTCATTTTATGATGGTTAGGAGCCGGGCTGGGAATGCCTCCACAAGATGTTCAATAATCTATGATGCTCAAACAGATAAAAGACCCCATTGGCATAGTATACAATAATAAAGTGAAAGGCAAGCATCAGTCATAGTTCAGACCGATCACATTCAGTTCAAAGACGCCGGGATACTTCCACGTTCCATGGCTCCACTCTTCAATTTGTCACTGACACTATTATTTTTTTCACCACAGAGGGTGGATCTACTTATTTATTTATTTGGATAAGTCAATATATAAGCACTTTGCCACTTTTATATAATATCCGTTCAACAATACGTTCTCACTAGTAGGGATGATCGAACGGTTCGGGTCGACCATCGGTTCGACCCGAACATTGGGTGTTCGAGGTTCGGCCGAATTTAGAACTTTTTGCTGAAAAAGTTCGGAATTCGTCAACCAGAACCGACCAAAATGCAATGGTTCAGGAAATGGGCTTTAAAGCCCGTGATTGGACCAGAACCATTAGCAAAAGCCAATTTTGGGGGCAGGAGTATGATAGGAATGTGATTGGAGTGACTAGGGGGTCCATAGTCCAATCATTAGTGAATACGCCCCCCAGTATATAAGATAGCCCCCCGCCAAATTCCTAGCATTGTTATACAGGGACATGGAAGAGAGTGGAAGCAGTTCTGTTAATTTTACTTTAAAAGTGTCATTTAGCATTTATTAGTGTGAGGAAAGGGATATCTAGTGTAGTTAGGGTGCTCTTTTACACTTTAGTTAGATGCGAAAATTTAGTTTCTGTAGGGAAAGTGTGAAGTGTCAGGGTGACCGTAATGTAGTGTAGGGTTAACTGACTGCTATGGCAGGGTGACCAAACCCTTCCATATCAGGGTGACCGCTATAGAGAAAAGCTAGTTTCTCTCAAGTCACTTTTGCTGCAGTAATATGGCTTCGCCCCTGTCAGCTTGCTTTTTGGCTGCAGGCGTCTATAGTGATTTTTTGAGCACATGTTTGGAGTCAGGTATGACATCTGAACATGTGTATAGGGGGTATATATACACACCCATGTATGTATATATACACCTGCACATATATAGGTGTGAAAGGAGCAGAAAACACTACTTGCGCTAATGAAATAATTAACACCAATATAGTTACGCTCCTATCACACCTATATATGTCTAGGTGTATATATACATATAAGTATGTGTGTATATATACCACTATACACAAGTTCAGATGTTTTGCCTGCCTCCAAAGAACCCAAGAAAATGCCCAAAAAAACGCTAGCGTCAAAAAAAAAAAACGCCCAGGTGTGTTGTTGCAGGCATTTTTTGGGGGTTTTTGGAGGCAGGCAAAACATCTGAACTTGTCTATAGTGGTATATATACACACATACTTATATGTATTTTACACTTAGACATATATAGGTGTTATAGGAGCAGAGCCATATTAGTGTTAATTATTTCATTAGTGCAAGCATATATTTCTGCTACTATCACACCTATATATGTCTAGGTGTATATATACATATAAGTATGTGTGTATATATACCCGTATACACAAGTTCAGATGTTTTGCCTGCCTCCAAAGAACCCAAAAAAAAGCGCCAAAAAAAAACGCCCAGGTGTGTTGTTGCAGGCATTTTTTGGGGGTTTTTGGAGGCAGGCAAAACATCTGAACTTGTGTATACGGGTATATATACACACATACTTATATGTATATATACACCTAGACTTATATAGGTGTGATAGTAGCAGAAATATATGCTTGCGCTAATGAAATAATTAACACTAATATGGCTCTGCTCCTTTAACACCTATATATGTCTAAGTGTAAAATACATATAAGTATGTGTGTATATATACCACTATACACAAGTTCAGATGTTTTGCCTGCCTCCAAAAACCCCAAAAACATGCCTGCAACAACACACCTGGGCGGGTTTTTTTTTTTGGCACTAGCGTTTTTTTGGGGTTCTTTGGAGGCAGGCAAAACATCTGAACTTGTGTATAGTGGTATATATACACACATACTTATATGTATTTTACACTTAGACATATATAGGTGTGATAGGAGAGGAGCCATATTAGTGTAAATGATTTCATTAGCGCAAGCATATATTTCTGCTACTATCACACCTATATATGTCTAGGTGTATATATACATACATGGGTGTGTATATATACCCCCTATACACATGTTCAGATGTTTTGCCTGCCTCAAAAGACCCCAATAAATGCCCAAAAAAATGCTTGCTACTAAACCGGCAAGGTGTGAAAAGAGAGAAGCCACTAACCTGTTCTATAAGTGACAAAATACAAACAATCTTTTTTTTTTATGGTTCTGGACATGCTACAGAGCTGAAACTTCACAGGTACACTTTTTAGACCCATCAGATACTAAATCCAAAGATTTTTTTTTTTTTTTTAATTTTTTTTTTCAATAATTGGCTCTCTATCAAAAATGAAAATTTTTAAGAACTTTTTTTTGTGTGATTAATAGTCCCTGGGGTATGACCCAGAACCCTAGGCACTTTTTAGGGGCATTTATTGGGTTTTAGGGCTTCAAAATTGTGTTTTTTGATTACCGAAGTTCGGGTCCCATTGATTTCAATGGGGTTCTGAAATCCGTGCCGAACTTTCGGGAAGTTCGGATGTTCTGGCCGAACCGAACTTTTGAAAAGTTCGATTATCCCTACTCACTAGCACAAACCACCATTAACACTGTGATCAGGCAATACATTTTATGACACTGTGTGCACTTTTGTTTATTTATAGAGCATTTAATTATATTGTCTGGCACTGAGCACTTTGTTTTAGGGGGGGTTTGCTGTTTTTAGCCCACCCATCAGCTCCTTTTTAGCACAAGCACTTTACTCATCACCAAATATTGTCTATTTATTATATGTTGGATTTTTTATGGTGGAAACGATTTACAGTTTGAATAACAGGTAGCGCCTTTTACAACCTTCTCCCTTCCTATTAACATTTGTACCCAGGGGTGGGTTTGTGGCAGCTTACACCTGAACACACATATATATATAAAATTTTGCACTACATACACCATAGCATTGGTCATTTTTTGATTTTACTATTTGATCCACCAGCCCCCAACTAAATAAACTGAGAGCCAGCCTGTGCAGAAGTCACAAGTTTTATCCAACAACTAATGTCCCCGTGATTCCAACGCAAAAACAGACCAACTGCTTTGCACTGATGGAACTGCCCATCATATCTTAACCAACCTAAGTCCCTGTTGACACAATGAGCCTCTCCATTAGCATCCAAGTAACAAAAACAGAGCCAAACAATGCCCCATGGCCTTCTCCCGAATAACACTAGCTAGAATAGCAAAATCAACCAAAGTCTACGCGTCTCATTCTCTTCCTTTGTGCTGGCTTATGGCTAGACTTACCCCTATTCAGGTTAAACTTCGCCAGCGGGAGCAAAAAGAATTCTCAACATTCCAGTTTTTTTTTTTTTTTTTTTTTAAACCTCCACATTTAGAGATTCACCCAACGGGCCTTCAAAACACACGTACACCTCACACTTCCAGGAATCCCCTAATCTGATCCTATTTGCCTTCTTTTTACCACCCTTACCTTTAACCACCACTGCATTTCTTCTGCCCCTCATCAATGGTGCTGTGGCAGAAACTTCCCTCTGAGCTGAAAAGGGAGCCGAAAGTGGGAGAGGGTTGTCCAAGGCTGTCGATGCACACGCTCCGGCAACCCCAGCCTGTGGCGCAGCTACCATCCCCGATGAATCCAAGCAGCAGTGGGAACCAGCTCTCTGAGGAGGACTACAGCAGTGAAACATTGTCCCTAAGGCCTGCTATTAACTTGCACAACACAGTGCCCTGAGCCACAATCCAAGCAGGCACAGCAATAGTCACCGCTTCACAAAGGCCTCAGACCTCTGACCCCCCAGCAACTCAGGTCCCCCTGACCCCCAGAGCAACAGGGAAAGCAACAGCCAGAGTAGAAGAAAGCAAAGGAACTAGGGACTCCCCAGGCTGTCCAAGATGCCCAGATCCCCCAGCCTCTGCAGACATCCCCACCGCTGCCCGCATTTGTCCCCTATCCTCCAAGCTAAAATTGCTGATCTCAACTTAACCTGCCGAGAGGAGCGCCCTCTGCCTCAGGATCATCCAGGGTCTGACCCGCCACTCTATGCCAAATGTATCCACCTACATCATCTTCTGGGACCCCAACCCGTTGCTGCCATAGACATGCCGAGCTCTCCCCCCCCCGACTGATCTGTGACAGGATTGGTAATTTGACACAGCGTGAGCCAATCAGTGGGTCCGACAGAATTCTATGTTCGTCGGGACCCACCGATCGTTTGGGAAAAAAGCAGAATGGTGGTCTGTCTATATATACAAGGCAGTCCAGGAGGGAAGGTAGTAATCCTGTGTTTCTGCTAAGCAGGAACATGGATCTCTGCCTTCCCAAAGCACTAACAACTCCCCCACAGTAACCAAGCACATTTTAGGCACACATTTAACCCTTTAATTGCCCCTTATGATAACCTTTTCCCAGCCAATGTGCATATTTTTAGCACTGATCACTATTGGTGTCACTGGTCCCCAAAAAAGTGCCACTTAGTGTTCGATTTGTCCACCGCAATGTCACAGTCCCACTAGAAGGCGATGATCGACGCCATTACCAGTAAAAAAATAAATAAAAATTCCATAAAAATATCCCATTGTTAGTTGACCCTATAACTTTTGCGCAAACCAATCAAAATATGCCTATTGAAATTTTGTTTACCAAACATATTTTGCAGAATACATATTGGCCTAAATTTATGAAGAAATTAAATTTTTACATTTTTTTATTGGATATGTTTTTTAGCATAAAGAATACTGTTTTTTTTTTTTTTTGTTATGTTTTTTTTTTTTTAAAAATTGTCTGTCTTTTTTTGTTTATAGCGCAAACAATAAAAACCACAGAGGGGATCAAATACCACCAAAAGAAAGCTCTATTTGTAGGAAAAAAATGACCTATTATTACATATTACATACTATTACATACAATTTTATTTGGGTGCAGCATTCCACAAATGCACAATTGTCAGTTAAAGTAACGCAGTGCTGTATCGCAAAAAATGGCCTGGTTATGAAGGGGGGGGGGGGGTAAACCTTCCAGAGTTGAAGTGGTTAAAGGGTAACTCCACTTTCGCGGGGAATAAAAATAGCAAATAAAGGAAAAATAATATAGCGTATACAATTGCAACACAAGTCATATTGTAATTTAACGTTATTAAAAATTACCTTTCCTTTTCAATCTGCAGCTCTGTAGTTTTTTGAAAAAGCAATACAAATGGCTACCTTGAGGTGTTCTGTACAGAATGTGTACAGAACGCCCCCCCAGAAGTATAATTTGCTGCTTGTGTGATTATTGGCTCACCAATATTCCCAGAAGTCTGCCCTAAGATACAAATCAGATTTCAGGCACCCACTGCAACAAAAATGTCATTTTTGGTGAGATACTTTCAATAGATAATCACGTCTAAAAGGATGTAGGCCCAGCAGGTTTCCTCATTAGAGCCCTGCAGGTGCACAGCTGGTTATATAGACAAACACACAGGCATTTCTTCAAAATAACAAAAGGTAGGAAGCTGCAACAAAAGGTAGGAAGCTGCAACAAAGTTTGTTAAAATCCTAGATCATAGATCACCCAGAGGGGAATGTTTATTTCTCAACAAAAGTGGAGTTACACTTTAAGCCCTGCAAAGTCTGCACTAACAGATACCTGTGTGCACCAGTTTTATAAGTCGCTATGCATTTATCTCAATAACTAATTAGCCTATTTTTTGCTTAGTAGTAACTAATTAAAACTGTGGTGGTAATTGTTGTTTAAGAGACCAGTGTCCACTGGTAACCAACCGTCTTCCCACTCTATGCTGCTAACTGCTTATTTTCTGTTTGTTGCTATGGGTAAATGTACACTATTTCTTCTGCTTCCCTGCTATGGTAAAGCCCCGTACACACACACAGATCGTCGTCATACAAATGTTCGTCTTTTCTCCCCGGGATGTCGGTGTCTGTTGAAAAGTGCAAAGACAGCACAAGGACAGCACAAGAATTTTGTCCGCAGACTTCAGCTGACTGCAGAAGTGATGTCATGTGATGGTTAGCTTTCCCTGTGTTTTTTATTTTCTGAGCATGCCCAGTCTTGCAAATCTGCGGTCTGTCGGTTGATTTCTGTCCTGACAGGCGAACAATCGTCCGTTCTGGTGTCTGCAGACAAAAATTTTCATGTTTGCAAGAAAGACTCTTGTCCGCGGATTGTGCGCAGACAGCTGTCGGAGGCACCATACTAACACGCGTACAATCGGCAGATCTTTCGTCCGCCGACGTTTGTATGACGACGATCTGTGTGTGTGTACGGGGCTTAAGATAAAAGCTTGTAACTGTCCTGACAGAGCAAGTACCGTAATATTTGCTGCATCACCAAGGGAAGACTATGAAAAAAAAAAAAAAGCTTACCTAAAACTAAGAACACTGATTTAGGAGCAGTGGATTTTGTATACCAAAGTGACATCAACAAGAACTACCCAATATGCCCAAGAACTAGAATTCAGCTTTGCTCAGTGTCCTGTTTTAGTTTACTGATATGGCTCAATTGTTTGCAATAGGGCAATGAACATTAATAAATGCAGCAAGAAAATTATTAATTTCTTCTTGTATTAAATGAAGTAACTTTTACATTCCTTGTCTGTTTACAAAATTTCTGCATTTCACAATAGGAAACATTATTAAAGCGATTGAAGAATGTCAATTTTCTCTTAGTATTACCTTCCTAGGCCCTTTCCTAACCTATTATAGTAAAATAAAAGCAACAATTTAAGTCTAAAGCTGGATACACATTATGCAACTATTGTTGTTCAATTTCCTTTGGATTTACCTTAAACTATGTAGTGCAAGGGTCTGCCTGATTGCAATAAAAGTGTTTGGGTTTGACCTCATATTATATGGTTTTGGTAAATCTAAAGGAAAGCTGTACAGGAAAATTGTATAGTGTGTAGCCAGCTTAAGTCTGGGCTTTCACGGTTGCGCTGCATTAGAGCAAGCGCATTATGCCATGTGTTAAAGCATGTTGCATTTAGGCAGTCCATCCAGTTGAATAGGTTGCCTAACACACTAAAGCCTCTCGGAAAGGTGTATGCAGCATTTTCATCAGCATAGCACATGTGCATATGTGTGTGCCTTTATTTTAATCATTATAATGAGAATGAATGCATACTTTCCTAACATTCTGTAAACAAGCTCTGGAGCTCTGTACAGAAAACTGCCACCATCTCTATGTTAATTAGTTGCAGAACCAGCTCCAGTTTCTATTTCACTCTGAAATAGAACCTAGCATGGGTGGTGCAGATACACAAGAAACAGGTATATCTGCATTGGTAATGTGATTTTTGTGCACCAGTTTTCTGGCACAAAAAACATAGTAAATTCCCGGGATTATATACAGTTCATTGGGGTTAAAACAGGGATCCTCAAATTACAGCCCTGCAGCTGTTGCGAAACTGCACATCCCATGAGGCATTGTAAAACTCTGACATTCACAGACATGACTAGGCATGATGGGAATTGTAGTTCCTGAACAACTTGAGGGCCATAGTTTGAAGACCCCTGGGTTAAAAGAATGTCTGCATTCTGAGATTATATACAAGCTATTAGCTCGTTCATTTTTTATAGCAGACAGCTTGGCTAGTCAGCAGTCATTTTACTTTAATGGCCGACAACTGGGCTCATCAGCTCACCATATACTTTAGTGGAGGGAAATGTGTTTGGTCCATGGGACATTGTTCTTATTTGAAGGGCCTCCTAGTGACCATTGGGCAATGTTCCTTAGACTTACTATTGATTTTAGGACAGTTTTCCTCCCACTAACCACTGGTGCATGCTTTCCTCCAACAGAAGCTGGGGAATTTTTTCCCTACCGATGACAAGATCATGACACACGTCAGTAAGTACCAGGCATAATAAACAAGCAAAAAATTGGGGGAGCAAACCCTGAACATGTATATCTAAAGCCGGTGCAGCTATGGACCTAGCAACATGTATATTAAAAAAGAATAGCGCAACCATGCAAAAGAAATGACTATTAAATATGGAGACAATCCATAAATAAAAATGGGGGTTTAGTCCCACCATATGGCCATATCGTGCTCAAGCCCACCACTGCGTCAAAGTGCCCCATTATCAGTGGGTCCTACACTATCCATAGAAAAGGGGTGAATCCAGCCTCTCTAACCCTTGGAGACAACACTCCTTGCTGGGATGGATGTGCTAATGCACTACAAAGGACTCCTCCTGTATCTACTTGATGGTGGACTCTGATAGAGTACAGGTGTGTGTGGGGGGTGGGATGCTCAACCACAGAAGTATGGTCAGACTGAATACATAATAAACAAGCAAAAAATTGGGGGAGCAAACCCTGAACATGTATATCTAAAGCCGGTGCAGCTATGGACCAAGCAACATGTATATTAAAAAAGAATAGCGCAACCATGCAAAAGAAATGACTATTAAATATGGAGACAATCCATAAATAAAAATGGGGGTTTAGTCCCACCATATGGCCATATCGTGCTCAAGCCCACCACTGCGTCAAAGTACCCCATTATCAGTGGGTCCTACACTATCCATAGAAAAGGGGTGAATCCAGCCTCTCTAACCCTTGGAGACAACACTCCTTGCTGGGATGGATGTGCTAATGCACTACAAAGGACTCCTCCTGTATCTACTTGATGGTGGACTTTGATAGAGTACAGGTGTGTGTGGGGGGTGGGATGCTCAACCACAGAAGTCTGGTCAGACTGAATACATAATAAACAAGCAAAAAATGGGGGAGCAAACCCTGAACATGTATATCTAAAGCCGGTGCAGCTATGGACCAAGCAACATGTATATTAAAAAAGAATAGCGCAACCATGCAAAAGAAATGACTATTAAATATGGAGACAATCCATAAATAAAAATGGGGGTTTAGTCCCACCATATGGCCATATCATGCTCAAGCCCACCACTGCGTCAAAGTACCCCATTATCAGTGGGTCCTACACTATCCATAGAAAAGGGGTGAATCCAGCCTCTCTAACCCTTGGAGACAACACTCCTTGCTGGGATGGATGTGCTAATGCACTACAAAGGACTCCTACTGTATCTACTTGATGGTGGACTCTGATAGAGTACAGGTGTGTGTGGGGTACTTTTTTCAAGTACCAGGCATACATTTACTCCTTGATTACCAATAAAAGTTAACCCCTTCCCTGCCAGTGTCATTTTTACAGTAACAATGCATATTTATAGCACTGATTACTGTAGTAATGTCACTGGTACCCCCAAAAGTGTCAAAAATGTCAGTTAGGGGTCCGATCTGTCCGCCGCAATGTCGCAGTCCCACAAAAAAAAAAACGCAGATTGCCGCCATTACTAGTTAAAAAAAAACAATAAAAATGACATCAATTTCCCGTAGTTAGTAGCTGCGATAACTTTTGCGCAAACCAATCAAAATACGCTTATTGCGATTTTTTTTACCAAACATATGTAGCAGAAAACAAATTGGCCTAAAATGTTAAAAAAAATGTTGATTTTTACATTTGGGGGGGGGGGATTTCATATAAAAAAAAAAAAAGTGAAAAATATTGTTATTTTTTTTAAAATTGTCGCTGTTTTTTTGTTTATAGCGCAAAAAGTAAAAATCGCACAGGTGATCAAATACCACCAAAAAAAGCTTTATTTGTGGAGAAAGAAAGGACATAAATTTAATTTGGGTACAGCGTTGCACGGCCGCGCAATTGTCCGTTAAATTAACGCAGTGCCGAATCGCAAAATATGGCCTGGTCAGGAATGGGGTAAAATCTTCCGGTCTTAAAGCGGTTAAAAATACGCTCATTGAGAATTTTTTTGTCAAAGACATGTAGCTAAATACATTTTGGCCTAAATATATGACAAAAATTGAATATATTGGATATTTATTAACTGTCAAAGTAGAAAAATATTGTTATTTTTTCAAAATTGTCACATTTTTTTATTAATATCGCAAAAAAATGAAAAGCACAGAGGTGATCAAATACCACCAAAAGAAAGCTCTGTTTGTGGAGAAAAAAAGGACATAAATTTCGTTTGGGTATGGCGCTGCATGACCGCGCAATTGTCAGTTAAAATCACACAGTGCCGAATCGCAGTGGCCTGGACGTAATACAGGAAAATCCTCCGGTCCTAAAGTGGTTAAAGAATAAACAGATATAAATTTAGGATGGACAGGTATGATTTTGTGATGAGCGAATACACCAATATCAGTCAGTCAAACCCCACCAAAACCAGTGAGATTCAACAGAATGACAAAATAGGAATACGAATAGCTGATAGAGTGTATCAAAGATCAATGACATCACAGTTGAATACAATCATGAACAATGACTGTTAGCCCTTATAACACTGCTAAGATTATAGCCTAGGAAAAAAGAACTTAGAATTACACTGAGACTGCAATTGGTTCTGACTAATAGCAGTTAAGGTAACTTGAACTTGTCCCCTTTAAGGCAAAGCAAATATTTAACCCCTTGCTAAGTCTTCACCAGCAGTTGAGTGATATTTGTAATCCCAAAGAAGTGATATGTGCAATACTGTCTGCGGTCAGTGTGTTGATGAATAAGGATTATACTTGCGATTAGGATTTCACACAGGCACCCTTCCGTTCTCTGATGTCCACATGTGATGATCCCGTAACACAAGCGATGCGCCCTCCCACGCTCCTGCGTCTGGGAGTAATCGGTACTCTGCTGCCTCAGTAAAGCCTCGTACACACGCAACGATTGTTGGCCGACCGATCGGCCGTCTTTTGTCCAGTGTTGTTGCGTTGGTTGAAATGTGCCCTAGACTGCACACAAATTTTTTCGGCCAACAACAACCAACTGATGTCATGTGCTGGTTTACTTTCCGTGTGTTTTTTCTTCTCTGAGCATGCCCAGTCTTGCTCATCTGATTTTTGTCTGCCGAAATCTGTACTGACTGACGAACAATAAAAACAAAAAATTTATAGCATGCACACCAGATTTTGTTCGGCCGAAAAGTCGCAGTTGGTTGTCGGAAGCATCATACTAACAACCCGACAATCGGCCGATCGGACATGGGCCGAAAATTCACGGCCAACAATCGTTACGTGTGTACGAGGCTTTAGTCTGTTCGGCCTCTGCTCGCCTCCCGTTCAGCTACACTGGATCAGCCACCTTCCTGTAATCACCAGCATCTGCACCGCTGAGGACAAGCTCCTCACTCAGGCTAAGCCATGTGTACTAGACCTCAACCACTGAAAGTGTCTGTAGACACTCCACAGGCTGGTCTTCACTTACTGAGTCCTGGAAGCAAGAGAGAGCGTGCACTGTGAAGCAGGTAGGTTTATAGGCTCTCCCATGGTCCTTCACTCCCCCAATGCTTCCTGGGAGTATAGTTCCCTCAGCAATCCAGATAACAGTCTGCGTCCAGTACAGAACATACATCTCCCACAATCCAGTTCTACCACTTTCACTTCCATCTTCCTCTGAAAGCAGCCTTAAAGGGGCACTCTGGCAACACCAACAATAATGGTAAGCATATATATATATATACAAATACATATATATATATATATATACATACATATTATGGTAGTCCGATCCCGGCTACATCATCCCCCCACTTGAAAACCTTTGGTCCCCAAACATAGAAGAACTTTCTGTTAAAGAGTCTAGTGTACACTAGTCCATGAGAATAATTAAATTAATAACATCATGGAATGGAACTCATAGTGGCTGACAACTGGTCAATAAAAGAACTTTCAGATAACCAATTATGTAAAACATCAGAAAGAGCTGTGTCGCCCTCACAACAGGCCAGTAATAAATTAGCAGCCCGCCTAGTAGTGTCAGAGGGTGGAACAAGGTCATCCTCCACCAAAGGCTCGGTGGAGGAGGCTGGTGCTTGACTTGAACGTTGAGTAGTTGCAATAAGTTCATCCGAACTCTCTCCAAGAGTATTGTAAGTAAGTCTTTTTAGCGGGTGAATCTCTCTTTGAAGTCTAGAAGATATATTCTCAACAGAGTCAGGTTCAGGCTTCTGACTCCAGGAACTACATCCTGGCTGTGGCTGTTCCAAGCAATCAAGTACAGCTTCCTGGTCATCCACAGGCGACAATGCCAAACCCTCTCCCATGACAGATGCCTCAACATTTTCCAAAGGGAGAGATTCAAGATCTCCAGCACCGAATAATTCAGGGTTGGTAAATGGAGGTACCACTGGAGTCTCCTCAATACTCGGCAACTCAAGCTGTTCTAGTACAAACTTGGATTTGACTTCTTGAATTCCTTTATCCACAGGTAAGGTAGGCCTTTTCAAATCCGTAGATGGACATCTCTCTCTTGCAGGTAAAGGTGACACCTGACTGTTCTCTGCCGAAGGCCCATCGACTCCAAAGTCATCTTCTATTGAGGGAGGCCACCACCAATCAAATATTACTCCTTCTCCATCTCGGTCTTCCTCTCCTTCTTCCTGAGCTGAAGATCTAGACATCCGCCAGGTCCTAGGTCGCAAAGTATGAGTTTGGGAGGTATCAGAACAAGAAACTGAATGCACCCGAACAGCATCTGAAATAGGTAACAAGTGATTCCTATGCCAAGTTTTCACTGGACCAGCCTTTCCCTCCGGATAAATCTGATACACTTAAACAAAAAACAGTTCCGGCGCCAGATAAGAACGAGAATCCAAATAAAGGACTCAATACATAAGATAAATATATGTGCTCCCAGTGTCCAACATAAAAATGTGATCTATTGAGTAAGTGACTCGTGAAAAAAAAATCTTCACATCTGTGATCACCACTGCATCTACGTGATGTGCTCTACTTCACCGCCACCCAGAAATCAAAGCCTCTCACCTTAATCTCTGACCCAAGAATCAACCCGGGCCAGAGGCAGCTTTCCCCGCAGGGGGTTAGAGGGTGGTATGAGGGATCTTCAATATGACACCTAGAGGTATTCCGAAGATGGGTTCCACTCTCCCCAGAAGCAGATACCAGGCATAAAAAGGAAAGGCACAAAAAATTGAATGCTCTCCGTATGGGTGAATATAAATAATATTTAATAAAAACATGTACTCACAAACGAGCACTTCAACAGTGCATGTAAACATGAAAAGCTCCGCACAGCTGAGAGGATGTGACGTCCGGTAGGATAGGCTCCGCCCCTATACGCATTACGTCGTCGCAAATGAGCGGTGACTTCTAAAGTAGAGGTGGAGATTGCATACTTAGGACACAATATAAGGCCGAGCTGACCCACGGCATTAGCCTCCTGATTGGTTGAGCCACTCGCCTCCCCGCCCCACAAGGAAGGGGACACCGGAACAAGGCTCACTCGTTTGTTAGGGCTGATTGGTCAGGACGCTTGCATCCCCGCCCCACCCGGAAGGGGACACGGAAACAGGACTCACTGATTAACTTGGGCAGACTGACAACATAGGTAAAAACCTGCAGCGTCCGTGTTCAATATAATTAACTAACAGCTGCCCGGACCCGCATAGCATAAATACCGGAGCCCATCTGTCAATCGCCACATCCAATCTCTCACAATAATAATATACACCAAATCAAATATAAATAAACATTAGATAATAACCGGCATAATCGCATGCATCTACAAACATTGTTATCTAAATGCCCATGAGTAAATATATTTCAGTAAATTGTAATTTTAATATTATTAAAAACCTAACATATAGTAAATATAAATATATATATTATAAATATATGAAAAAATTATACAAAAAAAATCTCAGAAAAATATTGCACATACGTGAAAGATAATTCAAGGTGTCCCTCAATAAGTATTAAAAAAATGTATAAAACAGAGAAATAAGTGAAAATTATATATATATATACGATATATAAATCTATAAAAATTGCAAACCTGCACCAGGGGGTCAGGCAATTATTTGTCCCTTATAAAGCAGTTGAGGTCAAAATCCACGTTAAGACCTTGAGGAGAGAGGACCTTAGTTTCAAAGATCCAAAAGGATTCTCTCTTACTCAATTGACGAATATAATCGCCACCCCTCCAGTGCTTCTTTACTAATTCGATCCCCCAAAACTGCAACGATTCCGGTTTCCTGTCATGAACCTCTCTAAAATGTCTAGAGACATTATGTGATACTGATCCTTTTTTAATGTTCTTGATATGCTCTGCTATTCTCACATTCAAACATCTTGAGGTGAGTCCTACATATTGGAGCCCGCAACCACACAAATCCTTGATCACATATTCCCTACCTGTACTAGAGGCAGTAAAATTTTCTTTTCTTCTTATTAAATTTAGCATGACAGCAGACGCCACATCTCCCATAGGCATGAAATCCCGATAGGAAATTGAATAACGTATTCTTCTTCACTACCAGGGGATCAATAACTCCCGGGGCTAGTCTATCTTTTAGGATCGGGGCCCTCCTATACACAAACCTAGGTCGCTCAGGAAGGTACGGACCTAAAACCTTATCATGCCTCAGGATACCCCAATGCTTGCTAATTATATGCTCTATTTGTTTATATTGAATATTGAAATCAAAAATCATTCTGAAATCAATATTAGAGGCTGTGAGTTTGGTGTTGTCATCAAGGAGTGCATTCCTATGCATAGCTACTACTTCTGTTTGGTCTGCAAGGACCCTATTCATATCGTAGCCTTTATCCTTGAAATGATCAATAAGGACCTTGGATTGGGAAAAATAATCTGCCTGATCCGAACAATTTCGGCGTATCCGAATCAGCTGTCTCTTGGGAATGTTCAATAACCAATTGCGGTGGTGACAGCTGTCTATAGGCAGATAGGCGTTCCTATCAGTGGGCTTGAAGAAATTCCTAGTGTGAATATGTCCCTGATTCTTAAAGATCTCTCAATCCAAGAATTGCACACTCTCGATGCTCACTGTCCAGGTAAGCTCAATCCCCATGTTGCTCTTACTCATGTTCTCTCTAAATAAATTAAAGGAGTGGATATCCCCCCTCCAAATAATCAATAGGTCGTCAACGAACCTCTTGTAACACAAGAGTTCCACCGGACGATTCCTTAACCTCCCTGTCGGTATTATTCTTTCGGATTTTAGGTGCTGAAAGTGGTACCATTATTTTGCATGTAATTCTTGTGAATGAGCAGCCCAAACCAACTGTATACATTTATTATATATATATATATATATATATATATATATATATATATATATGTATGTATACATATATTATATATATATATATATATATATATATACGTATATAACATTGTATGTCTCCCATTTGGTTGTCAGGGGCTGATCTCCGTGGATCTGGCGAAACTGAGGCAGGGGTGCAGGTTCCCGGCTCTGGTAGGGCTTCCCTCCTGGATGCTGCAGCTGGCCGTCCTGCCTTTGATGTGGGTTCCGTCGCTTGGCAGGTCCGAGCAGATCCTCCACCACGGTATACCTTTCGACTAACTCCACCAACCGGTCAACTGTTGCAGGGTCTCCATGGCTTACCCAGCGTTGAAGGTCATCCGCAGGTGCCTGTCCATCACCACCCGCTCCAGCATTTGCGGGCCAGATAATGTTTCTGGCTGCAGCCATTTTTTGACCAGCTGCACCAGTTCATGCATCTGAGACCTCGGTGGGCGGTCAGGTTGGTACCTCCAGCGGAGCACCCTTTGGGCCCTAACGGCTGTAGTCACCCCTAGGCAGGCCAGGATCTCAGCCTTCAGCCGCTCATAGTTTTTGATGTGTTCCGTCGGCAGATCAAAGTAAGCCTTTTGCGGGTCACCGGTAAGGAAGGGGGCGATGATACCAGCCCATTGGTCACGGGGCCATCCCTCTCGCTCCGCTATCCTTTCAAAGGTAAACAGAAAGGCTTCTACATCATCATTTGGAGTCAGTTTCTGTAACACATGGCTGGCTCTCACGGCTATTTGGCTGCCAGGGCCAACAGCTGCTTGCTCTCGTCCTTGAGCTAGCTGCTGTATTGCCTCCTTTAAGGCTGCCACCTGCGTTTGTGTAGCCTCCTGCTGGGCTGTAAGATGGGTGACCAGCAAGCGGGTAGTCTCCTGCTGAGCGGCTATAGCCTCCTCGTGGCGACGGTTCGCTTCTATGGAGGCTTGCTGCTGGGACACAGTGGCTTGCAGCTGGGGCACAGTGGCTTGCATTAGCGCCTTGACAACCTCCTCCATGTCTTTTCCTGCTGTATGCAAAGACTTCACCCAAGACATGCAAATGGGTACACTGTCTCTTTAATGTCACTTTTAATCGGCTTTTTTCGGTTTAACTGCACTGCCCGCATCCGAAACACCAGTTGTGATATTTGGGGTGATAGCTCCAAGGGATCACGTGCACAAGCCAGGTAAACTTAAACAAGACGTGGTTTATTTTCTTCCACGACAGAAATAAAGCTTCCAGCAGCAAACAGTTCAGAAAACAGGTATAACTTAAAAGTCCACTTAACTCCAGCATAAATGGTAAATTATAATACGATACCGGCTTTTGGCAGGGGCTTTTACCCCAGGTATGCAGTCCCAAGCAGCCGCCTGTCTCCAGCCACCATGCAGCACACAAACACATGTAGACAGGCCACGACGGACAGTCTCCCCAAACTTTTGAGAAGCATGGAGAGAATAAAAATGTTGTGCTTGCATGTCTTTTGGATCCTTGATACAGGAACCATCCTTTCTCTTCTGATGATGTATTGGCATAGGCAAAACAAAGGCTAACAGAAGATATTCAACAGGAGGTGCAGGAGGTTCCTGCCGAAAAGAAAAGTCAAGAAGAGCAGGTTTCTAATGTGGAAGAGCAGGATGCTTCAAAAAGAGAAAAATGTCCAAAAAGACAAAGGACAGAAGAGAAACTTCATCGATGCCATGTTCAGTGTTTTATTGGGGCCTCACGCGGAGGATTCTTCTGAATCTGCAATAATGAGCCTGGATGATGAACTTCATCTCTATTTGAAGGAACCAGTAATTGATAGAAGAAGTGGTGATCCTCTTCAGTGGTGGAAAGAAAATGAGGCACGCTAAAAAAGACTTGCTTCTCATGCTAGAAGATACCTTTCTGCTTCTCCTTCCTCAGTATCAAGTGAGCGTGTTTTTAGTGAAGTGGCAGCAATTTATGAAAAAAACAGAAGCCGTTTAACCACTTAAGCCCCAGAAGATTTTACCCCCTTCCTGACCAGGGGGTATTTTGCGATTCGGCACTGCGTGATTTTAACGGACAATTGCGCGGTCGTGCGACGCTGTACCTAAACGAATTTGGCGTCCTTTTTTTTCCCACAAACAGAGCTTTCTTTTGGTGGTATTTTTGATCATGCGCTATAAACAAAAAAAGAGCGTCAATTTTGCAAAAATAACAATATTTTTCACATTTTTTTATATGAAATTCCCCAAAAAAATGTAAAAATCAAAATTTTTTAACATTTTCGGCCAATTTGTTTTATGCTACATATGTTTGGTAAGAAAATTTGCAAAAAGCGTATTTTGATTGGTTTGCGCAAAAGTTATCGCGTTTACTAACAAAGGGAAAGATTTTTGTAATTTTTGTCGTTTTTTTTTAACGCGTAATGGCAGCGATCTGCGATTTTTTTGCGGTACTGCGACATTGGGGCGGACAGATCGGACCCTTGACTAACATTTTTGACACTTTTGGGGTTACCAGTGACATTACTGCAGTAATAAGTGCTATACATATGCACTGTTACTGCAAAATGACACTGGTAGTGAAGGGGTTAACTTTATTTGAGAGGGAGGGGCTGTGTGTGTCCCTAGGGGCGTGATTCTAACTGTGATTGGCTGTGGCTTGAGGTGTAGGTACAATGATCAACGGTCCTACATAGTAGAACCGTATGATCACTGTTTCTACACAGGGAGAATAACAGGCGTCTTGTTTACCCTAGCTGCCTGCCTTTCTCCCGCTGTCACGGACGATCGTGAGTGAGCGGCGGACATCGGGTCTGCCGCTCACACGTGCGGGGGGGTCCCTGATGGCACGGGAGCGTGCCTCCAGCGGCGCACGCTCGATCCCCGGAGCCTCACAGGCTAGTGACGTACCGGTACGTCACTTTGCCTGTGAGGGGCTGACCGCCGCAGTATATGTACTTGCGGCGGTCGGCAAGTGGTTAACTGGTAAACATGCTGAAATGTTATGCTTTCTGCACTATATTATTGTTCTACTTAACTGGGAGTATTGAAAGTGTAGTAGTATAGTACTAGTATCCACTCCACTCCAATCCATTCCACTGTCTAGCTTTTGTCTAGATTTTTAGCTAGCAGTTTTGCACTGATTGCAATGCGCTTCTCTGCAGTCAGTGCAAAAGTGATATTAAAAAAGCGAGACAGTGGATTGGAGTCAGTGGATTACTGCTGCAATAGTGCGCCACTCACTGCTGCAATAATTTGAAATCACTACTGCAGTGCAGTCACTGCTGTAGTACAGTAGTGATTTAAAATTATTGCAGCGAGTGAGTACTACTGCAGCAGTAGTCCACTGACTCCCACTGTCTAGCTTTTTTTCTAGCAGTTTTGCACTGACTGCAGTTAGTGATTTTAAATTATTGCAGTGAGTGTACTACTGCAGTAGTAGTCCACTGACATCTCCAATCCACTGTCTAGCTGTTTGTTGTTGTCTAGCTTTATTTCTAGCAGTTTAATTTGCACTGACTGCAGTAGTGATTTAAAATCATTGCAGTGTGTGCACTACAGCAGCGGTAGTCCACTGACTCCAATCCACTGTCTAGCTGTTTGTCTAGCTTTTTCCTAGCAGTTTTGCACTGACTGCACTGCAGTAGTGATTCAAAATTATTGCAGTGAGTGAGTGCACTACTGCAGCAGTTTATGCATCATTCACAATCAGATGATGTGAAACTGATGTCCCTGCAAGTGCAGTTTTCCTATCAGTTTTCATGCAGTTAAGGTGTGAAGAACGAGCCCTTAATGTTAAAAATGTTAATAAACAAACATTAACATGTTCAGTAACATATTTGTGTGGAAAATTTAGTTTATTTTGCAAAACTTTAAATGTTCAAAATATGGGCCCATATCAGCCGATACCGATGTGCAATTGCCAAAATATCGGTATCGGCAACGAAAAACCGATATCGGTCGATCCCTATCCCAGACATTGAATGGTCTGTCTTTCGAATTAGCATTTCTCAGGTTTCGCGTAAAGATGGTGTTGGCAAAGCCTGTCCAGTACCTTTTTCCACATGGCTTCTGTGTAGGTCGAGTGAACTGGAAATTACAAGAATGTCATCCAAGTACACAATGATAAAAAAATCAAGATAGTCCTGAAATATGTCATTGACAAGATGTTGGAACGTGGCTGGGCCATTGCCAAGGTCGAATGGCATGACCAGATATTCAAAATGTCCGAAGCACGTTCGAAACGCTGTCTATCATTAATCTCCTTCACAATTTCTGACTAGAATGTACGCATGCCTCAAATCTAATTCAGAGAACACATGCGCCCCTCGTAACTTCTGGAATAGTTCGGGAATTAGGGGAAGAGGATAATTATTTTTAACAGTACTCTTGTTGAGATTGCGATAATCCACGCAGGGCCTAAGGTTATGATCTTTCTTTTCAATGAAGAAGATGCCAGCTTCTGCGGGTGAAGTGGAGGGTCGGATGAATCCTTTTTCCAAAATTTCATTAATGTAATTATGGACAGTTTCTAATTCGAGCTCAGTGAGAGGGTAGTTTCAGCCCCCGGCAACAGTGCTATGGGGCAATCGTAAGTACGATGGGGAGGAAGGGTATCAGCGCTTTTCTTATTGAAAACATCCAAATATTCATGGTAAACTTTGGGAACCAGTTTCAATACTTTGGGATCCGGATGGATACCAAGGAGAAGAGTAACTGTAAGAGATTCCTTGGGAACACAATGTGTCTGGCAGTATGGAGAAGAAAAGGAAATCTAACCCGTAAGCCAATTGATGCAAGGGGTATGTGCCTTCTGCCAGGACATACCAAGAATGATGGGGACCATGGGTGACGTTATGATGTCTAAGCATAGGAATTCTTGATGACCGGAGGAGGAGTGACAGGGGATTGGAGCAGTCTCCTGTGTCACATGGCCAGACTTGATTCTGGAACCATCAGCCAGGTGAACAAAAAACCCTTGCAGGAACGGAGACAGTCTTTTCAACAAGCCTCAGGTGACATAGGAAGGTGAGATGCGTTTGATTAGTCCCGGGTGGATGCATCGTATGAATCTAGTTAGTGTGAGGACCTGCAAGGTTTCACTGGACAAGTCTGAATATGGTGACCAGCATCACCACAGTAGAGGCTGAGGTTGGAACGATATCGTCGAAGACATTTAGCAGAAGACAGAGGAGATCTCCGGAAACTTTTATTCGTGACGAGACATGACGTGCATCTGGAATGCTAACAGCAATGAAAGGAGCAGTAGCGTCAGACCCTGGGTGGACCAAAGGACTTCTGCTGGTACTCTCGGATTGTCGATCTCATAGCCGTCCATCAATCTGGATAATGAGATTCACCAGATCCTCTAAGGCTGTTTTGTCACGCCTCCCGTGGCTGAGCCTAGCGTACAGCGGGGTCACCATTGTGGAAGACGCAGGCTTACCTGAGGTGCGGAGTCTAAGTATTCACCAGAGCTCCTGATGGTGGAGATGGACTTCGCTGCTTGTTGGTGTCAGGTCGCGGTCCTCAGGGTCGCCCCACAATGAGGTGAGCGAGTTCGGATCTGTCAGCGGAGGAACTGATAGGGATAGATGAAACTGTAGTCAAAGAAAGTCTTAAGCCAATGGGAATCGAGAGCCAGGAAGGTCATCAGCCAAAAGAGAAATCGAGAGCCAGAAAGGTAGTTGGTCAAAGCCAGGTCATAAACGGAGGAACACGATAACCATTAGATAGCCAGCAGAGATGCACCTAGAAGCACAAACACACAAGCAAAGGACTGCCAGCCAACAGGTGGTATATCTATCCTGTGTGCAACTTCATCACTAAGTGACGCCCCGGAAACAGCAGGAAGTGATGAAGCATTCAAAGTCTATAAAAGACAGCAGTACGCACATGTCCAAGATGGCTGCAGACAGGAAGGCAAGGTAAGACCTTGACAGTACCCTCCCTTCAACGGCCCCTCCTCGGCGGGGCAAAAAACGGTTTCTGAGGAAAGCGGGCATGGAAAGCGCAGAGAAGGACGGGAGCATGAACATCAGTGGAGGGAACCCAGGAACGCTTCTCAGGGCCAAAACCTCTCCAATGCACCAGGTATTGAACTTGAGCTCGGAACCGATGAGAGTCCAGGATACTGCTAACCTCATACTCCTCCTGATTGTCCACCATGAATGGGACGAGGGCGAGGAAGAGAATAAGTAAAACATTAGCAAACCAGTGGCTTCAAAAGTGACACGTGAAAGACTTTGGTGATACGCATGCCAGGAGGAAGATCAAGGGCATAGGCCACCAGGTTCACCTTACTGAGGATGCGAAAAGGCCCAACAAAACAAGTTGCCAGTTTATGAGTGGGTACCCTGAGGTTGAGATTACGGGTCAACAACCACACAACTCTCAGCAGCCCCGTTGGACTGCGGATGGTAGGCCAAGGAGAAATAGAGTTGAATACCCAACTGGGAGCAAAAGGCGTGCCAGAATCTGGAGACAAACTGACTCCCACGGTCCCAGACAATTTCCCTAGGCAACCTGTGTAAGCGAAAAACCTCCCTGGCAAACAACGAGGCAAGCTCCTGAGCGGTAGGCAGTCATTTAAATGGAATACAGTGGCACATTTTGGAGAACCATGAGGATAACCGTGAAACCTCGAGAAGCGGGAAGATCCACATTAAAATCCATGGCCAGGTGAGACCAGGGATGGTCCCCATTGGGAATAGGATGCAGTAGACCTAAGGGGAGGTGCCGCAGAGATTTGTTCTCAGGAACTGGGCTTTAAAAGCCTGTGATTGGACCGGAACCATCAGTAAAAGCCAATTGAGGGGGCAGGAGGATGCTAGGAATGTGATTGGAGTTACTAGGGGGTCCAGAGGCCAATCAGTAGTGATTACGCCCCTCAGTATATAAGATAGCCCCGCCAAATCTCTAGCACTTTAATACTGGGGCTGTGGAAGAGAGTGGAAGCAGTTCTGTTACTCCTGCTTCAAAGTGTCATTTAGCAATTATTAGTGTGAGGAAAGGGATATCTAGTGTAGTTAGGGTACTATTTTCCACTATAGTTAGATTTAATAATCTAGTTTCTGTAGGGAAAGTGTTAAGTGTCAGGGGACTGTAGTGTAGTGTAGGGTTAACTGACTCTGACTGCTATGGCAGGGTGACCAAACCCTTCCATTTCAGGGTGACCGCCATAGAAAGCCATAGAAAAAAGATAGTTTCTTTTAGAATTGCAATAGAACAGGATAGTGGCTTCGCCCCTGTAACACCCGGCTTTTTGTTGCAGGAGTTTTATTGGGATTTTTTGTGGACGTGTTTGGAGGCAGGTATGACACCAGAACTTCTGTGTAGGGGTATATATACACACACACACATGTATGTATATATACACATACACATATACGTATAGGTGTGAAAGTAGCAGAACACTATGCCTGCGCTAATGAAATAATTAACAGGCATAGGACTACGCTCCTATCACACCTATATGTGTGTATGTGTATGAATACATATAAGTGTGTGTGTATATATACCCCTATACAGAAGTTCAGATGTTATGCCTGCCTCCAAAGACGCCCAAAAAATGCCCCAAAAAAACTCATGCAACAACACACCTGGGCGTTTTTGTAGCAGGTGTTTTTTTGGGCATTTTTTGGACGTCTTTGGAGGCAGGCATAACATCAGAACTTCTGTGTAGGGGTATATATACACACACACTTATATGTATTTATACACATACACACATATAGGTGTGATAGGAGCGAAGTCCTATGCTTGTTAATTATTTCATTAGCACAGGCATAGTGTTCTGCTACTTTCACACCTTGTCATGGTCTTACCTTCTTGCTGTTCTCCTTCGTTTGACATGTGCTGGCGGCCATCTTGGTTTCTGGGTTTCTTGTAGCCTCCCACCCTGTGGTTCCTCCTTCCCACTGGGAGGAGCTGGATGCCTAGCTCATATATATAGGAGGTCTGTGGCTTCAGTTCCCTGCTTGGTCCTCCTGTGTTCACATGCTTCTAAGACTGCTGCTGCTTCTGGTTCCTGTTCCTGGCTTCGTCTGACTACCCTGCTGGTTCCTGATCCTGGCTTCGTCTGACTACCCTGCTGGTTCCTGATCCTGGCTTCGTCTGACTACCCTGCTGGTTCCTGACCCCTGGCTTCGCAAAAGACTCTGCATCAGTTTCGCCATCCGTTTGGACTTTTGCTTTACAGCTTGTTTTTCAATAAAGCTTTCTTATTTTCACTTATCTGTTGTTGTACGTCTGGTTCATGGTTCCGTGACATTAGGACCAAGCCATGAATTCTGACGGTACAGGGCCATCCTCGCTACCCACGCTGGTTGCCAGACTTGATCAGCAGGATCACCTGTTGGGTCGGTTCGCCGTGGCGTTGCAAACCCTGCTTGAACGCACGGTACCACAGGCCATGAATTCTGACGGTACAGGGCCATCCTCACTACCCTCGCTGGTTGCCAGACTTGATCAGCAGGATCACCTGTTGGGTCAGTTCGCCGTGGCGTTGCAAACCCTGCTTGAACGCACGGCTCATTTCGCTCCCGTTGCCGATGGGTCGGTTGTCGCTCCTGGGCCCGCTCCTACTGCCGCTCCGGTTGTTGCGCCAGGGTCTACCCCGACACCTGTTGTTGCGCCTGCGGTGTTTCGGGGTATGTCCGGTTCTGCCCCCCTTCCACAGCGCTTTGGAGGAGAGCCAACTCAGTGCCGAGGTTTCCTTAACCAGGTGGGCAATTATTTCGAGTTGCTGCCACATGCCTTTCCTACTGAGAGATCAAAGGTGGGCTTCTTAATCTCGCTGCTCTCGGACAAGGCCTTGGCCTGGGCCAGCCCTTTATGGGAGAACAACAATCCGGTGGTTGCCGAGTTTTCCGGTTTTGTTGCTTCTCTTCGGAAGGTATTCGATGTGCCTGCTCGTGCTGCCTCTGCTGCGAAGCTCCTTATGTCCATCAGACAGGGTTCACGATCCGTAGCTGAATACGCCATTGAGTTTCGTACCCTGGCAGCAGAGGTGGGCTGGAATAATGAGGCTCTGGTCGCTGCTTTCTCTCATGGTCTCTCGGATGCCTTGAAGGATGAGGTTGCAGCTAAGGACCTGCCAGTGGAGCTCGAGTCTCTTATTTCTTTCCTGATTTTGATTGACACCAGATTCAGGGAGAGACCTTCCTTTAAGGAGAGTCTGCGGAGGCCTCCTAACAGATTGGCGCCTACCTTTGTTGTCCCACCCGTGCCTCCCTCTCCTCCCACGCCTCCTGGGGATGACTTGTCTGGGGGTGAACCCATGCAGCTGGGGTTTGCTCGCCTGTCCGAGGGGGAGAGGGTACTCCGGAGACGCGAGGGCCGATGCATGTACTGTGGTCTCGGTGGGCATTTTCGGTTGGCATGTCCGAACCGTCCGGGAAACGCTCGCACCTGAGATCCTGTCGGGGGCAGATCTTGGGTGGAGTCTCCTCGTCCCCGGTTTTCCGTGTTGACAAACCACTGATCACTGTTGTCCTCTCCTGGGTCGGGGGCTCGGTGACGACCCAGGCGTTGGTGGACTCTGGTGCAGGTGGTTTGTTCATTGATAGTGTGTTCGCTGCCGCCAATTCCATTCCTCTGCAGGCTCGAGGTTCTCCTCTGGCTCTTGAGGCGATAGACGGCAGACCCCTTCTGCCGCCACACGTGACTCATGAGACCCTTCCAGTGGGGTTAGCCATTGGTGCCGTCCACAGAGAGTCGGTCTGCTTCCAGGTTATTTCGTCTCCACACTACTCGGTGGTCTTGGGGTACCCCTGGCTCCAGAAGCATAATCCGATTTTCGATTGGAGATCGGCCGAGATCCTCTCGTGGTCACCGCAGTGTGGGGCTAGTTGCATCCATGGGCCTGTCAAGTTGCTGTGTACTTCCTCGGACTCTCTGTTGCCCCCTGAATACGAGGAGTACCGGGATGTATTCGATAAGGTGCGCGCGGTTGCCCTACCTCCGCACCGCCCATACGATTGTGCCATCGAGTTACAATCTGGTGCCGTTCCTCCTCGTGGCAAAGTCTATCCACTGTCGGTAGCGGAGAATGAGGCCATGGAGGAGTACGTGAGGGAGGCGCTTTCACGCGGACACATTCGCAAATCCTCGTCCCCAGCAGGGGCTGGATTTTTCTTTGTGAAAAAGAAGGGCGGTGAGTTGAGGCCTTGCATCGATTACAGGGGTCTCAATCGCATCACGATCAAGAACGCTTACCCGATACCCTTGATTTCCGAGCTGTTCGATTGTCTTAAAGGGGCCACGGTCTTTACCAAACTCGACCTGAGGGCGGCATATAACCTTGTAAGGATCAAGGCGGGCGATGAGTGGAAGACCGCGTTTAACACCAGGACCGGTCATTATGAATCCTTGGTTATGCCCTTTGGGCTGTGCAATGCGCCCGCAGTCTTTCAGGAATTCATCAACGATGTTTTCCGTGACCTGTTGCAGCAGTGTGTGGTGGTCTATTTGGATGACATCTTGGTATATTCTGAGTCCATGGAGACCCACATTCTGGATGTCAAACGAGTGTTGCAACGGTTACGAGAGAACAAGCTGTTCGGTAAGCTTGAGAAATGCGAATTTCACCGATCCCAGGTAACCTTCTTAGGTTACATCATTTCCGCTGAGGGGTTCTCCATGGATCCTGAGAAGGTTTCGGCTGTCTTACAGTGGCCCCAGCCCAGTGGTCTTCGCTCCCTGCAGCGCTTTTTGGGCTTCGCCAATTATTATCGGAAGTTCATCAGGGACTTTTCCATGCTAGCCAAGCCTCTCACGGATCTGACCAGGAAGGGCAGTAATTCCCAGGTCTGGCCGCCCGAGGCCATCCGAGCTTTTGAGGCTCTAAAGTCCGCCTTTGTGTCAGCTCCGATTCTGTCGCATCCCAACCCTGGGTTGCCCTTTGTCCTCGAGGTGGACGCGTCTGAGACGGGAGTAGGCGCCCTTCTGTCTCAGCGTAGAACACCAGAGGGTCCTCTGCTTCCTTGTGGGTTTTACTCCCGGAAACTGTCTTCCGCGGAGTGCAACTACCAGATTGGTGACAGGGAGTTATTGGCCATCGTGCAGGCTCTTAAAGAATGGAGGCACTTGCTCGAGGGTTCGGTGGTTCCGGTCCTCATCCTGACGGACCACAAGAATCTGACCTACCTCTCTGAGGCCAAGAGATTGACACCACGTCAGGCCAGATGGGCTCTGTTCTTGTCACGTTTTAATTACGTGGTTTCCTACCTACCCGGTTCCAAGAACATCAGGGCGGATGCCTTATCACGGCAGTACTCCGACCTGTCCAGGGAGGAGTCGATTCCGACTTCGGTCATACCTCCGAATCAGATCCTGGCCGCCATTCGCACCAGCCTGACCTCTCCCCTGGGTGAGCAGATTTTGGCGGCTCAATCTGGTGCTCCCTCTGGGAGACCCAACGGCAGATGTTTTGTGCCTGAGGAGTTGCGCACTCGGTTGTTGCAAACCTACCATAACTCCAAGACCGCGGGGCATCCTGGAAAGAATCAGCTGTCCTGGGCTGTTTCACGTCTGTTCTGGTGGCCTTCCCTACGTTCCGACATCGCCGCATATGTAGCGGCATGCTCCGTTTGTGCCCAGAGTAAGTCTCCTCGGCACCTTCCGTTGGGCCTTCTGCAACCCTTAGCCACCGGGGAGCGCCCATGTTCACACCTGGGGATGGATTTCATTGTGGACCTCCCTGCATCCCGAGGCCATACGGTCATTCTCATGATTGTGGATCGGTTTTCCAAAATGTGCCACTGTGTTCCTCTCAAGAAGTTACCCTCTGCACAGGAGTTGGCCACGATTTTTGCCAGGGAGGTCTTCCGGTTGCACGGTTTGCCCAAGGAGATTGTGTCGGATCGGGGGAGTCAGTTTGTGTCCAGGTTCTGCCGCGCCTTTTGCTCCCAGTTGGGGATTCATCTCTCCTTCTCCTCGGCCTACCACCCTCAGTCCAATGGGGCCGCAGAACGATCCAATCAGGCCTTGGAGCAATTCCTTCGTTGCTATGTCTCCGATCACCAAGACAATTGGGTTGACCTCCTGCCTTGGGCAGAGTTTGCCAGGAACACGGCGGTGAACTCTTCCTCTGGGACGTCTCCCTTCATGGCCAACTATGGGTTCCAACCTGCCGTGTTACCGGAGGTATTCTCTCCCCAGGATATTCCGGCTGTGGAGGATCACCTTTCCGTCCTACGTGCTTCTTGGGTACAGATCCAGAGGTCCCTTGAGGTCTCTGCGCAGCGCCAGAGACTCCAGGCTGATCGCAGACGAGCGCCTGCCCCTTCCTACCAGGCCGGAGACCGTGTATGGTTGTCCACCCGCAACCTCAACCTTCGAGTGCCCACTCCCAAGCTGGCGCCTCGCTTTGTTGGTCCCTTCCGAGTGCTTCGCAGGGTAAACCCGGTAGCCTATGCCCTTGCGCTTCCTCCTGGCATGCGGATCTCCAACGTGTTTCATGTCTCCCTGTTGAAGCCACTGGTGTGTAATCGCTTCACTTCCTCGGTTCCTCTGCCTCGTCCGGTCCGAGTGGGCAATCGTGAGGAGTATGAGGTGAGCAATATCCTGGACTCACGCCTGGTCCGCGGTCGGGTGCAGTTTTTGGTTCATTGGCGTGGTTATGGTCCAGAGGAGCGTTCCTGGGTTCCCTCCGCAGATGTCCATGCTCCTGCCTTGCTCCGAGCCTTCCACGCACGCTTCCCTCAGAAACCGTTCTTTACTCCGCGGAGGAGGGGCCCTTGAGGGGGAGGTACTGTCATGGTCTTACCTTCTTGCTGTTCTCCTTCGTTTGACATGTGCTGGCGGCCATCTTGGTTTCTGGGTTTCTTGTAGCCTCCCACCCTGCGGTTCCTCCTTCCCACTGGGAGGAGCTGGATGCCTAGCTCATATATATAGGAGGTCTGTGGCTTCAGTTCCCTGCTTGGTCCTCCTGTGTTCACATGCTTCTAAGACTGCTGCTGCTTCTGGTTCCTGTTCCTGGCTTCGTCTGACTACCCTGCTGGTTCCTGATCCTGGCTTCGTCTGACTACCCTGCTGGTTCCTGATCCTGGCTTCGTCTGACTACCCTGCTGGTTCCTGACCCCTGGCTTCGCAAAAGACTCTGCATCAGTTTCGCCATCCGTTTGGACTTTTGCTTTACAGCTTGTTTTTCAATAAAGCTTTCTTATTTTCAATTATCTGTTGTTGTACGTCTGGTTCATGGTACCGTGACACACCTATATATGTGTATGTGTATATATATATACATACGTGTGTGTGTATATATACCCCTACACAGAAGTTCAGATGTCATGCCTGCCTCCAAACACATCCACAAAAAAGCCCTATAAACGCCTGCAACAAAAAGCCGGGTGTGAAAATAGCGAAGCCATTATCCTGTTCTATTGCAATTCTAATACAAACAAACTTTTTCTGGTTCTGGACATGCTACAGAGCTGAAACTTCACAGGTACACTTTTTAGACCCCCCAGACACTAAATCCAAAGAAATCTAATTTTTTTTCAATAATTTCTTCAATAATTGGCTCTCTATCAAAAATTACAATTTTTAAGAACATTTTTTTGTGTGATTATTAGTCCCTGGGGCATGACCCAGAACCCTAGGCACTTTTTAGGGGCATTTATTGGGTTTTAGGGCTTCAAAATTGTGTTTTTTGATTACCAAAGTTCAGGTCCCATTGATTTCAATGGGGTTCTGAAATCCGGGCCGAACTTTCGGGAAGTTCGGGTGTTCTGGTCGAACCGAACTTTTCAAAAGTTCAATCTTCCCTACTCACCAAGCCTCTCGGCAAACAGCTTGGGGTGTCTACTTTCCAAAATGGGGTCCTTTGAAGGGGTTTGTGGTGTCTTGACATTTCAGGGCCTCCTAAACTGTGATAGGTAGTGAGAAAAATGCAATGAAAAATGTACGCCCTTTGAAATTCTGAAGGTGGTGATTGGTTTTCGGGGTCCCGTACACAGCTAGGCTCCCAAAAAGTCTCATGCATGTGGTATCCCTGTACTCAGGAGAAGCAGCAGAATATATTTTGGGGTGTAATTACACATATACCCATGGCATGCGTGAGCAATATATCATTTCAATGACAACTTTGTGTAAAAAAAAAAATTTTTTTTTTTAGCCATTTTTCAAACACCTGTGACAAAAAAATAAATATTCGATGAGTTCAACATGCCTCTCAGGACATTCCTTAGGATGTCTACTTTCCAAAAAGAGGTAATTTGGGGAGGGGGGGGGGGTTGTACTGCCCTGCCATTTTAGCACTTCATGAAATGAGATAGGCAGTCAGAAAGTAAAAGCTGCATAAATTCCAGTATTTACACCATAGTTTGTAGACGCTATAACTTTTGCGCAAACCAATAAAAATACGCTCATTGAGATTTTTTTGTCAAAGACATGTAGCTAAATACATTTTGCCCAAAATATATAACATAAATTGAGTATATTGGATATTTTTTAAAAGACAAAGTTGAAAATGTCATTTCTAAAATTTTTGCAGTTTTTTTATTAATATCGCAAAAAAATAAAAAGTGCAGAGGTGATCACATACCATCAAAAGAAAGCACTGTTTGTGGGAAAAAAGGACATAAATTTAGTTTGGGTACAGCATTGCCTGACCGCGCAATTGTCAGTTAAAGTCACGCAGTGCCAAGTTGAAAAAAGGGGCCTGGTCATTGAGCAGCCAAATCCTCTGGGGCTAAAGTGGTTAAACTCAATAAATACTTTATGGAAAAAAGAAAAAAAAAAGAATCTCAAAGTCAGATTGAGAGAACATGTTAATATCAAACAGGGTTTTAAATACCATAGTCTATCAAATAATTTTAGAAATGATCACAACAGGGATCCAACTAAAATGATCTTCTGTGGCATAGACAAATAAGAAAGACACTGGAGAGGTACACACATGAAGAGAGCTGTGTCATAGAATGAAACTTAATGCATCCATTGTTTTTGTACTTCACACCTCTGGGGCTCAATGTGGAGTTGGAAATAAACTGCTTCGTCAATAATTATTAAATAATTAAGAATAAACACATTAATGACAGTTTAGCTATATTGAGGTACTCTTAGTTTTTAACTAATATGGTTTTTTGATTTTTCATGTTCCTGTATGAATTCATGGTTATATATGTTTTTAACATATATATATAGGTTCACCAAAAATATGTTTTCTATAAAAACTGCTTAAAGGACTGTTTATTCACTAATTCTGGATGGTCCCTCTCTATAAGCCAAAGGTGTTTTTTTTTTTGTATTATTGTGTATTACCTATCGTATGCATAATTGCTATTAGGATGTAAACCATATTAATTTGTGGACACTCAGTTTTATAGAAGATTAATTGTTGCTCTTCTTCCGATGTGTAAGGGAAGGTAAGCGATACAGGATACGGATAGTTGATTGCGTCACGCTCTGGAATCCTGCTGGATATAGAACAGAATTATTAGTCTAATACTATTTTGGGTATATTGGGTATACTAATATGGACCCTTTGGCGTAACTTCCGTTATACACGGGAAGAAGAGTAACGTAGGATAGGTGTACTAAGATGGAGAACAGAGGTGTTACTTCCTGATGGGAAGTTCAGATCTTTTATGTGAATCGATTCATGAATTGATTCTAATGCCCCGTACACACGTGCAGATTATCTGCAGACTTTTGTCTGCAGACTTACCTTTTCTATGTAGTGCAAGGGCCTGCTGGATTGCATACAAATTGAAAGTGTTTAGGTTTGACCTCATATTATATGGTTTTGGTAAGTCTGCAGACAAAAGTCTGCAGATAATCTGCACGTGTGTATGGGGCATTAGGTTCACTTGCTGAGTCTGCTGACAAGCAAGTAAACTAAAGCTCTGGATCTGACTCAACCTTATTAAATGATGTGAATCAGAAGGCTGTGATTCACAGAAGGTTGGCAGATCCTTGTTAAGTGAAAAAATAAAAAATAAAAAAATAAAACCATCTGCGCTGACCCCGACAGCTGCATGTGAATAAACGTGCACAGGGCATGCACGTGTACATAAACGATGATTGCTTCAGACGTTAGGTGTTGCCACAAATGTCAAAGCTAGAGCAAAAATTTTAGAAACATCATTCATGGTTAATTCTAAACTGATGTCCTGAACAGGCTTTTAAATCATCACCTACGGACTATTTAACTCTTTCCTTTTTTGATCAGTATGATCAGATTTGTAATTATTCGGATGATAGGGTTCTGTGTTATAACTATTACAAAGTGTCCCATAAGAGTTTCTTTACTGTTTAATTAAAAAAAAAAAAAAAATCTTGCTTTTTAAAACAGAGGGTGAAAGATTTATTCGAAATGAGGATCTCCTCTCATCCAGGCTCTGTGTCCCTGCTGTCTTTAAAGCGGTAGTATCCTGCTTTTTTACACTTTTACCTACAGGTAAGCCTATAATAAGGCTTATCTGTAGGTACAAATAATATCTCCTAAACCGGCATGGTTTAGGAGATATTTACAGTGCATGCAGCCGCTCGTGCGAGCGGCGCATGCGCTCTGAAGGTCCGGGGGGACCTTCAATTTATTTGCCGGGAGCTTGCCGGAAAATCACTACCGCGCGCATGCGCGGGAGTGACGTCATCGCGGCTCCGGCCAATCACCGCGCCGGAGCCGTCTCTTCTGGCCAATCACCGCGCCGCAGCCGCCGAACCCGGAAGAGACGGCGAGGGATCATGGCAGCGCCCGCAGCGATGTCCGGGGGTCCGTGTCGGGGCTTCGTTCTAAGGTAAGTTACACATAATGGTCTAGTATGTGATGCATACTAGCTCATTATGCCTTTGTCTTGCAGGGTTTTTTTTTTTTTTTTTTTTAGGGTTTACAACCGCTTTAAGGCTCCACTGAACACACTATGGCGTTCTGGATCACGGGTGGAATCTGCGTGATTCTGCCCACAAATCTGAATTGCCGAAAAACACAGGACGCGCTTGCAATCCCCGTTACTTTCAATGGCCCCCCAATCACAGCACAGTTTTGCTGCGATATTCTCCTGACGAATCTCTGTAATATTGTGCAAAAAAAAACACGGGACGTTGGGCAACAATTGTGGCAAAATCGCACCGTGATTAGGGTGCTATTGAAAGTAATGGGGATTGCATGGTGTGAATGGAGCCTTATGCCCCGTACACACGTGCAGATTATCTGAAGACTTTTGACTTCAGATTTACCTTTTCTATGTAGTGCAAGGGCCTGCCGGATTGCATACAAATTGAAAGTGTTTAGGTTTGACCTCATATTATATGGTTTTGGTAAGTCTACAGACAAAAGTCTTCAGATAATCTGCACGTGTGTACGGGGCATAAGGGTGTCTGTGCCTTTTCACTGCTGCTACCTGATCATTGATTTAGTGTATTGTTGTACTGCTGGTGATTAATGATTCTTTGTTTCTTTCAGTGTACTGTGTTCTAACTGAGACTCACGAGTCTTTGACTTAGAGCCCATTCACACTAGTGCGACTTGTGAGGCGACTTGTGTGCCCTCAAGTCGCCCCAAGTCGCTTGACATAACAAAATCAATGTTAATCAATCAGTGCCGTCTTAATTGGCACTACTGAAGTCGCTCCAGCTTCAGAAAAGGGTCCTGTACTACTTTGAGGCGACTTGTGATCCGTCCCATATACTTCAATGGGAGTCGCCTCCTTATCTTAATTGACGCGACTTGTTATCAGACTTTCCAGGAAGAAGAAAGAGATTAGCCAGGCATTCCCCACATTGCAGTCATGCCTATATGGTATATGGTGTGTATATATATATATATATATATATATATATATATATATATATATATGTAATGGTATATATATTCCATTATCTCTGCTTGGTCTGTGTGAGTGGCACTGGTGGACACAGATAAGTGGCACTGGTGGACACTGATTTGTGGCACTGATACGTGGCACTGGTGGACACTGATTCGTGGCACTGATACGTGGCACTGGTGGACACTGATACGTGGCACTGGTGGACACTGATTCGTGGCACTGATACATGGCACTGGTGGACACTGATTTGTGGCACTGATACGTGGCACTGGTGGGCACTGATTCGTGGCACTGATACGTGGCACTGGTGGACACTGATTCGTGGCACTGATATGTGGCACTGGTGGACACTGATTCGTGGCACTGTTACGTGGCACTGGTGGACACTGATACGTGGCACTGGTGGGCAATGAGGAAATGAGTAAAAAAAAAACAGAAAAGGGGAATTAGGTCACAACACATCATATTCTGATTGGCCAAATACAAAGTCGTCTGTCATATAAGTTGCGCAAAATAATTCACAAGTCGCGCTGAAGTCGCGGTAAAGTCGCAGTAAAATCGCGGTAAAAAGTCGCTCCGACATGGGGCGACTTATGGTCGTGGCAGTGTGAACCGGCTCTTAGTATGCTGTGTACTCTTGACTCAGAACTCTTGTAAGTTTGTATCCAGTTATTGATTGCCGGTGTGCTGTGAGCTGGCTGATTGGCTGCAGGGAGGGGAGGAGCTCTCTCACTCTAGGATCATATTACCAGACCTGTCTACTATTGATTCAATAGTGAACTGCTTCAAATGAATCAGTTCAGTCAGATGAATCAATTCATCCAGTTCACTGAAAATAATCGATTCAAAAGTAGGATTCGTTCATGAACTGAACATCACTCAAGAAACTAGTCTCCATAGGTGTAGTAGGAGGACAGCTGAAAGTAGTGCGAGTACAATCAGCATGCATATATAAACATAGATCAATCACGGTGATACCTACGCTAGTTCACATTTGGAGAGAGAAATGGAGGAGAGGAGATGGTGATAAGGAGTAATAATAGGGTCATATGTCTGATTTGAATATTACTAACAGCCAAACACCAAGGCAAGGGGAACAGGTGCATCTGAGCTACTACCTCCTGCACAACGTCTGGTGAGCCTCAAACACACAGTACCCAACCTATGAGGTCTCTGTCAAATAAAAATCCAACGTGTTTCAGCCATCAGGCCTTAAACATGTTTTAGGCCTGATGGCTGAAATACGTTGGCTTTTTATTTGACTGTTGTTCATATGCTACAATAAAACATTTTTTATTTATTTTTTTTTATATGGAATACGTGGAAGGAGAGGAGGAAGGAGCATATATAATCAAAACCTGTTTTAAACATATAGCTGGTGAGTGGGGGCACATAGGAGGGGGGCACAGCACTTTGGATTCACATTGCAGCAAGACTCACCTAAAGTTTATGGACTTTTTTCATGTTTATGGACTATTTGATTTGATACTGCACTCAGCACTTCTATTACTAGCACTTTATAACACTGTTAGCACTTTATCTTTGGCACTTTACCAAATGTTTATTTTATACCACAATTGATGCATGTGTTGCGGTCCGTTCTCATCCGATCTCCCCATAGATGTCAGCGAGGATCTGACTGCTCCATCTCTGCACACAGAGCGGAGACGGAGCTGTCATCAATTCCCTGCTGAGCAGAACTGACTCCGTTGGGCGGTGCGCCCGTGTGAAAGGGGCCTTAGGACTACAGAAAATAAAGGGGGTGCCTTGACAGGCCTCTGTAGCTTACTCATGTATTTGCAAATGTGTGGAGACTAAACCCCTGTTTTTAACACATATTGACAGGATAATTTGTTTGTAGGCTGGTCGATAAGTTGAGCAGGGAATTTCTCTGGTTATGTTTTTTATTTCCACTTATTTACACTTTAAGACTACATTCACGAGGCTGCATGACTGCATACAGTTTGCTGCACTCAGAGAAGGTTAAATGCTGCCTCTGGAAACAATATTTGCTATGGTCACATACAAACTGGCCAATTAGTGTCCAGAACACAGAAACACAAACTCTGAATGAATGCACACTGTCTGCATCCAAGGTGGTCAACCATAATGGCCATTTTCAATCTGACAGGCACAGTTAACAGCTACTGCTGGTTGAACACAATGTGTGCAGGCAGTGTTTAGGACCACTGACAAGAATCAGCTGATTCTTGTGGGTCGCCATGTGAATATACACTATCTCACAAAAGTGAGTATACCCCTCACATTTTTGTAAATATTTTATTATACCTTTTCATGTGATAACACTGAAGAAATGACACTTTGCTACAATGTAAAGTAGTGAGTGTACAGCTTGTATAACTGTGTAAATGTGCTGTCCCCTCAAAAAACCTCAACACACAGCCAATAATGTCCAAATTGGGCCCAAAGTGTCAATGTTTTGTGTGGCCACTATTCTTTTCCAGCACTGCCTTAACCCTTTTGGGCATAGAGCTCACCAGAGCTTCACAGGTTCCACTCCTCCATGATGACATCACAGAGATGGTGGATGTTAGAGACCTTGTGCTCTTTCACCTTCCGTTTGAGGATGCCCCACAGATGCTCAATAGGGTTTAGGTTTGGAGACATGCTTGGCCAGTCCATCACCTTTACCCTCAGCTTCTTTAGCAAGGCAATGGTTGTCTTGGAGGTGTGTTTGGGGTCGTTATCATGTTGGAATACTGCCCTGCGGTCCAGTCTTCAAAGGGATGGGATCATGCTTTACTTTAGTATGTCACCAGTGGCGGCCCGTGCATAGGGGGCGCCAGGGTGCCGCCCCCCCTAAAAAAAAGGAAAAAAAATGACAAAAAGAACAATAAAGTTATGAAAAAAAAATCGGTTCACCAGCCTATGTGGTGGCTAAAGGGGGGGTGGGGTTTACGACCCAGAAGAGGCGCCGATTGGCTGCCTTCTGGGGGCGTAACCTGGGCACAGGAAAGAGCGCTTGGCCACCCCCACCTTCGTGATATCCTGGCTGTGATTGGTCCAGTCTCCAGCCTGGACCAATCATCATCCAGGACATCCGATCGCTGACGTCACAATGGGGGCGGTGCCGGTGCGTGCGTCAGTCACTCACCGTCACTGCCGCTCACCTTCCCGCCGGTTCCCGCCGCAGAGAAGAGGAGAGGCCGAGACGAAGGAGAAGCCGCTCACCTTCCCGCTGCCGCAGAAGAGGATGAAGTATCGAGGAGGGGAGAAGCCGCCGCCGGGAGCCGAGCCGCCACCAGGTAAGTGCATTGGATTGAAGGGAGCATGCACGCTGGTCTCTGCATTGATTGGGGGACAATGCTGTGGGCACTCTGCAATCATTGGGGTACAATGCTGTGGCACTCTGCAATCATTGGGGTACAATGCTGTGGCACTCTGCAATCATTGGGGTACAATGCTGTGGGCACTCTGCAATCATTGGGGTACAATGCTGTGGCACTCTGCAATCATTGGGGTACAATGCTGTGGCACTCTGCAATCATTGGGGGACAATGCTGTGGGCACTCTGCAATCATTGCGGTATTATGCTGTGGGTACTCTGCAATCATTGGGGGATAATGCTGTGGCACTCTGCAATCACTGGGGTACAATGCTGTGGGCACTCTGCAATCATTTGGGTACAATGCTGTGGCACTCTGCAATCATTGGGGTACAATGCTGTGGGCACTCTGCAATCATTGGGGTACAATGCTGTGGCACTCTGCAATCATTGGGGTACAATGCTGTGGGCACTCTGCAATCATTGGGGTATAATGCTGTGGCACTCTGCAATCATTGGGGTACAATGATGTGGGCACTCTGCAATCATTGGGGTACAATGCTGTGGCACTCTGCAATCATTGGGGTACAATGCTGTGGCACTCTGCAATCATTGGGGTACAATGCTGTGGGCACTCTGCAATCATTGGGGTACAATTCTGTGGCACTCTGCAATCATTGGGGTACAATGCTGTGGGCACTCTGCAATCATTGGGGTACAATGCTGTGGCACTCTGCAATCATTGGGGGACAATGCTGTGGGCACTCTGCAATCATTGGGGTACAATGCTGTGACACTCTGCAATCATTGGGGTACAATGCTGTGGGCACTCTGCAATCATTGGGGTACAATGCTGTGGCACTCTGCAATCATTGGGGGACAATGCTGTGGCACTCTGCAATCATTGGGGGACAATGCTGTGGCACTCTGCAATCATTGGGGGACAATGCTGTGGCACTCTGCAATCATTGGGGTACAATGCTGTGGGCACTCTGCAATCACTGGGGTACAATGCTGTGGCACTCTGCAATCATTGGGGGACAATGCTGTGGCACTCTGCAATCATTGGGGACAATGCTGTGGCACTCTGCAATCATTGGGGGGACAATGCTGTTGGCACTCTGCAATCATTGGGGACAATTCTGTGACGCTCTGCAATCATTGGGAACAATGCTGTGGCGCTCTGCAGTGATTGGGGACAATGCTGTGGCACTCTGCAGTGATTGGGGACAATGCTGTGGCGCTCTGCATTGAAAGGGGCTCGCACGCTGAACTCTGCATTGATGGGGGCATGGAACAGTGTCCATTGCATTGAAGGGGGCACAGCACAGTTGCATTGAAGGGGGCACGCACGCTGAACTCTGCATTGTGGGGGCACAGCACAGTGTTCATTGCATTGAAGGGGGCACAGAACAGTGTTTATTGCATTGAAGGGGGCACAGCACAGTGTTTATTGCATTGAAGGGGGCAGAGCACATTGTTCATTGCATTGAAGGGGGCACAGCACAGTTGCATTGAAGGGGGCATGCACGCTGAACTCTGCATTGTGGGGGCACAGCACAGTGTTCATTGCATTGAAGGGGTCACAGCACAGTGTTTATTGCATTGAAGGGGGCACAGCACATTGTTCATTGCATTGAAGGGGGCACAGCACAGTTGCATTGAAGGGGGCATGCACGCTGAACTCTGCATTGTGGGGGCACAGCACAGTGTTCATTGCATTGAAGGGGGCACAGTGTTTATTGCATTGAAGGGGGCACAGCACAGTGTTTATTGCATTGAAGGGGGCATAGCACAGTGTTCATTGCATTGAAGGGGGCACAGCCCAATGTTCATTGCATTGAAGGGGGCACGCACACTGATCTCTGCATTAAAGGGGGCATGTACGCTGGTCTCTGCATTGAAAGGGGGCATGTACGCTGGTCTCTGCATTGAAAGGGGGCATGTACGCTGGTCACTGCATTGAAAGGGGGCATGTACGCTGGTTTCTGCATTGAAAGGGGGCATATACCATCTCCTGTACCATGACCTGTGACATGCCTATACCATATCTGTGCCATGCCTATACCATATCTGTGCCATGCCTATACCATCTCCTGTACCATCACCTGTGCCATGCCTGTACCATCACCTATGCCATGCCTATACCATCACCTGTGCCATGCCTGTACCATGACTTCAAAGTCATGAAATTTTTTACTGCGTTTTTTGACGCGAAGCAATACCTATTACATTTTTCTTTTTGCGCCCCCCCAAAAATTTTGAGCACCAGCCGCCACTGTATGTCACAGTACATGTTGGCATTCATGGTTGTTCCCTCAATGAACTGTAGCTCACCAGTGGTGGCAGCACTCATGCAGCCCCAGACCATGACACTCCCACCACCATGCTTGACTGTAGGCAAGAAATTTAGAAGCATAGAAACATAGAATGTGTCGGCAGATAAGAACCATTTGGCCCATCTAGTCTGCCCAATATATCTGAATCCTATGAATAGTCCCTGGCCCTATCTTATATGAAGGATAGCCTTATGCCTATCCCATGCATGCTTAAACTCCTTCACTGTATTTGCAGCTACCACTTCTGCAGGAAGGTTATTCCATGCATCCACTACTCTCTCAGTAAAGTAATACTTCCTCATATTACTTTTAAACCTTTGTCCCTCTAATTTAAAACTGTGTCCTCTTGTGGTAGTGTTTCTTCTTTTAAATATGCTCTCCTCATTTACCGAGTTGATTCCCTTTATGTATTTAAAAGTTTCTATCATATCCCCTCTGTCTCTTCTTTCTTCCAAGCTATACATGTTAAGGTCCTTTAACCTTTCCTGGTAAGTTTTTTCCTGCAATCCATGTACTAGTTTAGTAGCTCTTCTCTGAACTCTCTCTAGAGTATCTATATCCTTCTGGAGATATGGCCTCCAGTACTGCGCACAATACTCCAAGTGAGGTCTCACCAGTGATCTGTACAGCGGCATAAGCACTTCTCTCTTTCTAATGCTTATACCTCTCCCTATACATCCAAGCATTCTGCTGGCATTTCGTGCTGCTCTATTACATTGTCTTCCCACCTTTAAGTCTTCTGAAATAATTACTCCTAAATCCCTTTCCTCAGATACTGAGGTCAGGACTGTGTCAAATATTCTATATTCTGCCCTTGGGTTTTTACGCCCCAGGTGCATTACCTTGCACTTATCCACATTAAATTTCAGTTGCCAGAGTTCTGACCATTCTTCTAGTTTTCCTAAATCCTTTTCCATTTGGCGTTTCCCTCCAGGAACATCAACCCTGTTACATATCTTTGTGTCATCAGCAAAAAGACAAACCTTACCATCGAGGCCTTTTGCAATATCACTTATGAAGATATTAAACAAAATTGGTCCCAGTACAGATCCCTGAGGTACCCCACTGGTAACATGACCTTGTTCTGAATGTTCTCCATTGACTACAACCCTCTGTTGTCTGTCACTCAGCCACTGCCTAATCCACTCAACAATATGGGAGTCCATGCTCAATGACTGCAGTTTATTGATAAGTCTTCTATGTGGGACAGTGTCAAAAGCCTTACTAAAATCTAGATATGCAATGTCTACTGCACCTCCACCGTCTATTATTTTAGTCACCCAGTCAAAAAAATCTATAATATTTGTTTGACATGATCTCCCTGAAGTAAACCCATGTTGTTTTTCATCTTGCAATCCATGGGATTTAAGATGTTCCACAATCCTATCCTTTAATAGGGTTTCCATTAATTTGCCTACTATTGATGTCAGACTCACTGGTCTATAGTTGCTCGATTCCTCCCTACTACCTTTCTTGTGAATGGGCAAGACATTTGCCAATTTCCAATCTTCCGGGACGACACCTGTTACTAATGATTGGTTAAATAAATCTGTTAATGGTTTTGCCAGCTCACCACTAAGCTCTTTTAATAATTTTGGGTGTATCTCATCAGGACCCTGTGACTTATTTGTCTTCACTTTAGACAGCAATCTTAGAACGTCTTCCTCTGTAAAGACACATGCAAACGATTCATTAGTCATCCTTTCAAGTGGAGGTCCTTCTCCTTCATTTTCTACTGTAAAAACTGAACAGAAGTATTCATTAAGGCAGTCGGCTAGCCCTTTATTCTCTTCTACATACCTTCCGTCCTTTGTTTTTAATTTAGTTATTCCTTGTTTTAATTTCCTTTTTTCATTTATATATCTGAAGAATGTCTTATCCCCCTTTTTCATAGACTGAGCTAGTTTTTCTTCTGCCTGCGCTTTAGAAGTTCTTATAACTTGCTTGGCCTCTTTCTGCCTAATCTTGTAGATTTCCTTATCTTCATTGCTCTGGGTTTTTTTATAATTACAAAATGCTAGCTTTTTATTTTTAATGATTTGGGCCACTTCTGCTGAGTATCACAGTGGTCTCTTCCTTTTTTTGCTTTTACTGACAAGTCTAATGCAATTTTCTGTTGCCTTCAATAATGCACCTTTTAAGTAGTCCCATTTCTCCTGGACTCCATGTAATCCGTTCCAGTCTGATAAGGACTCATTTATGACTAATTTCATTTTTGAAAAGTCTGTTTTTCTAAAATCTAAAACTTTTGTTTTTGTGTGGTGTGACTCTTTCACAGTTCTTATATTAAACCACACTGACTGGTGATCACTAGATCCCAAGGTTTCGCCTACAATGACATCATATACCGAATCCCCATTTGTGAATACCAAATCCAAAATGGCCTCCCTCCGGGTTGGCTCCTCAACCACTTGTTGCAGAGACAACCCCAGTAGGGAATTTAGAATATCTGTACTCCTGGTAGAACTTGCTATTTTGGTTTTCCAGTTTATATCTGGAAGATTGAAATCTCCCATAATAATAACTTCTCCTTTCATTGTCATTTTAGCTATTTCTTCAACTAGAAGATCATCTAGTACTTTAACTTGACCAGGTGGTCTATACTGTATATCACACCTACACGAGTTACTGCATGATTAGCAAACTGCAACGTAACCCAAACTGACTCTATGTTGGCCTCGCCAACTTGTATTAGGTTAGATTTAATGCTATCTTTCACATACAGGGCCACTCCTCCTCCTTTCTTGCCTTCTCTGTCTCTTCTGCATAAAGAGTACCCTGGTATGGTTATGTCCCAGTCATTTCTTTCATTAAACCATGTCTCCATAACAGCCACTAAATCTACATTCTCAGATGCCATTATTGACCCAAGTTCATTGATTTTTTTACCTAAACTGCGAGCATTTGTAGACAGGACTCTGAGCTTATCATTTCTTAACCTCTGTGCTTCTGACCTGTTCTGGCATTGTTTCGGGGGCAATTGGACTCTTGTATTTTCACTCTTTTGCCCCCCCCCCCCCTCCTAGTTTAAATACTCTTTTGCAAATTCTTGGAGTTGTTCACTAAGTATATTTGTTCCTTTGAGAGAAAGATGCAAACCATCCTTTTTGTACAGTTCCTTTCTATTCCAAGTAGAGCTATCATGAGAAACAAAGCCAAATCCTTGCTCTTGACACCATTTACTAAGCCATATGTTGAACTCCTTTATGCGCCTCTGCCTATCGTTCTGAACATTATGCACAGGCAGAACTTCAGAAAATGAAATGGTGGATGCAAAATCCTGTACGTCTTTACCAAGTGTGATAAAAGATTTTTTTTACCTCTGACACTTCATTGCAAACCAGGTCATTTGTCCCTAGATGGACAAGAACATCCACGTCCCCTTACTGCTTTGCTTGCTTAACAATATTAATAATACGTCTTCTATCTCGTCTAGCAGTAGCACCAGGGAGACATCTCACAAAACCATTTTCTTTAAGCTCCACACTTCTTATGATTGAATCACCCAGCAACAGCTGCTTCCTTTGAGACTTCACTTTATCTTTTTTGTCCTTGGCTGCAGTCTTGCATACATTAGACATAGGAGTCGATGGTTTCTCTCCCTCTGTGCTTGAGTCCATATCCATGTTGTCCTTACCCAAAAAAAATTGACGTCTTTTTTTCCCACAAACAGAGCTTTCTTTTGGTGGTATTTGATCACCTGTGCCATTTTTATTTTTTGTGCCATAAACAAAAAAAGAGCGACAATTCTGGAAAAAAAAAACAATATTTTTCACTTTCTGCTATATAACATTTCCCAAAAAAATTTAAAAATCCAAATTTTTTAACATTTTAGGCCAATTTGTTTTCTGCTATATATTTTGATTGGTTTGCGCAAAAGTTATTGCGTTTACTAACTACAGGAAAGATTTATGTGACATTGCAGCGGACTAATCGGACCCCTAACTGACATTTTTGACACTTTTGGGGGTACCAGTGACATTACTACAGTAATCAGTGCTAAAAATATGCAATATTACTGTAATAATGACACTGGCAGGGAAGGGGTTAATGCTTTTGGTGATTAATAAGGGGTTAAATAGGTAAGCCTAGGGGAGTGATTCTAACTGTGGGGGGGGGTTTGGCTTGTGAGATAATCACAGAGACATGCATGCGATCCTATATAGCAGGATCACATAGCCTCTGTGATCACTTCTGGGAGAATGACAGACGGCTGTATTTACATCAGCCGTCTGTCCTTCTCTGTCAGCAAGTTGAGATAGCCGGTGTCAGATGGCAATCGCAGCCGCCTGACACCCGCACTGGCTTCCTCGCTGACGAACAGGGGCGGGAGCGCGCCTCCGGCGGCGCGCACTCGCCCCCTAGTGGCCTCCCAAGCAAATGACGTTTATTAACGTGATTTTGCCTGGGAGAGTCACACTGCCGACGTAAAAAGGCAGTGCAGCGACGGGAAGTGGTTAATGGCTGTGTGTTGAGTTATTTTGAGGGAACAGCAAATTTACACTGTTATACAAGCTGTACACTCACTACTTTACATTGTAGCAAAGTGTCATTTCTTCAGTGTTGTCACATGAAAAGATATAATAAAATATCTACAAAAATGTGAGGGGTGTACTCACTTTTGTGAGATACTGTAGCTTAAAGTAATTGTAAAGTCTTTAACCACTTGCCTACTTGGCACTTTTACCCCCTTCCTGCCCAGGCCAATTTTCAGCTTTCAGCGCTGTCACGCTTTGAATGACAATAACGCGGTCATGCTACACTGTACCCATATGAAATTTTTATCATTTTTTTCACACAAATAGAGCTTTCTTTTGGTGGTATTTAATCATCTCTGGTTTTTTTATTCCTTACAAAAAAAAAGACAGAAAATTTTGAAAAAAAAAAAGTAAAGTAAATTTTGAAAATAAATACATTTTTGTCCTTCACTGATGTGGGCTGATCAGGCGGCACTGATAGGCTGCACTGATGGGCACTGATGAGGTGGCACTTATGGACACTGATGAGGTGGCACTTATGGGCACTGATGAGGTGGCACTGATGAGGAGGTACTGATAGGCGGCACTGATGAGCACTGATAGGCGGCACTGATGAGCACTGATAGGCGGCACCGATGAGCACTGATAGGCGGCACTGCTGGGCACTGAGAGGTGGCACTGATGGGCACTGAGAGGTGGCACTGATGGGCGGCACTGATGGGCACTGAGAGGTGGCACTGATGGGCACTGAGAGGCGGCACTGATGGACACTGATGGGTGGCACTGATGGGCAGCACTGATGAGCACTGATGGGCAGCACCATCAGTGCCCACACTCAGTGCCCATAGTGCTGCTAGTCAGTGCCCATCAGTGCCTAGTGTGAGCACTGATGGGGGCACTGATGGCAGGCACTGTGGGCAGTTATGGCATTTTTTTTCCCCTTGTGTGTAATCAGGATTCCTCTGTGTCCCCTTACCGCTGATCGGCTCTCCTCTTCCTCACACTGCAGTCTCTGTGTGAGGAAGGAGAGCTGGCGATGAGAGATGATCTCATATGTTTACATATGAGATCATCTCTCATTGCATGGTCCGATCACGTGGTAAATGGCCGCTGTGATTGGCCATTCACCACGATCTGTGATTGGCTGTGTCCAAGGGACACGGCCAACACAGATTTCCCCCGATGCGCGCTCGCGGGAGTGCGCAGGGAGCCTGTCACTGGGAGGCCGTTTAAAGACGGCCTCCCGGAAATTAGAGCCCGCGCTGTAGCCGTCTTTCAGCTATAGCGCGGGAGGAAGGAGGTTAAACATGTTATACTTACCTCCTCTGTGCAGTTGATTTTGAACAGGGCAGCCTGGATCCTCCTCTTCTCGGGTCCCTCGTTACTGCTCTGAGCCCCTCCCTCCAGTGGAGTGCCCCCACAGCAAGCAGCTTGCTATGGAGGCACCTGAGCTGCAGCTCCGTGTGTTCATTCAGACATGGAGCTGCTGTTGGGCCCTGCCCCCTCTCTCTCCTGATTGGCAAACTTACTTTGACAGCCGCGGGAACCAATGGCGACACGGGTGTGTCTCAGCCAATCGGAAGGGAGAGTCCCAGACGGCCGAGGGACTCGTGGACATTGCTGGACAGGGCTTAAGTAAGTATTAGGGGGTGCTGGGGCAGCTGCTACACACAGAAGGCTTTTTATCTTAATGCATAGAGCCCATTAAGATAAAAAAAAACCTTCTGACTTTACAACTACATTAAGTAGCAATTCTGTAGTTTATTTTTGGAAAAGTACATCTCCATTTACATCATTGCGCTAAAGCATTTACGTGTGTTGTCATTAATTGTGAATGGCACACCAACACAACTCCCCAGAACAATACCTTGAAACTTCCTCTTCCACGTATTGTACAAGTAAAATTGTAGCATTCAGATTTTTGGTCTGTTTTGGTGCAATAACCTCCCTGGCGGTATTCCCGAGTGTGGCTCTGGGTTAATTTTCAGTACCAAAAGCGGTAACCCCGAGCCACACTCAGGATTACCCTGCAATGTTACTCACCTTCCCTGCGCTCCCCCACTGTCCTCATTGTCTCTCCCCGCTCTGTGCACGGCCGATTGCTGGCACTTGTCTTCCGGTTCCCTTCCCTGCGAGCGTTGCGACCCAGAGGGGTGGAATCGGCGGCAAATTCAAAAGTGTAAACACACTAAATGTCATGATACAAAGCTGTGATCCTAACGAATCACACTGTATCATGCCATTTCACCACAGGATTGCACCTGGATATTTTTCCAGTGCCCTGCCTGTGCTTTTCCAGTGCTTTGTGCCTGGAAAATTTTGAACGACCATGGCGTCCAAAAAGCGTTTTTTTGCCCAAAAGCGCTTTTAGACGAACTGGAAAACAGCGACAGCGAAACGGAGTTACTTGAAGAACTGAGCGATACTGATTTGTGGGAGAATTCGTCATCAGGTACGGAAAGTGATGACAGCAGCGATTCTGTGGAATTCGGGAAGTATATCAAATGATTCTTCAGAATTTCCAACGGAGCGATGTGCCAGAAAGAGACATGAGAATCGTCGCTGTCATCACTTTCCGTACCTGATGATGAATTTTCCCACAAATCGCTATCGCTCAGTCCTTCAAGTAACTCTGTTTCGCTGTCGCTTTTTCCAGTTCATCTAAAAGCGCTTTTGCGCAAAAAGAACGCATTTTGGACGCCATGGCCGTTCTCTATTTTCCAGGCACAAAAAACTGGAAAAGCACAGGCAGGGCACTGGAAAAGTCACCAGGTGATATCCTGTGGTGAAATTGCATGATACAGTGTAATCCGTTAGGATCACAACTTTGTATCATGTCATTTAGTGTATTTACATTTTTTTAAATTGCCGCCGGTTCCACCCCCCCTGCGTCGCAACGCTGGCAGGGAAGGGAACCAGAAGACAGGTGCCGGCATCGGCCGAGCATACAGCAGGAGGACAGCGGGAGGATGGCGGGGATCTCAGGGGAAGGTGAGTTTTAAAATGTAAAACAACAGATTTCTGTGGAAAACAATGTACCGCTTTTAGCACAGAAATCTGGACATAATCATACCGCCAGGGAGGTTAAGCAGCCTATTTAAATAAATGGGCTTGCCCTGGTCGGAACAGGCAAGTTGTTTTTTGACTAAACTTCAGCTTTAAAATGGAAAAGTCATCTAAATAACTGTTTGCTCCTATAGCTGCAGTCACATCACTAACCTGTAATCAGGGCCGGTGCTAGACTATTTTACGCCCTAGGCAAGACCAGCTACTTGCGCCCCCCCCCCCCCCCCAAAAAAAAAAAAAAAAAAGGGTAGGGGTTAAAAACTTCTATATGTCATACCCAGTGACCAGTGGCGGCTGGTGCTCAAAATTTTTGGGGGGGGGGCGCAAAAAGAAAAATGTAATAGGTATTGCTTCGCGCCAAAAAACGCAGTAAAAAAATTGCGTGACTTTGAAGCTGTGCCCCCTTCAATGCAATGAACACTGTGCTGTGCCCCCTTCAATGCAATGAACACTGTGCTGTGCCCCCTTCAATGCAATAAACACTGTGCTGTGCCCCCACAATGCAGAGTTCAGCGTGCATGCCCCTTTCAATTCAGAGCGCCACAGCATTGTCCCCAATCACTGCAGAGCGCCACAGCATTGTCCCCAATGATTGCAGAGTGCCCACAGCATTGTCCCCCAATGATTGCAGAGTGCCACAGCATTGTACCCCAATGATTGCAGAGTGCCACAGAATTGTACCCCAATGATTGCAGAGTGCCCACAGCATTGTACCCCAATAAATGCAGAGTGCCCACAGCATTGTACCCCAATGATTGCAGAGTGTCCACAGCATTGTACCCCAATGATTGCAGAGTGCCACAGAATTGTACCCCAATGATTACAGAGTGCCACAGAATTGTACCCCAACCCCAATGATTGCAGAGTGCCACAGAATTGTACCCCAATGATTGCAGAGTGCCACAGCATTGTACCCCAATGATTGCAGAGTGCCACAGCATTGTACCCCAATGATTGCAAAGTGCCCACAGCATTGTACCCCAATAAATGCAGAGTGCCCACAGCATTGTACCCCAATGATTGCAGAGTGCCACAGAATTGTACCCCAATGATTACAGAGTGCCACAGAATTGTACCCCAATGATTGCAGAGTGCCACAGTATTGTACCCCAATGATTGCAGAGTGCCACAGCATTGTACCCCAATAAATGCAGAGTGCCCACAGCATTGTACCCCAATGATTGCAGAGTGCCCACAGCATTGTACCCCAATAAATGCAGAGTGCCCACAGCATTGTACCCCAATAAATTCAGAGCGCCACAGCATTGTACCCCAATAAATACAGAGCACCTCAGCATTGTACCCCAATAAATGCAGAGTGCCACAGAATTGTACCCCAATGATTGCAGAGTGCCACAGAATTGTACCCCAATGATTGCAGAGTGCCACAGCATTGTACCCCAATGATTGCAGAGCGCCACAGCATTGTACCCCAATAAATGCAGAGTGCCCACAGCATTGTACCCCAATGATTGCAGAGTGCCACAGCATTGTATCCCAATAAATGCAGAGCGCCACAGCATTGTACCCCAATAAATGCAGAGCGCCACAGCATTGTACCCCAATAAATGCAGAGTGCCCACAGCATTGTCCCCCAATAAATGCAGAGTGCCCACAGCATTGTCCCCCAATAAATGCAGAGTGCCCACAGCATTGTCCCCCAATCAATGCAGAGTGCCCACAGCATTGTCCCCCAATCAATGCAGAGTGCCCACAGCATTGTACCCCAATAAATGCAGAGTGCCACAGCAATGTACCCCAATAAATGCAGAGTGCCCACAGCATTGTCCCCCAATCAATGCAGAGTGCAGCGTGCGTGCTCCCTTCAATTTAATGCACTTACCTGGCGGCGGCGGGTTCTTCCCTCCTCGATCCAGTCCGTCCTCTCTGCGGCGGCAGCAGCGGGAAGGAGAGCGGCTTCTCCCTCGTCCTCCGAGCGGCGGTGACGGTGAGTGACTGACTCACGCAGCGGCACCGCCCCCATTGTGACGTCAGGAATCGGATGTCCTGGATGATGATTGGTCCAGGCTGGAGACTGGACCAATCACAGCCAGGATATCCGAAAGTGGGGGTGTCCAATCGCAAGGACTTGCGATCGGGTTACGCCCCCAGAAGGCTGCCGATCGGCGCCTCTTCTGGGACGTAACCCCACTCCCCCCCCCCTAGCCACCACTTCCATTACAAAGGCCGGCGAACCCAATTTTTTTTTTTTTTAAACTTTATTTGTTCGCTGTCATTTTTTTTTTTTCTTTTTTTTTTTTTCTTCTTCTTAGGGGTAGGGGGGCGGCGCCCTGGTGCCCGCTATGCACGGGCCGCCACTGCCAGTGACCCTGATCTGATGGTTCCTCCATGTTATGCTATCGTACCCAGTGACCCCCATATTCCTCCATGTCACACCTGGGGAACCTGATGTCATTCTATGTCACACCCAGGGACCCTGATGTTTTTCCATGTCACATTCTGGGACCCCAATATTCCTTCATGTCTTGCTGTCATACCCACTGACCCCGATGTTCCTCCATGTCACACCCAGGGAACCCCGTGTTCCTCCATGTCATGCTGTCATACCCAGTGACCCCAATGTTCCTATATGTCACACCAGGGGTCCCTGATGTTCCTCCATGTCATACCCAGAGAGACCCTGATGTTTTTCCATGTCACACCTGGGGACCATGATGTTCCTTCATGTCACACCTGGGGACCCTGATGTTCCTCCATGTCACACCTGGGGACCTCAATCCCCCATGGCACACCCAGGAACCCCAATTCCTCTTGGCATACCTGGTGACCCCTAATCCCTGTTACACCCAGTGACCCCTATCCCCCATGTCACACCTGGTGACTCCGATTCCCCATGACACACCTGGTTACCCCGATTCCCTTTCACACCAGGGATCCTCCATGTCACACTCAGGGACCCCGATCCCCTGTTCTGGGGACGCTGACTGAGCGGTATGAAGAGAGTGGCCCGCGCTCTGTCTTCCTTCACTGTGATTCCTTTTCCTAGGACACTCCTCTCCTGGACCACAGTGCTCACTACAGCTCCAGCCGAAGAGGATCATCATGCAGTCAGCACTCCGGTGGGCTCCCTTCCTGCCTCTTGGGGCCCCCCCAACATTGGTGGAAAGCCAAGGCTTGGTAGTTCCGCCATTGCCCCAGACACCTAGCATCTTCCTCTGTCCCTTCTTCCTCCCCCACTGCTGTCCCTCCCCTCAGCTCACAGGGATCATTAATAAAGGAGAGTTCCGACTCGTGGCTGCGCCCCTAGGTGGCAATGCGCCCTAAGCGGCTGCCTAGTTTGCCTAGTGGAAGCACCAGCCCTGCCTGTAATGAAGAATGTCCCAGGTCTGTCAGGCAGCATGACAGGACATCTGCTGCTGCTGAATTTCTGGTAGTGCGTGACTTAGGTTGGCCATACATGATGTAGTTTTCTTACAATTTTCTGTAAAATTTGCTTGAAATTTACCTTCAACTATGTAGTACAAAGACCTGCCTACCTGGATACAAGTGAAAGTGTTGTTTAACTTTGACCTCTTATTATGTGGTTTGTGGTAAATCTAACAGAAAATTGTAAAACAAAAGTTGAACATGTATGGCCCGCCTTACTAACCCCAAGTTTTCTGTGAGTTGCAGCAGAAATATCCAATGGTTGCCCGCCCCCTCTGTCCTCCTTTGAGAAAAGCTGCACTGCTTGTAACATGATCCCTGCATTGGGGAAGAGTCTGATGAATGACAGAATTCTCTCCCACATTCAGAGATCGCGTCACATTCAGTATAACGATACACTGCTCAAAAAATTAAAGGAATACTTTTTAATCAGAGTACAGCAGTGGCGGCTGGTGCTCAAAATTTTTGAGGGGGCGCAACCAGAAAAATGTAATAGGCATTGCTTTGCGGCAAAAAACGCTGTAAAAAATTGCGTGATTTTGAGGTCGCAAAAGTGTGAAAGGGGCCTTCAGTAATTAAGGTATAGTGTGCCCCCTTTCAATGCAGAGAGACCAGCGTGCCCCCTTTCAATGCAGAGAGACCAGCATGCCCCCTTTCAATGCAGAGTGACCAGCATGCCCCCTTTCAATGCAGAGAGATCAGCGTGCCCCCTTTCAATGCAGAGAGACCAGCGTGCCCCCTTTCAATGCAGAGAGACCAGCGTGCCCCCTTTCAATGCACAGTGACCAGCGTGCCTCCTTTCAATGCACAGTGACCAGCGTGCCCCCTTTCAATGCACAGTGACCAGTGTGCCCCCTTTCAATGCACATGCGGGTGTCAGAGGGCAATCACAGCCGCCTGACACCCACACTGGCTTCCCCGCTGACGACCGGGGGCGGGAGCGCGCCTCTGGTGGCGCGCACTCGCCTCCTAGTGGCCTCCCAAGCAAATGACGTTTATTAATGTGATTTTGCCTGGGAGAGCCACACTGCCGACGTAAAAAGGCAGTGCAGCGACGGGAAGTGGTTAATGGCTGTGTGTTGAGTTATTTTGAGGGAACAGCAAATTTACATTGTTATACAAGCTGTACACTCACTACTTTACATTGTAGCAAAGTGTAATTTCTTCAGTGTCGTCACATGAACAGATATAATAAAATATCTACAAAAATGTGAGGGGTGTACTCACTGTTGTGAGATACTGTAGCTTAAAGTAATTGTAAAGTCTTTAACCACAATGCAATGACCAGCGTACATGCCCCCTTCAATGCAGAGACCAGCGTACATGCCCCCTTCAATGCAGTGACCAGCGTACATGCCCCCTTCAATGTAGTGATCAGCGTACATGCCCCCTTCAATGCAGTGATCAGCATACATACCCCCTTCAATGCAGAGACCAGCGTGCATGCCCCTTTTAATGCAGTGACCAGCGTACATGCCCCCTTCAATGCAGAGACCAGCGTACATGCCCCCTTCAATGCAGTGACCAGCATACATGGACCCCTTCAATGCAGAGACCAGCGTACATGCCCCTTCAATGCAGTGACCAGCGTACATGCCCCCTTTAATGTAGTGACCAGCGTACATGCCCACTTCAATGCAGTGACCAGCGTACATGCCCCCTTCAATGCAGTGACCAGCATACATGCCCCCTTCAATGTAGTGACCAGCGTACATGCCCCCTTCAATGCAGTGACCAGCATACATGCCCCCTTCAATGCAGAGACCAGTGTAATGCCCCCTTCAATGCAGTGACCAGCGTACATGCCCCCTTCATTGTGGTGACCAGCGTACATGCCCCCTTCAATGCAGTGACCAGCGTACACGCCCCCTTCAATGCAGTGACCAGCGTGCATGCCCCCTTCAATGCAGTGGCCAGCGTGCATGCCCCCTTCAATGCAGTGACCAGCATACATGCCCCCTTCAATGTAGTGACCAGTGTACATGCCCCCTTCAATGCAGTGACCAGCATACATGTCCCCTTCAATGCAGAGACCAGCGTGCATGCCCCCTTCAATGCAGTGACCAGCGTACATGCCCCCTTCAATGCAGAGACCAGCGTGCGTGCCCCTTTTAGTGCAGTGATCAGCATACATGCCCCCTTCAATGCAGAGACCAGCGTGCATGCCCCTTTTAATGCAGTGACCAGCGTACATGCCCCCTTCAATGCAGAGACTAGCGTACATGCCCCCTTCAATGCAGTGACCAGCATACATGCCCCCTTCAATGCAGAGACCAGCGTACAAGCCCCCTTCAATGCAGTGACCAGCGTACATGCCCCCTTCAATGTAGTGACCAGCGTACATGCCCCCTTCAATGCAGTGACCAGCGTACATGCCCCCTTCAATGCAGTGACCAGCATACATGCCCCCTTCACTGAAGTGACCAGCGTACATGCCCCCTTCAATGCAGTGACCAGCATACATGCCCCCTTCAATGCAGAGACCAGTGTACATGCCCCCTTCAATGCAGTGACTAGCGTACATGCCCCCTTCAATGTGGTGACCAGCGTACATGCCCCCTTCAATGCAGTAGCCAGTGTGCATGCCCCCTTCAATGCAGTGACCAGCATACATGCCCCCTTCAATTTAGTGACCAGTGTACATGCCTCCTTCAATGCAGTGACCAGCATACATGTCCCCTTCAATGCAGAGACCAGCGTGCATGCCCCCTTCAATGCAGTGACCAGCGTGCATGCCCCCTTCAATGCAGTGACCAGCGTGCATGCCCCCTTCAATGCTGTGACCAGCGTACATGCCCCCTTCAATGCAGTGACCAGCGTACATGCCCCCTTCAATGCAGTGACCAGCATACGTGCCCCCTTCAATGCAGAGACCAGCGTGCGTGCCCCCTTCATTGCAGTGACCAGCGTACATGCCCCCTTCAATGCAGAGACTAGCGTACATGCCCCCTTCAATGCAGTGACCAGCATACATGCCCCCTTCAATGCAGAGACCAGCGTACATGCCCCCTTCAATGCAGTGACCAGCGTACATGCCCCCTTCAATGTAGTGACCAGCGTACATGCCCCCTTCAATGCAGTGACCAGCGTACATGCCCTCTTCAATGCAGTGACCAGCATACATGCCCCCTTCAATGTAGTGACCAGCGTACATGCCCCCTTCAATGCAGTGACCAGCATACATGCCCCCTTCAATGCAGAGACCAGTGTACATGCCCCCTTCAATGCAGTGACCAGCGTACATGCCCCCTTCAATGTGGTGACCAGCGTACATGCCCCCTTCAATGCAGTGACCAGCGTACATGCCCCCTTCAATGCAGTGACCAGCGTGCATGCCCCCTTCAATGCAGTGGCCAGTGTGCATGCCCCCTTCAATGCAGTGACCAGCATACATGCCCCCTTCAATGTAGTGACCAGTGTACATGCCCCCTTTAATGCAATGACCAGCATACATGTCCCCTTCAATGCAGAGACCAGCATGCATGCCCCCTTCAATGCAGTGACCAGCGTACATGCCCCCTTCAATGCAGAGACCAGCGTACATGCCCCCTTCAATGCAGTGATCAGCGTACATGCCCCCTTCAATGCAGTGACCAGCATACGTGCCCCCTTCAATGCAGAGACCAGCATGCGTGCCCCCTACATTGCAGTGACCAGCGTACATGCCCCCTTCAATGCAGAGACCAGCGTGCGTGCTCCCTTTAATCCAGTGCACTTACCTGGATCATCAGCAGCAGCAGCAGCGGCGGTGCGGCTTCTCCTCCGTCCCCCGGCGCGTCTCCTCAGGTCCTCCCGCTCCCGCCTCCTCCTCGACCAATGGCATGTACGTAACAACATAACGGCGAGCCGGAAGTGGGAGGAGCAAGCAGCAGCGAGCAGCCGGAGGAGTGTGTGTAGAGGAGAGCGTGGAGGAGAGCCGGGTGACACGTGCGGGGGAGCCGCACTAGGTCACCAGAAGCCGGCGCGAGTGCAGGGGACAGGGGACAGAGAGACCGGAACAGAGAGCGGGACCGGGACGTGAAGGACCGGGACTGGAAGCCGCGGCCGTAGACGGCGGAGCGGCGGCTGCGGCGGTGAACGGACACCACACAGTATTGAGGAGGGAGGTTCACGGAAGCAGGGGAGGAGGAGCAGCGGCGACTGGTGAGTATCTCCCTGCAGCTGTGTGACGTGCTTTGGGGACCTGTGACTGACGGACTGACAGACCATCCTGTGACTGACTGACCATAGGGATCTGTGACTGACTGACCATAGGGATCTGTGACTGACTGACCTTGCTTGCGACCGTCAACGACTGACAAGACTGTTCTGCGACTGACAAGACTGTTCTGCGACTGACAAGACTGTTCTGCGACTGACAAGACTGTTCTGCGACTGACAAGACTGTTCTACGACTGACAAGACTGTTCTGCGACCGATAGACTGTTCTGCGACTGACAAGACTGTTCTGCGACTGACAAGACTGTTCTGCGACTGACAAGACTGTTCTGCGACTGACAAGACTGTTCTGCGACTGACAAGACTGTTCTGCGACCGATAGACTGTTCTGCGACTGACAAGACTGTTCTGCGACTGACAAGACTGTTCTGCGACCGATAGACTGTTCTGCGACTGACAAGACTGTTCTGCGACTGACAAGACTGTTCTGCGACCGACAAGACTGTTCTGCGACCGACAAGACCGTTCTGCGACCGACAAGACCGTTCTGCGACCGACAAGACCGTTCTGCGACCGACAAGACCGTTCTGCGACCGACAAGACCGTTCTGCGACCGACAAGACCGTCCTGCGACCGACAAGACTGTTCTGCGACCGACAAGACTGTTCTGCGACCGACAAGACTGTTCTGCGACCGACAAGACTGTTCTGCGACCGACCGACGGCGCTCTTGACTGATCGACCGTGAGTATTTTAGAGACTGGTGAGTATCTTAGCGACTAGTGAGCATTTTGCGACTGGTTAGCATCTTGCGAGGGTTAGCATCTTGCGACTGGTGAGTATATTTGCAACTGGTGTGTATCGGGTGAGTATCTTGCGACTGGTGAGATTCTTTGCGACTGGTGAGTATCTTTGCGACTGGTGAGTATCCTTGCGACTGGTGAGTATCCTTGCGACTGGTGAGTATCTTTGCGACTGGTGAGTATCTTTGCGACTGGTGAGTATCTTTGTGACTGGTGAGTATCTTGTGTCTGTTGGATCTTTGCGACTGGTGAGTATCGTTGCGGTTAGTGAGTATCGTTGCGACTGGTGAGTATCGTTGCGACTGGTGAGTATCTTTGCGTCTGTTGGATCTTTGCGACTGGTGAGTATCTTTGCGTCTGTTGGATCTTTGCGACTGGTGAGTATCGTGCGTCTGTTGGATCTTTGCGACTGGTGAGTATCTTAGCGACTGGTTAGTATATTAGCGACTGGTGAGTACCCCAGGTTTAGTACCAGGGAAGTTAGAGGTAGGGTAGGTAAGGAAGAGCAGGTCGTTAACATTATCCCCATAGAGTAGTGGGTAATAATGTCCGACAGGATTGCGGATGCCACTCAGTGCACTTCTTGCTGCATGTATGCGTTCCTTGATGAACCATTCGAGGGCGAATACTGCTGTGCAAGATGTGAGCAACTTGTTGCTCTGGTAGACCAGATCCTGGACCTACAGAACACAGTGGCAACACTGCGTGGCATCAACAACCTGGAAAGGAGCTTGGACATTACCTATCAGGCGCTGGTAGGGGCCAGCATAGAGGAGGGAGGAACAGAGGAGACGCAAGAAGCAGAGGTACGCAGCTGGGTGACTGTTAGGAAGGGTAGAGGGAGGAGAGCCAGGGAGGCCAATCCTGAGTTGGTACACCCTAACAAATCTGTCGAGTTGCAGGTTGAGGGGGATATCAGCTCAGGGGTGGCAGAGCTGGAGCATGCACCCTCCCCCAGCTGCCAGGGGAGGGACGGCTCCAGGAAGAAGGGGGGCCGTAACTCAGGAAAGGTTAGAAAGGTTGTGGTAGTGGGGGACTCAATTATCAAGAGGACAGAGAGGGAAATCTGTAAAAAAGATCTCGTGAACCGAACAGTTTGCTGTTTACCGGGCGCCCGAGTTCGGCACATCGCAGATCTGGCAGACAGATTGTTGTGCGGGGCTGGGGATGACCCAGCGGTCATGGTGCACGTGGGCACTAATGACAAAGTTAAAGGTAGGTGGAGGATCCTTAAGAACGATTTCAGGGACTTAGGTAATAGATTGAGGAAAAGGACCTCCAAGGTGGTTTTCTCTGAAATACTGCCTGTACCTCGAGCCACACAGGAGAGGCAGAAGGAGATTAGGGAACTTAACAAGTGGCTGAGGAATTGGTGTAGGAAGGAGGGGTTTGGATTCCTGGAGAACTGGGCTGACTTCTCAGTCGGCTACCGGCTCTTTAGTAAGGATGGGCTGCACCTTAATGGGGACGGTACAGCTCTTTTGGGGAGAAAGATGGCCACCAAGTTGGAGGGGCTTTTAAACTAGGAGACGGGGGGGAGGGCTCAGAAGTAGAGTCAGTCAGGAGGAAGCAGAGGACTGAAGGCAGCTGTAGTGTCAGCAGCGACAGTAGGTCCACAAGGTCAATTGGCAGGTCTGTGCGGGAGAACCTCAGACCAAACAGGAATAAACATAACCGCCAATTGCGCTTAACTTCCTTAAAACTAAGAGGTGTATATGCTAATGCCAGGAGCCTAGCTAATAAAATGGATGAGTTGGAAATGTTAGTACATGAGGAGGACATAGACCTTGTGGGAATAACAGAGACTTGGTTCGACCCCTCACATGACTGGCTGGCCAATATCCAAGGGTATTCGGTGTACCGGAAGGACAGGGTAGGAAAAAGAGGGGGAGGGGTATGTCTCTATGTCAAGAACAATATAAAGGTGACAGAAAGGAGTGACATTACGGATGGGATGAGCATGGATTTAGAATCTGTGTGGGTTGAACTCCATAGGGAAGGAGAAAAGGGGAAAGTAATTGTGGGGGTTTGCTATAGGCCACCTAACCAAGGGGAGGAGGTAGAGCTGGAATTTTTAGCACTAATGGGTAAAGTGGCAAAATTGGGATCAGTCATCGTATTGGGGGACTTCAATTACCCCGACATTGACTGGGAAGAGGGGACTGCACACTCACAGAAGGCCCGCCTATTCACGGAAACCTTACTGGATAATTACATGTCACAGTTGGTGGATTCCCCCACCAGAGAAAACGCAGTCCTGGATCTATTGCTCACTAATGACCCAGACATAATCTCGGAGGTAGGAGTCCAGGACAACCTGGGCCTAGCGATCACAGGATGATCACATTTAGTGTAAATAACAACATAACAAGACAAGTGGGGAACATAAGAACCCTAAACTTCAGAAGGGCAAACTTTCCAAAATTGTACTCAATGATGGAAAAGGTAAACTGGGACCAAACCCTGGGATCCCTGACCACAGAGGAAAAATGGGAATGCTTTAGGAACATATTAGGCAAAGGCATCTTACAGTGCATTCCTATGGGAAATAAATTTAGAAGAGACAAAGCCAAACCTGGCTGGCTAAACTGTAGCGTCATAAAACTTATTAGGGGGAAAAAATTGGCCTTCAAGAAATATAAATCAGAGGGCACAGTATCGGCTTTCGAGCAATACAAGGAGGCAAATAAGAAAAGTAAACAAGAAATCAAGATGGCTAAAATCAACTTTGAGAGACAAATAGCGGAGGATAGTAAAAAAAACCCAAAGAAATTCTTTAAATATATCAACAGCAAAAAAACTAAGGCAGAGCATATTGCACACATAATTAACAATGATGGGAGGATGGTTACAGAGGACACTGAAAAAGCAACCGTGCTAAATGCTTTTTTCTCGTCAGTCTTTACACAGGAAAAGGAGGGGTACACTGACCATGACTGTATGGTTAGTAGTAATACACAGGACTTGCCACCATGGCTAACAGAGGGGGAAATCAGGGAAAGGCTGGATAAACTTAACACAAACAAATCACCAGGACCGGATGGCATACATCCGAGAGTACTCAAGGAACTCAGTAAAGTTATATCGAGACCACTGTTCCTGATCTTTGCTGACAGTATTAGGACAGGAGATGTACCAGGGGATTGGAAGAAAGCTAACGTGATTCCAATATTCAAAAAGGGCCAGAGGCATATCCCGGGAAATTATAGGCCTGTCAGTTTGACATCAGTAGTATGTAAACTTCTGGAGGGGATGATAAGGGACTATATTGTAGAGTTTGCTAAGGACAACAACATCATCAGCAGTAATCAGCACGGGTTTACAAATGGGCGTTCTTGTCAAACCAATCTCCTTACATTCTACGAGGAGGTGAGCTGTGAGCTAGATAGGGGGAGACCAGTGGATGTGGTGTACTTGGATTTCGCTAAGGCGTTTGATACAGTTCCCCACAAGCGCTTAATTTATAAAATAAGGTCTGCAGGTATCGATAGCAGGGTTTGCTCTTGGATACGGAACTGGCTAAAAAGGCGGGTCCAAAGGGTAGTAATAAACAGCGCATACTCAGACTGGTCTGAGGTGGTAAGCGGGGTCCCCCAAGGCTCAGTCCTGGGACCAACCTTGTTCAATTTATTCATAAACAACATTGAGGTCGGGATCAGTAGTTCGATATCAGTTTTTGCAGATGACACAAAATTGGGCAGGGCAATAACTTCACAACATGAAGCAGATATCCTGCAGAATGACCTGGACAAAATAACAGAGTGGGCAACGACATGGCAAATGAGGTTTAACGTGGAGAAGTGTAAGGTTTTGCACTTGGGGACTAAAAACATAAAATCACAATACACGTTAGGAGGGGAGCCCTTGGGGGAATCAAAAATGGAGAAGGATCTGGGAGTATTGGTTGATGATAGATTAGGAAACAGCATGCAATGTCAAGCGGCAGCTTCCAAAGCCAACAGAATATTAGCATGCATAAAGAAAGGGATGCATTCCAGAGATAAGACTATAATCCTTCCACTTTATAAAACTCTGGTCCGACCGCATCTGGAGTATTCCGTCCAGTTCTGGTCGCCAGTCCTCAGGAGGGATGTGTTGGAGCTAGAGAGAGTCCAGAGAAGGGCAACTAAACTAATTAGGGGATTGGAGGACCTTGACTATGAAGAGCGTCTACAATCGCTCGATTTATTCTCCCTGGAGAAGAGACGTCTGAGGGGGGACATGATAGCAATTTATAAATATCTTAATGGGGATCCCAGCTTAGAAAAAAAGCTGTTCATTCGAAGGGATTGCATGAGGACTCGAGGGCATACAATGCGATTAGAGGAGAAGCGTTTTAACCTCAGGCAACGCGGGGGGTTCTTTACTGTTAGGGCAACAAGATTGTGGAATTCTCTACCACAAGAGGTGGTTTCTGCGGGTAGTATGGTGGCTTTCAAAAGACTCTTAGACTTACATCTCAAGGATCAGAACATTCAGGGGTATGGGAGATGATTACAGCCACACATGCCTACACAGGTTGAACTGGATGGACTATTGTCTTTATTCAACCTCACCTACTATGTAACTATGTAACTATGTAACAAGAGCACTAGATGGGCAACAATTAGACAACCCCCAAAACAGGAACAGTGTTACAGGTGGAGGCCACTTCCTTTTTTTTTCCCCTACTCATTTTTTCTGACTGTTCTTTACTGGTTTTGCATTTGGTTAGGGTCAGTGTGATCAGATACCAGTCCTGCTGCTTAGTTAAAGACCTTCTACATCTATCAAATAGCATTAGGGCAATATTTGAACCCTATAGACGTTGCAAAGGCAGTCCAACTCCTCCGGGTTGGCACATCAATACCTGTCATTTGCAGAAGGTTTGCTGTGTCTCCCAGCACAGTCTCAAGAGCATGGAGGAGATTCCAGGAGACAGGCAGTTAATCTAGGAGAGCTGGATGGGGCCGTAGAAGTTCTTTAACTCTGCAGCAGGACTGGTATCTGATCCCTTGTGCACGGAGGAACAGGATGAGCACAACCAGAGCCCTACAAAATTACCTCCAGCAGGCCACAGTGTGAAGGTCTCTGACCAAACAATCAGAAACAGACTTCCTGAGGGCCTGAGATCCTTTAGTGGGCCCTGTGCTCACTGCCCGGCACCATGGAGCTTGATTGGCATTTTCCATTGAACACCACAATTGGCAGGTCCACCGCTGGCACCCTGTGCTTTTCACAAATGAGAGCAGGTTCACTCTGGGCACATGTGACAGATGTTAAAGGGTCTGGAGAAGCCATGGAGAATGTTATGCTGCCTGTAACATTGTTCAGCACGACTGGTTTGGTTTGTGGTCAGTGATGGTCTGGGGAGGCATATCCATGGAGGGACGCACAGACCTCTACAGGCTAGACAATGGCACCCTGACTGCCATTAGGAATCGGGATGAAACCCTTGGAACCATTGTCAAACCCTACACTAGTGCGGTGGGTCCTGGGTTCCTCCTGGTGCATGATAATGCCCAGCCTTATGTGGCGAGAGTATTCAGCCAGTTCCTGAAGAATGAAGGAATTGATACCATTGAATGGCCCCCACGCTCGCCTGACATAAATCCAATAGAACACCTCTGGGACATTATGTTTCGGTCCATCGGACACCGCCAGGTTGCACCTCAGTCTGATTAGGAGCTCAGTAATGCCCTGGTCCAGATATGGGAGGAAATACCCCAGGACACCATCCGTCATCTCGTTAGGAGCATGCCCCGACGTTGTCTGGCATGCATACAAGCACGTGGGGGCAATGCAATCTACTGAGTACCATTTTGAGTTGCTGCAATGAAATTTCAGCAAAATAGACTAGCCTGCTGCATAATTTTTTTACTTTGATTTTTGGGGGTGTCTTTGAGTTCAGCACTCTGTAGGTTGATAATTTTAATTTCCATCAAACGATGTGGCATCCTTTAATTTCTAACACATTACCCAGTCCATATCAGTATAGATATCCAGGATGATATTTTTCCAGATTGAAATCTGATGTATTTTCAAAGTGTTCCTTTAATATTTTTGAGCAGTGTTTATAACCACAAGGAAATAGGTTGGGACTTTTAAGGTGCTAGAAAACCAACTTACAAATTAGAACACAAGTAAAAGAAGTACTATGTTTATTGTTTAAAAATAGTCCATGCTAAAAATAACCTGGTCTTCTTATCTTAATTTATTGCAGCAGTGCTAAAGTTGGTACTCCCAACATGTTTCGCCCATAGGGCTTCTTCAGGGGGCACAGCGGCTTCTATTTTAGAACTATATTGAGGAAAACATATTACACATAAACAAAATAATAACAATACATCAGAAATATTTTCATACATTTCAAAATGCAATATCTGCAGTCTTGGCCAGATCATGCTTACCACTTAATTTGTCATTTATCTATTAAACAGGAAACATCCTCAAAAGGGTTTCAAACCAGGTAATTATTTGGTGACCACAGGAGGTATAACTGGACCGGACTGTAATAATCATATATCTGAGGGTTATATACCTTATATGGAGGTAGAACATAAATAAAGTCCTCTCTTTTAGTTCATTACTTACACAAAATATATTTGAGAAAACCACAAGGAGAAGAAGTAAAATACTAGCTTGGAACAGGCTAAAAAAAAAGTCAAATAATGTCAAATACAAGTTCCAAATTTTGAAAAACTGCATCAGCATATTTTTAGGCTATGCTGACAAAATACAAAAGTCATCTGAAGACTGTAGTACTCTAAACCTTAAAGAGGTTGTAAAGGCACAAGGTTTTTTTGCCTTCATGCATTCTCACACCCCCCTATTACTACAATGAGCCCCCTGTTGATCCAGCGATGTCCATGAGAAACTTGTCTCTCCGGGGACTCGCACTCCTGATTGGCTTTCGGCAGCAGTAGGAGCTATTGGCTCCCACTGCTGTCAATCACAGCCAGTGAGGCAAACGGGAGACGGAGGGGGCGAAGCCGAACCGCGGCTCCGTGTGTGAATGGACACACAGAGAAAACTGCTTGCTGTGGTGAATTTTGAGAGATATTGCTGGGGATTTAAGACAATGAGAAGCACCACATCCCTGAAACAAATAGTAACTACAATATGGGGGGCAAAGTGGGACTTTAAAGGTGCAAATGATGGAGAAAAATCTGAATTCTCAAACAATATACATTTTATTCAACATATAGGATTAGGACAAGACACAACATTGGTTAAAATGTTAAAAGCAAGAAAATGCACTCAATAATATCAACTCTACATGTTTCGCCATCTTCATAATAGCTTCTTCAGGAGTTTTGATAGATATTTCTCGAGAGTGAAAATTTCTAGATTGCAAAGGGAAACAAACATGAAAAATAGGACAAATATAATTACAATGGGGCATATATCAATGGTCCTATATTGAATGCCCAAATGAATTTCATAATTCTAATGCTGATGACAGGATGTACCTTAAAGAAACCTGAACCTTTTCGTTTGCCGGAAGTGGAAGTAACGAAGGTGCAGAGACCGGGGTAAGTGGAGAGGAGGGGACTGAGACACCTGACCTCTTAACGTTGACCCATAGAGAAGATGATAGCCAAGCCAAGTATAGCACGTATGGTAATGAAAGACTGCAATATAGGAATACATTTCAGAGATATAAATTGCATGGGTCTCCTATTGGGGAATAGGTATCAAATTTAATAGCATGAATATATTTACCAGTTTAGTTCAGGGGTGAAAATACCTCAAAGGGCACCCCAATAGCAAAGGAAGAGAGGAAAAGTTTATCTCACAGAATCCAAAGAGACAAATATCCCTTTAAAACAACAAAAAAATGTTGTAAATATATATCTTCCATTAGGGACAAACTGCCAACGTTGTATTGATTGTATCAAATTGAAAAATAAAAAAATATAAAAATGCCATTTACTCTGGTGATCCAGTGTTGTACACATCAAAATTCCCATGCACAGATATCTATAGGGACCTGCCCAATCACGGAAAGTCTCCAAATGGTGCGCTCCAATATGAAAGCTGCACAAGAGATAAGACAGAATGTACAAGGAAAAGGATGGTTAAGTCGCCATATTTAGTTATCAAGGAGTAAAAAGAAGATCAAAAGAGAAGGATTCCATTACCGCATGTGTCTCCAAACGAATGTCCTGTTCCCCGGTGGTCTAGTGGAATACTGACCATGTTGCGCCGGCATTTGTACATCTCCTCCACTCCCTCTGCGTCTGACGTCACCGGGGGAGTGAGGGCAAGGCACGCCCAGCCGACCAATCGGAAACCCAAAGAGGAAGTGCGTCATTACGGCGCAGCGGCACATGGTCAAAACCGGAAACCGGAAGTCGAGGACGACAACATCCGGTCCGGCCACCATGTTTAATGCTGTAAGCAGAAAAGTACACAGAAGAGAACACAGGCTAGTATGGAGGAAGGGTAATTCCTCCAAATAGCCTAAGCGGTCCAAAACGGATCAAATTGAGACCATGAAGAAATGCCAGGAATTATATTCCAGCAAAAATATATTATATTGTAAAGGATTTTATAGGAACTCAGTCACATACAAAAATCCAAAACCAGGATATTATAATAGAAGGTCATTGATCTATTCACTCATTCAGCAAGCAAAAAGAAGAAAAGTCTTTTAAAATGAATGTTGTAGGGCTCCAATGGGGGACAGGCTGGGAGTAAAAGGGGCGGTGCCTCTACTGACCAGGTCGGACCAAAATACCTGGAAATAATGTAGGGCACCGCGGGTGCCCATATGGGCAACAAGAATGGAGAATTTTTGGACGGGCTCTTTAACTATGTTATTGAGATTCTTTGAGGTTTTGAAAACCAATGATTTCAATCTCAAATTCACCTATGCATACAATCAAAAATCTTTGAACTTTTTGGACATTACAATCTATATAAGTGAGGATGGAGCCCTAGGTTCCACTCTCTTTCGCAAAACCACTGCAGGCAACATTATTCTGAGGGCAGACAGTTCTCATCCCCAGCCGCTTGTATCCAGCATACCGTATAGCCAATACTTAAGATTATGACGCAACTGCACTAGATCAGAGGATTTTGAGAGAGAGGCAAAAAATCTACAGGGACGACTTCTATGTAGAGGTTACAGTAGGGCTTGTTTGAAAAAATCCTATCACAGAGCAAAAAAATGGGACAGAATTGATTTAATCTTCAGCAAAAAAAACAAAAAAACAAATAATACTGATGGGGTACGCCTAATTACACGGTACTCGGGTCAACATGACCAGGTACGATCAATTTTAAAAAAGTTTTGGTACCTCCTGGAGGCTGATGAAAAGGTATCCAAACATATTGGGGATCGCCCCCAGATAACATTCAAAAGATCCCGATCATTAAGGGACCAATTGGTCCATAGTCATTATACCTCTTCAGGTAAATCTAAAAGATCATTGACTGGCACATATTCTTGTAGAAGATGTAACTTCTGCAGATATTTGCCCAACACTAATGAAATCATTCTTCCAAATGGTAAAATATATAGACCCAACTTTTATGCAAATTGCCAAACCGTTGAGGTCGTATATATAATGTATTGCAGTTGTAAAGCCTTCTATATAGGAAAAACCAAAAGACCTTTCTTCAATAGAATTCGTGATCATGTTAAACTTGTCAAAAATAAAAAGTTTGAAAGTCCCATCAGCCGTCATATGGGCCTCTATCATAGTTTCAATGATAAGATGATGACCTTCTTTGCCTTGGAACACATTCCACTCAATGAACGAGGTGGAAGTGTAGACAAAAACGTAGTGCAACGTGAAACCAAGTGGATATTTAATTTATCGGCCACTCAGTATCCTGGTATAAATGAATCCATCAGTTTCAAACCCTTTCTTGGCTAGGGAAATGTCAACACAATTTATTGCTAGTTTCATCCATAAATTTTGGCTGAAAACTGACAGATTGGACTTTGTACATGTGTTATAAGTCCTCCTTTTTGTTGTATGTATTATTACTGATGATTATGTATTTTCATGTGCAGATTGTCTGCATTGTATTTTTCAGATGTAGTCCATCTACTTATGTTGAACAAAGGATTCTTCCTCGGTTTAATCTCCTAATAATTTTCCTGATCCTTGCCGGTAAGTGAATGTGACTATGGGTGCGGAGACACGATGGTGATAGTATTTCCACCTGTTGGGAGGATCATTGGACTGAGCATAAATTTCCTGCCTCCATTCTTGTTGCCCATATGGGCACCCGCGGTGCCCTACATTATTTCCAGGTATTTTGGTCCGACCTGGTCAGTAGAGGCACCGCCCCTTTTACTCCCAGCCTGTCCCCCATTGGAGCCCTACAACATTCATTTTAAAAGACTTTTCTTCTTTTTGCTTGCTGAATGAGTGAATAGATCAATGAGCTATTATAATATCCTGGTTTTGGATTTTTGTATGTGACTGAGTTCCTATAAAATCCTTTACGATATAATATATTTTTGCTGGAATATAATTCCTGGCATTTCTTCATGGTCTCAATTTGATCCATTTTGGACCGCTTAGGCTATTTGGAGGAATTACCCTTCCTCCATACTAGCCTGTGTTCTCTTCTGTGTACTTTTCTGCTTACAGCATTAAACATGGTGGCCGGACCGGATGTTGTCGTCCTCGACTTCCGGTTTCCGGTTTTGACCATGTGATGCCGCTGCGCCGTAATGACGCACTTCCTCTTTGGGTTTCCGATTGGTCGGCTGGGCGTGCCTTGCCCTCACTCCCCCGGTGACGTCAGATGCCGAGGGAGTGGAGGAGATGTACAAATGGGTGGCTAAACTCCAACATAAAAATGTATATTAGAGCTAAAGAAAAGGCCTTCAAAAAATACAAGACTGAGGGGTCAGTGGCAGCATTTAAGCATTATAAAGAGTGTAATAAGAAATGTAAAGATGAAATCAGGGCGGCTAAAATAGAACACGAGAGACATATAGCGGAGGAGAGTAAAAAGAACCCCAAGAAGTTCTTTAAGTATATAAACAGTAAGAAAGCGAGGCCAGAACACATTGGCCCCATAAAAGATGATAAAGGAAAAATGGCCACTGAGGACAGAGAAAAGGCGGAAGTGTTAAATAATTTCTTTTCTTCAGTCTTCACAAAGGAATCGGGGGTCTACACGAACCCAGCTTGTAAGGCCGAACTAAATAATACACCTCAGGAAGTGCCGCCATGGCTAACAGAAGATAGACTTAGAGCTAAACTAGAGAAGCTTAACATAAATAAATCCCCGGGACCGGATGGCTTGCACCCGAGGGTTCTTAAAGAGCTCAGCCAGGTGATTGCCAGACCATTATTCTTGATCTTTAAGGATAGTTTACAGACGGGTATGGTGCCAGCTGATTGGAAAAAAGCCAACGTGGTACCAATATTTAAAAAGGGGCCGAGATATATCCCGGGTAACTATAGGCCGATCAGCCTAACATCTGTAGTCTGCAAAATATTGGAGGGGATGTTAAGGGACCACATACAAGACTTTAGTAATGAAAACGGTATTATAAGTATTAATCAGCACGGATTCATGAAAAATCGTTCGTGCCAAACCAATCTATTAACCTTCTATGATGAAGTGAGCTGCCACCTAGATAAAGGTAAGCCTGTGGATGTGGTGTATCTGGACTTTGCAAAGGCCTTCGACACCGTTCCCCACAAACGCTTACTGTACAAACTAAGGAAGATAGGTATGGACCATAAGGTGAGTACCTGGATAGAGAACTGGCTCCAGGGGAGAGTACAGAGGGTGGTGATTAATGGGGAGTACTCGGATTGGGCGGGTGTGGAAAGTGGGGTCCCCCAGGGTTCTGTCCTGGGACCAATCCTGTTTAATTTATTCATAAATGATCTAGAGGAGGGGATATCTAGTACAATCTCAGTATTTGCGGATGATACTAAATTAGGCATGCCAATATCTTCTATGCAGGATGTGGAAACCTTGCAAGCGGACCTGAACAAAATAACGGAGTGGGCAACTACATGGCAGATGAGATTTAATGTTGAAAAATGTAAAGTAATGCACTTGGGGGCCAGAAACCAGAAAGCAAGCTACTCGCTAGGGGGGGAACCTCTGGGTGAGTCTAGGATGGAAAAGGACTTAGGGGTACTGGTAGACAACAGGCTTGGCAGTGGCATGCAGTGCCAGGCCGCAGCAAGCAAAGCCAACAGAATACTGGGATGTATAAAAAAGGGGATTCACTCCAGAAATAAAGAGATTATTCTCCCGCTCTACAAGACTCTGGTCCGGCCACATCTGGAGTATGCTGTCCAGTTCTGGGCACCGGTCCTCAGAAAGGATGTGCTGGAACTGGAGAAAGTCCAGAGAAGGGCAACAAAAATAATTAGGGGGATGGAGGACATCAGCTATGAAGAAAGACTACAAGCCCTGAACTTATTCTCTCTGGAGAAGAGACGATTGAGGGGGGATATGATATCAATGTACAAATACTGTACTGGCGACCCGAGCATAAGGAACAAACTATTCAGAGAAAGGAGATACAATAAGACACGTGGCCACTCACTAAAACTAGAGGAAAGGCGGTTTAACCTTAAAGTGCGTAAGGGGTTCTTCACTGTAAGAGCGGTAAGGATGTGGAATTCTCTTCCACAAGCAGTCGTATCAGCAGGGAGCATTGATAGTTTCAAAAAACTGTTAGATGGACACCTTAAAGACCACAACATACAGGGGTATACAATGTACGGCTAAAAGCAAACACACACACACATCATAGGTTGAACTGGATGGACTGATGTCTTTTTTCAACCTCACTAACTATGTAACTATGTAACTATGTAACTATGTAAATGCCGGCGCAACATGGTCAGTATTCCACTAGACCACCGGGGAACAGGACATTCGTTTGGAGACACATGCGGTAATGGAATCCTTCTCTTTTGATCTTCTTTTTACTCCTTGATGACTAAATATGGCGACTTAACCATCCTTTTCCTTGTACATTCTGTCTTATCTCTTGTGCAGCTTTCATATTGGAGCGCACCATATGGAGACTTTCCGTGATTGGGCAGGTCCCTATAGATATCTGTGCATGGGAATTTTGATGTGTACAACACTGGATCACCAGGGTAAATGGCATTTTTATATTTTTTTATTTTTCAATTTGATACAATCAATACAACGTTGGCAGTTTGTCCCTAAAGGAAGATATATATTTACAACATTTTTTTGTTGTTTTAAAGGGATATTTGTCTCTTTGGATTCTGTGAGATAAACTTTTCCTCTCTTCCTTTGCTATTGGGGTGCCCTTTAAGGTATTTTCACCCCTGAACTAAACTGGTAAATATATTCATGCTATTAAATTTGATACCTATTCCCCAATAGGAGACCCATGCAATTTATATCTCTGAAATGTATTCCTATATTGCAGTCTTTCATTACCATACGTGCTATACTTGGCTTGGCTATCATCTTCTCTATGGGTCAACGTTAAGAGGTCAGGTGTCTCAGTCCCCTCCTCTCCACTTGCCCCGGTCTCTGCACCTTCGTTACTTCCACTTCCGGCAAACGAAAAGGTTCAGGTTTCTTTAAGGTAGATCCTGTCATCAGCATTAGAATTATGAAATTCAGTTGGGCATTCAATATAGGACCATTGATATATGCCCCATTGTAATTATATTTGTCCTATTTTTCATATTTGTTTCCCTTTGCAATCTAGAAATGTTCACTCTCGAGAAATATCTATCAAAACTCCTGAAGAAGCTATTATGAAGATGGCGAAACATGTAGAGTTGATATTATCGAGTGCATTTTCTTGCTTTTAACATTTTAACCAATGTTGTGTCTTGTCCTAATCCTATATGTTGAATAAAATTTATATTTTTTGAGAATTCAAATTTTTCTCCATCATTTGCACCTTTAAAGTCCCACTTTGCCCCCCATATTGTAGTTACTGCTTGCTGTGGTGGCACCCAGAAGGAGGGAGGAGTCAGGAGCAGAGAGGAGGATCAAGAAGAGGTGGATCTGGGCTACTCAGTGCAAAACCACTGCACAGAGCAGGTAAGTATAACATGTTTGTTATTTACAAAAAACACAAAAACAAAAAAAAAAAACAAGGCTTTAGTATCACTTTAACCACTTGCCGGCCAGCCGCTGCCTATATACGGCAGCAGGTTGGAACTAACCTGTACGGCGGTTCGTGGTAGCGATCCTGGGGGAACGCCCGCACCCACTCGGCAGCGGGAAAGCCGATCCACGGGGGTGAGGGCCGCAATTGCCGCCGGACACCTGCGATCACTCCCCATGAAGAGAGAACGGTGGTCTGCTGTTGTAAACACAGCAGACCGTTGTTCTCTCAAGAATCAATGCAGAGCTCCTGTGTTCCTCCTATTTAGGAACACAAGTCTCTGTTTAAATTTCCCAAGCCCACCCCTCCCCCCCCACAGTTAGAAAACACCCCTTAAGCTTACATTTAACCCTTTGATCGCCCCTGGGTTAACACCTTCCCTGCCAGTGCCATTATTACAGTACCAGTGCATATGTTTAGAACTGAATACTGTAGTAATGTCACTGGTCCCCCCAAAAGTGTCAAAAATGTCAGTTAGGGGTCTGATCAGTCCGCGGCAATGTCGCCATCCCGCTAAAAATCGCTGATTGCCGCCATTACTAATAAAAAAAAAACAAATAAAAATGACATAACTCTTTTCCCTAGTTTGTAGATGCGATAATTTTTGCGCAAACCAATCAAAATACGCTTATTGGGATTTTTGTTAACAAAATGTAGCAGAATACAAATTGGCCTAAAATTATGAAAAAGGTTGATTCTGAATTTTTTTTTTGGGAATGTTATATAGCAGAAAGTGAAAAAAAATAGATTTTGGTAAGAACCTACCGTAAAATCCTTTTCTCTGAAGTTAATTGACAGACGCAGCTCCATCTATTCAGAGACTATAGGGTTATGCTGCTATCAGGAATAGGCACTAGGCAGGAAAAAAGCTTAACCGCACCTATGGGGGCTGTTCCTTCAGGCATAACCCCACACACCCTGCTATCATCAAGCTGTTTAGTTGCAAGCAGTGTTTAAAATAGAAAAAAACCCATTCACTTAGAAGTAGAGGGGCGGGTGCTGCGTCTGTCGTGATTCGTGAACTTCAACGGGCAAACAGGCGTTGGAAATATATAGCCAAAGCCGACACTTGACCATTGATAGTGCCCAAAGACAACTGCTGTTCAACTCCTTTCTGCAGAAAGGCCAAGACACTAGTTATCGAAAACAAGTGAGGGTGCATCTTCAGTGATTGACACCATGAAATGTACGATTTCCATGTACGATGATATATCTTCCTAGAAGTCGACTTCCTAGCCTTCAATAGCGTAAGAATCACAGAGTCAGAAAGATCTCTATCTCTCAACACCTGGCTTTCAACAGCCATACCATTAAAGCAAGCGACTGTAAAGCAGGATGGAAAATTGGACCTTAAAACAGCAGATCTTCCCTGAGAGGAAGTCTTCAAGGAGCATCGGCGATCAACCTTACTAGGTCTGCGTACAAAGACCGGCGAGGCCAGTCCGGAGCCACTAGAATGACCGGGAATCCCTTCCACCTGCGCAGAAGCCTCGGCAGGAGTTTCAAGGGAGGATAGACATAAATTAGCCGATACTAACCCCAAGGAGCCACCAGAGTGTCTGTAGCGTCGACCAGAGGATCTCGAGACCTGGCTACGAATCTCTGTATCTTCTTGCTGAGGTGAGCCTCAGGTAATCCGCTTGCCAGTTCTCCACACCTGGAATGTGTACAGCAGAGAGGGCTGAAATAAATGTTTTCACCCAGGTCAGAATCTCGGCCACCTCCTTGGCTGCCAAGACACTCTTGGTGCCCCCCTGGTGATTGATGTAAGCCACAGCCGTGGTGTTGTATGATTGAATCTGAACTGGACAATCTTGCAGATGAGTCGTCCGATGGCTCAGACAAAGCTTTATTGCTCTGAGCTCCAAAACATTTATCAGTAGTTTTGACTCTTCCATTGTCCAGGTATCCTGGGCACAGAGCTTCCTCAGCTACAAGAAATGGGCAATTTTGGGACTTTATGTGAGAACTGGCGAGCACTGCTCAGTGTCTCCATCCCTGTGAATAATCAATTGAAGAGCAAGAGGGGATAAATGAAGGTGTGTGAAAAACAGCCGATCCCTAGTTTAAAATACTTTCCCACCAGTCTGCTAACAAACTAAAATAAACCTGTCTAACAATATACTGTAAGTTAAAAGCAGGAGTTTAGTTAACACACATTTGCAAATGCATGCGGAAGCTGCAAGGCCAACTACAAGGCACCCTGCGTTTCTTGCAGAACCTAACACTAAATAACACTACTCAACCTGAGTGTCCAAGTGTCTTCACAAAGGGAAGAACATGCTTGCTAATGGATGGATGGGAAACAGATGGGATTGGAGACCGCCAATCCTCCCCCACCTGCTCCAATCCATGACTGGCAATGAAAAACGTATGGCTGTACAAAAAACCATGGGGTGCAAACTAAATGTGATCAGCTGGGAAACACACACCCCCATCCCTTTAATAGAGATGCCATAGGCAAATGGAAACTTTGAGTGAGACACCCGCCTGTAAAGCAAGCGTCTCCATCCCTAATAAGATACAAGAAATGGTCAATTTGGGGACTTTATGTGAAAACTGGCGAGCACTGCTCAGTGTCTCCATCCCTGTGAATAGTCAATTGAAGAGCAAGAGGGGATAAATGAAGGTGTGTGAAAAACAGCCTATCCCTAGTTTGAAATACTTACCCACCAGTCTGCTAACAAACCAAAATAAACCTGTCTAACAACATACTGTAAGTTAAAAGCAGGAGTTTAGTTAACACACATTTGCAAATGCATGCGGAAGCTGCAAGGCCAACTACAAGGCACCCTGCGTTTCTTGCAGAACCTAACACTAAATAACACTACTCAACCTGAGTGTCCAAGTGTCTTCACAAAGGGAAGAACATACTTGCTAATGGATGGATGGGAAACAGATGGGATTGGAGACCGCCAATCCTCCCCTACCTGCTCCAATCCATGACTGGCAATGAAAAACGTATGGCTGTACAAAAAACCATGGGGTGCAAACTAAATGTGATCAGCTGGAAAACACACACCCCCATCCCTTTAATAGAGATGCCATAGGCAAATGCGGACTTTGAGTGAGACACCCGCCCGTAAAGCAAGCGTCTCCATCCCTAGTAAGATACAAGAAATGGCAATTTGGGACTTTATGTGAGAACTGGGGAGCACTGCTCAGTGTCTCCATCCCTGTGAATAGTCAATTGAAGAGCAAGAGGGGATAAATGAAGGTGTGTGAAAAACAGCCGATCCCTAGTTTGAAATACTTACCCACCAGTCTGCTAACAAACCAAAATAAACCTGTCTAACAATATACTGTAAGTTAAAAGCAGGAGTTTAGTTAACACACATTTGCAAATGCATGTGGAAGCTACAAGGCCAACTACAAGGCACCCTGCGTTTCTTGCAAAACCTAACACTAAATAACACTACTCAACCTGAGTGTCCAAGTGTCTTCACAAAGGGAAGAACATGCTTGCTAATGGATGGATGGGAAACAGATGGGATTGGAGACCGCCAATCCTCCCCCACCTGCTCCAATCCATGACTGGCAATGAAAAACTAATGGCTGTACAAAAAACCATGGGGTGCAAACTAAATGTGATCAGCTGGGAAACACACACTTCCATCCCTTTAATAGAGATGCCATAGGCAAATGGGGACTTTGAGTGAGACACCCGCCTGTAAAGCAAGCGTCTCCATCCCTAGTAAGATACAAGAAATGGGCAATTTTGGGACTTTATGTGAGAACTGGCGAGCACTGCTCAGTGTCTCCATCCCTGTGAATAGTCAATTGAAGAGCAAGAGGGGATAAATGAAGGTGTGTGAAAAACAGCCGATCCTTAGTTTGAAATACTTACCCACCAGTCTGCTAACTAACCAAAATAAACCTGTCTAACAATATACTGTAAGTTAAAGGCAGGAGTTTAGTTAACACACATTTGCAAATGCATGCGGAAGCTGCAAGGCCAACTACAAGGCACCCTGCGTTTCTTGCAGAACCTAACACTAAATAACACTACTCAACCTGAGTGTCCAAGTGTCTTCACAAAGGGAAGAACATGCTTGCTAATGGATGGATGGGAAACAGATTGGATTGGAGACCGCCAATCCTCCCCCACCTGCTCCAATCCATGACTGGCAATGAAAAACGTATGGCTGTACAAAAAACCATGGGGTGCAAACTAAATGTGATCAGCTGGGAAACACACACCCCCATCCCTTTACTAGAGATGCCATAGGCAAATGGGGGCTTTGAGTGAGACACCCGCCTGTAAAGCAAGCGTCTCCATCCCTAGTAAGATACAAGAAATGGGCAATTTTGGGACTTTATGTGAAAACTGGCGAGCACTGCTCAGTGTCTCCATCCCTGTGAATAGTCAATTGAAGAGCAAGAGGGGACAAATGAAGGTGTGTGAAAAACAGCCAATCCCTAGTTTGAAATACTTACCCACCAGTCTGCTAACTAACCAAAATAAACCTGTCTAACAACATACTGTAAGTTAAAAGCAGGAGTTTAGTTAACACACATTTGCAAATGCATGCGGAAGCTGCGAGGCCAACTACAAGGCACCCTGCGTTTCTTGCAGAACCTAACACTAAATAACACTACTCAACCTGAGTGTCCAAGTGTCTTCACAAAGGGAAGAACATGCTTGCTAATGGATGGATGGGAAACCGATGGGATTGGAGACCGCCAATCCTCCCCCACCTGCTCAAATCCATGACTGGCAATGAAAAACTATGGCTGTACAAAAAACCATGGGGTGCAAACTAAATGTGATCAGCTGGGAAACACACACCCCCATCCCTTTAATAGAGATGCCATAGGTAAACGGGGACTTTGAGTGAGACACCCGCCTGTAAAGCAAGCGTCTCCATCCCTAGTAAGATACAAGAAATGGGCAATTTTGGGACGTTATGTGAAAACTGGCGAGCACTGCTCAGTGTCTCCATCCCTGTGAATAGTCAATTGAAGAGCAAGAGGGGATAAATGAAGGTGTGTGAAAAACAGCCGATCCCTAGTTTGAAATACTTACCCACCAGTCTGCTAACAAACCAAAATAAACCTGTCTAACAATATACTGTAAGTTAAAGGCAGGAGTTTAGTTAACACACATTTGCAAATGCATGCGGAAGCTGCAAGGCCAACTACAAGGCACCCTGCGTTTCTTGCAGAACCTAACACTAAATAACACTACTCAACCTGAGTGTCCAAGTGTCTTCACAAAGGGAAGAACATGCTTGCTAATAGATGGATGGGAAACAGATGGGATTGGAGACCGCCAATCCTCCCCCACCTGCTCCAATCCATGACTGGCAATGAAAAACGTATGGCTGTACAAAAAACCATGGGGTGCAAACTAAATGTGATCAGCTGGGAAACACACACCCCCATCCCTTTAATAGAGATGCCATAGGCAAATAGGGACTTTGAGTGAGACACCCGCCTGTAAAGCAAGCGTCTCCATCCCTAGTAAGATACAAGAAATGGGCAATTTTGGGACTTTATGTGAAAACTGGCGAGCACTGCTCAGTGTCTCCATCCCTGTGAATAGTCAATTGAAGAGCAAGAGGGGACAAATGAAGGTGTGTGAAAAACAGCCAATCCCTAGTTTGAAATACTTACCCACCAGTCTGCTAACTAACCAAAATAAACCTGTCTAACAACATACTGTAAGTTAAATGCAGGAGTTTAGTTAACACACATTTGCAAATGCATGCGGAAGCTGCAAGGCCAACTACAAGGCACCCTGCGTTTCTTGCAGAACCTAACACTAAATAACACTACTCAACCTGAGTGTCCAAGTGTCTTCACAAAGGGAAGAACATGCTTGCTAATGGATGGATGGGAAACAGATGGGATTGGAGACCGCCAATCCTCCCCCACCTGCTCCAATCCATGACTGGCAATGAAAAACTATGGCTGTACAAAAAACCATGGGGTGCAAACTAAATGTGATCAGCTGGGAAACACACACCCCCATCCCTTTAATAGAGATGCCATAGGTAAACGGGGACTTTGAGTGAGACACCCGCCTGTAAAGCAAGCGTCTCCATCCCTAGTAAGATACAAGAAATGGGCAATTTTGGGACTTTATGTGAAAACTGGCGAGCACTGCTCAGTGTCTCCATCCCTGTGAATAGTCAATTGAAGAGCAAGAGGGGATAAATGAAGGTGTGTGAAAAACAGCCGATCCCTAGTTTGAAATACTTACCCACCAGTCTGCTAACAAACCAAAATAAACCTGTCTAACAACATACTGTAAGTTAAAAGCAGGAGTTTAGTTAACACACATTTGCAAATGCATGCGGAAGCTGCAAGGCCAACTACAAGGCACCCTGCGTTTCTTGCAGAACCTAACACTAAATAACACTACTCAACCTGAGTGTCCAAGTGTCTTCACAAAGGGAAGAACATGCTTGCTAATGGATGGATGGGAAACAGATGGGATTGGAGACCGCCAATCCTCCCCCACCTGCTCCAATCCATGACTGGCAATGAAAAACTATGACTGTACAAAAAACCATGGGGTGCAAACTAAATGTGATCAGCTGGGAAACACACACCCCCATCCCTTTAATAGAGATGCCATAGGCAAATGGGGACTTTGAGTGAGACACCCGCCTGTAAAGCAAGCGTCTCCATCCCTAGTAAGATACAAGAAATGGGCAATTTTGGGACTTTATGTGAGAACTGGCGAGCACTGCTCAGTGTCTCCATCCCTGTGAATAGTCAATTGAAGAGCAAGAGGGGATAAATGAAGGTGTGTGAAAAACAGCCGATCCCTAGTTTGAAATACTTACCCACCAGTCTGCTAACAAACCAAAATAAACCTGTCTAACAATATACTGTAAGTTAAAGGCAGGAGTTTAGTTAACACACATTTGCAAATGCATGCGGAAGCTGCAAGGCCAACTACAAGGCACCCTGCGTTTCTTGCAGAACCTAACACTAAATAACACTACTCAACCTGAGTGTCCAAGTGTCTTCACAAAGGGAAGAACATGCTTGCTAATGGATGGATGGGAAACAGATGGGATTGGAGACCGCAAATCCTCCCCCACCTGCTCCAATCCATGACTGGCAATGAAAAACTATGGCTGTACAAAAAACCATGGGGTGCAAACTAAATGTGATCAGCTGGGAAACACACACCCCCATCCCTTTAATAGAGATGCCATAGGTAAACGGGGACTTTGAGTGAGACACCCGCCTGTAAAGCAAGCGTCTCCATCCCTAGTAAGATACAAGAAATGGGCAATTTTGGGACTTTATGTGAAAACTGGCGAGCACTGCTCACTGTCTCCATCCCTGTGAATAGTCAATTGAAGAGCAAGAGGGGATAAATGAAGGTGTGTGAAAAACAGCCGATCCTTAGTTTGAAATACTTACCCACCAGTCTGCTAACAAACCAAAATAAACCTGTCTAACAATATACTGTAAGTTAAAGGCAGGAGTTTAGTTAACACACATTTGCAAATGCATGCGGAAGCTGCAAGGCCAACTACAAGGCACCCTGCGTTTCTTGCAGAACCTAACACTAAATAACACTACTCAACCTGAGTGTCCAAGTGTCTTCACAAAGGGAAGAACATGCTTGCTAATGGATGGATGGGAAACAGATTGGATTGGAGACCGCCAATCCTCCCCCACCTGCTCCAATCCATGACTGGCAATGAAAAACGTATGGCTGTACAAAAAACCATGGGGTGCAAACTAAATGTGATCAGCTGGGAAACACACACCCCCATCCCTTTACTAGAGATGCCATAGGCAAATGGGGGCTTTGAGTGAGACACCCGCCTGTAAAGCAAGCGTCTCCATCCCTAGTAAGATACAAGAAATGGGCAATTTTGGGACTTTATGTGAAAACTGGCGAGCACTGCTCAGTGTCTCCATCCCTGTGAATAGTCAATTGAAGAGCAAGAGGGGACAAATGAAGGTGTGTGAAAAACAGCCAATCCCTAGTTTGAAATACTTACCCACCAGTCTGCTAACTAACCAAAATAAACCTGTCTAACAACATACTGTAAGTTAAAAGCAGGAGTTTAGTTAACACACATTTGCAAATGCATGCGGAAGCTGCGAGGCCAACTACAAGGCACCCTGCGTTTCTTGCAGAACCTAACACTAAATAACACTACTCAACCTGAGTGTCCAAGTGTCTTCACAAAGGGAAGAACATGCTTGCTAATAGATGGATGGGAAACAGATGGGATTGGAGACCGCCAATCCTCCCCCACCTGCTCCAATCCATGACTGGCAATGAAAAACGTATGGCTGTACAAAAAACCATGGGGTGCAAACTAAATGTGATCAGCTGGGAAACACACACCCCCATCCCTTTAATAGAGATGCCATAGGCAAATAGGGACTTTGAGTGAGACACCCGCCTGTAAAGCAAGCGTCTCCATCCCTAGTAAGATACAAGAAATGGGCAATTTTGGGACTTTATGTGAAAACTGGCGAGCACTGCTCAGTGTCTCCATCCCTGTGAATAGTCAATTGAAGAGCAAGAGGGGACAAATGAAGGTGTGTGAAAAACAGCCAATCCCTAGTTTGAAATACTTACCCACCAGTCTGCTAACTAACCAAAATAAACCTGTCTAACAACATACTGTAAGTTAAATGCAGGAGTTTAGTTAACACACATTTGCAAATGCATGCGGAAGCTGCAAGGCCAACTACAAGGCACCCTGCGTTTCTTGCAGAACCTAACACTAAATAACACTACTCAACCTGAGTGTCCAAGTGTCTTCACAAAGGGAAGAACATGCTTGCTAATGGATGGATGGGAAACAGATGGGATTGGAGACCGCCAATCCTCCCCCACCTGCTCCAATCCATGACTGGCAATGAAAAACTATGGCTGTACAAAAAACCATGGGGTGCAAACTAAATGTGATCAGCTGGGAAACACACACCCCCATCCCTTTAATAGAGATGCCATAGGTAAACGGGGACTTTGAGTGAGACACCCGCCTGTAAAGCAAGCGTCTCCATCCCTAGTAAGATACAAGAAATGGGCAATTTTGGGACTTTATGTGAAAACTGGCGAGCACTGCTCAGTGTCTCCATCCCTGTGAATAGTCAATTGAAGAGCAAGAGGGGATAAATGAAGGTGTGTGAAAAACAGCCGATCCCTAGTTTGAAATACTTACCCACCAGTCTGCTAACAAACCAAAATAAACCTGTCTAACAACATACTGTAAGTTAAAAGCAGGAGTTTAGTTAACACACATTTGCAAATGCATGCGGAAGCTGCAAGGCCAACTACAAGGCACCCTGCGTTTCTTGCAGAACCTAACACTAAATAACACTACTCAACCTGAGTGTCCAAGTGTCTTCACAAAGGGAAGAACATGCTTGCTAATGGATGGATGGGAAACAGATGGGATTGGAGACCGCCAATCCTCCCCCACCTGCTCCAATCCATGACTGGCAATGAAAAACTATGACTGTACAAAAAACCATGGGGTGCAAACTAAATGTGATCAGCTGGGAAACACACACCCCCATCCCTTTAATAGAGATGCCATAGGCAAATGGGGACTTTGAGTGAGACACCCGCCTGTAAAGCAAGCGTCTCCATCCCTAGTAAGATACAAGAAATGGGCAATTTTGGGACTTTATGTGAGAACTGGCGAGCACTGCTCAGTGTCTCCATCCCTGTGAATAGTCAATTGAAGAGCAAGAGGGGATAAATGAAGGTGTGTGAAAAACAGCCGATCCCTAGTTTGAAATACTTACCCACCAGTCTGCTAACAAACCAAAATAAACCTGTCTAACAATATACTGTAAGTTAAAGGCAGGAGTTTAGTTAACACACATTTGCAAATGCATGCGGAAGCTGCAAGGCCAACTACAAGGCACCCTGCGTTTCTTGCAGAACCTAACACTAAATAACACTACTCAACCTGAGTGTCCAAGTGTCTTCACAAAGGGAAGAACATGCTTGCTAATGGATGGATGGGAAACAGATGGGATTGGAGACCGCAAATCCTCCCCCACCTGCTCCAATCCATGACTGGCAATGAAAAACTATGGCTGTACAAAAAACCATGGGGTGCAAACTAAATGTGATCAGCTGGGAAACACACACCCCCATCCCTTTAATAGAGATGCCATAGGTAAACGGGGACTTTGAGTGAGACACCCGCCTGTAAAGCAAGCGTCTCCATCCCTAGTAAGATACAAGAAATGGGCAATTTTGGGACTTTATGTGAAAACTGGCGAGCACTGCTCACTGTCTCCATCCCTGTGAATAGTCAATTGAAGAGCAAGAGGGGATAAATGAAGGTGTGTGAAAAACAGCCGATCCTTAGTTTGAAATACTTACCCACCAGTCTGCTAACAAACCAAAATAAACCTGTCTAACAATATACTGTAAGTTAAAGGCAGGAGTTTAGTTAACACACATTTGCAAATGCATGCGGAAGCTGCAAGGCCAACTACAAGGCACCCTGCGTTTCTTGCAGAACCTAACACTAAATAACACTACTCAACCTGAGTGTCCAAGTGTCTTCACAAAGGGAAGAACATGCTTGCTAATGGATGGATGGGAAACAGATTGGATTGGAGACCGCCAATCCTCCCCCACCTGCTCCAATCCATGACTGGCAATGAAAAACGTATGGCTGTACAAAAAACCATGGGGTGCAAACTAAATGTGATCAGCTGGGAAACACACACCCCCATCCCTTTACTAGAGATGCCATAGGCAAATGGGGGCTTTGAGTGAGACACCCGCCTGTAAAGCAAGCGTCTCCATCCCTAGTAAGATACAAGAAATGGGCAATTTTGGGACTTTATGTGAAAACTGGCGAGCACTGCTCAGTGTCTCCATCCCTGTGAATAGTCAATTGAAGAGCAAGAGGGGACAAATGAAGGTGTGTGAAAAACAGCCAATCCCTAGTTTGAAATACTTACCCACCAGTCTGCTAACTAACCAAAATAAACCTGTCTAACAACATACTGTAAGTTAAAAGCAGGAGTTTAGTTAACACACATTTGCAAATGCATGCGGAAGCTGCGAGGCCAACTACAAGGCACCCTGCGTTTCTTGCAGAACCTAACACTAAATAACACTACTCAACCTGAGTGTCCAAGTGTCTTCACAAAGGGAAGAACATGCTTGCTAATGGATGGATGGGAAACCGATGGGATTGGAGACCGCCAATCCTCCCCCACCTGCTCAAATCCATGACTGGCAATGAAAAACTATGGCTGTACAAAAAACCATGGGGTGCAAACTAAATGTGATCAGCTGGGAAACACACACCCCCATCCCTTTAATAGAGATGCCATAGGTAAACGGGGACTTTGAGTGAGACACCCGCCTGTAAAGCAAGCGTCTCCATCCCTAGTAAGATACAAGAAATGGGCAATTTTGGGACGTTATGTGAAAACTGGCGAGCACTGCTCAGTGTCTCCATCCCTGTGAATAGTCAATTGAAGAGCAAGAGGGGACAAATGAAGGTGTGTGAAAAACAGCCGATCCCTAGTTTGAAATACTTACCCACCAGTCTGCTAACAAACCAAAATAAACCTGTCTAACAATATACTGTAAGTTAAAGGCAGGAGTTTAGTTAACACACATTTGCAAATGCATGCGGAAGCTGCAAGGCCAACTACAAGGCACCCTGCGTTTCTTGCAGAACCTAACACTAAATAACACTACTCAACCTGAGTGTCCAAGTGTCTTCACAAAGGGAAGAACATGCTTGCTAATAGATGGATGGGAAACAGATGGGATTGGAGACCGCCAATCCTCCCCCACCTGCTCCAATCGATGACTGGCAATGAAAAACGTATGGCTGTACAAAAAACCATGGGGTGCAAACTAAATGTGATCAGCTTGGAAACACACACCCCCATCCCTTTAATAGAGATGCCATAAGCAAATGGGGACTTTGAGTGAGACACCCGCCTGTAAAGCAAGCGTCTCCATCCCTAGTAAGATACAAGAAATGGGCAATTTTGGGACTTTATGTGAAAACTGGCGAGCACTGCTCAGTGTCTCCATCCCTGTGAATAGTCAATTGAAGAGCAAGAGGGGACAAATGAAGGTGTGTGAAAAACAGCCAATCCCTAGTTTGAAATACTTACCCACCAGTCTGCTAACTAACCAAAATAAACCTGTCTAACAACATACTGTAAGTTAAATGCAGGAGTTTAGTTAACACACATTTGCAAATGCATGCGGAAGCTGCAAGGCCAACTACAAGGCACCCTGCGTTTCTTGCAGAACCTAACACTAAATAACACTACTCAACCTGAGTGTCCAAGTGTCTTCACAAAGGGAAGAACATGCTTGCTAATGGATGGATGGGAAACAGATGGGATTGGAGACCGCCAATCCTCCCCCACCTGCTCCAATCCATGACTGGCAATGAAAAACTATGGCTGTACAAAAAACCATGGGGTGCAAACTAAATGTGATCAGCTGGGAAACACACACCCCCATCCCTTTAATAGAGATGCCATAGGTAAACGGGGACTTTGAGTGAGACACCCGCCTGTAAAGCAAGCGTCTCCATCCCTAGTAAGATACAAGAAATGGGCAATTTTGGGACTTTATGTGAAAACTGGCGAGCACTGCTCAGTGTCTCCATCCCTGTGAATAGTCAATTGAAGAGCAAGAGGGGATAAATGAAGGTGTGTGAAAAACAGCCGATCCCTAGTTTGAAATACTTACCCACCAGTCTGCTAACAAACCAAAATAAACCTGTCTAACAACATACTGTAAGTTAAAAGCAGGAGTTTAGTTAACACACATTTGCAAATGCATGCGGAAGCTGCAAGGCCAACTACAAGGCACCCTGCGTTTCTTGCAGAACCTAACACTAAATAACACTACTCAACCTGAGTGTCCAAGTGTCTTCACAAAGGGAAGAACATGCTTGCTAATGGATGGATGGGAAACAGATGGGATTGGAGACCGCCAATCCTCCCCCACCTGCTCCAATCCATGACTGGCAATGAAAAACTATGACTGTACAAAAAACCATGGGGTGCAAACTAAATGTGATCAGCTGGGAAACACACACCCCCATCCCTTTAATAGAGATGCCATAGGCAAATGGGGACTTTGAGTGAGACACCCGCCTGTAAAGCAAGCGTCTCCATCCCTAGTAAGATACAAGAAATGGGCAATTTTGGGACTTTATGTGAGAACTGGCGAGCACTGCTCAGTGTCTCCATCCCTGTGAATAGTCAATTGAAGAGCAAGAGGGGATAAATGAAGGTGTGTGAAAAACAGCCGATCCCTAGTTTGAAATACTTACCCACCAGTCTGCTAACAAACCAAAATAAACCTGTCTAACAATATACTGTAAGTTAAAGGCAGGAGTTTAGTTAACACACATTTGCAAATGCATGCGGAAGCTGCAAGGCCAACTACAAGGCACCCTGCGTTTCTTGCAGAACCTAACACTAAATAACACTACTCAACCTGAGTGTCCAAGTGTCTTCACAAAGGGAAGAACATGCTTGCTAATGGATGGATGGGAAACAGATGGGATTGGAGACCGCCAATCCTCCCCCACCTGCTCCAATCCATGACTGGCAATGAAAAACGTATGGCTGTACAAAAAACCATGGGGTGCAAACTAAATGTGATCAGCTGGGAAACACACACCCCCATCCCTTTAATAGAGATGCCATAGGCAAATGGGGACTTTGAGTGAGACACCCGCCTGTAAAGCAAGCGTCTCCATCCCTAGTAAGATACAAGAAATGGGCAATTTTGGGACTTTATGTGAAAACTGGCGAGCACTGCTCAGTGTCTCCATCCCTGTGAATAGTCAATTGAAGAGCAAGAGGGGACAAATGAAGGTGTGTGAAAAACAGCCAATCCCTAGTTTGAAATACTTACCCACCAGTCTGCTAACTAACCAAAATAAACCTGTCTAACAACATACTGTAAGTTAAAAGCAGGAGTTTAGTTAACACACATTTGCAAATGCATGCGGAAGCTGCAAGGCCAACTACAAGGCACCCTGCGTTTCTTGCAGAACCTAACACTAAATAACACTACTCAACCTGAGTGTCCAAGTGTCTTCACAAAGGGAAGAACATGCTTGCTAATGGATGGATGGGAAACAGATGGGATTGGAGACCGCAAATCCTCCCCCACCTGCTCCAATCCATGACTGGCAATGAAAAACTATGGCTGTACAAAAAACCATGGGGTGCAAACTAAATGTGATCAGCTGGGAAACACACACCCCCATCCCTTTAATAGAGATGCCATAGGTAAACGGGGACTTTGAGTGAGACACCCGCCTGTAAAGCAAGCGTCTCCATCCCTAGTAAGATACAAGAAATGGGCAATTTTGGGACTTTATGTGAAAACTGGCGAGCACTGCTCACTGTCTCCATCCCTGTGAATAGTCAATTGAAGAGCAAGAGGGGATAAATGAAGGTGTGTGAAAAACAGCCGATCCCTAGTTTGAAATACTTACCCACCAGTCTGCTAACAAACCAAAATAAACCTGTCTAACAATATACTGTAAGTTAAAGGCAGGAGTTTAGTTAACACACATTTGCAAATGCATGCGGAAGCTGCAAGGCCAACTACAAGGCACCCTGCGTTTCTTGCAGAACCTAACACTAAATAACACTACTCAACCTGAGTGTCCAAGTGTCTTCACAAAGGGAAGAACATGCTTGCTAATGGATGGATGGGAAACAGATGGGATTGGAGACCGCCAATCCTCCCCCACCTGCTCCAATCCATGACTGGCAATGAAAAACGTATGGCTGTACAAAAAACCATGGGGTGCAAACTAAATGTGATCAGCTGGGAAACACACACCCCCATCCCTTTAATAGAGATGCCATAGGCAAATGGGGACTTTGAGTGAGACACCCACCTGTAAAGCAAGCGTCTCCATCCCTAGTAAGATACAAGAAATGGGCAATTTTGGGACTTTATGTGAAAACTGGCGAGCACTGCTCAGTGTCTCCATCCCTGTGAATAGTCAATTGAAGAGCAAGAGGGGACAAATGAAGGTGTGTGAAAAACAGCCAATCCCTAGTTTGAAATACTTACCCACCAGTCTGCTAACTAACCAAAATAAACCTGTCTAACAACATACTGTAAGTTAAAAGCAGGAGTTTAGTTAACACACATTTGCAAATGCATGCGGAAGCTGCAAGGCCAACTACAAGGCACCCTGCGTTTCTTGCAGAACCTAACACTAAATAACACTACTCAACCTGAGTGTCCAAGTGTCTTCACAAAGGGAAGAACATGCTTGCTAATGGATGGATGGGAAACAGATGGGATTGGAGACCGCAAATCCTCCCCCACCTGCTCCAATCCATGACTGGCAATGAAAAACTATGGCTGTACAAAAAACCATGGGGTGCAAACTAAATGTGATCAGCTGGGAAACACACACCCCCATCCCTTTAATAGAGATGCCATAGGTAAACGGGGACTTTGAGTGAGACACCCGCCTGTAAAGCAAGCGTCTCCATCCCTAGTAAGATACAAGAAATGGGCAATTTTGGGACTTTATGTGAAAACTGGCGAGCACTGCTCACTGTCTCCATCCCTGTGAATAGTCAATTGAAGAGCAAGAGGGGATAAATGAAGGTGTGTGAAAAACAGCCGATCCCTAGTTTGAAATACTTACCCACCAGTCTGCTAACAAACCAAAATAAACCTGTCTAACAACATACTGTAAGTTAAAAGCAGGAGTTTAGTTAACACACATTTGCAAATGCATGCGGAAGCTGCAAGGCCAACTACAAGGCACCCTGCGTTTCTTGCAGAACCTAACACTAAATAACACTACTCAACCTGAGTGTCCAAGTGTCTTCACAAAGGGAAGAACATGCTTGCTAATGGATGGATGGGAAACAGATGGGATTGGAGACCACCAATCCTCCCCCACCTGCTCCAATCCATGACTGGCAATGAAAAACTATGGCTGTACAAAAAACCATGGGGTGCAAACTAAATGTGATCAGCTGGGAAACACACACCCCCATCCCTTTAATAGAGATGCCATAGGCAAATGGGGACTTTGAGTGAGACCCCCGCCTGTAAAGCAAGCGTCTCCATCCCTAGTAAGATACAAGAAATGGGCAAATTTGGGACTTTATGTGAGAACTGGCGAGCACTGCTCAGTGTCTCCATCCCTGTGAATAGTTAATTGAAGAGCAAGAGGGGACAAATGAAGGTGTGTGAAAAACAGCCAATCCCTAGTTTGAAATACTTACCCACCAGTCTGCTAACTAACCAAAATAAACCTGTCTAACAACATACTGTAAGTTAAAAGCAGGAGTTTAGTTAACACACATTTGCAAATGCATGCGGAAGCTGCAAGGCCAACTACAAGGCACCCTGCGTTTCTTGCAGAACCTAACACTAAATAACACTACTCAACCTGAGTGTCCAAGTGTCTTCACAAAGGGAAGAACATGCTTGCTAATGGATGGATGGGAAACAGATGGGATTGGAGACCGCCAATCCTCCCCCACCTGCTCCAATCCATGACTGGCAATGAAAAACTATGGCTGTACAAAAAACCATGGGGTGCAAACTAAATGTGATCAGCTTGGAAACACACACCCCCATCCCTTTAATAGAGATGCCATAGGCAAATGGGGACTTTGAGTGAGACACCCGCCTGTAAAGCAAGCGTCTCCATCCCTAGTAAGATACAAGAAATGGGCAATTTTGGGACTTTATGTGAGAACTGGCGAGCACTGCTCAGTGTCTCCATCCCTGTGAATAGTCAATTGAAGAGCAAGAGGGGATAAATGAAGGTGTGTGAAAAACAGCCGATCCCTAGTTTGAAATACTTACCCACCAGTCTGCTAACAAACCAAAATAAACCTGTCTAACAATATACTGTAAGTTAAAGGCAGGAGTTTAGTTAACACACATTTGCAAATGCATGCGGAAGCTGCAAGGCCAACTACAAGGCACCCTGCGTTTCTTGCAGAACCTAACACTAAATAACACTACTCAACCTGAGTGTCCAAGTGTCTTCACAAAGGGAAGAACATGCTTGCTAATGGATGGATGGGAAACAGATGGGATTGGAGACCGCCAATCCTCCCCCACCTGCTCCAATCCATGACTGGCAATGAAAAACGTATGGCTGTACAAAAAACCATGGGGTGCAAACTAAATGTGATCAGCTGGGAAACACACACCCCCATCCCTTTAATAGAGATGCCATAGGCAAATGGGGACTTTGAGTGAGACACCCGCCTGTAAAGCAAGCGTCTCCATCCCTAGTAAGATACAAGAAATGGGCAATTTTGGGACTTTATGTGAAAACTGGCGAGCACTGCTCACTGTCTCCATCCCTGTGAATAGTCAATTGAAGAGCAAGAGGGGATAAATGAAGGTGTGTGAAAAACAGCCGATCCCTAGTTTGAAATACTTACCCACCAGTCTGCTAACAAACCAAAATAAACCTGTCTAACAACATACTGTAAGTTAAAAGCAGGAGTTTAGTTAACACACATTTGCAAATGCATGCGGAAGCTGCAAGGCCAACTACAAGGCACCCTGCGTTTCTTGCAGAACCTAACACTAAATAACACTACTCAACCTGAGTGTCCAAGTGTCTTCACAAAGGGAAGAACATGCTTGCTAATGGATGGATGGGAAACAGATGGGATTTGAGACCGCCAATCCTCCCCCACCTGCTCCAATCCATGACTGGCAATGAAAAACTATGGCTGTACAAAAAACCATGGGGTGCAAACTAAATGTGATCAGCTGGGAAACACACACCCCCATCCCTTTAATAGAGATGCCATAGGCAAATGGGGACTTTGAGTGAGACACCCGCCTGTAAAGCAAGCGTCTCCATCCCTAGTAAGATACAAGAAATGGGCAATTTTGGGACTTTATGTGAAAACTGGCGAGCACTGCTCAGTGTCTCCATCCCTGTGAATAGTCAATTGAAGAGCAAGAGGGGACAAATGAAGGTGTGTGAAAAACAGCCAATCCCTAGTTTGAAATACTTACCCACCAGTCTGCTAACTAACCAAAATAAACCTGTCTAACAACATACTGTAAGTTAAAAGCAGGAGTTTAGTTAACACACATTTGCAAATGCATGCGGAAGCTGCAAGGCCAACTACAAGGCACCCTGCGTTTCTTGCAGAACCTAACACTAAATAACACTACTCAACCTGAGTGTCCAAGTGTCTTCACAAAGGGAAGAACATGCTTGCTAATGGATGGATGGGAAACAGATGGGATTGGAGACCGCAAATCCTCCCCCACCTGCTCCAATCCATGACTGGCAATGAAAAACTATGGCTGTACAAAAAACCATGGGGTGCAAACTAAATGTGATCAGCTGGGAAACACACACCCCCATCCCTTTAATAGAGATGCCATAGGTAAACGGGGACTTTGAGTGAGACACCCGCCTGTAAAGCAAGCGTCTCCATCCCTAGTAAGATACAAGAAATGGGCAATTTTGGGACTTTATGTGAGAACTGGCGAGCACTGCTCACTGTCTCCATCCCTGTGAATAGTCAATTGAAGAGCAAGAGGGGATAAATGAAGGTGTGTGAAAAACAGCCGATCCCTAGTTTGAAATACTTACCCACCAGTCTGCTAACAAACCAAAATAAACCTGTCTAACAATATACTGTAAGTTAAAGGCAGGAGTTTAGTTAACACACATTTGCAAATGCATGCGGAAGCTGCAAGGCCAACTACAAGGCACCCTGCGTTTCTTGCAGAACCTAACACTAAATAACACTACTCAACCTGAGTGTCCAAGTGTCTTCACAAAGGGAAGAACATGCTTGCTAATGGATGGATGGGAAACAGATGGGATTGGAGACCGCCAATCCTCCCCCACCTGCTCCAATCCATGACTGGCAATGAAAAACGTATGGCTGTACAAAAAACCATGGGGTGCAAACTAAATGTGATCAGCTGGGAAACACACACCCCCATCCCTTTAATAGAGATGCCATAGGCAAATGGGGACTTTGAGTGAGACACCCGCCTGTAAAGCAAGCGTCTCCATCCCTAGTAAGATACAAGAAATGGGCAATTTTGGGACTTTATGTGAAAACTGGCGAGCACTGCTCACTGTCTCCATCCCTGTGAATAGTCAATTGAAGAGCAAGAGGGGATAAATGAAGGTGTGTGAAAAACAGCCGATCCCTAGTTTGAAATACTTACCCACCAGTCTGCTAACAAACCAAAATAAACCTGTCTAACAACATACTGTAAGTTAAAAGCAGGAGTTTAGTTAACACACATTTGCAAATGCATGCGGAAGCTGCAAGGCCAACTACAAGGCACCCTGCGTTTCTTGCAGAACCTAACACTAAATAACACTACTCAACCTGAGTGTCCAAGTGTCTTCACAAAGGGAAGAACATGCTTGCTAATGGATGGATGGGAAACAGATGGGATTGGAGACCGCCAATCCTCCCCCACCTGCTCCAATCCATGACTGGCAATGAAAAACTTTGGCTGTACAAAAAACCATGGGGTGCAAACTAAATGTGATCAGCTGGGAAACACACACCCCCATCCCTTTAATAGAGATGCCATAGGCAAATGGGGACTTTGAGTGAGACACCCGCCTGTAAAGCAAGCGTCTCCATCCCTAGTAAGATACAAGAAATGGGCAAATTTGGGACTTTATGTGAGAACTGGCGAGCACTGCTCAGTGTCTCCATCCCTGTGAATAGTCAATTGAAGAGCAAGAGGGGATAAATGAAGGTGTGTGAAAAACAGCCGATCCCTAGTTTGAAATACTTACCCACCAGTCTGCTAACAAACCAAAATAAACCTGTCTAACAATATACTGTAAGTTAAAAGCAGGAGTTTAGTTAACACACATTTGCAAATGCATGTGGAAGCTACAAGGCCAACTACAAGGCACCCTGCGTTTCTTGCAAAACCTAACACTAAATAACACTACTCAACCTGAGTGTCCAAGTGTCTTCACAAAGGGAAGAACATGCTTGCTAATGGATGGATGGGAAACAGATGGGATTGGAGACCGCCAATCCTCCCCCACCTGCTCCAATCCATGACTGGCAATGAAAAACTTATGGCTGTACAAAAAACCATGGGGTGCAAACTAAATGTGATCAGCTGGGAAACACACACTTCCATCCCTTTAATAGAGATGCCATAGGCAAATGGGGACTTTGAGTGAGACACCCGCCTGTAAAGCAAGCGTCTCCATCCCTAGTAAGATACAAGAAATGGGCAATTTTGGGACTTTATGTGAGAACTGGCGAGCACTGCTCAGTGTCTCCATCCCTGTGAATAGTCAATTGAAGAGCAAGAGGGGATAAATGAAGGTGTGTGAAAAACAGCCGATCCTTAGTTTGAAATACTTACCCACCAGTCTGCTAACAAACCAAAATAAACCTGTCTAACAATATACTGTAAGTTAAAGGCAGGAGTTTAGTTAACACACATTTGCAAATGCATGCGGAAGCTGCAAGGCCAACTACAAGGCACCCTGCGTTTCTTGCAGAACCTAACACTAAATAACACTACTCAACCTGAGTGTCCAAGTGTCTTCACAAAGGGAAGAACATGCTTGCTAATGGATGGATGGGAAACAGATGGGATTGGAGACCGCCAATCCTCCCCCACCTGCTCCAATCCATGACTGGCAATGAAAAACTATGGCTGTACAAAAAACCATGGGGTGCAAACTAAATGTGATCAGCTGGGAAACACACACCCCCATCCCTTTAATAGAGATGCCATAGGCAAATGGGGACTTTGAGTGAGACACCCGCCTGTAAAGCAAGCGTCTCCATCCCTAGTAAGATACAAGAAATGGGCAATTTTGGGACTTTATGTGAAAACTGGCGAGCACTGCTCAGTGTCTCCATCCCTGTGAATAGTCAATTGAAGAGCAAGAGGGGACAAATGAAGGTGTGTGAAAAACAGCCAATCCCTAGTTTGAAATACTTACCCACCAGTCTGCTAACTAACCAAAATAAACCTGTCTAACAACATACTGTAAGTTAAAAGCAGGAGTTTAGTTAACACACATTTGCAAATGCATGCGGAAGCTGCAAGGCCAACTACAAGGCACCCTGCGTTTCTTGCAGAACCTAACACTAAATAACACTACTCAACCTGAGTGTCCAAGTGTCTTCACAAAGGGAAGAACATGCTTGCTAATGGATGGATGGGAAACAGATGGGATTGGAGACCGCAAATCCTCCCCCACCTGCTCCAATCCATGACTGGCAATGAAAAACTATGGCTGTACAAAAAACCATGGGGTGCAAACTAAATGTGATCAGCTGGGAAACACACACCCCCATCCCTTTAATAGAGATGCCATAGGTAAACGGGGACTTTGAGTGAGACACCCGCCTGTAAAGCAAGCGTCTCCATCCCTAGTAAGATACAAGAAATGGGCAATTTTGGGACTTTATGTGAAAACTGGCGAGCACTGCTCACTGTCTTCATCCCTGTGAATAGTCAATTGAAGAGCAAGAGGGGATAAATGAAGGTGTGTGAAAAACAGCCGATCCCTAGTTTGAAATACTTACCCACCAGTCTGCTAACAAACCAAAATAAACCTGTCTAACAACATACTGTAAGTTAAAAGCAGGAGTTTAGTTAACACACATTTGCAAATGCATGCGGAAGCTGCAAGGCCAACTACAAGGCACCCTGCGTTTCTTGCAGAACCTAACACTAAATAACACTACTCAACCTGAGTGTCCAAGTGTCTTCACAAAGGGAAGAACATGCTTGCTAATGGATGGATGGGAAACAGATGGGATTGGAGACCGCCAATCCTCCCCCACCTGCTCCAATCCATGACTGGCAATGAAAAACTATGGCTGTACAAAAAACCATGGGGTGCAAACTAAATGTGATCAGCTGGGAAACACACACCCCCATCCCTTTAATAGAGATGCCATAGGCAAATGGGGACTTTGAGTGAGACCCCCGCCTGTAAAGCAAGCGTCTCCATCCCTGGTAAGATACAAGAAATGGGCAAATTTGGGACTTTATGTGAGAACTGGCGAGCACTGCTCAGTGTCTCCATCCCTGTGAATAGTCAATTGAAGAGCAAGAGGGGACAAATGAAGGTGTGTGAAAAACAGCCAATCCCTAGTTTGAAATACTTACCCACCAGTCTGCTAACTAACCAAAATAAACCTGTCTAACAACATACTGTAAGTTAAAAGCAGGAGTTTAGTTAACACACATTTGCAAATGCATGCAGAAGCTGCAAGGCCAACTACAAGGCACCCTGCGTTTCTTGCAGAACCTAACACTAAATAACACTAATCAACCTGAGTGTCCAAGTGTCTTCACAAAGGGAAGAACATGCTTGCTAATGGATGGAATGGGAAACAGATGGGATTGGAGACCGCCAATCCTCCCCCACCTGCTCCAATCCATGACTGGCAATGAAAAACTATGGCTGTACAAAAAACCATGGGGTGCAAACTAAATGTGATCAGCTGGGAAACACACACCCCCATCCCTTTAATAGAGATGCCATAGGCAAATGGGGACTTTGAGTGAGACACCCGCCTGTAAAGCAAGCGTCTCCATCCCTAGTAAGATACAAGAAATGGGCAATTTTGGGACTTTATGTGAGAACTGGCGAGCACTGCTCAGTGTCTCCATCCCTGTGAATAGTCAATTGAAGAGCAAGAGGGGATAAATGAAGGTGTGTGAAAAACAGCCGATTCCTAGTTTGAAATACTTACCCACCAGTCTGCTAACAAACCAAAATAAACCTGTCTAACAATATACTGTAAGTTAAAGACAGGAGTTTAGTTAACACACATTTGCAAATGCATGCGGAAGCTGCAAGGCCAACTACAAGGCACCCTGCGTTTCTTGCAGAACCTAACACTAAATAACACTACTCAACCTGAGTGTCCAAGTGTCTTCACAAAGGGAAGAACATGCTTGCTAATGGATGGATGGGAAACAGATGGGATTGGAGACCGCCAATCCTCCCCCACCTGCTCCAATCCATGACTGGCAATGAAAAACGTATGGCTGTACAAAAAACCTTGGGGTGCAAACTAAATGTGATCAGCTGGGAAACACACACCCCCATCCCTTTAATAGAGATGCCATAGGCAAATGGTGACTTTGAGTGAGACACCCGCCTGTAAAGCAAGCGTCTCCATCCCTAGTAAGATACAAGAAATGGGCAATTTTGGGACTTTATGTGAAAACTGGCGAGCACTGCTCACTGTCTCCATCCCTGTGAATAGTCAATTGAAGAGCAAGAGGGGATAAATGAAGGTGTGTGAAAAACAGCCGATCCCTAGTTTGAAATACTTACCCACCAGTCTGCTAACAAACCAAAATAAACCTGTCTAACAACATACTGTAAGTTAAAAGCAGGAGTTTAGTTAACACACATTTGCAAATGCATGCGGAAGCTGCAAGGCCAACTACAAGGCACCCTGCGTTTCTTGCAGAACCTAACACTAAATAACACTACTCAACCTGAGTGTCCAAGTGTCTTCACAAAGGGAAGAACATGCTTGCTAATGGATGGATGGGAAACAGATGGGATTGGAGACCGCCAATCCTCCCCCACCTGCTCCAATCCATGACTGGCAATGAAAAACTTTGGCTGTACAAAAAACCATGGGGTGCAAACTAAATGTGATCAGCTGGGAAACACACACCCCCATCCCTTTAATAGAGATGCCATAGGCAAATGGGGACTTTGAGTGAGACACCCGCCTGTAAAGCAAGCGTCTCCATCCCTAGTAAGATACAAGAAATGGGCAAATTTGGGACTTTATGTGAGAACTGGCGAGCACTGCTCAGTGTCTCCATCCCTGTGAATAGTCAATTGAAGAGCAAGAGGGGATAAATGAAGGTGTGTGAAAAACAGCCGATCCCTAGTTTGAAATACTTACCCACCAGTCTGCTAACAAACCAAAATAAACCTGTCTAACAATATACTGTAAGTTAAAAGCAGGAGTTTAGTTAACACACATTTGCAAATGCATGTGGAAGCTACAAGGCCAACTACAAGGCACCCTGCGTTTCTTGCAAAACCTAACACTAAATAACACTACTCAACCTGAGTGTCCAAGTGTCTTCACAAAGGGAAGAACATGCTTGCTAATGGATGGATGGGAAACAGATGGGATTGGAGACCGCCAATCCTCCCCCACCTGCTCCAATCCATGACTGGCAATGAAAAACTTATGGCTGTACAAAAAACCATGGGGTGCAAACTAAATGTGATCAGCTGGGAAACACACACTTCCATCCCTTTAATAGAGATGCCATAGGCAAATGGGGACTTTGAGTGAGACACCCGCCTGTAAAGCAAGCGTCTCCATCCCTAGTAAGATACAAGAAATGGGCAATTTTGGGACTTTATGTGAGAACTGGCGAGCACTGCTCAGTGTCTCCATCCCTGTGAATAGTCAATTGAAGAGCAAGAGGGGATAAATGAAGGTGTGTGAAAAACAGCCGATCCTTAGTTTGAAATACTTACCCACCAGTCTGCTAACAAACCAAAATAAACCTGTCTAACAATATACTGTAAGTTAAAGGCAGGAGTTTAGTTAACACACATTTGCAAATGCATGCGGAAGCTGCAAGGCCAACTACAAGGCACCCTGCGTTTCTTGCAGAACCTAACACTAAATAACACTACTCAACCTGAGTGTCCAAGTGTCTTCACAAAGGGAAGAACATGCTTGCTAATGGATGGATGGGAAACAGATTGGATTGGAGACCGCCAATCCTCCCCCACCTGCTCCAATCCATGACTGGCAATGAAAAACGTATGGCTGTACAAAAAACCATGGGGTGCAAACTAAATGTAATCAGCTGGGAAACACACACCCCCATCCCTTTACTAGAGATGCCATAGGCAAATGGGGGCTTTGAGTGAGACACCCGCCTGTAAAGCAAGCGTCTCCATCCCTAGTAAGATACAAGAAATGGGCAATTTTGGGACTTTATGTGAAAACTGGCGAGCACTGCTCAGTGTCTCCATCCCTGTGAATAGTCAATTGAAGAGCAAGAGGGGACAAATGAAGGTGTGTGAAAAACAGCCAATCCCTAGTTTGAAATACTTACCCACCAGTCTGCTAACTAACCAAAATAAACCTGTCTAACAACATACTGTAAGTTAAAAGCAGGAGTTTAGTTAACACACATTTGCAAATGCATGCGGAAGCTGCGAGGCCAACTACAAGGCACCCTGCGTTTCTTGCAGAACCTAACACTAAATAACACTACTCAACCTGAGTGTCCAAGTGTCTTCACAAAGGGAAGAACATGCTTGCTAATGGATGGATGGGAAACCGATGGGATTGGAGACCGCCAATCCTCCCCCACCTGCTCAAATCCATGACTGGCAATGAAAAACTATGGCTGTACAAAAAACCATGGGGTGCAAACTAAATGTGATCAGCTGGGAAACACACACCCCCATCCCTTTAATAGAGATGCCATAGGTAAACGGGGACTTTGAGTGAGACACCCGCCTGTAAAGCAAGCGTCTCCATCCCTAGTAAGATACAAGAAATGGGCAATTTTGGGACGTTATGTGAAAACTGGCGAGCACTGCTCAGTGTCTCCATCCCTGTGAATAGTCAATTGAAGAGCAAGAGGGGATAAATGAAGGTGTGTGAAAAACAGCCGATCCCTAGTTTGAAATACTTACCCACCAGTCTGCTAACAAACCAAAATAAACCTGTCTAACAATATACTGTAAGTTAAAGGCAGGAGTTTAGTTAACACACATTTGCAAATGCATGCGGAAGCTGCAAGGCCAACTACAAGGCACCCTGCGTTTCTTGCAGAACCTAACACTAAATAACACTACTCAACCTGAGTGTCCAAGTGTCTTCACAAAGGGAAGAACATGCTTGCTAATAGATGGATGGGAAACAGATGGGATTGGAGACCGCCAATCCTCCCCCACCTGCTCCAATCCATGACTGGCAATGAAAAACGTATGGCTGTACAAAAAACCATGGGGTGCAAACTAAATGTGATCAGCTGGGAAACACACACCCCCATCCCTTTAATAGAGATGCCATAGGCAAATAGGGACTTTGAGTGAGACACCCGCCTGTAAAGCAAGCGTCTCCATCCCTAGTAAGATACAAGAAATGGGCAATTTTGGGACTTTATGTGAAAACTGGCGAGCACTGCTCAGTGTCTCCATCCCTGTGAATAGTCAATTGAAGAGCAAGAGGGGACAAATGAAGGTGTGTGAAAAACAGCCAATCCCTAGTTTGAAATACTTACCCACCAGTCTGCTAACTAACCAAAATAAACCTGTCTAACAACATACTGTAAGTTAAATGCAGGAGTTTAGTTAACACACATTTGCAAATGCATGCGTAAGCTGCAAGGCCAACTACAAGGCACCCTGCGTTTCTTGCAGAACCTAACACTAAATAACACTACTCAACCTGAGTGTCCAAGTGTCTTCACAAAGGGAAGAACATGCTTGCTAATGGATGGATGGGAAACAGATGGGATTGGAGACCGCCAATCCTCCCCCACCTGCTCCAATCCATGACTGGCAATGAAAAACTATGGCTGTACAAAAAACCATGGGGTGCAAACTAAATGTGATCAGCTGGGAAACACACACCCCCATCCCTTTAATAGAGATGCCTTAGGTAAACGGGGACTTTGAGTGAGACACCCGCCTGTAAAGCAAGCGTCTCCATCCCTAGTAAGATACAAGAAATGGGCAATTTTGGGACTTTATGTGAAAACTGGCGAGCACTGCTCAGTGTCTCCATCCCTGTGAATAGTCAATTGAAGAGCAAGAGGGGATAAATGAAGGTGTGTGAAAAACAGCCGATCCCTAGTTTGAAATACTTACCCACCAGTCTGCTAACAAACCAAAATAAACCTGTCTAACAACATACTGTAAGTTAAAAGCAGGAGTTTAGTTAACACACATTTGCAAATGCATGCGGAAGCTGCAAGGCCAACTACAAGGCACCCTGCGTTTCTTGCAGAACCTAACACTAAATAACACTACTCAACCTGAGTGTCCAAGTGTCTTCACAAAGGGAAGAACATGCTTGCTAATGGATGGATGGGAAACAGATGGGATTGGAGACCGCCAATCCTCCCCCACCTGCTCCAATCCATGACTGGCAATGAAAAACTATGACTGTACAAAAAACCATGGGGTGCAAACTAAATGTGATCAGCTGGGAAACACACACCCCCATCCCTTTAATAGAGATGCCATAGGCAAATGGGGACTTTGAGTGAGACACCCGCCTGTAAAGCAAGCGTCTCCATCCCTAGTAAGATACAAGAAATGGGCAATTTTGGGACTTTATGTGAAAACTGGCGAGCACTGCTCACTGTCTCCATCCCTGTGAATAGTCAATTGAAGAGCAAGAGGGGACAAATGAAGGTGTGTGAAAAACAGCCAATCCCTAGTTTGAAATACTTACCCACCAGTCTGCTAACTAACCAAAATAAACCTGTCTAACAACATACTGTAAGTTAAAAGCAGGAGTTTAGTTAACACACATTTGCAAATGCATGCGGAAGCTGCAAGGCCAACTACAAGGCACCCTGCGTTTCTTGCAGAACCTAACACTAAATAACACTACTCAACCTGAGTGTCCAAGTGTCTTCACAAAGGGAAGAACATGCTTGCTAATGGATGGATGGGAAACAGATGGGATTGGAGACCGCAAATCCTCCCCCACCTGCTCCAATCCATGACTGGCAATGAAAAACTATGGCTGTACAAAAAACCATGGGGTGCAAACTAAATGTGATCAGCTGGGAAACACACACCCCCATCCCTTTAATAGAGATGCCATAGGTAAACGGGGACTTTGAGTGAGACACCCGCCTGTAAAGCAAGCGTCTCCATCCCTAGTAAGATACAAGAAATGGGCAATTTTGGGACTTTATGTGAAAACTGGCGAGCACTGCTCACTGTCTCCATCCCTGTGAATAGTCAATTGAAGAGCAAGAGGGGATAAATGAAGGTGTGTGAAAAACAGCCGATCCTTAGTTTGAAATACTTACCCACCAGTCTGCTAACAAACCAAAATAAACCTGTCTAACAATATACTGTAAGTTAAAGGCAGGAGTTTAGTTAACACACATTTGCAAATGCATGCGGAAGCTGCAAGGCCAACTACAAGGCACCCTGCGTTTCTTGCAGAACCTAACACTAAATAACACTACTCAACCTGAGTGTCCAAGTGTCTTCACAAAGGGAAGAACATGCTTGCTAATGGATGGATGGGAAACAGATTGGATTGGAGACCGCCAATCCTCCCCCACCTGCTCAAATCCATGACTGGCAATGAAAAACTATGGCTGTACAAAAAACCATGGGGTGCAAACTAAATGTGATCAGCTGGGAAACACACACCCCCATCCCTTTACTAGAGATGCCATAGGCAAATGGGGGCTTTGAGTGAGACACCCGCCTGTAAAGCAAGCGTCTCCATCCCTAGTAAGATACAAGAAATGGGCAATTTTGGGACTTTATGTGAAAACTGGCGAGCACTGCTCAGTGTCTCCATCCCTGTGAATAGTCAATTGAAGAGCAAGAGGGGACAAATGAAGGTGTGTGAAAAACAGCCAATCCCTAGTTTGAAATACTTACCCACCAGTCTGCTAACTAACCAAAATAAACCTGTCTAACAACATACTGTAAGTTAAAAGCAGGAGTTTAGTTAACACACATTTGCAAATGCATGCGGAAGCTGCGAGGCCAACTACAAGGCACCCTGCGTTTCTTGCAGAACCTAACACTAAATAACACTACTCAACCTGAGTGTCCAAGTGTCTTCACAAAGGGAAGAACATGCTTGCTAATGGATGGATGGGAAACCGATGGGATTGGAGACCGCCAATCCTCCCCCACCTGCTCAAATCCATGACTGGCAATGAAAAACTATGGCTGTACAAAAAACCATGGGGTGCAAACTAAATGTGATCAGCTGGGAAACACACACCCCCATCCCTTTAATAGAGATGCCATAGGTAAACGGGGACTTTGAGTGAGACACCCACCTGTAAAGCAAGCGTCTCCATCCCTAGTAAGATACAAGAAATGGGCAATTTTGGGACGTTATGTGAAAACTGGCGAGCACTGCTCAGTGTCTCCATCCCTGTGAACAGTCAATTGAAGAGCAAGAGGGGACAAATGAAGGTGTGTGAAAAACAGCCGATCCCTAGTTTGAAATACTTACCCACCAGTCTGCTAACAAACCAAAATAAACCTGTCTAACAATATACTGTAAGTTAAAGGCAGGAGTTTAGTTAACACACATTTGCAAATGCATGCGGAAGCTGCAAGGCCAACTACAAGGCACCCTGCGTTTCTTGCAGAACCTAACACTAAATAACACTACTCAACCTGAGTGTCCAAGTGTCTTCACAAAGGGAAGAACATGCTTGCTAATAGATGGATGGGAAACAGATGGGATTGGAGACCGCCAATCCTCCCCCACCTGCTCCAATCGATGACTGGCAATGAAAAACGTATGGCTGTACAAAAAACCATGGGGTGCAAACTAAATGTGATCAGCTGGGAAACACACACCCCCATCCCTTTAATAGAGATGCCATAGGCAAATGGGGACTTTGAGTGAGACACCCGCCTGTAAAGCAAGCGTCTCCATCCCTAGTAAGATACAAGAAATGGGCAATTTTGGGACTTTATGTGAAAACTGGCGAGCACTGCTCAGTGTCTCCATCCCTGTGAATAGTCAATTGAAGAGCAAGAGGGGACAAATGAAGGTGTGTGAAAAACAGCCAATCCCTAGTTTGAAATACTTACCCACCAGTCTGCTAACTAACCAAAATAAACCTGTCTAACAACATACTGTAAGTTAAATGCAGGAGTTTAGTTAACACACATTTGCAAATGCATGCGGAAGCTGCAAGGCCAACTACAAGGCACCCTGCGTTTCTTGCAGAACCTAACACTAAATAACACTACTCAACCTGAGTGTCCAAGTGTCTTCACAAAGGGAAGAACATGCTTGCTAATGGATGGATGGGAAACAGATGGGATTGGAGACCGCCAATCCTCCCCCACCTGCTCCAATCCATGACTGGCAATGAAAAACTATGGCTGTACAAAAAACCATGGGGTGCAAACTAAATGTGATCAGCTGGGAAACACACACCCCCATCCCTTTAATAGAGATGCCATAGGTAAACGGGGACTTTGAGTGAGACACCCGCCTGTAAAGCAAGCGTCTCCATCCCTAGTAAGATACAAGAAATGGGCAATTTTGGGACTTTATGTGAAAACTGGCGAGCACTGCTCACTGTCTCCATCCCTGTGAATAGTCAATTGAAGAGCAAGAGGGGATAAATGAAGGTGTGTGAAAAACAGCCGATCCCTAGTTTGAAATACTTACCCACCAGTCTGCTAACAAACCAAAATAAACCTGTCTAACAACATACTGTAAGTTAAAAGCAGGAGTTTAGTTAACACACATTTGCAAATGCATGCGGAAGCTGCAAGGCCAACTACAAGGCACCCTGCGTTTCTTGCAGAACCTAACACTAAATAACACTACTCAACCTGAGTGTCCAAGTGTCTTCACAAAGGGAAGAACATGCTTGCTAATGGATGGATGGGAAACAGATGGGATTGGAGACCGCCAATCCTCCCCCACCTGCTCCAATCCATGACTGGCAATGAAAAACTATGGCTGTACAAAAAACCATGGGGTGCAAACTAAATGTGATCAGCTGGGAAACACACACCCCCATCCCTTTAATAGAGATGCCATAGGCAAATGGGGACTTTGAGTGAGACCCCCGCCTGTAAAGCAAGCGTCTCCATCCCTAGTAAGATACAAGAAATGGGCAAATTTGGGACTTTATGTGAGAACTGGCGAGCACTGCTCAGTGTCTCCATCCCTGTGAATAGTTAATTGAAGAGCAAGAGGGGACAAATGAAGGTGTGTGAAAAACAGCCAATCCCTAGTTTGAAATACTTACCCACCAGTCTGCTAACTAACCAAAATAAACCTGTCTAACAACATACTGTAAGTTAAAAGCAGGAGTTTAGTTAACACACATTTGCAAATGCATGCGGAAGCTGCAAGGCCAACTACAAGGCACCCTGCGTTTCTTGCAGAACCTAACACTAAATAACACTACTCAACCTGAGTGTCCAAGTGTCTTCACAAAGGGAAGAACATGCTTGCTAATGGATGGATGGGAAACAGATGGGATTGGAGACCGCCAATCCTCCCCCACCTGCTCCAATCCATGACTGGCAATGAAAAACTATGGCTGTACAAAAAACCATGGGGTGCAAACTAAATGTGATCAGCTGGGAAACACACACCCCCATCCCTTTAATAGAGATGCCATAGGCAAATGGGGACTTTGAGTGAGACACCCGCCTGTAAAGCAAGCGTCTCCATCCCTAGTAAGATACAAGAAATGGGCAATTTTGGGACTTTATGTGAGAACTGGCGAGCACTGCTCAGTGTCTCCATCCCTGTGAATAGTCAATTGAAGAGCAAGAGGGGATAAATGAAGGTGTGTGAAAAACAGCCGATCCCTAGTTTGAAATACTTACCCACCAGTCTGCTAACAAACCAAAATAAACCTGTCTAACAATATACTGTAAGTTAAAGGCAGGAGTTTAGTTAACACACATTTGCAAATGCATGCGGAAGCTGCAAGGCCAACTACAAGGCACCCTGCTTTTCTTGCAGAACCTAACACTAAATAACACTACTCAACCTGAGTGTCCAAGTGTCTTCACAAAGGGAAGAACATGCTTGCTAATGGATGGATGGGAAACAGATGGGATTGGAGACCGCCAATCCTCCCCCACCTGCTCCAATCCATGACTGGCAATGAAAAACGTATGGCTGTACAAAAAACCATGGGGTGCAAACTAAATGTGATCAGCTGGGAAACACACACCCCCATCCCTTTAATAGAGATGCCATAGGCAAATGGGGACTTTGAGTGAGACACCCGCCTGTAAAGCAAGCGTCTCCATCCCTAGTAAGATACAAGAAATGGGCAATTTTGGGACTTTATGTGAAAACTGGCGAGCACTGCTCACTGTCTCCATCCCTGTGAATAGTCAATTGAAGAGCAAGAGGGGATAAATGAAGGTGTGTGAAAAACAGCCGATCCCTAGTTTGAAATACTTACCCACCAGTCTGCTAACAAACCAAAATAAACCTGTCTAACAACATACTGTAAGTTAAAAGCAGGAGTTTAGTTAACACACATTTGCAAATGCATGCGGAAGCTGCAAGGCCAACTACAAGGCACCCTGCGTTTCTTGCAGAACCTAACACTAAATAACACTACTCAACCTGAGTGTCCAAGTGTCTTCACAAAGGGAAGAACATGCTTGCTAATGGATGGATGGGAAACAGATGGGATTGGAGACCGCCAATCCTCCCCCACCTGCTCCAATCCATGACTGGCAATGAAAAACTATGGCTGTACAAAAAACCATGGGGTGCAAACTAAATGTGATCAGCTGGGAAACACACACCCCCATCCCTTTAATAGAGATGCCATAGGCAAATGGGGACTTTGAGTGAGACCCCCGCCTGTAAAGCAAGCGTCTCCATCCCTAGTAAGATACAAGAAATGGGCAAATTTGGGACTTTATGTGAGAACTGGCGAGCACTGCTCAGTGTCTCCATCCCTGTGAATAGTTAATTGAAGAGCAAGAGGGGACAAATGAAGGTGTGTGAAAAACAGCCAATCCCTAGTTTGAAATACTTACCCACCAGTCTGCTAACTAACCAAAATAAACCTGTCTAACAACATACTGTAAGTTAAAAGCAGGAGTTTAGTTAACACACATTTGCAAATGCATGCGGAAGCTGCAAGGCCAACTACAAGGCACCCTGCATTTCTTGCAGAACCTAACACTAAATAACACTACTCAACCTGAGTGTCCAAGTGTCTTCACAAAGGGAAGAACATGCTTGCTAATGGATGGATGGGAAACAGATGGGATTGGAGACCGCCAATCCTCCCCCACCTGCTCCAATCCATGACTGGCAATGAAAAACTATGGCTGTACAAAAAACCATGGGGTGCAAACTAAATGTGATCAGCTGGGAAACACACACCCCCATCCCTTTAATAGAGATGCCATAGGCAAATGGGGACTTTGAGTGAGACACCCGCCTGTAAAGCAAGCGTCTCCATCCCTAGTAAGATACAAGAAATGGGCAATTTTGGGACTTTATGTGAGAACTGGCGAGCACTGCTCAGTGTCTCCATCCCTGTGAATAGTCAATTGAAGAGCAAGAGGGGATAAATGAAGGTGTGTGAAAAACAGCCGATCCCTAGTTTGAAATACTTACCCACCAGTCTGCTAACAAACCAAAATAAACCTGTCTAACAATATACTGTAAGTTAAAGGCAGGAGTTTAGTTAACACACATTTGCAAATGCATGCGGAAGCTGCAAGGCCAACTACAAGGCACCCTGCTTTTCTTGCAGAACCTAACACTAAATAACACTACTCAACCTGAGTGTCCAAGTGTCTTCACAAAGGGAAGAACATGCTTGCTAATGGATGGATGGGAAACAGATGGGATTGGAGACCGCCAATCCTCCCCCACCTGCTCCAATCCATGACTGGCAATGAAAAACGTATGGCTGTACAAAAAACCATGGGGTGCAAACTAAATGTGATCAGCTGGGAAACACACACCCCCATCCCTTTAATAGAGATGCCATAGGCAAATGGGGACTTTGAGTGAGACACCCGCCTGTAAAGCAAGCGTCTCCATCCCTAGCAAGATACAAGAAATGGGCAATTTTGGGACTTTATGTGAAAACTGGCGAGCACTGCTCACTGTCTCCATCCCTGTGAATAGTCAATTGAAGAGCAAGAGGGGATAAATGAAGGTGTGTGAAAAACAGCCGATCCCTAGTTTGAAATACTTACCCACCAGTCTGCTAACAAACCAAAATAAACCTGTCTAACAACATACTGTAAGTTAAAAGCAGGAGTTTAGTTAACACACATTTGCAAATGCATGCGGAAGCTGCAAGGCCAACTACAAGGCACCCTGCGTTTCTTGCAGAACCTAACACTAAATAACACTACTCAACCTGAGTGTCCAAGTGTCTTCACAAAGGGAAGAACATGCTTGCTAATGGATGGATGGGAAACAGATGGGATTGGAGACCGCCAATCCTCCCCCACCTGCTCCAATCCATGACTGGCAATGAAAAACGTATGGCTGTACAAAAAACCATGGGGTGCAAACTAAATGTGATCAGCTGGGAAACACACACCCCCATCCCTTTAATAGAGATGCCATAGGCAAATGGGGACTTTGAGTGAGACACCCGCCTGTAAAGCAAGCGTCTCCATCCCTAGTAAGATACAAGAAATGGGCAATTTTGGGACTTTATGTGAAAACTGGCGAGCACTGCTCAGTGTCTCCATCCCTGTGAATAGTCAATTGAAGAGCAAGAGGGGATAAATGAAGGTGTGTGAAAAACAGCCAATCCCTAGTTTGAAATACTTACCCACCAGTCTGCTAACTAACCAAAATAAACCTGTCTAACAACATACTGTAAGTTAAAAGCAGGAGTTTAGTTAACACACATTTGCAAATGCATGCGGAAGCTGCAAGGCCAACTACAAGGCACCCTGCGTTTCTTGCAGAACCTAACACTAAATAACACTACTCAACCTGAGTGTCCAAGTGTCTTCACAAAGGGAAGAACATGCTTGCTAATGGATGGATGGGAAACAGATGGGATTGGAGACCGCAAATCCTCCCCCACCTGCTCCAATCCATGACTGGCAATGAAAAACTATGGCTGTACAAAAAACCATGGGGTGCAAACTAAATGTGATCAGCTGGGAAACACACACCCCCATCCCTTTAATAGAGATGCCATAGGTAAACGGGGACTTTGAGTGAGACACCCGCCTGTAAAGCAAGCGTCTCCATCCCTAGTAAGATACAAGAAATGGGCAATTTTGGGACTTTATGTGAAAACTGGCGAGCACTGCTCACTGTCTCCATCCCTGTGAATAGTCAATTGAAGAGCAAGAGGGGATAAATGAAGGTGTGTGAAAAACAGCCGATCCCTAGTTTGAAATACTTACCCACCAGTCTGCTAACAAACCAAAATAAACCTGTCTAACAACATACTGTAAGTTAAAAGCAGGAGTTTAGTTAACACACATTTGCAAATGCATGCGGAAGCTGCAAGGCCAACTACAAGGCACCCTGCGTTTCTTGCAGAACCTAACACTAAATAACACTACTCAACCTGAGTGTCCAAGTGTCTTCACAAAGGGAAGAACATGCTTGCTAATGGATGGATGGGAAACAGATGGGATTGGAGACCGCCAATCCTCCCCCACCTGCTCCAATCCATGACTGGCAATGAAAAACTATGGCTGTACAAAAAACCATGGGGTGCAAACTAAATGTGATCAGCTGGGAAACACACACCCCCATCCCTTTAATAGAGATGCCATAGGCAAATGGGGACTTTGAGTGAGACCCCCGCCTGTAAAGCAAGCGTCTCCATCCCTAGTAAGATACAAGAAATGGGCAAATTTGGGACTTTATGTGAGAACTGGCGAGCACTGCTCAGTGTCTCCATCCCTGTGAATAGTCAATTGAAGAGCAAGAGGGGACAAATGAAGGTGTGTGAAAAACAGCCAATCCCTAGTTTGAAATACTTACCCACCAGTCTGCTAACTAACCAAAATAAACCTGTCTAACAACATACTGTAAGTTAAAAGCAGGAGTTTAGTTAACACACATTTGCAAATGCATGCAGAAGCTGCAAGGCCAACTACAAGGCACCCTGCGTTTCTTGCAGAACCTAACACTAAATAACACTAATCAACCTGAGTGTCCAAGTGTCTTCACAAAGGGAAGAACATGCTTGCTAATGGATGGAATGGGAAACAGATGGGATTGGAGACCGCCAATCCTCCCCCACCTGCTCCAATCCATGACTGGCAATGAAAAACTATGGCTGTACAAAAAACCATGGGGTGCAAACTAAATGTGATCAGCTGGGAAACACACACCCCCATCCCTTTAATAGAGATGCCATAGGCAAATGGGGACTTTGAGTGAGACACCCGCCTGTAAAGCAAGCGTCTCCATCCCTAGTAAGATACAAGAAATGGGCAATTTTGGGACTTTATGTGAGAACTGGCGAGCACTGCTCAGTGTCTCCATCCCTGTGAATAGTCAATTGAAGAGCAAGAGGGGATAAATGAAGGTGTGTGAAAAACAGCCGATCCCTAGTTTGAAATACTTACCCACCAGTCTGCTAACAAACCAAAATAAACCTGTCTAACAATATACTGTAAGTTAAAGGCAGGAGTTTAGTTAACACACATTTGCAAATGCATGCGGAAGCTGCAAGGCCAACTACAAGGCACCCTGCGTTTCTTGCAGAACCTAACACTAAATAACACTACTCAACCTGAGTGTCCAAGTGTCTTCACAAAGGGAAGAACATGCTTGCTAATGGATGGATGGGAAACAGATGGGATTGGAGACCGCCAATCCTCCCCCACCTGCTCCAATCCATGACTGGCAATGAAAAACTATGGCTGTACAAAAAACCATGGGGTGCAAACTAAATGTGATCAGCTGGGAAACACACACCCCCATCCCTTTAATAGAGATGCCATAGGCAAATGGGGACTTTGAGTGAGACACCCGCCTATAAAGCAAGCGTCTCCATCCCTAGTAAGATACAAGAAATGGGCAATTTTGGGACTTTATGTGAGAACTGGCGAGCACTGCTCAGTGTCTCCATCCCTGTGAATAGTCAATTGAAGAGCAAGAGGGGATAAATGAAGGTGTGTGAAAAACAGCCGATCCCTAGTTTGAAATACTTACCCACCAGTCTGCTAACAAACCAAAATAAACCTGTCTAACAATATACTGTAAGTTAAAGGCAGGAGTTTAGTTAACACACATTTGCAAATGCATGCGGAAGCTGCAAGGCCAACTACAAGGCACCCTGCTTTTCTTGCAGAACCTAACACTAAATAACACTACTCAACCTGAGTGTCCAAGTGTCTTCACAAAGGGAAGAACATGCTTGCTAATGGATGGATGGGAAACAGATGGGATTGGAGACCGCCAATCCTCCCCCACCTGCTCCAATCCATGACTGGCAATGAAAAACGTATGGCTGTACAAAAAACCATGGGGTGCAAACTAAATGTGATCAGCTGGGAAACACACACCCCCATCCCTTTAATAGAGATGCCATAGGCAAATGGGGACTTTGAGTGAGACACCCGGCTGTAAAGCAAGCGTCTCCATCCCTAGTAAGATACAAGAAATGGGCAATTTTGGGACTTTATGTGAAAACTGGCGAGCACTGCTCACTGTCTCCATCCCTGTGAATAGTCAATTGAAGAGCAAGAGGGGATAAATGAAGGTGTGTGAAAAACAGCCGATCCCTAGTTTGAAATACTTACCCACCAGTCTGCTAACAAACCAAAATAAACCTGTCTAACAACATACTGTAAGTTAAAAGCAGGAGTTTAGTTAACACACATTTGCAAATGCATGCGGAAGCTGCAAGGCCAACTACAAGGCACCCTGCGTTTCTTGCAGAACCTAACACTAAATAACACTACTCAACCTGAGTGTCCAAGTGTCTTCACAAAGGGAAGAACATGCTTGCTAATGGATGGATGGGAAACAGATGGGATTGGAGACCGCCAATCCTCCCCCACCTGCTCCAATCCATGACTGGCAATGAAAAACTATGGCTGTACAAAAAACCATGGGGTGCAAACTAAATGTGATCAGCTGGGAAACACACACCCCCATCCCTTTAATAGAGATGCCATAGGCAAATGGGGACTTTGAGTGAGACACCCGCCTGTAAAGCAAGCGTCTCCATCCCTAGTAAGATACAAGAAATGGGCAATTTTGGGACTTTATGTGAAAACTGGCGAGCACTGCTCAGTGTCTCCATCCCTGTGAATAGTCAATTGAAGAGCAAGAGGGGACAAATGAAGGTGTGTGAAAAACAGCCAATCCCTAGTTTGAAATACTTACCCACCAGTCTGCTAACTAACCAAAATAAACCTGTCTAACAACATACTGTAAGTTAAAAGCAGGAGTTTAGTTAACACACATTTGCAAATGCATGCGGAAGCTGCAAGGCCAACTACAAGGCACCCTGCGTTTCTTGCAGAACCTAACACTAAATAACACTACTCAACCTGAGTGTCCAAGTGTCTTCACAAAGGGAAGAACATGCTTGCTAATGGATGGATGGGAAACAGATGGGATTGGAGACCGCAAATCCTCCCCCACCTGCTCCAATCCATGACTGGCAATGAAAAACTATGGCTGTACAAAAAACCATGGGGTGCAAACTAAATGTGATCAGCTGGGAAACACACACCCCCATCCCTTTAATAGAGATGCCATAGGCAAATGGGGACTTTGAGTGAGACACCCGCCTGTAAAGCAAGCGTCTCCATCCCTAGTAAGATACAAGAAATGGGCAATTTTGGGACTTTATGTGAGAACTGGCGAGCACTGCTCAGTGTCTCCATCCCTGTGAATAGTCAATTGAAGAGCAAGATGGGATAAATGAAGGTGTGTGAAAAACAGCCGATCCCTAGTTTGAAATACTTACCCACCAGTCTGCTAACAAACCAAAATAAACCTGTCTAACAATATACTGTAAGTTAAAGGCAGGAGTTTAGTTAACACACATTTGCAAATGCATGCGGAAGCTGCAAGGCCAACTACAAGGCACCCTGCGTTTCTTGCAGAACCTAACACTAAATAACACTACTCAACCTGAGTGTCCAAGTGTCTTCACAAAGGGAAGAACATGCTTGCTAATGGATGGATGGGAAACAGATGGGATTGGAGACCGCCAATCCTCCCCCACCTGCTCCAATCCATGACTGGCAATGAAAAACTATGGCTGTACAAAAAACCATGGGGTGCAAACTAAATGTGATCAGCTGGGAAACACACACCCCCATCCCTTTAATAGAGATGCCATAGGCAAATGGGGACTTTGAGTGAGACACCCGCCTGTAAAGCAAGCGTCTCCATCCCTAGTAAGATACAAGAAATGGGCAATTTTGGGACTTTATGTGAGAACTGGCGAGCACTGCTCAGTGTCTCCATCCCTGTGAATAGTCAATTGAAGAGCAAGAGGGGATAAATGAAGGTGTGTGAAAAACAGCCGATCCCTAGTTTGAAATACTTACCCACCAGTCTGCTAACAAACCAAAATAAACCTGTCTAACAATATACTGTAAGTTAAAGGCAGGAGTTTAGTTAACACACATTTGCAAATGCATGCGGAAGCTGCAAGGCCAACTACAAGGCACCCTGCTTTTCTTGCAGAACCTAACACTAAATAACACTACTCAACCTGAGTGTCCAAGTGTCTTCACAAAGGGAAGAACATGCTTGCTAATGGATGGATGGGAAACAGATGGGATTGGAGACCGCCAATCCTCCCCCACCTGCTCCAATCCATGACTGGCAATGAAAAACGTATGGCTGTACAAAAAACCATGGGGTGCAAACTAAATGTGATCAGCTGGGAAACACACACCCCCATCCCTTTAATAGAGATGCCATAGGCAAATGGGGACTTTGAGTGAGACACCCGCCTGTAAAGCAAGCGTCTCCATCCCTAGTAAGATACAAGAAATGGGCAATTTTGGGACTTTATGTGAAAACTGGCGAGCACTGCTCACTGTCTCCATCCCTGTGAATAGTCAATTGAAGAGCAAGAGGGGATAAATAAGGGTGTGTGAAAAACAGCCGATCCCTAGTTTGAAATACTTACCCACCAGTCTGCTAACAAACCAAAATAAACCTGTCTAACAACATACTGTAAGTTAAAAGCAGGAGTTTAGTTAACACACATTTGCAAATGCATGCGGAAGCTGCAAGGCCAACTACAAGGCACCCTGCGTTTCTTGCAGAACCTAACACTAAATAACACTACTCAACCTGAGTGTCCAAGTGTCTTCACAAAGGGAAGAACATGCTTGCTAATGGATGGATGGGAAACAGATGGGATTGGAGACCGCCAATCCTCCCCCACCTGCTCCAATCCATGACTGGCAATGAAAAACTATGGCTGTACAAAAAACCATGGGGTGCAAACTAAATGTGATCAGCTGGGAAACACACACCCCCATCCCTTTTAATAGAGATGCCATAGGCAAATGGGGACTTTGAGTGAGACACCCGCCTGTAAAGCAAGCGTCTCCATCCCTAGTAAGATACAAGAAATGGGCAATTTTGGGACTTTATGTGAAAACTGGCGAGCACTGCTCAGTGTCTCCATCCCTGTGAATAGTCAATTGAAGAGCAAGAGGGGACAAATGAAGGTGTGTGAAAAACAGCCAATCCCTAGTTTGAAATACTTACCCACCAGTCTGCTAACTAACCAAAATAAACCTGTCTAACAACATACTGTAAGTTAAAAGCAGGAGTTTAGTTAACACACATTTGCAAATGCATGCGGAAGCTGCAAGGCCAACTACAAGGCACCCTGCGTTTCTTGCAGAACCTAACACTAAATAACACTACTCAACCTGAGTGTCCAAGTGTCTTCACAAAGGGAAGAACATGCTTGCTAATGGATGGATGGGAAACAGATGGGATTGGAGACCGCCAATCCTCCCCCACCTGCTCCAATCCATGACTGGCAATGAAAAACTATGGCTGTACAAAAAACCATGGGGTGCAAACTAAATGTGATCAGCTGGGAAACACACACCCCCATCCCTTTAATAGAGATGCCATAGGTAAACGGGGACTTTGAGTGAGACACCCGCCTGTAAAGCAAGCGTCTCCATCCCTAGTAAGATACGAGAAATGGGCAATTTTGGGACTTTATGTGAAAACTGGCGAGCACTGCTCACTGTCTCCATCCCTGTGAATAGTCAATTGAAGAGCAAGAGGGGATAAATGAAGGTGTGTGAAAAACAGCCGATCCCTAGTTTGAAATACTTACCCACCAGTCTGCTAACAAACCAAAATAAACCTGTCTAACAACATACTGTAAGTTAAAAGCAGGAGTTTAGTTAACACACATTTGCAAATGCATGCGGAAGCTGCAAGGCCAACTACAAGGCACCCTGCGTTTCTTGCAGAACCTAACACTAAATAACACTACTCAACCTGAGTGTCCAAGTGTCTTCACAAAGGGAAGAACATGCTTGCTAATGGATGGATGGGAAACAGATGGGATTGGAGACCGCCAATCCTCCCCCACCTGCTCCAATCCATGACTGGCAATGAAAAACTATGGCTGTACAAAAAACCATGGGGTGCAAACTAAATGTGATCAGCTGGGAAACACACACCCCCATCCCTTTAATAGAGATGCCATAGGCAAATGGGGACTTTGAGTGAGACACCCGCCTGTAAAGCAAGCGTCTCCATCCCTAGTAAGATACAAGAAATGGGCAATTTTGGGACTTTATGTGAGAACTGGCGAGCACTGCTCAGTGTCTCCATCCCTGTGAATAGTCAATTGAAGAGCAAGAGGGGACAAATGAAGGTGTGTGAAAAACAGCCAATCCCTAGTTTGAAATACTTACCCACCAGTCTGCTAACTAACCAAAATAAACCTGTCTAACAACATACTGTAAGTTAAAAGCAGGAGTTTAGTTAACACACATTTGCAAATGCATGCGGAAGCTGCAAGGCCAACTACAAGGCACCCTGCGTTTCTTGCAGAACCTAACACTAAATAACACTACTCAACCTGAGTGTCCAAGTGTCTTCACAAAGGGAAGAACATGCTTGCTAATGGATGGATGGGAAACAGATGGGATTGGAGACCGCCAATCCTCCCCCACCTGCTCCAATCCATGACTGGCAATGAAAAACTATGGCTGTACAAAAAACCATGGGGTGCAAACTAAATGTGATCAGCTGGGAAACACACACCCCCATCCCTTTAATAGAGATGCCATAGGCAAATGGGGACTTTGAGTGAGACACCCGCCTGTAAAGCAAGCGTCTCCATCCCTAGTAAGATACAAGAAATGGGCAATTTTGGGACTTAATGTGAGAACTGGCGAGCACTGCTCAGTGTCTCCATCCCTGTGAATAGTCAATTGAAGAGCAAGAGGGGATAAATGAAGGTGTGTGAAAAACAGCCGATCCCTAGTTTGAAATACTTACCCACCAGTCTGCTAACAAACCAAAATAAACCTGTTTAACAATATACTGTAAGTTAAAGGCAGGAGTTTAGTTAACACACATTTGCAAATGCATGCGGAAGCTGCAAGGCCAACTACAAGGCACCCTGCGTTTCTTGCAGAACCTAACACTAAATAACACTACTCAACCTGAGTGTCCAAGTGTCTTCACAAAGGGAAGAACATGCTTGCTAATGGATGGATGGGAAACAGATGGGATTGGAGACCGCCATTCCTCCCCCACCTGCTCCAATCCATGACTGGCAATGAAAAACTATGGCTGTACAAAAAACCATGGGGTGCAAACTAAATGTGATCAGCTGGGAAACACACACCCCCATCCCTTTAATAGAGATGCCATAGGCAAATGGGGACTTTGAGTGAGACACCCGCCTGTAAAGCAAGCGTCTCCATCCCTAGTAAGATACAAGAAATGGGCAATTTTGGGACTTTATGTGAGAACTGGCGAGCACTGCTCAGTGTCTCCATCCCTGTGAATAGTCAATTGAAGAGCAAGAGGGGACAAATGAAGGTGTGTGAAAAACAGCCAATCCCTAGTTTGAAATACTTACCCACCAGTCTGCTAACTAACCAAAATAAACCTGTCTAACAACATACTGTAAGTTAAAAGCAGGAGTTTAGTTAACACACATTTGCAAATGCATGCGGAAGCTGCAAGGCCAACTACAAGGCACCCTGCGTTTCTTGGAGAACCTAACACTAAATAACACTACTCAACCTGAGTGTCCAAGTGTCTTCACAAAGGGAAGAACATGCTTGCTAATGGATGGATGGGAAACAGATGGGATTGGAGACCGCCAATCCTCCCCCACCTGCTCCAATCCATGACTGGCAATGAAAAACTATGGCTGTACAAAAAACCATGGGGTGCAAACTAAATGTGATCAGCTGGGAAACACACACCCCCATCCCTTTAATAGAGATGCCATAGGTAAACGGGGACTTTGAGTGAGACACCCGCCTGTAAAGCAAGCGTCTCCATCCCTAGTAAGATACAAGAAATGGGCAATTTTGGGACTTTATGTGAAAACTGGCGAGCACTGCTCACTGTCTTCATCCCTGTGAATAGTCAATTGAAGAGCAAGAGGGGATAAATGAAGGTGTGTGAAAAACAGCCGATCCCTAGTTTGAAATACTTACCCACCAGTCTGCTAACAAACCAAAATAAACCTGTCTAACAACATACTGTAAGTTAAAAGCAGGAGTTTAGTTAACACACATTTGCAAATGCATGCGGAAGCTGCAAGGCCAACTACAAGGCACCCTGCGTTTCTTGCAGAACCTAACACTAAATAACACTACTCAACCTGAGTGTCCAAGTGTCTTCACAAAGGGAAGAACATGCTTGCTAATGGATGGATGGGAAACAGATGGGATTGGAGACCGCCAATCCTCCCCCACCTGCTCCAATCCATGACTGGCAATGAAAAACTATGGCTGTACAAAAAACCATGGGGTGCAAACTAAATGTGATCAGCTGGGAAACACACACCCCCATCCCTTTAATAGAGATGCCATAGGCAAATGGGGACTTTGAGTGAGACACCCGCCTGTAAAGCAAGCGTCTCCATCCCTAGTAAGATACAAGAAATGGGCAAATTTGGGACTTTATGTGAGAACTGGCGAGCACTGCTCACTGTCTCCATCCCTGTGAATAGTCAATTGAAGAGCAAGAGGGGACAAATGAAGGTGTGTGAAAAACAGCCAATCCCTAGTTTGAAATACTTACCCACCAGTCTTCTAACTAACCAAAATAAACCTGTCTAACAACATACTGTAAGTTAAAAGCAGGAGTTTAGTTAACACACATTTGCAAATGCATGCGGAAGCTGCAAGGCCAACTACAAGGCACCCTGCGTTTCTTGCAGAACCTAACACTAAATAACACTACTCAACCTGAGTGTCCAAGTGTCTTCACAAAGGGAAGAACATGCTTGCTAATGGATGGATGGGAAACAGATGGGATTGGAGACCGCCAATCCTCCCCCACCTGCTCCAATCCATGACTGGCAATGAAAAACTATGGCTGTACAAAAAACCATGGGGTGCAAACTAAATGTGATCAGCTGGGAAACACACACCCCCATCCCTTTAATAGAGATGCCATAGGTAAATGGGGACTTTGAGTGAGACACCCGCCTGTAAAGCAAGCGTCTCCATCCCTAGTAAGATACAAGAAATGGGCAATTTTGGGACTTTATGTGAAAACTGGCGAGCACTGCTCAGTGTCTCCATCCCTGTGAATAGTCAATTGAAGAGCAAGAGGGGACAAATGAAGGTGTGTGAAAAACAGCCAATCCCTAGTTTGAAATACTTACCCACCAGTCTGCTAACTAACCAAAATAAACCTGTCTAACAACATACTGTAAGTTAAAAGCAGGAGTTTAGTTAACACACATTTGCAAATGCATGCGGAAGCTGCAAGGCCAACTACAAGGCACCCTGCGTTTCTTGCAGAACCTAACACTAAATAACACTACTCAACCTGAGTGTCCAAGTGTCTTCACAAAGGGAAGAACATGCTTGCTAATGGATGGATGGGAAACAGATGGGATTGGAGACCGCCAATCCTCCCCCACCTGCTCCAATCCATGACTGGCAATGAAAAACTATGGCTGTACAAAAAACCATGGGGTGCAAACTAAATGTGATCAGCTGGGAAACACACACCCCCATCCCTTTAATAGAGATGCCATAGGTAAACGGGGACTTTGAGTGAGACACCCGCCTGTAAAGCAAGCGTCTCCATCCCTAGTAAGATACAAGAAATGGGCAATTTTGGGACTTTATGTGAAAACTGGCGAGCACTGCTCACTGTCTCCATCCCTGTGAATAGTCAATTGAAGAGCAAGAGGGGATAAATGAAGGTGTGTGAAAAACAGCCGATCCCTAGTTTGAAATACTTACCCACCAGTCTGCTAACAAACCAAAATAAACCTGTCTAACAACATACTGTAAGTTAAAAGCAGGAGTTTAGTTAACACACATTTGCAAATGCATGCGGAAGCTGCAAGGCCAACTACAAGGCACCCTGCGTTTCTTGCAGAACCTAACACTAAATAACACTACTCAACCTGAGTGTCCAAGTGTCTTCACAAAGGGAAGAACATGCTTGCTAATGGATGGATGGGAAACAGATGGGATTGGAGACCGCCAATCCTCCCCCACCTGCTCCAATCCATGACTGGCAATGAAAAACTATGGCTGTACAAAAAACCATGGGGTGCAAACTAAATGTGATCAGCTGGGAAACACACACCCCCATCCCTTTAATAGAGATGCCATAGGCAAATGGGGACTTTGAGTGAGACACCCGCCTGTAAAGCAAGCGTCTCCATCCCTAGTAAGATACAAGAAATGGGCAATTTTGGGACTTTATGTGAGAACTGGCGAGCACTGCTCAGTGTCTCCATCCCTGTGAATAGTCAATTGAAGAGCAAGAGGGGACAAATGAAGGTGTGTGAAAAACAGCCAATCCCTAGTTTGAAATACTTACCCACCAGTCTGCTAACTAACCAAAATAAACCTGTCTAACAACATACTGTAAGTTAAAAGCAGGAGTTTAGTTAACACACATTTGCAAATGCATGCGGAAGCAGCAAGGCCAACTACAAGGCACCCTGCGTTTCTTGCAGAACCTAACACTAAATAACACTACTCAACCTGAGTGTCCAAGTGTCTTCACAAAGGGAAGAACATGCTTGCTAATGGATGGATGGGAAACAGATGGGATTGGAGACCGCCAATCCTCCCCCACCTGCTCCAATCCATGACTGGCAATGAAAAACGTATGGCTGTACAAAAAACCATGGGGTGCAAACTAAATGTGATCAGCTGGGAAACACACACCCCCATCCCTTTAATAGAGATGCCATAGGTAAACGGGGACTTTGAGTGAGACACCCGCCTGTAAAGCAAGCGTCTCCATCCCTAGTAAGATACAAGAAATGGGCAATTTTGGGACTTTATGTGAAAACTGGCGAGCACTACTCACTGTCTTCATCCCTGTGAATAGTCAATTGAAGAGCAAGAGGGGATAAATGAAGGTGTGTGAAAAACAGCCGATCCCTAGTTTGAAATACTTACCCACCAGTCTGCTAACAAACCCAAATAAACCTGTCTAACAACATACTGTAAGTTAAAAGCAGGAGTTTAGTTAACACACATTTGCAAATGCATGCGGAAGCTGCAAGGCCAACTACAAGGCACCCTGCGTTTCTTGCAGAACCTAACACTAAATAACACTACTCAACCTGAGTGTCCAAGTGTCTTCACAAAGGGAAGAACATGCTTGCTAATGGATGGATGGGAAACAGATGGGATTGGAGACCGCCAATCCTCCCCCACCTGCTCCAATCCATGACTGGCAATGAAAAACTATGGCTGTACAAAAAACCATGGGGTGCAAACTAAATGTGATCAGCTGGGAAACACACACCCCCATCCCTTTAATAGAGATGCCATAGGTAAACGGGGACTTTGAGTGAGACACCCGCCTGTAAAGCAAGCGTCTCCATCCCTAGTAAGATACAAGAAATGGGCAATTTTGGGACTTTATGTGAAAACTGGCGAGCACTGCTCACTGTCTTCATCCCTGTGAATAGTCAATTGAAGAGCAAGAGGGGATAAATGAAGGTGTGTGAAAAACAGCCGATCCCTAGTTTGAAATACTTACCCACCAGTCTGCTAACAAACCAAAATAAACCTGTCTAACAACATACTGTAAGTTAAAAGCAGGAGTTTAGTTAACACACATTTGCAAATGCATGCGGAAGCTGCAAGGCCAACTACAAGGCACCCTGCGTTTCTTGCAGAACCTAACACTAAATAACACTACTCAACCTGAGTGTCCAAGTGTCTTCACAAAGGGAAGAACATGCTTGCTAATGGATGGATGGGAAACAGATGGGATTGGAGACCGCCAATCCTCCCCCACCTGCTCCAATCCATGACTGGCAATGAAAAACTATGGCTGTACAAAAAACCATGGGGTGCAAACTAAATGTGATCAGCTGGGAAACACACACCCCCATCCCTTTAATAGAGATGCCATAGGCAAATGGGGACTTTGAGTGAGACACCCGCCTGTAAAGCAAGCGTCTCCATCCCTAGTAAGATACAAGAAATGGGCAAATTTGGGACTTTATGTGAGAACTGGCGAGCACTGCTCACTGTCTCCATCCCTGTGAATAGTCAATTGAAGAGCAAGAGGGGACAAATGAAGGTGTGTGAAAAACAGCCAATCCCTAGTTTGAAATACTTACCCACCAGTCTTCTAACTAACCAAAATAAACCTGTCTAACAACATACTGTAAGTTAAAAGCAGGAGTTTAGTTAACACACATTTGCAAATGCATGCGGAAGCTGCAAGGCCAACTACAAGGCACCCTGCGTTTCTTGCAGAACCTAACACTAAATAACACTACTCAACCTGAGTGTCCAAGTGTCTTCACAAAGGGAAGAACATGCTTGCTAATGGATGGATGGGAAACAGATGGGATTGGAGACCGCCAATCCTCCCCCACCTGCTCCAATCCATGACTGGCAATGAAAAACTATGGCTGTACAAAAAACCATGGGGTGCAAACTAAATGTGATCAGCTGGGAAACACACACCCCCATCCCTTTAATAGAGATGCCATAGGTAAATGGGGACTTTGAGTGAGACACCCGCCTGTAAAGCAAGCGTCTCCATCCCTAGTAAGATACAAGAAATGGGCAATTTTGGGACTTTATGTGAAAACTGGCGAGCACTGCTCAGTGTCTCCATCCCTGTGAATAGTCAATTGAAGAGCAAGAGGGGACAAATGAAGGTGTGTGAAAAACAGCCAATCCCTAGTTTGAAATACTTACCCACCAGTCTGCTAACTAACCAAAATAAACCTGTCTAACAACATACTGTAAGTTAAAAGCAGGAGTTTAGTTAACACACATTTGCAAATGCATGCGGAAGCTGCAAGGCCAACTACAAGGCACCCTGCGTTTCTTGCAGAACCTAACACTAAATAACACTACTCAACCTGAGTGTCCAAGTGTCTTCACAAAGGGAAGAACATGCTTGCTAATGGATGGATGGGAAACAGATGGGATTGGAGACCGCCAATCCTCCCCCACCTGCTCCAATCCATGACTGGCAATGAAAAACTATGGCTGTACAAAAAACCATGGGGTGCAAACTAAATGTGATCAGCTGGGAAACACACACCCCCATCCCTTTAATAGAGATGCCATAGGTAAACGGGGACTTTGAGTGAGACACCCGCCTGTAAAGCAAGCGTCTCCATCCCTAGTAAGATACAAGAAATGGGCAATTTTGGGACTTTATGTGAAAACTGGCGAGCACTGCTCACTGTCTCCATCCCTGTGAATAGTCAATTGAAGAGCAAGAGGGGATAAATGAAGGTGTGTGAAAAACAGCCGATCCCTAGTTTGAAATACTTACCCACCAGTCTGCTAACAAACCAAAATAAACCTGTCTAACAACATACTGTAAGTTAAAAGCAGGAGTTTAGTTAACACACATTTGCAAATGCATGCGGAAGCTGCAAGGCCAACTACAAGGCACCCTGCGTTTCTTGCAGAACCTAACACTAAATAACACTACTCAACCTGAGTGTCCAAGTGTCTTCACAAAGGGAAGAACATGCTTGCTAATGGATGGATGGGAAACAGATGGGATTGGAGACCGCCAATCCTCCCCCACCTGCTCCAATCCATGACTGGCAATGAAAAACTATGGCTGTACAAAAAACCATGGGGTGCAAACTAAATGTGATCAGCTGGGAAACACACACCCCCATCCCTTTAATAGAGATGCCATAGGCAAATGGGGACTTTGAGTGAGACACCCGCCTGTAAAGCAAGCGTCTCCATCCCTAGTAAGATACAAGAAATGGGCAATTTTGGGACTTTATGTGAGAACTGGCGAGCACTGCTCAGTGTCTCCATCCCTGTGAATAGTCAATTGAAGAGCAAGAGGGGACAAATGAAGGTGTGTGAAAAACAGCCAATCCCTAGTTTGAAATACTTACCCACCAGTCTGCTAACTAACCAAAATAAACCTGTCTAACAACATACTGTAAGTTAAAAGCAGGAGTTTAGTTAACACACATTTGCAAATGCATGCGGAAGCAGCAAGGCCAACTACAAGGCACCCTGCGTTTCTTGCAGAACCTAACACTAAATAACACTACTCAACCTGAGTGTCCAAGTGTCTTCACAAAGGGAAGAACATGCTTGCTAATGGATGGATGGGAAACAGATGGGATTGGAGACCGCCAATCCTCCCCCACCTGCTCCAATCCATGACTGGCAATGAAAAACTATGGCTGTACAAAAAACCATGGGGAGCAAACTAAATGTGATCAGCTGGGAAACACACACCCCCATCCCTTTAATAGAGATGCCATAGGCAAATGGGGACTTTGAGTGAGACACCCGCCTGTAAAGCAAGCGTCTCCATCCCTAGTAAGATACAAGAAATGGGCAATTTTGGGACTTTATGTGAAAACTGGCGAGGACTGCTCAGTGTCTCCATCCCTGTGAATAGTCAATTGAAGAGCAAGAGGGGACAAATGAAGGTGTGTGAAAAACAGCCAATCCCTAGTTTGAAATACTTACCCACCAGTCTGCTAACTAACCAAAATAAACCTGTCTAACAACATACTGTAAGTTAAAAGCAGGAGTTTAGTTAACACACATTTGCAAATGCATGCGGAAGCTGCAAGGCCAACTACAAGGCACCCTGCGTTTCTTGCAGAACCTAACACTAAATAACACTACTCAACCTGAGTGTCCAAGTGTCTTCACAAAGGGAAGAACATGCTTGCTAATGGATGGATGGGAAACAGATGGGATTGGAGACCGCCAATCCTCCCCCACCTGCTCCAATCCATGACTGGCAATGAAAAACTATGGCTGTACAAAAAACCATGGGGTGCAAACTAAATGTGATCAGCTGGGAAACACACACCCCCATCCCTTTAATAGAGATGCCATAGGCAAATGGGGACTTTGAGTGAGACACCCGCCTGTAAAGCAAGCGTCTCCATCCCTAGTAAGATACAAGAAATGGGCAATTTTGGGACTTTATGTGAGAACTGGCGAGCACTGCTCAGTGTCTCCATCCCTGTGAATAGTCAATTGAAGAGCAAGAGGGGATAAATGAAGGTGTGTGAAAAACAGCCGATCCCTAGTTTGAAATACTTACCCACCAGTCTGCTAACAAACCAAAATAAACCTCTCTAACAATATACTGTAAGTTAAAGGCAGGAGTTTAGTTAACACACATTTGCAAATGCATGCGGAAGCTGCAAGGCCAACTACAAGGCACCCTGCGTTTCTTGCAGAACCTAACACTAAATAACACTACTCAACCTGAGTGTCCAAGTGTCTTCACAAAGGGAAGAACATGCTTGCTAATGGATGGATGGGAAACAGATGGGATTGGAGACCGCCAATCCTCCCCCACCTGCTCCAATCCATGACTGGCAATGAAAAACGTATGGCTGTACAAAAAACCATGGGGTGCAAACTAAATGTGATCAGCTGGGAAACACACACCCCCATCCCTTTAATAGAGATGCCATAGGTAAACGGGGACTTTGAGTGAGACACCCGCCTGTAAAGCAAGCGTCTCCATCCCTAGTAAGATACAAGAAATGGGCAATTTTGGGACTTTATGTGAAAACTGGCGAGCACTACTCACTGTCTTCATCCCTGTGAATAGTCAATTGAAGAGCAAGAGGGGATAAATGAAGGTGTGTGAAAAACAGCCGATCCCTAGTTTGAAATACTTACCCACCAGTCTGCTAACAAACCCAAATAAACCTGTCTAACAACATACTGTAAGTTAAAAGCAGGAGTTTAGTTAACACACATTTGCAAATGCATGCGGAAGCTGCAAGGCCAACTACAAGGCACCCTGCGTTTCTTGCAGAACCTAACACTAAATAACACTACTCAACCTGAGTGTCCAAGTGTCTTCACAAAGGGAAGAACATGCTTGCTAATGGATGGATGGGAAACAGATGGGATTGGAGACCGCCAATCCTCCCCCACCTGCTCCAATCCATGACTGGCAATGAAAAACTATGGCTGTACAAAAAACCATGGGGTGCAAACTAAATGTGATCAGCTGGGAAACACACACCCCCATCCCTTTAATAGAGATGCCATAGGCAAATGGGGACTTTGAGTGAGACACCCGCCTGTAAAGCAAGCGTCTCCATCCCTAGTAAGATACAAGAAATGGGCAAATTTGGGACTTTATGTGAGAACTGGCGAGCACTGCTCAGTGTCTCCATCCCTGTGAATAGTCAATTGAAGAGCAAGAGGGAACAAATGAAGGTGTGTGAAAAACAGCCAATCCCTAGTTTGAAATACTTACCCACCAGTCTTCTAACTAACCAAAATAAACCTGTCTAACAACATACTGTAAGTTAAAAGCAGGAGTTTAGTTAACACACATTTGCAAATGCATGCGGAAGCTGCAAGGCCAACTACAAGGCACCCTGCGTTTCTTGCAGAACCTAACACTAAATAACACTACTCAACCTGAGTGTCCAAGTGTCTTCACAAAGGGAAGAACATGCTTGCTAATGGATGGATGGGAAACAGATGGGATTGGAGACCGCCAATCCTCCCCCACCTGCTCCAATCCATGACTGGCAATGAAAAACTATGGCTGTACAAAAAACCAAGGGGTGCAAACTAAATGTGATCAGCTGGGAAACACACACCCCCATCCCTTTAATAGAGATGCCATAGGTAAACGGGGACTTTGAGTGAGACACCCGCCTGTAAAGCAAGCGTCTCCATCCCTAGTAAGATACAAGAAATGGGCAATTTTGGGACTTTTTGTGAAAACTGGCGAGCACTGCTCACTGTCTCCATCCCTGTGAATAGTCAATTGAAGAGCAAGAGGGGATAAATGAAGGTGTGTGAAAAACAGCCGATCCCTAGTTTGAAGTACTTACCCACCAGTCTGCTAACAAACCAAAATAAACCTGTCTAACAACATACTGTAAGTTAAAAGCAGGAGTTTAGTTAACACACATTTGCAAATGCATGCGGAAGCTGCAAGGCCAACTACAAGGCACCCTGCGTTTCTTGCAGAACCTAACACTAAATAACACTACTCAACCTGAGTGTCCAAGTGTCTTCACAAAGGGAAGAACATGCTTGCTAATGGATGGATGGGAAACAGATGGGATTGGAGACCGCCAATCCTCCCCCACCTGCTCCAATCCATGACTGGCAATGAAAAACTATGGCTGTACAAAAAACCATGGGGTGCAAAGTAAATGTGATCAGCTGGGAAACACACACCCCCATCCCTTTAATAGAGATGCCATAGGCAAATGGGGACTTTGAGTGAGACACCCGCCTGTAAAGCAAGCGTCTCCATCCCTAGTAAGATACAAGAAATGGGCAATTTTGGGACTTTATGTGAGAACTGGCGAGCACTGCTCAGTGTCTCCATCCCTGTGAATAGTCAATTGAAGAGCAAGAGGGGATAAATGAAGGTGTGTGAAAAACAGCCGATCCCTAGTTTGAAATACTTACCCACCAGTCTGCTAACAAACCAAAATAAACCTGTCTAACAATATACTGTAAGTTAAAGGCAGGAGTTTAGTTAACACACATTTGCAAATGCATGCGGAAGCTGCAAGGCCAACTACAAGGCACCCTGCGTTTCTTGCAGAACCTAACACTAAATAACACTACTCAACCTGAGTGTCCAAGTGTCTTCACAAAGGGAAGAACATGCTTGCTAATGGATGGATGGGAAACAGATGGGATTGGAGACCGCCAATCCTCCCCCACCTGCTCCAATCCATGACTGGCAATGAAAAACGTATGGCTGTACAAAAAACCATGGGGTGCAAACTAAATGTGATCAGCTGGGAAACACACACCCCCATCCCTTTAATAGAGATGCCATTGGTAAACGGGGACTTTGAGTGAGACACCCGCCTGTAAAGCAAGCGTCTCCATCCCTAGTAAGATACAAGAAATGGGCAATTTTGGGACTTTATGTGAAAACTGGCGAGCACTGCTCACTGTCTCCATCCCTGTGAATAGTCAATTGAAGAGTAAGAGGGGATAAATGAAGGTGTGTGAAAAACAGCCGATCCCTAGTTTGAAATACTTACCCACCAGTCTGCTAACAAACCAAAATAAACCTGTCTAACAACATACTGTAAGTTAAAAGCAGGAGTTTAGTTAACACACATTTGCAAATGCATGCGGAAGCTGCAAGGCCAACTACAAGGCACCCTGCGTTTCTTGCAGAACCTAACACTAAATAACACTACTCAACCTGAGTGTCCAAGTGTCTTCACAAAGGGAAGAACATGCTTGCTAATGGATGGATGGGAAACAGATGGGATTGGAGACCGCCAATCCTCCCCCACCTGCTCCAATCCATGACTGGCAATGAAAAACTATGGCTGTACAAAAAACCATGGGGTGCAAACTAAATGTGATCAGCTGGGAAACACACACCCCCATCCCTTTAATAGAGATGCCATAGGCAAATGGGGACTTTGAGTGAGACACCCGCCTGTAAAGCAAGCGTCTCCATCCCTAGTACGATACAAGAAATGGGCAAATTTGGGACTTTATGTGAGAACTGGCGAGCACTGCTCAGTGTCTCCATCCCTGTGAATAGTCAATTGAAGAGCAAGAGGGGACAAATGAAGGTGTGTGAAAAACAGCCAATCCCTAGTTTGAAATACTTACCCACCAGTCTGCTAACTAACCAAAATAAACCTGTCTAACAACATACTGTAAGTTAAAAGCAGGAGTTTAGTTAACACACATTTGCAAATGCATGCGGAAGCTGCAAGGCCAACTACAAGGCACCCTGCGTTTCTTGCAGAACCTAACACTAAATAACACTACTCAACCTGAGTGTCCAAGTGTCTTCACAAAGGGAAGAACATGCTTGCTAATGGATGGATGGGAAACAGATGGGATTGGGGACCGCCAATCCTCCCCCACCTGCTCCAATCCATGACTGGCAATGAAAAACTATGGCTGTACAAAAAACCATGGGGTGCAAACTAAATGTGATCAGCTGGGAAACACACACCCCCATCCCTTTAATAGAGATGCCATAGGCAAATGGGGACTTTGAGTGAGACACCCGCCTGTAAAGCAAGCGTCTCCATCCCTAGTAAGATACAAGAAATGGGCAATTTTGGGACTTTATGTGAGAACTGGCGAGCACTGCTCAGTGTCTCCATCCCTGTGAATAGTCAATTGAAGAGCAAGAGGGGATAAATGAAGGTGTGTGAAAAACAGCCGATCCCTAGTTTGAAATACTTACCCACCAGTCTGCTAACAAACCAAAATAAACCTGTCTAACAATATACTGTAAGTTAAAGGCAGGAGTTTAGTTAACACACATTTGCAAATGCATGCGGAAGCTGCAAGGCCAACTACAAGGCACCCTGCGTTTCTTGCAGAACCTAACACTAAATAACACTACTCAACCTGAGTGTCCAAGTGTCTTCACAAAGGGAAGAACATGCTTGCTAATGGATGGATGGGAAACAGATGGGATTGGAGACCGTCAATCCTCCCCCACCTGCTCCAATCCATGACTGGCAATGAAAAACGTATGGCTGTACAAAAAACCATGGGGTGCAAACTAAATGTGATCAGCTGGGAAACACACACCCCCATCCCTTTAATAGAGATGCCATAGGCAAATGGGGACTTTGAGTGAGACACCCGCCTGTAAAGCAAGCGTCTCCATCCCTAGTAAGATACAAGAAATGGGCAATTTTGGGACTTTATGTGAGAACTGGCGAGCACTGCTCAGTGTCTCCATCCCTGTGAATAGTCAATTGAAGAGCAAGAGGGGATAAATGAAGGTGTGTGAAAAACAGCCGATCCCTAGTTTGAAATACTTACCCACCAGCCTGCTAACAAACCAAAATAAACCTGTCTAACAATATACTGTAAGTTAAAGGCAGGAGTTTAGTTAACACACATTTGCAAATGCATGCGGAAGCTGCAAGGCCAACTACAAGGCACCCTGCGTTTCTTGCAGAACCTAACACTAAATAACACTACTCAACCTGAGTGTCCAAGTGTCTTCACAAAGGGAAGAACATGCTTGCTAATGGATGGATGGGAAACAGATGGGATTGGAGACCGCCAATCCTCCCCCACCTGCTCCAATCCATGACTGGCAATGAAAAACGTATGGCTGTACAAAAAACCATGGGGTGCAAACTAAATGTGATCAGCTGGGAAACACACACCCCCATCCCTTTAATAGAGATGCCATAGGTAAACGGGGACTTTGAGTGAGACACCCGCCTGTAAAGCAAGCGTCTCCATCCCTAGTAAGATACAAGAAATGGGCAATTTTGGGACTTTATGTGAAAACTGGCGAGCACTGCTCACTGTCTCCATCCCTGTGAATAGTCAATTGAAGAGTAAGAGGGGATAAATGAAGGTGTGTGAAAAACAGCCGATCCCTAGTTTGAAATACTTATCCACCAGTCTGCTAACAAACCAAAATAAACCTGTCTAACAACATACTGTAAGTTAAAAGCAGGAGTTTAGTTAACACACATTTGCAAATGCATGCGGAAGCTGCAAGGCCAACTACAAGGCACCCTGCGTTTCTTGCAGAACCTAACACTAAATAACACTACTCAACCTGAGTGTCCAAGTGTCTTCACAAAGGGAAGAACATGCTTGCTAATGGATGGATGGGAAACAGATGGGATTGGAGACCGCCAATCCTCCCCCACCTGCTCCAATCCATGACTGGCAATGAAAAACTATGGCTGTACAAAAAACCATGGGGTGCAAACTAAATGTGATCAGCTGGGAAACACACACCCCCATCCCTTTAATAGAGATGCCATAGGCAAATGGGGACTTTGAGTGAGACACCCGCCTGTAAAGCAAGCGTCTCCATCCCTAGTAAGATACAAGAAATGGGCAAATTTGGGACTTTATGTGAGAACTGGCGAGCACTGCTCAGTGTCTCCATCCCTGTGAATAGTCAATTGAAGAGCAAGAGGGGACAAATGAAGGTGTGTGAAAAACAGCCAATCCCTAGTTTGAAATACTTACCCACCAGTCTGCTAACTAACCAAAATAAACCTGTCTAACAACATACTGTAAGTTAAAAGCAGGAGTTTAGTTAACACACATTTGCAAATGCATGCGGAAGCTGCAAGGCCAACTACAAGGCACCCTGCGTTTCTTGCAGAACCTAACACTAAATAACACTACTCAACCTGAGTGTCCAAGTGTCTTCACAAAGGGAAGAACATGCTTGCTAATGGATGGATGGGAAACAGATGGGATTGGAGACCGCCAATCCTCCCCCACCTGCTCCAATCCATGACTGGCAATGAAAAACTATGGCTGTACAAAAAACCATGGGGTGCAAACTAAATGTGATCAGCTGGGAAACACACACCCCCATCCCTTTAATAGAGATGCCATAGGCAAATGGGGACTTTGAGTGAGACACCCGCCTGTAAAGCAAGCGTCTCCATCCCTAGTAAGATACAAGAAATGGGCAATTTTGGGACTTTATGTGAGAACTGGCGAGCACTGCTCAGTGTCTCCATCCCTGTGAATAGTCAATTGAAGAGCAAGAGGGGATAAATGAAGGTGTGTGAAAAACAGCCGATCCCTAGTTTGAAATACTTACCCACCAGTCTGCTAACAAACCAAAATAAACCTGTCTAACAATATACTGTAAGTTAAAGGCAGGAGTTTAGTTAACACACATTTGCAAATGCATGCGGAAGCTGCAAGGCCAACTACAAGGCACCCTGCGTTTCTTGCAGAACCTAACACTAAATAACACTACTCAACCTGAGTGTCCAAGTGTCTTCACAAAGGGAAGAACATGCTTGCTAATGGATGGATGGGAAACAGATGGGATTGGAGACCGCCAATCCTCCCCCACCTGCTCCAATCCATGACTGGCAATGAAAAACTATGGCTGTACAAAAAACCATGGGGTGCAAACTAAATGTGATCAGCTGGGAAACACACACCCCCATCCCTTTAATAGAGATGCCATAGGCAAATGGGGACTTTGAGTGAGAAACCCGCCTGTAAAGCAAGCGTCTCCATCCCTAGTAAGATACAAGAAATGGGCAATTTTGGGACTTTATGTGACAACTGGCGAGCACTGCTCAGTGTCTCCATCCCTGTGAATAGTCAATTGAAGAGCAAGAGGGGATAAATGAAGGTGTGTGAAAAACAGCCGATCCCTAGTTTGAAATACTTACCCACCAGTCTGCTAACAAACCAAAATAAACCTGTCTAACAACATACTGTAAGTTAAAAGCAGGAGTTTAGTTAACACACATTTGCAAATGCATGCGGAAGCTGCAAGGCCAACTACAAGGCACCCTGCGTTTCTTGCAGAACCTAACACTAAATAACACTACTCAACCTGAGTGTCCAAGTGTCTTCACAAAGGGAAGAACATGCTTGCTAATGGATGGATGGGAAACAGATGGGATTGGAGACCGCCAATCCTCCCCCACCTGCTCCAATCCATGACTGGCAATGAAAAACTATGGCTGTACAAAAAACCATGGGGTGCAAACTAAATGTGATCAGCTGGGAAACACACACCCCCATCCCTTTAATAGAGATGCCATAGGCAAATGGGGACTTTGAGTGAGACACCCGCCTGTAAAGCAAGCGTCTCCATCCCTAGTAAGATACAAGAAATGGGCAAATTTGGGACTTTATGTGAGAACTGGCGAGCACTGCTCAGTGTCTCCATCTCTGTGAATAGTCAATTGAAGAGCAAGAGGGGACAAATGAAGGTGTGTGAAAAACAGCCAATCCCTAGTTTGAAATACTTACCCACCAGTCTGCTAACTAACCAAAATAAACCTGTCTAACAACATACTGTAAGTTAAAAGCAGGAGTTTAGTTAACACACATTTGCAAATGCATGCGGAAGCTGCAAGGCCAACTACAAGGCACCCTGCGTTTCTTGCAGAACCTAACACTAAATAACACTACTCAACCTGAGTGTCCAAGTGTCTTCACAAAGGGAAGAACATGCTTGCTAATGGATGGATGGGAAACAGATGGGATTGGAGACCGCCAATCCTCCCCCACCTGCTCCAATCCATGACTGGCAATGAAAAACTATGGCTGTACAAAAAACCATGGGGTGCAAACTAAATGTGATCAGCTGGGAAACACACACCCCCATCCCTTTAATAGAGATGCCATAGGCAAATGGGGACTTTGAGTGAGACACCCGCCTGTAAAGCAAGCGTCTCCATCCCTAGTAAGATACAAGAAATTGGCAATTTTGGGACTTTATGTGAGAACTGGCGAGCACTGCTCAGTGTCTCCATCCCTGTGAATAGTCAATTGAAGAGCAAGAGGGGATAAATGAAGGTGTGTGAAAAACAGCCGATCCCTAGTTTGAAATACTTACCCACCAGTCTGCTAACAAACCAAAATAAACCTGTCTAACAATATACTGTAAGTTAAAGGCAGGAGTTTAGTTAACACACATTTGCAAATGCATGCGGAAGCTGCAAGGCCAACTACAAGGCACCCTGCGTTTCTTGCAGAACCTAACACTAAATAACACTACTCAACCTGAGTGTCCAAGTGTCTTCACAAAGGGAAGAACATGCTTGCTAATGGATGGATGGGAAACAGATGGGATTGGAGACCGCCAATCCTCCCCCACCTGCTCCAATCCATGACTGGCAATGAAAAACGTATGGCTGTACAAAAAACCATGGGGTGCAAACTAAATGTGATCAGCTGGGAAACACACACCCCCATCCCTTTAATAGAGATGCCATAGGCAAATGGGGACTTTGAGTCAGACACCTGCCTGTAAAGCAAGCGTCTCCATCCCTAGTAAGATACAAGAAATGGGCAATTTGGGACTTTATGTGAAAACTGGCGAGCACTGCTCAGTGTCTCCATCCCTGTGAATAGTCAATTGAAGAGCAAGAGGGGACAAATGAAGGTGTGTGAAAAACAGCCAATCCCTAGTTTGAAATACTTACCCACCAGTCTGCTAACTAACCAAAATAAACCTGTCTAACAACATACTGTAAGTTAAAAGCAGGAGTTTAGTTAACACACATTTGCAAATGCATGCAGAAGCTGCAAGGCCAACTACAAGGCACCCTGCGTTTCTTGCAGAACCTAACACTAAATAACACTACTCAACCTGAGTGTCCAAGTGTCTTCACAAAGGGAAGAACATGCTCGCTAATGGATGGATGGGAAACAGATGGGATTGGAGACCGCCAATCCTCCCCCACCTGCTCCAATCCATGACTGGCAATGAAAAACTATGGCTGTACAAAAAACCATGGGGTGCAAACTAAATGTGATCAGCTGGGAAACACACACCCCCATCCCTTTAATAGAGATGCCATAGGCAAATGGGGACTTTGAGTGAGACACCCGCCTGTAAAGCAAGCGTCTCCATCCCTAGTAAGATACAAGAAATGGGCAATTTTGGGACTTTATGTGACAACTGGCGAGCACTGCTCAGTGTCTCCATCCCTGTGAATAGTCAATTGAAGAGCAAGAGGGGATAAATGAAGGTGTGTGAAAAACAGCCGATCCCTAGTTTGAAATATTTACCCACCAGTCTGCTAACAAACCAAAATAAACCTGTCTAACAACATACTGTAAGTTAAAAGCAGGAGTTTAGTTAACACACATTTGCAAATGCATGCGGAAGCTGCAAGGCCAACTACCCAGAGCCAATCCGGTCATCCGCCTGGAGGGCGCGGGCCCCGCCCATCCCGGAAGGAGAGGCCAGGTCCGCGCTCCACGGGCACCGACACGGGAAACCAGCTACTCAGGAAGAGAGCTGGAGTAAGTGGGGAGCCAGCACGGCGGGCGCCCCCTACCCGCGCCGGGGGAGCCTGCAACCATCAAGGGCAGCAAAAGAAAAGCCAGCGAGACGCTGGTGAGCGAAGGGGAATGAACAAAGAAGGAGAGTGTGAGAAAAGAGAAGTGTGGGATGTGGAAAAAGAAAAAAGAAGAAAAGAAAAAAGGAGGAAAAAAGGAAAAAGAAAGGGGTAATAGAAGAAAAAAAAAAAAAAAGAAAAGAAATAGGTGAGCAGGGAAAGAAAAACCCAGAGGAATGGAATATATAAAGCAAATATGACAAAAAGTTGTAAAGAGTTGTATGAAGGAGAAAGCAAATCTGACTCCATTAACCCCTACTAGGTAAAAATGAAGAAAGGGGGGAAAAAAAAAAAGGACAAAATATATATATATGCACTTGTCCATCGCAGTGGCACAGTATTGGTCTCTCAATTGCATGTTACAACCAATATACATCGTATGAACAAAGCTTATATGATAATAACTTGGGCCGTATTACCACACCATATGCTAGCCAGAAGGATCCATTAAACCATCGTAGATAGAATTAAAAAAAAACTCTGCATAGAATCAAATCAGAACATGTCAGATCATCCACAAGAAATATGGCATATTATGTAAATATATTTATAATGCATGTAAAATACATGACAGAAAATTCGAGTGGGCCTATATCACCCAAGATGAAATACACGATACAGGTATCTTGATAGTGTCAGGCTATCTAATATAGAGTCCTGAACACAAGTATTGTACCATAGACCTAGCCTTTGACCCCATAGGGTTACGTGATACTATTCAACCACACCCCGAATCATCTACATGGGTAGTCTGTTTAAGATTTGATGATAAAAATGGGTGATGAAGGAAATGGGAATGGTTAATAGGGAGTTTATGGTTATTCATCTTACACGGCAGTGAAAACACAGCCTATTTAAGAGGGGATGGTGTACTTGCTCTTAGTTGGAGACATAATCGTGATCATTGTTCCCAGCCACCTGAGGAGAAACCCTCCAGAAATGGTCTGAAACTGATCACGTCGTTCAGGCCCGGGGCTGTGGTGGCATTTAAGTCCAGGATCCAACGGGTTTCCTGCTGTAGAAGGGTTTTATTCCAGTCCCCGCCGCGGGGACTGGGGTGGACCCTATCCAGAGCGAGAAACTTTGGAACCGGAGGGATACCTGTGTGCATGTCTCGTACATGTCTACCGAGTGGTAGATCTGGATCTCGTTTTTGTATACTCAATACGTGTCGGTAAATACGTTTATGGCACACATCACTGTGGACAGTTTGAGCTCTCTTTCTTTTATTATCTGGAAGTCATGCTAGTGTGACAATATAGCACACTATCATGCTGCATACTATGGATTAACTTAGGCATCTGTGCGTCCATGCCCCCTGCCCTGTGCATGATATATGTATTCATACTAAATTTCATGCACCTTCTCTGCATTTTCACTAGCCCGCACTATTGTGCGTTTTGCATGGATTCCTCGGTCTCTCTGCACGAATCTGGGATTTTGGTTCTTACCACACCCCTTCCTTTTTCATTTGCACTTTTTGCAACTAAATGGGGTTGTAATAGCCTCCATACTCCCCTTAATATTTTTCAGACCACTATCACAATTTTGACTACGCCAACATAAGACTTGTACCATATTTACTTCATTTGACCCTCTGCGGTCGCATTCACTTCATATACTCAAGGTAAATGTCTTCATGTTTTTAAAGGGGTTAGTGACCAATTTACAGGGAATTATTACCCCTGGTCATTTCAACCCTTGTCTCCTGTATCTTCATATTTTTTGCATTAGGTATCACAAATGATTATACTCTTCTATATGTGAGCGGTCCATGCTGAGCCATTATTGACTGGTCATCGTGGTGCCCTGCTGGTCCCTCCGGGCAGCTACTGCTACTATACTTTCGATACTCTCACAGAGTTCTTTGCCCTGTATGGGCTTTGGGAAACTTGGGCATCCCTCCACACGGTAGCAATACCGTTTTTTATCCGACAGACCGATCCAATCCATTGGTTGGACACAAAGGGTAGGTTGATTAACATAGAGCTTATATTAGAAGACAGAGTATACAACTGTCGGCTTGTGAATATACAATTGTACAAATGTCTGTTTTAAAGTACATCGAAGCATTTTGTTTTCCTAGATATACTAGGCGATATGCAGCTATATAGATATTTGCTTTACAATATATTAAATCGCTTTACTTTTCTAGATACACTAGGTGCTCTATCTGGAACTCTGGGTGACCCCTGAGGAAGGGCTGATTCCATGCCCGAAACGCGTAGGGTCGGTTCCGGTTCCATGATTGCCCTATGTACCTGAGCGTCCCCATCTTGGTTCGGTATTCGGTCTGTCAAATGCATGCATTTTTAATGCCCTGTATGTGTAATTGTGTCCTTTCTTAACATTGTGTTTTTCATGATTTGTTCTATTTGCACCAATAAAGATTATTTTATGTAATATACAGTGTTCAGCGGCATTTATAGTCCCATACCACAAGGGGAATTCTTTTTGTATACACTGACTAGGGATGATGGCCGCTGACACTGGGCACTGAGCATGAGAATACTTCTTGTCTCAATCGATTAGGGTGGAAGACACCCATTTCCCCGCTTCCAGTATTCTCATTCTGACTGCCACATTTATCTCATACAATTAATTTGTATGAGTATTTACGATTATTTAGATTATATTTATTCTAATTCAAGTTCAAGTTATTTTTGGATATAGTTTTGCTTACCCACGAAAACTCACTGAGTCCATAATGTTCAAGGGCAAGAACTTTGAGAGTATTCTGTCTTCTTATAGGGAGCAGGGCAAAAAGGAAGCTCAGGAGTCTGAACTAGACTCTCTGTTCTTTCAGCTCAAGAAAATGGTTGAGAAAAGAACGAACCTACATCTACATATTGAGAATTTTAAACAGTATGTGAGAGAGGACATCAACCCGTTTGGTCTACGCATCCAGATCTTCCCTACTATGGAGGATCTGGATGACGCATTCAAGAAGCGGTGGGAATCAAACCTACAGATTTGCTCCAAAAATATGATGCTATTATTGATAGAGGAGTATAACAAACGTATCAAATTATTAGAAGGGAAAATTGATAAAATCTATGAAAAATTGACACCCTTCCAGGACTCACCTAGATACAAAAACCTAGAGTCCAATATTAAGATACAATTGGACAAAACTATTAGTGAGAACATTGTCAAAAAGGAACGCAAAATCTGTAGGGATAGGGTGGCCTTCCGTGACCATGTGGCCTACAGGTGGTCCAATCACTCAACGTACCAACTATCTAGAGGACTAAGACCATCTAAAAACCAATACGGATCAAATTCTTCTTTGAATTCATCCGTCTCGTCCTCGTCCTTTAAACAGGATGTCCCTAGAAAATCCGTTAAGAATAAACGAAATTCTCCTAATAAACAGGTAAAAAATCCACCTAAAAAGCAAATAACAGAGGGTAGCCGTGCACTCCCTACGCCAATAGGGACATATAACATCCGTCAAAAACGCAATGTACCTGGTACGTTTGACTCTACCAATGCACTGTCTAAACAAACTAAACGCCCAAACATCAGCACGGCCCAAACAGAGATAGGATCAGAAAACGAAGACTCTGACGGTTTTTTAGAGACAGAGGACCAGGAAATATAAGAGAAATCCACAATCTAGATTCACGTCCTAAGACACCGGGAGATAGTGTACTTTTACACATAGACCCCAGCAACATAAATACAGAACAGGACCAATGTGACGTCATTAACCTCACGGACTATCCTATCACCACCGCAGAACTATCTTTACTGTCAAAGGGCTTGAGCTTTTGCCCTCAAAGCAAACCAGATAAATTCTCTATGATAAAAGATTTACATTTATTTGCTAAGAAGGTTCTACTCAAAACCCAGTATGACAAAAAAAACTAAAATCCCTCTCTCTTCTGTAAATATAGACAGTAGAACTACAAAGGAAAATGAAGCTTTAGATTGTCTTATATCACTCCTTGAGGAACAAGAAGAAAGTGACCTGATTGACAATATCGACTTGGACTCATTACTCAACTTTGTTGAGACTGATCGTGACCAGTCGATAGTTCAAACAACGCCCATATTTCGGAAGAAGTCAGACATGTTCCCGTCCCTTAATCTCAACTCAAATTTAGCAGCATTTGTCTCCCTGACCACACAGGAGATAAATAAAATAAAGTTTTCCAATACCGATTCTAATTTGTCTAATGAGGAGAAAAAGGCTCTAAAATCTTTAATTGAGCAACATGATCTCACGATCAAACCATCAGATAAGGGCGGGAACATAGTCATACTTAGTAACTCCCAATACAGGGACATGTGTCTTCGTATCCTCAAAAACAGGGAGTGGTATAGGCCTATCTCAAAAGGGGCCATTGATAGGTCCAACTTGGAGTTTTACACCATGTTGGACCATGCTTATCTCTACAATATCATAGATAAGCCAACATGGGATTTTTTACGGACAAAATTTCCGGTGGTCCCCACCTTTTACAGCCTACCGAAGGTCCATAAACATCCTTCCAAACCCCCAGGGCGCCCGATAGTGTCCGGATGTGGGAGCATATCAGAGAATCTAAGTAAGTTCATAGATTCAAAACTACGTCCTTTTGTACAGAGTCTACCCTCATATGTTAGGGACACGATTCATTTACTCCAGGTTTTGGAGTCGACAGTGATTCCATCGGATGCCCTGTTGGTGGCTATCGATGTGGAAGCACTCTACAGTTCGATACCACACCAACAGGGCATCCAGGTAATCCAAAAAACATTGTCCCAATTTGACAGACATCAAAGTGACCTCAATGGGTTTCTCATACAGGGCCTCAGATTTATACTCAGCAACAATATTTTTTCATTTGATGGATCCCACTACCTCCAGGTGCAGGGGGTTTTGCGATGGGGACCTCGTGTGCCCCATCGTATGCCAACCTGTACCTGGGGGAGTGGGAATGCCAGTTGTTATCTGAGGATTCATCTACAGGTTGGACCAGGCACATCCTAACCTGGTACCGCTACATTGATGACATTTTAGTTATCTGGAGCGGCTCGACTGAGGAACTCATTGAGGGGGTTACTCATATGAATAACAACAACTTCAATTTGAAGTTTACTATGAACTATGACTCACACTCAATTAACTTCCTTGATATTACCATTAAGAAGGACGGTTTAGGAAACTTACAAACTACCCTATACCGCAAGCCCACATCCGCGAACACTATCTTGCATGCGTCCAGTTCACACCCGGCACCACTTGTCAGATCTATACCCTTCAGCCAGTACCTTCGCATTCGCAGAAATTGCTCAAATGACACACAATTCAAAATCGAGGCCAATAACCTGAGGGCACGCCTACGCAAAAGAGGTTATTCCAAAACTTGCCTCAAAAAAGCGTTTAACAGAGCAAACTCATTTACGCGACAAGAACTGCTGTTTAAAAACAAGAAAAAAACCAAATCAGGCATTGTGGATGCGAATCTTCCTCGCATCATAATGCAATATTCGGAACAGCATCAATAGGTACTTAAAGCGATCCAAAAATACTGGCATATGCTGAGTTGTGACCCTAATATCAGCCCACATATTACACAGAGACCGGCTATTACGTATCGCAGAACCAAAGCTTTGAAAGATTATCTCACACGGAGTGAATTTGTTGGCAAATACCATAAAGACCACTGTAAAAGATTCGGAACATTTACATGTGGAGGGTGCAATTATTGCCAGTACATTAATAGAGACCCTAACATTCGTCTCCCTAATGGAAAGACATTTAAGGCACACCATTTTGTTAATTGCAAAACGGCAGGGGTGGTGTATTTGCTCTCCTGTCCATGTGGATCCTACTACGTAGGGAAAACCCAATTGCCCTTCCATAAACGTATTTACCGACACGTATTGAGTATACAAAAACGAGATCCAGATCTACCACTCGGTAGACATGTACGAGACATGCACACAGGTATCCCTCCGTTTCCAAAGTTTCTCGCTCTGGATAGGGTCCACCCCAGTCCCCGCGGCGGGGACTGGAATAAGACCCTTCTACAGCGGGAAACCCGTTGGATCCTGGACTTAAATGCCACCACAGCCCCGGGCCTGAACGACGTGATCAGTTTCAGACCATTTCTGGAGGGTTTCTCCTCAGGTGGCTGGGAACAATGATCACGATTATGTCTCCAACTAAGAGCAAGTACACCATCCCCTCTTAAATAGGCTGTGTTTTCACTGCCGTGTAAGATGAATAACCATAAACTCCCTATTAACCATTCCCATTTCCTTCATCACCCATTTTTATCATCAAATCTTAAACAGACTACCCATGTAGATGATTCGGGGTGTGGTTGAATAGTATCACGTAACCCTATGGGGTCAAAGGCTAGGTCTATGATACAATACTTGTGTTCAGGACTCTATATTAGATAGCCTGACACTATCAAGATACCTGTATCGTGTATTTCATCTTGGGTGATATAGGCCCACTCGAATTTTCTGTCATGTATTTTACATGCATTATAAATATATTTACATAATATGCCATATTTCTTGTGGATGATCTGACATGTTCTGATTTGATTCTATGCAGAGTTTTTTATAATTCTATCTACGATGGTTTAATGGATCCTTCTGGCTAGCATATGGTGTGGTAATGCGGCCCGAGTTATTATCATATAAGCTTTGTTCATACGATGTATATTGGTTGTAACATGCAATTGAGAGACCAATACTGTGCCACTGCGATGGACAAGTGCATATATATATATTTTGTGGTTGGGGCGTGGCCTGGAGCGGCATGGAGTAGGACGTGAGTGAGAGCAGCTCCGCCGGCGTATACTCCTTATCACACAATATCCTGCACCCCGAGATCCTCTCTGCCTCCCCGATATCACCGATCGCCCTCTGGACCGTCCGCAGCATGTCGCCGCCCAAAAAAACGGCGGACACAGCCGCCAAGCTGGACAAATACCGTCGCACAGAGAAGGACTCTCAGTCCCAAGATGGCGCCCAGGCGGGAGCGGAGGCGAGCGCGGCGGGAGCCGACACTGCAAAGGTACTTGAGGCTATTTCACTGTGCCAGGCTTCCTTGACCTCACGGATTGAGGAGGTGAAGATTGACATCTCCCTGGTCCGCCAAGATCTCCAGGCAGTGCGGGAGAGGGTGACTGAGGCAGAGCAGAGGATAAGCACTGTGGAGGATTCCCTGCCCCCCCTGCAAAATGCTTCTGATCGCCTCCAGCTACAGGTCACCCAGCTCCTGCTCAAGCAAGATGATATAGAAAACAGGCTGCGGAGGTGTAATATCAGGCTTATAGGATTGCCTGAGGGGGCAGAAGGAGCTCACCCGTCAGACTTTTTAGAAAAACTCCTGATTGACACATATGGCCGTGAAGCCTTCTCTGCTACTTTTGTGGTGGAGAGGGCCCACCGCCTGTCTGGTAGACCACCGCCGCAAGGAGCACCCCCCCGCACCTTCATAGCTAAACTCCTGAATTTCCGGGACAGGGATGCTGTGCTCCGTCTCAGCAGGGAGAAGGGCAATATCCCCTTTGGGAATGGAAGACTGGCAATATTCCCTGACTTTTCGGCGGAGGTTCAGAAAAAACGGAAAACATTTATTGAAGCAAAACGTAGGCTCCGCATAAAGAACATCAAGTACGCCATGCTGTTTCCTGCCCGTCTCCGTGTGGAGGGAGACGATAGAGTGCACTTCTTTGACGATCCAGAAGCTGCTATATCCTGGCTGGAGCATCTTGAGGCTCGAGGTTGATTGTGCCTCATGCCTCTTCCCCCCTTCTCTTGTGGCGGAATCTCCCCGGATCTGTTGGACTCCTTCCTTGTTCCCCTTTCACTTGCTCTGTATTGCTGTCTTCGCTTATCCCCCCGGGCCCTCTGGCTCCTGGCCTGGAGCTGCGGTCGTGTCGGAGGGTGTTTGGAACTATTTGGAACTGCTTTGGCTCACGGACTGGGAGGCCCACGACCCTCCTTTATCCCTTTGATTCACCTAGCCGGACGCAAGTACTATTTTTTGTTGCTCTCCTTGTTCATCTACACCCGGCATGGACACTCCCATCCGTACAAGCCGGTGGAGCATCTGGAGTCTCTCACTGTTTGTCCTATATGCATGTCTTGCTACCCAGCGAAGTTTCGCTCTCCATGTTCGCCTATGTTAGGCGCTTTCCCCAACCTCCCCTCTGTCACGGCACCGGGTGGCAGGGGTGGTATTTCCACTACACCGGTGCACCACTGTGCCCCTTGCTTCTACTGGAATATCTTGTTGCTCCTCCTTTTTTTTTTGTTTTTTCTTTTCTTTTTTTTCTTTTCTTTATTTTCCTGTTGGTGGGCCCCTTTTTTGGGTCGCGCCAGGTGATTGATTGGGTTGGGTACTCGAAAGCCCGCACCAGTTGGGGTAGGTGCAGGGCGGGGAGGGTGGGTGAGTTGTCTTTATTGTTGATGAATGTCATGTTGTATTTTTTCTCGAGCACTATGCAACGCATTATAATACCTGTACTGTATGTTTCTTTAAAGCTGGGTGTAATTTTGACCTCTCTTACTGCTGCTATGTGGTTTCCAGATATGGTACTGTCGGATGGTGGATTGAGTCGAACGGAATCCCCGGAGCTCCTGCAAGCTGTCCCATTAGCCCCATCCTATGGCGCACCTTAAATTCCTTACCTGGAACGTCCGGGGCATGAGAGATAAACTTAAACGGTCGGCGGTGTTTGACATCCTAAAACGCCTCAGGGCCGATATTATAGTTCTGCTCGAGACCCATCTTGATGGTGCTCTCCACAGGGCGCTGAAGCGCCCGTGGATAGGCTGGACGTTCCAATCCCTGTTCACTTCCCACTCCCGTGGAGTGGCGATTTTGGTCGCCAAATCAGTGCATTTTGAGCTCCGGGGGTCCTCAGTAGACCCACTGGGAAGATATGTGTTTTTGGACGTACTGCTACATGGTGAACCCTATTTGCTGCAGGCCTTCTATGTACCCCCACCTTTTGCGGCCACTATATTACTAGAGGGTCTGGACTTCATGATGTTGCACCCCCGTACACCAGCAATCTGGCTTGGGGATTTTAACAACACCATGAACCCCGGTCTAGACAGGTTGCACACCTCCGGGCCTGCTCAGCCCCAACCCACGACCACCAGATTTGCCCGCCTTATGGCAGAATTTAATTTGCTGGATACCTGGAGGGTTCGGTATCCCTCCCTCAGGGCATACTCATGCTTCTCCGCAGCTCATAACTCTATGTCCCGTATAGATTTCATTTTTATTTCCCCCTTTTTGCTCCCCAGACTTTTGGACGCAGGCATATATATATATTTTGTCCTTTTTTTCCCCCCTTTCTTCATTTTTACCTAGTAGGGGTTAATGGAGTCAGATTTGCTTTCTCCTTCATACAACTCTTTACAATTTTTTGTCATATTTGCTTTATATATTCCATTCCTCTGGGTTTTTCTTTCCCTGCTCACCTATTTCTTTTCTTTTTTTTTTTTTCTCTTCTATTACCCCTTTCTTTTTCCTTTTTTCCTCCTTTTTTCTTTTCTTCTTTTTTCTTTTTCCACATCCCAAACTTCTCTTTTTTCACACTCTCCTTCTTTGTTCATTCCCCTTCGCTCACCAGCGTCTCGCTGGCTTTTCTTTTGCTGCCCTTGATGGTTGCAGGATCCCCCGGCGCGGGTAGGGGGCGCCCGCCGTGCTGGCTCCCCACTTACTCCAGCTCTCTTCCTGAGTAGCTGGTTTCCTGCGTCGGTGCCCGTGGAGCGCGGACCTGGCCTCTCCTTCCGGGATTGGCGGGGCCCGCGCCCTCCAGGCGGATGACCGGATTGGCTCTCAGGACCGCCCGCATTGACGTCACACGTCTCTACTGCGCAGGCGCCGGCGTCATACAATGCCTTTTAAACAGTCTGGGCTTATGTCTATCCGCAGAGGATGCCAAGCCCATGAACACCCAGGGACAGTAAGTTATAGAACCTTCCTTGTTGCATGTTACTTTGTTACTAACTTTGCCTCTCACTACTATGTTTCTTAATATATTTTTGCATGCCTACAACTCGCACTATTTGCCTTATGTCTTCCATTACTATCTATTTATTATATATTATGGATTTTCTCATTCACCACATAAACTCTTTCCTGTATTCGCTCCACACACCTCTTTCTCACATTTTCATCTTTTTATGGCTATCTTTTCACTATCACATAGGTATGTGGCACGCTTGCATGGGGTCATGTATGCACACTGCCGGAAATCTAATCCTATATTGTCCACGATGCTCTGGTCATGTCTCTATGGCACACATCACTGTGGACAGTTTGAGCTCTCTTTCTTTTATTATCTGGAAGTCATGCTAGTGTGACAATATAGCACACTATCATGCTGCATACTATGGATTAACTTAGGCATCTGTGCGTCCATGCCCCCTGCCCTGTGCATGATATATGTATTCATACTAAATTTCATGCACCTTCTCTGCATTTTCACTAGCCCGCACTATTGTGCGTTTTGCATGGATTCCTCGGTCTCTCTGCACGAATCTGGGATTTTGGTTCTTACCACACCCCTTCCTTTTTCATTTGCACTTTTTGCAACTAAATGGGGTTGTAATAGCCTCCATACTCCCCTTAATATTTTTCAGACCACTATCACAATTTTGACTACGCCAACATAAGACTTGTACCATATTTACTTCATTTGACCCTCTGCAGTCGCATTCACTTCATATACTCAAGGTAAATATCTTCATGTTTTTAAAGGGGTCAGTGACCAATTTACAGGGAATTATTACCCCTGGTCATTTCAACCCTTGTCTCCTGTATCTTCATATTTTTTGCATTAGGTATCACAAATGATTATACTCTTCTATATGTGAGCGGTCCATGCTGAGCCATTATTGACTGGTCATCGTGGTGCCCTGCTGGTCCCTCCGGGCAGGTACTGCTACTATACTTTCGATACTCTCACGGAGTTCTTTGCCCTGTACGGGCTTTGGGAAACTTGGGCATCCCTCCACACGGTAGCAATACCGTTTTTTATCCGACAGACCGATCCAATCCATTGGTTGGACACAAAGGGTAGGTTGATTAACATAGAGCTTATATTAGAAGACAGAGTATACAACTGTCGGCTTGTGAATATACAATTGTACAAATGTCTGTTTTAAAGTACATCGAAGCATTTTGTTTTCCTAGATTTACTAGGCGATATGCAGCTATATAGATATTTGCTTTACAATATATTAAATCGCTTTACTTTTCTAGAAACACTAGGTGCTCTATCTGGAACTCTGGGTGACCCCTGAGGAAGGGCAGATTCCATGCCCGAAACGCGTAGGGTCGGTTCCGGTTCCATGATTGCCCTATGTACCTGAGCGTCCCCATCTTGGTTCGGTATTCGGTCTGTCAAATGCATGCATTTTTAATGCCCTGTATGTGTAATTGTGTCCTTACTTAACATTGTGTTTTTCATGATTTGTTCTATTTGCACCAATAAAGATTATTTTATGTAATATACAGTATTCAGCGGCATTTATAGTCCCATACCACAAGGGGAATTCTTTTTGTATACACTGACTAGGGATGATGGCCGCTGACACTGGGCACTGAGCATGAGAATACTTCTTGTCTCATGTTATTTAGTGTTAGGTTCTGCAAGAAACGCAGGGTGCCTTGTAGTTGGCCTTGCAGCTTCCGCATGCATTTGCAAATGTGTGTTAACTAAACTCCTGCTTTTAACTTACAGTATGTTGTTAGACAGGTTTATTTTGGTTTGTTAGCAGACTGGTGGGTAAGTATTTCAAACTAGGGATCGGCTGTTTTTCACACACCTTCATTTATCCCCTCTTGCTCTTCAATTGACTATTCACAGGGATGGAGACACTGAGCAGTGCTCGCCAGTTCTCACATAAAGTCCCAAAATTGCCCATTTCTTGTATCTTACTAGGGATGGAGACGCTTGCTTTACAGGCGGGTGTCTCACTCAAAGTCCCCATTTGCCTATGGCATCTCTATTAAAGTAATGGGGGTGTGTGTTTCCCAGCTGATCACATTTAGTTTGCACCCTATGGTTTTTTGTACAGCCATACGTTTTTCATTGCCAGTCATGGATTGGAGCAGGTGGGGGAGGATTGGCGGTCTCCAATCCCATCTTTTTCCCATCCATCCATTAGCAAGCATGTTCTTCCCTTTGTGAAGACACTTGGACACTCAGGTTGAGTAGTGTTATTTAGTGTTAGGTTCTGCAAGAAACGCAGGGTGCCTTGTAGTTGGCCTTGCAGCTTCCGCATGCATTTGCAAATGTGTGTTAACTAAACTCCTGCTTTTAACTTACAGTATATTGTTAGACAGGTTTATTTTGGTTTGTTAGCAGACTGGTGGGTAAGTATTTCAAACTAGGGATCGGCTGTTTTTCACACACCTTCATTTATCCCCTCTTGCTCTTCAATTGACTATTCACAGGGATGGAGACACTGAGCAGTGCTCGCCAGTTCTCACATAAAGTCCCAAAATTGCCCATTTCTTGTATCTTACTAGGGATGGAGACGCTTGCTTTACAGGCGGGTGTCTCACTCAAAGCCCCCATTTGCCTATGGCATCTCTATGAAACAGATGGGATTGGAGACCGCCAATCCTCCCCCACCTGCTCCAATCCATGACTGGCAATGAAAAACTATGGCTGTACAAAAAACCATGGGGTGCAAACTAAATGTGATCAGCTGGGAAACACACACCCCCATCCCTTTAATAGAGATGCCATAGGCAAATGGGGACTTTGAGTGAGATACCCGCCTGTAAAGCAAGCGTCTCCATCCCTAGTAAGATACAAGAAATGGGCAATTTTGGGACTTTATGTGAGAACTGGCGAGCACTGCTCAGTGTCTCCATCCCTGTGAATAGTCAATTGAAGAGCAAGAGGGGATAAATGAAGGTGTGTGAAAAACAGCCGATCCCTAGTTTGAAATACTTACCCACCAGTCTGCTAACAAACCAAAATAAACCTGTCTAACAATATACTGTAAGTTAAAAGCAGGAGTTTAGTTAACACACATTTGCAAATGCATGCGGAAGCTGCAAGGCCAACTACAAGGCACCCTGCGTTTCTTGCAGAACCTAACACTAAATAACACTACTCAACCTGAGTGTCCAAGTGTTTTCACAAAGGGAAGAACATGCTTGCTAATGGATGGATGGGAAACAGATGGGATCGGAGACTCCTGCTTTTAACTTACAGTATATTGTTAGACAGGTTTATTTTGGTTTGTTAGCAGACTGGTGGGGAAGTATTTCAAACTAGGGATCGGCTGTTTTTCACACACCTTCATTTATCCCCTCTTGCTCTTCAACAGAGCTTCCTCAGCATCCTGCCCCAGCCTGATAGGCTGGCATCCGTGATCACCGCCGTCCAAAACAACGGGAGGAAGGACTTGCCCTGGCATAGTGCTGGAGACTGAATCCACCACAACAGAACAGACTTTGTGTTGTGGCTTAACCGAATCAAAGAGTCCAAGGACTTTGGATCCTTGTTCCATTTGACAAAAATCTCCCTTTGCAAAGGTCTGGTATGGAAATGAGAAAATGGAACCGCCTCAAAGGTTGATACCATCAGACCCAAGGCTCACATGCAAACTCAAAGAGAGGACAGATTGTACGCCAATAACAACCGAATCGCCTCCTGCAACTTTTGCCGGGGGAAGAAACACCTTGGCCAAGGCTGAATCCAGAGTCTAGCCCAGATAATCCAGTCTCAAGACAGATGTCAGCGCGGATTTTTTAAAATTGATGTTCCAACCGAAATCCTGCAGAGTTCTGACAGTGAGATCCCCCAACAAGACTGAAGGAGAGTCCGCTCTCAACAGGAGATTGTCTAGGTACCCCAGTACCGCAATCCCCTGCTGGTGCAGCAATGCCAATACTGGTGCTAAGACCTTGGTAAACACTCTGGGAGCTGAGACGAGACCCAAGGGTAACGCCACAAATTGATAATGCTCCTCTGCGACCGCAAAGCCAAGAAACCACTGGTGTCCAGCTGAATAGGGATGTGTAGCTATGCGTCCTTGATATCTATGGAGGCTAAGAAATCTCCCTGGTGTAGTGTCGCCACTACCGTGTGGATGGATTCAATCCGAAACTTCTGTACCTGCACAAAGCGGTTCAGGGCCTTGACATCCAGGATGGGACGCACCTTGCCTTCCTTCCTGGGCACGGTGAAGAGGTTTGAATAAAACCCTTGAAAACGTTCCTGAAAAGGAGCGGGTACAATCACTCCTTGTGACAGCAAACCGTGTACTGCCCCTTGCAAGTCCCTTAACCGGACTGGGAATAGTCAAAGATTGGACGGGAAGAACCTGCCCGACGGTCGAGACCAGAATTCGATCTTGTACCTAGATTGGATCAGTTCATAAAACCCATTTGTGCTGAATCAAGGCGGTCCAGGGTTCCAGAAAGAAACAAAGATGTTCCCCCCACCCCAGAATCAGGTAAGGGTGCCTCTTCATGCAGACAAGGACTTGTCTGCAGGTCCAGACTGGCCAGTGTTCGCTTTCCCCGACCACGGCTTCTTGGAACCCCCAGAAGACCTGAATGATTTACATTTTTCTTGCGACCCGGAGGCACGAAAAAGACGTTTATGAGCATTAAAGGAAGGCCCCCGCCTAGAACGTGGTGCCTTGCCTTTAGAGGATTGGGGGAGATGAGTTCTCTTACACCTCCCAAGATACCTTTAAACAACCCGTCCAGAGAGGATCCAAACAGCCTCTCCCCTGAGAAGGGAAGATCAGTCAAAGCCTTTTTAGAAGCCTGGTCCGCCGACCAGCTTTTTAGCCACACCATGCACCTAATAGCAATCCCCACTGCTGATGCCCTGGCAACCAACAGGGCTGGATCCAGGGACGTATTACACATGAAAATCAGGGCTTCAGCCAACTGGACCAGCAGTTCCTGTTGCAGAGTGCGATCACTGGGTGCAGCTGAGTCCATTCAGATCAGACATTGTGGAGTAAACAGGAACTGGCTTCTTTATTGGAACATAACACAGGAATCAAACATGTCACCTTCTCATTTGTAAGGAAAACACAGACAGGAAGAGATAACCAACAAGTTCAGTACATTGTACAGGAAATACACATCATAGAAAATGCATAGCATATCACTTAGCATTAGCGACATCTACTGTCCTATTTGTGAACTGCAGTTTATCGGATAAGCTAAAAGCTGTTGTATCTCCAACACCCCTTCTCAACAGCTAAGGCTTAGTCTATTAAACCCATCTTCTTTGTAAGCCTTGAGTGTCTTTCAGCGGTCAGAGGCTTTGTAAGGTTATCTGCTGTCATATCCTCGGTTGGGCAATAAAGTAACTTAAGAAGACCTTGCTCTTGAAGATCCCTAAGAAAGTGGAACTTCACATCAATGTGCTTGGTTCTTGAATTAACTCCTTCCATGCGTGCAAGTGCGAGGCATCCTTGATTGTCCTCATAGATTTCTGTTGGTCCCAACTGTGGTTCACCCAAATCTGTTAATAGCTGTCTCAGCCATATAACTTCTTGGCTTGCTTGCGCTGCAGCAACGTATTCTGCTTCACTAGACGACAGTGAAACATAGAGTTGCTTTTTACTAGTCCAACTGATGGCACCTCCTGACAGAAAAAATAAGTATCCACTGGTAGATTTCCTGTCGCTGGTGTCTCCTGCCCAATCAGCATCCACATATCCTGTTAAGGTGCTTTCATCCCTTGCTGGTAACTTTAGCTTGTAGTGCGAAGTCCCTTTTAGATAGCGAATGATTCGCTTTACAGCATTCCAGTCCTTTTGACTTAGCATTGAAACCTTTCTGCAGAGGATTCCAACAGTTTCTGCAATGTCCAGTCTTGTAGCAGTGGTAAGATATAGCAATTTTCCTATTGCCTTCCTGTATTGAGTATTAGTAGGTAATGGGTTATCTTGACAATTCATCTCCTTTAGGTAGTTGGTTTCCATAGGAGACTTTACTGGTTTGGCGTCTTGCATTCCAAATGTTTCAATTATTTCTTGTATTTTGTGTCTTTGGTTCATAAGAAAGCTGTCATCTTCCTCTCTCTCGGTCTGGATGCCGAGGTAATTCTTTATGTTGCCAAGATCTTTGGTGTTGAAGTTCGGATTTAATTTTTCTAGTATTTCTGCTTCATCCCCTTCTTGCTCAAAGCAAATCAGGATATCATCCACATAAATAAGCATATAGACCCATCTGTCTCCCAATTTCTTTGTGTATAAGCAGGGGTCTGCTTTACTCCTCAGAAAGTTTTGATGTGTAAGCACTTCATTTATTTTTATATTCCACGCTCTGGCTGCTTGCTTTAGACCATATATACTCCTGCGAAGTTTGCAAACTAGGTCTGGCCTTTGTTCATCTTTGAACCCTGGCGGCTGTTCCATGTAAATTTCTTCATTTAGTTCGCCATGTAGAAACGCGGTTTTCACATCAAAATGTTTCACTTGCATTTTCCTTGTGACGGCTACTGTCAGTAAAGTCCTTATTGTAGTGTGCTTGACAACTGGTGCAAATGTCTCATCATAGTCCTCTCCGTATTTTTGAGAATAGCCCTTGTCTACTAGCCTTGCTTTGTATCGCTCAATTGTGCCATCTGCATTGTATTTCACTTTAAAAGTCCATTTACAGCCTATGGCTTTCCTTCCGGGTGGTAGTTCTGTAAGTGTCTATGTTTTAGTGTCATGCATGGATTTTATCTCTTCATCAGCAGCCTTTATCCATTTACTTGCTTCTTGTTCTGAAAGCTGAGATATGTCTTCCCAGGTTGTAGGTTCGTTGATACTGGCAGTACTTGCTTTGTATGAGAGACGTACAGGTGGTTTACCTTTGTTTTCTCTTGTTGAACGTCTCAGTTTTGTGTCTGAGCCTTCTTGTGTCTACTCTTCAGTACTGGTAGAGTCTGCACTCACTTCAACTGTTTGTTCAGAAGTTACAGAGATGGGCTGGTCAATGTCAGTTTTCTTTTCTATTTTTGCTTCTACTGTTGTCATTACATTGTCTCTGAAATCTTCAACAAAAGTTATGCTGTTGTTAATGGTAACCTTGTCTGTTTTGGTATTTAGGATTCTGTAACCTTTGACATTGTCACTGTATCCAACAGTGACAAAGATACCTTCAAATGCTCTGTTTTGGAGTTTGGTGCGTTTTTCTTCAGGTATGTAGATGAATGCTTTGCATCCAAAAACTCTTAGGTGTTTTACATTTGGCTTCTCATTGTGCCAAAGTTCATATGGAGTTTTCTCTATTGTTCTGGAAAGAAGTCTGTTCTGCAAATATGTAGCTGTCATAGCTGCTTCACCCCAGTATTTTTGTGGTAGTCCAGAGTCTGTCAGCATACATCTGATCATTTCAGTCAGAGTTCTGTTCTTTCTTTCAGCTACTCCATTTTGTTCTGGTGTATATGGAACTGTCTTTTGATGTTCTATTCCATTCTCTTTTAAGTACTCTTGTATCTTATATCCTGTGAATTCACCTCCATTGTCACTCTGAAGTATGAGAAGCTTCCTCTGAAACTTGTTACTGGTCTTTACTATATAGTCTTGTAATTTGTCAAAAACTTCACTCTTGTGTTGCATTAGGTAGGTGACTGTGTATCTTGAATAGTCGTCTATGAAAGTTACTATGTACCTTTTGCCTCCAGGTGTAGGTGGGTTTAGGGGACCACACACGTCACTGTGAACTAAGTCAAGTGGTCTTGAAGCTCTCTTCTGACTGACTTTGGGAAGTGTTGCTCCTGTAGCTTTGGATTTAATGCAACATTCACACTTAACAGTAACTGGACAAGGGGATATTGTTAGATCCCTTGTCAGATTCCTCCTCTGTAGTTCCTGTATGGATTCTGGGTGTCTGTGACCTAGACGTCTGTGCCATATATGTATACAGTCACCCACGCAGGACAAGTCACCCCGTCAAATAAGCGCCACAACAGCCGCATTATTACTGGCCCCAAGGTAAAAACCTGCTAGGGGTAGGGGAATGCCAAGGGGTACACAGGAGTAGTCCTCCAAGATTCCAGGGGAACCAAGGGATCCCCTAAGGTCCGACTATTCCAGGGAAGGGCCCACGTCTGCCCCGAGAACGTCAGGGGTTCTTGGGGGGACAATTTACTCACCATACCACAGTACCAGGTGGGCGCCATTCTGAAACAGATCACCTCCCACCTGGGATGGGGGTGCTGTCAGCCAAGAGTAAGCTGCGACTCAGGGTGTTGCAGGTCGTGTGCAACCCTGCGAGATAGTCCACTCGCAGGCTCGACCCCATCCATCAGGGCACTGTCGTGGAGAGGCCTAGTTCTGGACTCTATAACCTGCTCATGCTCGCTGGCCAGGCTGGGAGCCCTTAAGGATCTAGATTAACCAGTGCAAAACCTCAGCCAGCTGTTGCTTGTAGTTCCTTTGGATCTTGGACTAGTGAAAATAAAAAAAATCACAAACTAACAAAACTTTCCCATAATAGCTAAGACCGAAGTCCCAGCAGGAAGCCAGGTCCTATCCCTTAAACTAGGCAGAAAGAAACTGCTTGATGATAGATAGCAAGGTGTGTGGGGTTCCTGTGTTTCCTGCAGGGACAGCCCCCATAGGTGTGGTTATGCTTTTTTCCTGCCTAGTGCCTATTCCTGATAGGAGGAGCATAACCCTATAGTCTCTGACTAGATGGAGCTGCGTCTGTCAATGAACGATAGAGAAATATTGGGGTTTTTTTTAGAATTGTCGCTCTTTTTTTTGTTTATAGCGCAAGAAATTAAAGTCGCAAAGGTGATCAAATACCACCAAGAGAAATCTATATTTGTGGGAAAAAAAGGACATCAGTTTTATTTGGGTACAGCGTCGCACGGCCACGCAATTGTCCGTTAAAGTAACACAGTGCCGAATCGCAAAAAATGGCCTATTAAGGGGTAAAAATGGCCTATTAAGCGGGAAAATCTTTTGGTTCAGAAGTGGTTAACTAAGCTAAACATTTTTATTTTTATTTTAATTTTGGATAGAGCAGGGGGTGGGGGGATTTTTTTTCGCCATCCTTGTCCCATTGAGATTTCCCTTTACTTTTTGTCCCATAGCCATAGGCGGCTCTCTAATTAGGCTAATTAGGCGGTCGCCTAAGGCCTCGCACCTACAGGGGCCTCACAGCCAGTGGCGGAGCGACAACATTTAGAAGGGCGCAGTCAGGGAAATCTCCCAAGTAAAAGATTGTTTAAATCCTCGGATATAAAAGCTGCAGCAGTGTGCTGCAGTCCCTTCACTGCGGCTGCCAGGTGTCTGTTGTCCGCTGAAACTTACACCGCCTTCTCTGCCTGGGGATTGGCCATCTGATCATGTAATCCTAAGATGTGGAGGAATCGGTGGGCGTGTACCTGCATCAGTAGGAAGTGACTGCCCGGTCAGCTCACTCTGCTATCATCAGTTGTTGGGAGGAGAGCTCTGCCCTGGCCCAGGAACATACAGGTAACCAGGCCCCGACTTGTCACTCTGCAGGCTGGTCATAGATTTGTGGTGTGTCTACTACGCAAAGGGGGTGAGTAGCCCCAGGGAAGTTGGAAGAGTCCTAAAATGGTTGGTGGAGGAGGAGGAGAAGAAGAAGGCCCTGGGTGGCTGGGGGAGGAGAGGGTGGCTGGAAGAGAAGGAGAGGGTCCCTGGGTGGCTAGGGGAAAAGGAGAGGGCCCCTGGGTGGCTAGGGGAAAAGGAGAGGGTCCATTGGTGGCTGAGGGAGAAAGAGAGGGCCCCTGGGTGGCTGGGGGAGAAGGAGACGGCCCCTTGGTGGCTAGTGGAAAATGAGAGGACCCCTAGGTGGCTGGGGAAGAAGGAGAGGGCCCCTGGGTGGCTGGGGGAGAAGGAGAGGGCCCCTTGGTGGCTAGTGGAAAATGAGAGGACCCCTAAGTGGCTGGGGAAGAAGGAGAGGGCCCCTGGGTGGCTGGGGGAGAAGAAGATGGCTCCTGAGTGGCTGGGGGAGAAGGAGAGGGCCCCTTGGTGGCTAGGGGAATAGGAGAGGGCCCCTTGGTGGCTAGGGGAAAAGGAGAGGGCCCCTTGGTGGCTAGGGGAGAAGGAGAGGGCCCCTGGGTGGCTGGAGGAGAAGGAGAGGGCCCCTGGGTGGCTGAAGGAGGAGAAAGAGAGGGACCCTGGGCAGCTTGAGGAGGAGAAGGAGAGGGTCCCTGGGTGGCTGGAGGAGGAGAAGGAGAGGGCCCCTGGGTGGCTGGAGGAGGAGAAGGAGAGGGCCCCTGGGTGGCTGGAGGAGGAGAAGGAGAGGGGCCCCTGGGTGGCTGGAGGAAAAGGAGAGGGGCCACTGGGTGGCTAGGAAAGAAGGAGAGGGCCCCTGGGTGGCTGGGGGAGAAGGAGAGTGCCCCTGGGTGGCTGGGGGAGAAGGAGAGGCCCCCCCGTGATGCCAGAATCAGTTGCCAGGGAAGAGAGTGGATCTGAGCCAGTCCTGCATATCTGACATCAAAGCCAAACATGGTGGAGCTGGAGCCCTTTGCCCTACACAATGACAGCGACCGAGGTGGAAGGTGAGGGGTAGCGGGGCTTTGACATTATATAGCATATGGACTCTGTACATTATTGGTAGTTTTGGTTGGAGTTGTCCTTTAGATGTTTAACTCTGTTGTTTTTCCCCCCAGCTTTGAGGGACTGAGGAATGACAGCCCACTATGCTGGGACTTATAGTGCCCTAGAATGTGGAGGACTGAGGAATCCTCAGTCCCTCATGGAGGGCACTACAAGTTCCAGAATAGCAGGCTGCCATGCCTTAGTCCCCACAGAGGGCACTACAAATCTTAGGATAGCAGGCAGTAATTCCTCAGTCCCCTACAGAGAGCACTACAAGTCCAAGCATAGCAGGCTTCCATTCCTCAGGGAGGAATGGCAGTGCACTATACTGGAATTTACAGTGCCCTCTGTGGGGACTCAGGTATGGCAGCCTTCTGCAGTGGGACTTGTCGTGCCCTAGACTGTGGCGGACTGAGGAAGGGAAGTGTAAGGGGGTCTCTGAAAACTCGGATGCAAGGGGGAGCTTTGGTGACCACAGAGTTCCCTTTTACACCAGAGTCCCCAGCTTTCCCCCTCAGATCAGGGTTCCCAGAACTCTCCTTACATCAGAGTCTCCAGCATTCCCCCTTAAATCGGGGTTCCCAGAACTCCCCTTACTTCAGAGTCCCCAACATTCCCCCTAAATCAGGGTTCCCAGAACTCCTCTTACATCAGAGTCTTCAGAGTTCCCTCTTACAGTGTAAGGGGGAAACTCTGGAGACTCTGATGTAAAGGGGGCTCTGTGAAATTTGATTTAAGAGGGGGACTCTAATGTAAAGAGGAATTCTGTGGACTCTGATGTAAGGAGGAGATGCTGGGGGGAATCTGATTTAAAGGAGAACTCTTATGTAAGGGGGGACACTGAACTCTGATGTAAGGAGGGACTCAGGGAATCATGACCTATAGGGAAATGCTGGGGGCTGTGATGTAAGAGCAGACATATATACTTACATACCCGATGTTTAATGATCTTTGATTAAAGAAGAATTGGTTAGAGAAAATTCTAGAAACTGTGAATTCATAGTACAAAGGTTAAGGCTCTTAATGTATGCAATTTATGCAGTTAATTTTTATCGCTTTTTTTCCCATTATGGGTGTGAGTGGGGCCTCATATCCAAGTTTTGCCTTAGGCCTCACAAAGCCTAGAGCCGCCTCTGCCCATAGCCAAACAGGAAGTGAGATGAAATCCCTGCAGATTAAGGGAATTCCTTGGGGACCACAACTAGTGTCCCCATTGGAAGATTTCCCTTCTATTATTTTTCCAAGGACAACCAAAAATTTGGGATAGATTTTACCTTCACTTTCAATGATAATGGTAAACAGGACAAATAGAGAGGGTGCAAAAAAGGGAACAAAAAAAGGGAAAAAAAATCCCCCACTAGTACACCCCCGTACACTAAACAGTTAATACATTTGTGAAATTTCTTACTATTGAGGAGAAAAGTCTAACTTTCGAGATTTTAAGAAAGTCAGCTCTGTAAGTTAAATGATAACAGCATCTCTTCTGCCAAGGAGTAGGTGTTACAGCAGTAAATGCATGATATCCTCTCCTCTCTCTTTACAGGAAAGGGAACTACATTTTCCATGAAACTTTGGGAATTGCAGTGAATGTGGGAGGGTACGCTAGGCCTGTACATGTTAAATGTGAACTAGCCCACTACAACATAAATAAACATTCTCCAGCCACACTGCTGAGCAAACAGATGACCGTCTTATATACACTGCCTGGCCATAAAATAAGTTGCCACCTGGAATTAACTAAGCAAATAGGTAAAAGCCTCTTATTGGCCAGTTACTGCATGGGCAATTATCTTTCAGCTGGCAACAAGTTATTTAACCCCAACCGATGCAATGAGTAGCTTCTCATTTCTTAAACAGCCATGTCGAAAGACATATTCCGTGGTCCTGGAAAAGATGTTAGTCTGTTTGAGAACGGTCAAATCATTGGCATGCATCAAGCAGAGAAAACATCTAAGGAGATTGCAGAAACTACAAAAATTGGGTTAAGAACTGTCCAACGCATTATTAAAAACTGGAAGGATAGTGGGAAACCATCTTCTTCGAGGAAGAAATGTGGTCGGAAAAAAAATCCTGATTGATCGTGATCGGCGATCACTTAAACGTTTGGTGAAATCTAATCATAGAAAAACAACAGTAGATCTCATGTTTAATAGTGAAATAAGAGCATTTCCACGCACACAATGCAAAGCTAACTACCTGTATATACTGAATGATCAGGTTATTCCATCAATGGATTTTTTCCTCCCTGATGGCACGGGCATATTCCAAGATGACAATGCTAGGATTCGTTGGGCTCGAATTGTGAAAGAGTTATTCAGGGAGCATGAGACATCATTTTCACACATGGATTGGCCACCACAGAGTCCAGACCATAACCCCATTCAGAATATTTGGGATGTGCTGGAGAAGGCTTTGCGCAGTGGTCCATCTTTCCCATCAAGATACATACATACAAGATACATACATACCATACAAGATCTTGGTGAAAAATGAATGCAACACTGCATGGACATTGCAGACATTGTGACATTGCAGAAGCTTATGGAAACAATGCCACAGCGAATGTGTGCCATAATCAATTGTGTAACCTTTTTTTTTTTTTTTGGTGGCGATATTTTTTTTGGCCAGGCAGTGTATGTAAAGCATGCATTTGGACAATGTTTAGTTCATTCTATGTAGTCATTACTTTCATTAAATATTGAATTCTCCCTTCTCTAGGTTTTCTGTTACTGGCTGCAATCTTCAAATGTAATCTCTCCCCCTCCAGCCATGACAGCTGATAAACGAATTGCCCTTACATGCTTTAATTACTACCAGCAGAAAATATAATGTAGAAAATATCAGCGCTCAGACCTAAAAAACTAACTGGCTAAAAGCAGCTGGACACTTAAGAAGTTTCCTTCTGAGCAGCTTATATTTCTGCCTATCAAGGAATTATTTCTGGTATGATAACACCTTCTACTTACAGAACAGGGGCGTGGCCATGGGCGCGCGTTTTTGCTCCCAGTGTGGCCAATTTATTTATGGCCCACTGGGAGGAGGAGACCGTGTTCCGTGACCGCCCCCCTGAGTTAGTGTGTTACAGGAGATACATAGATGACCTGTTCCTGGTGTGGAATGGCGAACCAGATGGTCTAGTGTCATTTATGAATAAGCTCAATTGTAACAATAAGAACATCGTCCTTTCGTGGACCACGAGTCCGGTCAGTGTGGTGTTCCTAGATCTCGAAATATGTGTAGTGAGTCCTGCGCTGTCTGGGGAAGATACTTCTCAAAGACCAAAAGAGGCTAATCCCAGATGCTGCAAGTACCGAGACTGGTAACCATGCAGTGTCAGACTAAATCAAGGGTAGGGGATACTGCGCTTCTGGGATGTTACTGATAAATCTACTATAAATATGCTTAAGTTAGAGTGTATAAAACTGTGAATAGGGCAAAAAATAAATACGTGTTCAAGCGGTTAAAAAATATATAGATAATAAATAAATCAAATTCAATCACATATGTGCAAACAGTATATCACATTAAAATGTAAGAATATTTAATAATAAATATCTTGCGCTCGTACTTATGTCAGAATATTTATACTGCTCTGAATATAGCAGTGTATTTATTTATGGTTAATAAGCAAAGATCTGTGAAAAAGGAGAGTCTTCACCTATTGCCATAAATCAATGTCGTGAATTCTTTTTAATTGATTAATTTCTTTTTAAAAGCATATAGCAATCTTAGTGAGTACAGTCTACAGTATGGAATATTTATAAAAATATTTATTCGCCAGACATGTAAACACAATATATGATCAAACATGAAATGACACATAAAAAAAACTCTACATAAAATACTAACTTCAAACAATCAATGCAATGTGATGTTTAGCTCAATAATGAAAGTGAAAGTAAAACAAAGTGAAATGAAACAAAGTGAAAGTAAAACTAAGCAAGATTACCATTTCTTCCCAGGTATAGTATAAGCCATAAATTAATGTTCTATATAAACAGACTACAATGGTCTGCGAATCACACGGCCCAAAGTCATTCCACTGCAGAAGGAATGAGAATAAGCCATGCAAAACGGAAGACTTAAAATTGCAAATAATGCACTGAATCTGATATTAATAAAAATGTATAAAAACAAAAATCAGCTTTTTAGAAAAAAATCTACCATGGCTTATACGGCTGGGATTGTAATCTCATTACCCTTAAATATGCAATATAAAACATATAAGGAAAGAATAAACAATTGTTGAATAAAATCAAATAATACAGCAAGGCATAATTACCACACTTAAGATGGTGTTACCAGAGTCCTAAGATGGATGCCAGTGAGGGAGGAGTTTCCTCCAAGTTTCAGATGAATGATGGACAAGATGGAGTATGTCTGGATGAGTCTGTCGAGGAATGTAATAGCGTGTGTGGTGTAAGTGTGAGGTGTGTTGTCAGTAGTGTAAAGTGTGTCCTCTCTCTCATCTGGGTTGGTCTTTTATATGGTAAGAACAAAGAGCTATAAAAATTACCATAAGTAAAACCCAGAGGGATGAAACATTATCCCTATTGGTCGGGATATTCTATACCTAAACTAGTGAGGTCAGAGACACACCCCTTTTGATAATTAACCCCATACTTGGTCTAATAAAATTAAGGATGATTCCTCTATATGTAAGATTAATCATATAACACAACATAAAACTTTGTCCAGACTACCAGTACATACATAAATGTCCACCTGTATTTCCATCATTCACCTTGGCAAGTAATGCCATTTCAATAATTATATTATTTAACACAATATAATATTTTTATATGGGAAATCTGAAATTATCTCAAAACTGCACCTGGTATTTTGTCTCCAGAGGGCAGTATCGTACCATTCATTAGATTCTGTATGTAACATAATTTCCACCATGTTATCTGATGACCTACTGACCTGTCGGCTAGTGAGAAGCCATTACTTATTTGACCATGTCTTAGGGCTGTCAGACATAGTCTAGGTTTGGGAATATTTACGACACCTTGAGCACTAAACCAGTCCAAAGCAATTCTTATATAAACACTCCTACCACATGCCTTAACATGAAGTAATTCGTTTTCACTTTAGTTTTAAGTCTAAGTAAGATACTACTATCAGAATATGAACCTAAAACGTGATACAATGTTCCTAAATATATATGTATATGCCTTACATAATATAATGATATAATTATGGCTAATATCTTCTCACATATGATAATGTATCTATAAAAACTTATATGGTTCATCTTTAAATGTCTGCTAGAATATACTGGGGTATTGTCCATTGTTATATACTTATAGACAGACTGAGATATCCCCCCTTAACATAGCGTTCAGACTGACTAAGTTTTATCTGATCGAGATGTCAAAAGGGATCTTATTTACGATTACATAGAAATACAAAGATCTCTGTTGAAACCATAGACCCTTTGTAAGCCTGTGAGAGACATTTTGTTTAACAAGTACATAATGAACTCTGTTTCACCTTAAAAACAAGATGGACGCCATGCAGCACCATTCAGAATCTCTTATGCATAATATGAAATACATGGCTTTTAAAATCATTTTTATTCTATTATTATTTTAATCAACCCCCAATAACCCCAACCCCCAATAAGGTCTGCAGGTATCGACAGCAGGGTTTGCTCTTGGATACGGAATTGGCTAAAAGGCCGTGTCCAAAGGGTAGTAATAAACAGCGCATACTCAGACTGGTCTGAGGTAGTAAGCGGGGTGCCCCAGGGCTCAGTCCTGGGACCAACCTTGTTCAATTTATTCATAAACAGCATTGAGGAAGGGATCAGTAGTTCGTTATCAGTTTTTGCAGATGACACAAAATTGGCCAGGGCAATAACTGCACAGCATGAAGCAGATATCCTACAGAATGACCTGGACAAAATTACGGAGTGGGCAACGACATGGCAAATGAGGTTTAATGTGGAGAAGTGTAAGGTTTTGCACTTGGGGACCAAAAACATAAAAACACAATACACGTTAGGAGGGGAACCCTTGGGGGAATCAAAAATGGAGAAAGATTTGGGAGTCTTAGTTGATGATAGATTAGGCAACAGCATGCAATGCCAAGCGGCAGCTTCCAAAGCCAACAGAATATTAGCATGCATAAAGAAAGGGATGTATTCCAGAGATAAGACTATAATCCTTCCACTTTATAAAACTCTGGTCCGACCGCATCTGGAGTATTCTGTCCAGTTCTGGTCGCCAGTCCTCAGGAGGGATGTGTTGGAGCTGGAGAAAGTCCAGAGAAGGGCAACTAAACTGATTAGGGGGTTGGAGGACCTTACCTATGAAGAGCGGCTGCAATCGCTCAATTTATTTTCCCTGGAGAAAAGACGTCTGAGAGGGGACATGATAGCAATTTATAAATATCTTAATGGGGATCTCAGCTTAGAAGAAAAGCTGTTCATTCGAAGGAATTGCATGAGGACTCGAGGACATACAATGCGATTAGAGGAGAAGCGTTTTAACCTCAGGCAACGTGGGGGGTTCTTTACTGTTAGGGCTACAAGATTGTGGAATTGTCTACCACAAGAGGTGGTTTCTGCGGGTAGTATGGTGACTTTCAAAAGACTCTTAGACTTACATCTCAAGGATCAGGAGATTGAGGGCTATGTTAGATGATTACAGTCACACACACCTACACAGGTTGAACTGGATGGACTATTGTCTTTATTCAACCTCGCCTACTATGTAACTATGTAACTATGTAACTATGTAACCCCGACAAAAAAAATCAATCAAAGTGCTAAAAATACAGATGCTCTGAAAAATCTACATAAGGTGGAGAAATATAATAAATAAATAAAAATATGCAACACCGCTTAAAGTGCCTAAAATACAATAAGTGACAGGTAAAGTGCTGGGTGCATACACTGGTGCGTAAATAAATATAATGAATAACTAAAGTGTCCTCTGTGCTCCAAACAATTAGGGAGATTTGGGTAAAAAGTCCAAGAATTGTGTATCCAGGTGAGAAAATTTCAAAGGTAATACTCCTTCACCTAACACCGTGCTTAGGGTGGTGGGGTGCTTCTCCTAAACCCCTCTATGTGTGCTAGCGGCTCACCTTAAGGTCTAAGAATATAGGCCTTAACCGATATCCAGGGGGCTCCTCTCCAATCCTGCTCTGCTTCCCAATAGGGCCTGTTGTGTGGGCTGCTAAGGGTGGGTCGGCTCCCTATCCCTCTCCAGGTCCCCAACGGATCTCAAATTAAAGAGGCTCGAGATAGTGCAAGTATTGTCACAAAATAAAGGTGCTTTAATTCACATCAAGTTAAAAACTCACATTTGCCAAGAGAATAGTGCGCAAGGTAAGTATTCCGAGTGGGATCGCGATCCTCACTTCCACGTGTGTGCGTCACTTCCGGTCTAGCGTCCCTACGCGTTACGCCACTTCCGCATCACGTGGCTTCTTCAGGGGTTGCTATTGGCCGTGCGTGATGCCTATTTATATTACTGAAGCCGGATGTATTGCGTTCACCATTTTTGTGTGGATTCGTGTTTATTCTATGGGAAACCGGAAGCGGATGTCCCGATTCCGCCATTTTTGAAAAGGACACTCCGGAAACCCGGTAGTATTGGTATTAATTAATGGGTGTTTTATCATTTTTTTAAACGCTGCTTAAATATTGAAATTGCAGTATTGATCCATATTGAGAATCTAGTGGGAACCGAATTGGTGTTTTGAGATAACTACTCACGGAGGTGCGTGTACCGGAAGTGGAGTACACAATAACATTACTACACTTTCCTATAACAGTATCTGCTATTCACACTGTCACAATCTCTTAAGCTCATATATTGATTAAAATTACATATTATAAATACCTCAAAGGCTGATTATTAATGCAGTGATATAACTAAAAATATATATACTACTCCTGACGCATTCAATGAGAATATCAGTCCGCATATAAAAAAATATACATCAGAAAAAAACTCATAGTGTAAAACCTCTGCAGGATATAAGTTTGCAAGATAAAACTATTAAAAAGATATTAAAGATATATAGACACAGTTAATTAAATCTAATATTTCTTTTCCAAGGGTTAAAGGGGCACAGGTATTTTTATTTTTAAATCCTACCACTAGATGGGGCTATTTTTATAGACCAAGGAAATTCTGGGCGACTAAAGTGATACAATCTAGGTCCTGGAATGGCTAGAAAGGGTATAATGTTAAGGGGGTGGGGCTTAAAAATTCTGATTAGACATATCCCGGAATATTAAAATTAATTAAAATAGTTAAAAATCACTTATAAAAAACAGTTTAAGTCGAATTCTATATTCAGGCCATTTGGATTGAGTGTATCTAAAGTGTGTATCCAATAAGATTCGCGTTGGCTGAGGGATCTCACTTTGTGGCTCCCTCTCCAATGACGCTTGTATGGTTCTATGGCCCAAAATCTCAACTTTGAGGGGTCTCTATTGTGATGTTTATCAAAATGCCTCAATACGCTGTGTTTTTGAATCCTTTCTCTATGTTCTTTATATGTTCTTTGACTCTGATTCTCAGTAACCTCTTCGTTCTCCCAATGTACTGATGGCCACAGTCACATTCTAGAGCATATACAACTCCTTCAGTGTTACAGCATACAAAATCCTTAATTTTGTGGGTCAAGCCATTTTTTGTAGATCTGAATTCAAAGACTTTTTCTTTAGGATATTCACTTTTCAGACAGGCGTAGCATCTTTTGCATGGATAGAAGCCTTTACCCCAAAAAAATGTGAGGTTTCTTTTTGGGGGGTCTGCCACTGTTTTAACGATCATGTTCTTAATAATTGGCGCTTTTTTGTAAATGAACACAGGTTTTTCTGGGAGGGCACACCCTAGGTGTTTATCAAATTTTAAAATCTCCCAGTGCTTTTTAATAATTTTTTCTATTTTTTTATATTGCATATTAAAATCTAATAAAATGGGTAATTTGTCGTTAAAAGTTTTTTCTTTTTTCTGCTCTTTGTCCTTAATTAGTGTTTTTCTTTCTAGATTCCCGACTTCCTTTATTTTTTCTGAAATGAAGGTAGGGTCATAGCCTTTTTCGACGAACCTGTTGCCAATCAATTTGTCTTGTTCTTCATAGTTGTTATTTCTAGTACAGTTTCTTTTTAGTCTAAGAAATTGACCTTTCGGGATATTGCAAATCCAATTCGCGTGGTGGCAGCTGTCCGTGGGAAGGTAACTGTTCTTATCGACCTCTTTGAAGTGCGTTTTTGTGATTATTCTTCTTTCTTCATCATCTTGTATGATTTCCAGATCGAGGTAGTTAACTTGTTTATTGCTGATCTCCCATGACAGTTTTATGTTTTTATCATTCACATTTAGTTTGGTTAAAAACGTTTCTAATGTATCTAAAGTGCCATTCCATATTAAAAACACGTCATCAATGAATCTTTTGTATAAAAGTAATTCAATTGGGGTATCGTTGAACACAGTGTCTTCTTCCCATCTTGCCATAAAGATATTCGCGACACTCAGCGCGAATTTCGCGCCCATAGCAATCCCGATTTTTTGGAGGTAATAAGTTCTGCTGTACCAAAAATATTTTTTTTCCAGACAGAAGTCGAGGCATCTAATTATGAATTTTCTTTGTTTGCAGGCTAGTGTTGAATATTTCCTCAGTGCCCATTTCACTGATTCGCGTGCTTCCTGGTGATTGATAATAGTGTAAAGCGCCGCTACATCTACAGTAGCCATAAGAACATTTTCATTAAAATTCGGTAATCCTTCTAAAATTTGTAAAATGTGTTTGGTGTCTTTCACAAACGCCTTAGTCTGTGGCACTATCGGTTGTAAGAATGAGTCAATATATTGACCCAATCTTGATGTAAGGGAGTCTATCCCATTCACAATCGGTCTTGGTGGAGGATTGTCTTTATTCTTGTGTAGCTTCGGTAACATGTAGATAATCGGGGTTCTGCAGGCTTCAGGAAATAGGTACTTAGCTTCTTTTTTGTTTAATATGTCTTTTTTCAGGCCTAGATGTAGAAGTTGTTCAAGTTCCTTTCTGTGTTTAAAGAGGCGGTTGATTGGTAATTTTTCATATGTTACCGTGTCCTCCAGCATTTCTTTCATTATATTTTCATGTTGCTCCTTATTCAGTATAACGATTCCCCCCTCCTTTGTCTGCCGGTCTTATTATAATATCCTTTCTCTTCTGTAATTTCTTTAAACCACTTTGTATAGCTCTAGATTCATCATATTTTCTTATTTTGAGATTCTTTATATCTTCTAAAACCATATCTTTAAAAACTGTAATGTGTCTATTATCATTCAATTGGGGATTAAAAACAGATCGGTTTCTTAAAGTGCTGTGCTGTATGCCATCCCATTTTGAGGTAGAGGATATACTTGTGATCGGGTTGCTCACCAAGTATTTTCTAACGTTTAATTGCCTAATATATTTCTGAATCCCTATATATGTTTCAAATTTATTACAATTCTTTTTAGGCGCATATTTCAGTCCTTTGTCCAGGACTTTCAGTTCTTCCTGTGTAAGTGTTTTTTCGCTGATATTAAACACTCCCTGACCTATCGGTCTCTTTTCCTCTTGTTTTCTCTTTCCTCCTCTACTCCCTCTCTTTTTTCCATACTTAAAAATGGGTGGGTGGGGCTTAAAAATTCTGATTGGACATATCCCGGAATATTAAAATTAATTAAAATAGTTAAAAATCACTTATAAGGAGGCGTGGTCTGGACATGGACGGCTGAGGTTGTGTTCTCCCCGAGCTCCGTGCCTGTCCTACCTTGACCCGGCCGACGTTTGCTGTAGACGCCTGGGATGAGGTCAGCGAAGCGCAGGAAGACAAGGGGAGCAGCTGGAGCATCGCATACCCCCGCCGGAACCCGGTTCGTGGCGATATTCAACAGTTTTTCTCGCCCCCGCCGACTCCCGCCACTGCAGCCAACATGGCGGCCGCATGCTCTCCTTCGCTCCAGGAAGCGAGCCCTCACCCAGCATCGCCAGCTTCCCCTGCAGCCTCTGAGTCCCTGTCGGACACACCTGCCGCCTTCTGTGCCCCGGGACCTAGCCCCTCTCAGCTCCTTACCAGAGTGGAAGTGGACGCCGAGCTCCGTGCCCTGCTGTGCGCTCTTCCTACCAAAGCTGACATTGAGGCGATCGTGGGCCGCCTGGAGGCAAAGCACCACCGTGAACTGACTGAAGTCCGGGCTGAGGTGCAACATGTGGCGGATCGAGTGTCGGCGGGTGAGGGAGCGGTGCAAGCTATGGACAGGCGCCTGGCGACAGTGAAAGCGGCTCAGAGGTCCCAGGAAGAGGTGACCATAGCCATGCAGATTCACATGGAGGACTTGGAGGACCGCAGCAGACGAAACAACGTCCGGATCAAGGGGCTGCCTGAAGCCACGGGCGCTGATGACCTTCCCGCAATGGTCTCCGCGATTTTCGCCCAACTCCTGGGGGATGCTCCTCAGATCCGGACAGACCGCGAGACGTACTTTGCCGCCTGCACAGGTTTGCACACCGCAAACTCATCATCCGAAAGGCCTGGGATGTGGGCACACTGGACTTTGATGGAGATGCCCTTAAACTGCTGCCAGACCTGTCCAGGGCCACACTGTACCGACGGGCCCTGTTGAGACCTTTACTGGACTTGGCTCGCCGCAGCGGTGCCACCTATAGATGGGGATACCCAATCTCCATCACCTTCTGCAAGCCAAACTCGTCCTTTACGCTTCTCTCCCAGGCGGAGTTACCTGCCCTCTTTGCCTTTTTGGATGCTGAACCCATCCAGGTGCCCAACTGGCTCCTCCTGTTGCCAAGACCGTCCGACCGCAGACTGCCTCCATCAGGGGGTTTTTTCGGATCTCCTCGTCCACAGCGGACTCGGCGGAACTCCAGGCCCCGAGCACCTGAAGCACACAGGGAACCATAACTGCCTGCACTATCCGAACTTTGCTGCCCTCGATGACCCGGGATTTGCCACCACCTAGCTGAACAGACTCCTGCTTTCTTTGCTTCATCCTCTTGCCACCCGCATGGATCAGATTTGCTTGTTGTGTGTGCCCCCCCCCCACGCCCGAGCTGTGCTCCTTTAGACTGCCCTGCAATGCTTGACTGTCCAGATCGTCCCTGATGTACTGCACAGGCCTGCGGCTGCTCAGACTGCATTACCTAATATCTACAGCATTTGCCGTGCTTCTATCCGGGGCCCCACCTGGACTGTGACTGCGGACGTGCGGGGTGTCCATTCCCCCCCCCCACCACCTCTTCAGTCATCAATGACCTTCGTACTACCGTGCTCCGGTCACATGAATTAGCACTGGGGGGGGATTCCCATGGGTTCCTTCCGTATTCCCCTGGGCAGGGGGGTGGGGCGGGAGGGCTTCCTGTGGTTGTCGGGGGGATGTGTTTTACGGGCTGCTGTTTATCTCACTGTTTGTTTCTGCAGACTCCGCAAGCCCTAGAGCCGGGTTGTTGTTCGACCCCTGAACTCTTGTGGGTTAATTGCGGGGTGTCCAGACAGGTTTAATTGCACTAACTGTGTTGTTTCGTACTTGTTGAGATTATTACATGTTTCACACATGCCTCCAGAGGTTCTCTGACTGCTCCCTTCTTACTGACGTATTGTCCTTATGTTTCGCTATCACTAGCATCTTGTCTTCCAGCGCTGCTCTCAGGTATACCTGTTTCTCTTATATGTGTTCCTTTTACCTCCCACCCCTTATTCTCCCTTATATTTACACTCAAAGTGCTGGGCGGGACGGACAGGTGGACTCGGGATTCCTCTTACTGCTTGAGCTGTCCCATTCCAACTCTCGACCCCCAATAGGTTGACGCTTGGTGGACTCCTTGTTTACCGGCGTCCGTGCAGTTGTTTCTGCTCTTTAGGTTTTCTGTTTTCTCTACCCCTTTTGCTGCCCTCTTTTCCCCCACCCACCTCTCTCTTCTTATCCTACCGCCTCTCTCGGCCCTTTCCTCCTCGTCCTACCCTTTCCTTGATAAAAGAAAAGGAATTGGCAGCACTCCAGGTTGAGTCAAAATCCAGATTTATTGACTGGACATCCAAATATGACAATCGTGACAAGGTAGACGCGTTTCACACACTGACTGTGTGCATTAATCAATGATTAAGCAATGATTAAGCACACAGTCAGTGTGTGAAACGCGTCTACCTTGTCACGATTGTCATATTTGGATGTCCAGTCAATAAATCTGGATTTTGACTCAACCTGGAGTGCTGCCAATTCCTTTTCTTTTATCAAGTTTTCACGGAGGCGAGCCGGGGCATGCACCTGTGTGAGTCATCAGGCAATTACACCACCTTGAGCAGTGACTCCTTGTCTGTTCAATTACACTACCCTTTCCCTCCCCCCCTTCCCCCCTTCTTTCTCTTCGTTCCTCCTAGTCCTTTCAGTCTCTCCCCCTGTCAGGGCACAAACACCAGGAGAAGGGCTCTAGGACCCAGCAGCGCTATCAGCACTTTGGCAGGAGAAGGACTTTAGGACCCAGCAGCACTACCAGCAATTTACCTGGGCCTATTTAAGGAAACCTGCCAGTGATTTTAGTTGCTGGTTGATCTTCAGCTCCTCCAGTGTGTTATCCCTGTGATATTCCAGTTCCTGTCTCCTGTTACCAACCCGGCTTGTCCTTGACCTGTCTCCTGATTGCTTCCTGTGTTTTTTTTTTTATAAATTCAAAGTTTATTAGAAGAGGAAAAGGCACACAGTACAGGCAGGATCAGCAGTACAAGTCCATATACATCAAATATAGCGACAAACAGCGCTTCCTGTGTTTGACCTCGGCTATCCACCTGACCACGCTTGCTCTGATATCCACCTGGCTCCTGATCTCGGCTATCCACCTGACCACGCTTGCTCTGATATCCACCTGGCTCCTGATCTTGGCTATCCACCCGACCACGTTCCAGTCTCAGCATTATCCAAGTCCTGCAAACACCTCACGGGCGCCACCTGTCTGCTGATTCCACTCCAGCACTCCAGCTGTACTCTGGATCCTCCTGCACACAATCCAGCAGGCGACCCGTGCTACTTTGGGCCTGACCTCTCCTGTTCTCATCCTCAGGGGGGTCTGGAACTTAGCCGCAAGGGAAGCCCTCTCTCTCCATTGGCCTCTAGCACCAGGTACGTGATACCCCCTCCTCCCCCCGCCCCCCCCTTTTTTTTTGTGTGTGTTTCCCGCTCCGTACGGGGCCATGGACACTATCCGCGTGGTTTCCCTAAATGCCAAGGGGCTCAACATCCCCGAAAAGCGGAAGGTCCTCCTCAATGAGCTACACCATAACAGAGCTGACGTGGCTTTTATTCAGGAGTCTCACTTCCGGGACGATCGCCTTTCACTCCTCAAAAACCGTTTCTATCCCTTCACATACCACGCCACCAACACTGTGGCGAAATCTAAGGGAGTTTCCATCCTCCTCTCTGCCAAGGTTCCCTGGCACTGTGCGGGAACTATGGTAGACCCTGCGGGCCGTTTCCTGTTTTTGAAGGGGACAATGGGCCTAGCCCGCCTCACCTTTGCATGCATCTACGCCCCTAACGAGGGACAGGCCTCCTTCATGGTGGGCGTGCTGGAGAAGTTGACCGCGTTTCAAGATGGCCAGCTCATAGTGGGAGGGGACCTCAATATCCCCTTTGTACCAACAGTGGACACTTCTTCTGGGACATCCTCGATCCCCCACGGGCTCAGGAAGAAGTTTCTCCAAGCTCTTCACGGCGCGCAGCTGGTAGATGTCTGGAGACTCCAACATGGTGGGGAACGGGATTATTCTTTCTACTCCCCGCCCCACCGGACATATTCCCGCATCGACTATTTTTTAGTGCCTCATCGCCAACTCCACGCGGTAAAATCCACCTCGATAGACTCGATCACCTTCTCGGACCACGCGCTTATCTCTATGACTTACTGCCTAACTGAGGGCTCAGAGATGGGGACTAGAGTCTGGCGCCTGAGTGACTCGTTTCTCCAAAACGCAGAGGTGCAGGCGGAGGTCCAGCGCGAACTCACGGAGTATTTCCGGGTAAACTGCCCGGATGAGTGCGACGCAGGGATGATCTGGGAGGCACACAAGACGGTGATACGTGGACTTTTTATTAAGCACGGCTCCCGTCTTAAGAAGCAACGCCAGCAGATGCTGGAGCAGCTGTTGGGAGAGATCCATGCTCTAGAAACGAGACACAAACGCTCCTTCTCGAGGGAGTTGGAACAAGAACTTGTCGCGCTCCGCCAAAAAGTTCACGACATCCTTTTTATGAAAGCTAAGGCTGATCTACAAAGGTCTCGTCAGAAATTTTATCTTTCGGGCGACAAATGTGGCCGGCTACTGGCATCCTCAGTTCAGGCTCAGAGGCTGGCGAACCACACATTCAATCACCTTCGGGTCGTCGGGTTGCCCTTCCGAAGCAGATCGCTGCGACCTTCCGCGACTTCTTCTCCACTTTGTACAACTTGCCTCCCTCAGTATCCCCGGCATCTCACCTGGAGGAATACATAGCCTCTGCGCACTTGCCTTCCCTCTCAGCGGAGGATTGTGAACTGCTGGAGGCCCCAATTTCCCTGCTGGAACTGCAAAGCCCCCTCGGCTCCTTCAAAGCGGGCAAGGCCCCTGGACCCGACGGCTTTACGCTCCCCTACTATACTACTTTCCTCTCCACTCTCGGCTCCCACTGGGTGAACTGGCTCAACCTCTTGGGATCTGGAGAGTCTGCCTTCCCGAGGGACTCCCTCCGGGCACATATTTCCCTCATCCCAAAGGAAGGGAAAGACCCCTCCATCTGCGCCAGTTACCGCCCGATCTCTCTACTGAACGTGGACCTGAAGGTGTTTGCCAAGATCCTAGCGAGCCGACTCGGACCATACATGTCCCGCCTGGTTCATTTGGACCAGGTAGGTTTTATTCTGTCCAGAGAGGCCCGCGATAACACAACCAAGGTCTTGAATCTTATCCATGTTGCGCGGTCAACTAATACACCATGCGTTTTCCTTAATACGGATGCCGAAAAGGCCTTTGACCGGGTCAGCTGGAGGTTCATGACGTCTACTTTGCGATCCGTGGGTCTTGGTTCCACCATGCTCTCTTGGATTGGGCACCTTTACTCAGGCCCGACTGCGCAGGTGAAGTGCAACGGAGTCCTCTCGGAACCCTTTTCGATTTCTAATGGTACTCGCCAGGGGTGCCCTTTGTCCCCCCTGCTTTTTGCCCTTTCCCTGGAGCCTTTCCTTTGTAGGGTGAGGGCAAACCCGGACATCACTGGGCTTACAGTTGGGGAGGTTGAATGTAAGGTCTCTGCATACGCAGATGACATGATGTTCTCCATATCTAATCCTGTCGTTTCTGCGCCCAATCTCCTCAAGGAGTTGGCACTGTATGGTACCCACACCAACCTCAAGATCAATCTCAGCAAGTCGGAGGCAATGGGGGTCGCTATCCCCCTGGCCTTGATGGCAAACATCTCTTCTTCATTACCGTTCCGCTGGACCCGGGGGGCACTCACTTATTTGGGCACCCGCATGGCACCGGCCGTCTCGAAGCTCTACGACCTTAACTTTGCTCCGTTGCTGGTCACGGTCCGCCAGCTTCTTGAGTCCTGGTCGACCGGCATTCATTCGTGGTTTGGGAGGTGCAACCTGCTAAAAATGTCGGTCCTTCCCAAGGTGTTGTACTTGCTTCAGGCCCTCCCGATTAAACTGCCGTCTGCCTTCTTCAGACAACTGCACTCCTTGTTCATACGGTTTATCTGGGCTTCGGGCTCGCCACGACTGTCTCGGACGCTCTTGACCTTGCCCAAACAGTGTGGGGGTTTGGCCCTGCCTGATGTGCACAAATATTACCAGGCAACCCATCTTGGACGCCTACTGGACTGGCGCAGGCACTTCTCCAGTAAACTGTGGGTCTGCTTGGAACTGGCGCAATCGACGATACCTCTGGGGGGTGCCCCTTGGTGTAAAGGACATTGGTCGCCCTCTCTTATGTCACACCCTACGATTGGGGTCACCCTTTCTGTTATAGTCCCGATCCTCTCTCATCCTGCCATCTCTTCGGCCACTTCTCCGCTATTCCCGATTCTGGGAAACCCGGCGTTTTCACCGGGCCTATCGGACCGCGCCTTCCAGCCGCTGGTCGAACGCGATCGCAGAGTGGCATCTCACTTTATGTGCCCTGGAGGTTGGCCCTCCATAGCAGCGCTGACAGACCCCGCAGGGCGCTTTGCCCTCAATTTCTGGCCTGCTGTGCAACTCCACCACTTTCTCTTATCCCTACCAACCCCGGACCTCTTTAATAGGGAATTGACCCCCTATGAGGTATTGTGTGAGGGTGAGGGGGTGCTTCCACACACGTTATCCCAGGCCTACCGCCTCCTAACTTCTCCGGCAGAGGACTTTACCCCTCCTTTCATTTCCAAGTGGGAACAAGACCTTCAAATCTCCCTCTCGCCGAAGCAAAAGTTGAACGTCTGCACCATCGCACTGAAGACACCAACCTGTACCAAGCTACAGGAATCCAACTATAAACTACTCACAAGGTGGTACAGGGTTCCATCCCGTCTGAGCAGGATTTTTCCGGGGACTTCGGACACCTGCTGGCGCTGTCAGGAAGAGAGGGGTACCTTACTCCACATATTTTGGTCCTGCCCGAAGATCCGAGACTTTTGGACCACTGTGGGTTCCCTGTTGCAGGATCTACCTTATGTAGATTTTTCAGAGCATCTGTATTTTTAGCACTTTGATTGATTTTTTAATGTGATATACTGTTTGCACATATGTGATTGAAGGACGGACATTTCTTACACTTGATTTATTTATTATCTATATATTTTTTAACCGCTTGAACACGTATTTATTTTTTGCCCTATTCACAGTTTTATACACTCTAACTTAAGCATATTTATAGTAGATTTATCAGTAACATCCCAGAAGCGCAGTATCCCCTACCCTTGATTTTGTTCCTAGATCTCGTTATATCTAAAGGCTTAGGTGCGTTTTCCACCAGCAATTTTTCCAAGCCGACAGATAGGAACTCTTTTATACCCTTGGACAGCTGTCATCACGCCTCCTGGCTTTGCAATATTCCAAAGGGGCAATTTGTAAGACTGAGGCGCAATTGCTCCTTTGAGGCCGATTATGTCACACAGGCTAATGTACTTTCGGAACGCTTTGCACAAAAGGGCTACAATAAATGCAAACTAGAGAAAGATATATTAACTGTCCAAAGGGTTGATAGGAATACGTTGTTGTTCAGTGGTTCTAAACGTGAAGCCCCTAATGGGGAGGTTAAAATCATATTGGATTATAACATCCAACATAAAAAGTTTGAGAGGATCATCAACAAACATTGGCCCATTTTGTTGCAAGATAAGATCCTTGGAAAAAGTTTGCCGGAGAGACCTCGTTATGTCTACAAAAGGGCCCCTACCCTTAGGAACATATTGGCTCCTGGGGTGGTTGACCCACTAGTACATAGTCAAAACAAAATGTTCTCCTTTCTTTCAGGGTTCTATGCATGCGGTAAGTGTATAGTTTGTCGTACTGCAAAGAACAATCTAAAGCGGCGCAAAGAATTTACGGCTCAAGCCACCAATAGGAAATACACAATTAGCGATCTCATTACCTGCTCCACCACTGGTGTTGTGTATATGATGGACTGTAACTGCGGGTTACAATATGTAGGCAGGACCTCCAGAGCATTGCAGATTCGCATAGCAGAGCATGTCAGGTGCATCAAGAAAGGTAAATCACCCCATTACCTTTATCAACATTTTAAAAAATACCACAATAAAGACCCCAAAGACCTTAAGTTTTGGGGCATAGAAAAGGTAAAAAAACATTGGAGAGGGGGCAATTTAATTCGTCAACTGAGTAAAAGGGAATCCTACTGGATCTTTGAAACAAAGGTTGCCGTCCCCCGTGGGTTAAATACCGACTTTGACCTAAATTGCTTCATATCAGATCGCTGATTGTTGGATTGTTTTTTCTGTATTTAGGAATGTTTTTGTTTTTTCTGTATTTAGGAATGCTTTTGTATTTATGAATGCTTTTTATCCAGTTTTATGATATGAGTTTATTATTCACTATAGTAATATTTCTATATGCATTGTAGTTTTAATTGTGATCCAAAGTATCAGCGGGTGCATAGCGTCTTCACGCTTCTCGTATATTTTTTATATATTGTAAGGGATTAGCTCGGTGGTAGGCGTATGGGTGACCCCTTTGGGGGGGTCGGCACACAGGGAGATAGCCGAGGAGTGGTTGAAAACAATAGTTTTTGGTTTATTCTTCAAACAAGTGCATGCAGCAAAAACATCAAAATAAAATAAAACTAAATAAAAACTTGCCTCTGTGGGCGGCTACCTTCTCACAGCTGGAACCTGCCTAAGAAGTCTTCCCAACCTACTGTTGGGCCGACACTGCTGATCCTACAGCAGACACTCAAATGTCCATTTGTTTGCTTTTCACACAGCACAAACATTGTCCATTGAACATGTCCATTTGTTTTCTTTCACACAGAAACACTTCGTCTTCTCACCTTTGAGACGTCTTCACTCGTTTTTACCCTCCTGAGCGCACACCGCTTCAGGAGGTCTTCCCCATGCTCACTCAGCTTTCAGGGGGCACACAGGACTGTCCTCTACCCACATGGTGTCAGGATGCAGCCGTTTGTCTGCCTTCCTCTCCCAGCCCACACGGCGACAGGAGGCAGCACTCAATAGATTTTCTCTGGACAAATTATAGAGGCCTTGATCTCCTCATTCTGAACAGCTGAATGGTTTTCAACTTCCTTACACCTTCCTGCTGCCTTTGGCAGCCGACACCCTATAATAATTAGTGAACTTTTCAAAGCAGGTGGGAATGTGTCTCCTCTCAGTGACTACATTCCCAGATTTACCTGACTTCCTGTCACATACCCCCCCCTCTTGTTTCAACCCTAGGGTTGGGACACATATTTCCAGGCACGCATGTGTCAGGCACTGCTGACTCACTGATAAGCCTCCTATTATCCTCAAGCTTCCGGATGAAACTGTTTTGTCATCTTCATTGACAGATTTCTCATAAATGCCACACAGTTTGTCTCTCATCTCATATACACATTCTTCAACTGCATTTTTGGCATCATTTTGCTCCTTCTCGTTTCTGTCATCTTCATTGACAGCTTTCTCATAAATGTCAGACAGCTTGTCCCTCATAACCGTCTGTCCAATCCACCATGGAGGACCGTGATCCATAGGCAACTCAATTGGGCTAGTCTTAATGTCTTCAACATTCTTAAGACGCCTCTCTCTGCAATCCATAAATGTTTTCCACAAAACTTTGAGAACCTTTGCTTCACTAAGCTTTGTTCCAAGTAGGGACTCTTGACATCCCTCTGTGACTTGAGTTGCCTCTCCATACAGCTGTACACAATCATTGACTTTTTGTTGTAAAAGGGAATGATCTTCCTTCTTGAGCTTTGCTTGCTCTAAGATGCTGTGCAGAGGATTTTCCAATTGAGACAACAGGCTGTCACACATTTCTTCAAAGTGACCCCTGTTCCTTTTCCCAGAGATATCAATATCATTCAAACATTTCATATTCATAGGCAGATCTGAAGCATTTGCACTCATCAACTTCTTAAACTTTTCGCCCTCCTGAGCGAGTCGCAGTAAAGGCCTACTATTTGATTTGATATTCAGTTTATATTTCTTGCCAAACTCTTCACAGAAGTAGCCAACCAGAACATCATCAACTTTCCTTCCACCAACATAGGGGTTAAAGGCAACAACACAGTTGAACCCAGCGATCTGGGTGGTATCCATTATAGACCTCCTCTCTGCATCAGTGAAGAAGCATGGAACTGCAACACATTCTTTTACAGGTTTCTTCAATGCACTTTCTGCTGAACTATTTGACCGCTCAAGGTCACCTAGTTCCTTTTCTCTATCTGAATTCCACATGGAATGTATCTCAAGATCACGATCAAATTTCTGCCACCTGTCTTTCACCAGTTCCATTTTGGAAATATTCCCTGAAAGGCACTTGAACTTAATTTGCTTCACGTTTTCATCAACAGCCTTAGTTTTCTCCACTAGGTGGCGTTTGCTTTTTTCTCCCAGATTTATATCACTTGCTTTAGTTTTCTCCGCTTTAGTTTTCTCCACTAGGTTTTCAGCCTGAACTGAGAAAACATCACATTTCTTACACAGCTCCTTTGTTTGCTGAAGTTTTTGAAGAAACGGTTTATTCCACAGGGGTGATTCAAGCCACATGTCATCACATTTCTGAGGCTCACTCAGGACAGACCCCAAAACTCTGATCCTTTTAAAAACTGCATCAGGCACACTATCCCCTCTTTGGGACAGATCCTCTGTTGCCTGTAATTCCTCTTCCAGTTCCTGCAACGGAATCTTCATCTCTTCTACTTGCTGTTCTAAGGCTCGTTTAGACTTTTCTAGCTCCTGAACGCTTTTCTCAACCTCATCCTTGTAGCTGACCACATGTTCCATCTCTGTACATAGCTGCTTGTTAACTCTTTCTAGTTCAGCCTTAGACTCTAGAGCTTCCTCCAAAGAGCGAGCCAAGAACAGGGCTTTGCTCTCGTTATCACGCGCCTCCGCTTCTGCGCGGTCGCGTTCTTCTGCATATTTTGCAGACACAGTCTTCTCTTCACCAAGCATCTGATCAAACTTCTTTTTCACATCTTCAACACACTGTAATGAACCAACGCTTTCTTCCATGCGTTTTTTCATATCCGCTATCTGAGCTTGCAATGTTGCGACTTGCTCTGATAGGTTTTTCTTTTCTTCCGCCTCCTCTTTTAATTGTTCCAGGAAGCCATTTTTCTCATCTTCCATTTGTTTGAGCTTTGTGCTAAAACTCAGCCTTTGACACCTCTCTTCCTGTAAGAGTTCCTGCGTGTCTTGCAGCTGCGATTCCAAGATAGAAAAATCTTCCGCAATTTCTCTAGATTTGCTGTCTGCTTGAGAAAGCTGATTTGTAACATTGTCCAACTCAACCTGCAGTCGGTTTGCCTTCTCTGACAGCTTAGCACACAATCGGTCACCTTCTGACACCTTGACTTGCGATTCCAGAAGCTGTGCCTCTACTTTTTCCCTCTTATGTTCACAATCTCCTTTTCCCTGCATAAGAGTCTTCACCTCATTGGCTAGTTTCTGGGAATGAGACTGTAATTCTGCCACACAGGCTTCTTTCTCCTTTAACTGCTGCTGGAAACGTTGGGCTTCACCTTTCCAACTTTCACAGTCTGCACGTAATTCGTCTACCACATTGCTCAAAGTGGTGAGCTCATACACAGTACTCAGTAATTTAGCCTCTCTTTCACTTTTCTCGTTGTCGCTGAGAGACAATGTCGTTTTCAGAGCGACATTCTGTTCCTGCGACTCCTGCAGGTCTATTTTTGTAACTTCCAAACACTGAAGACTTTTTTCCAGCTGATTACGCAACTCCAACATATCAGCCATACTTTGCTTCTGCAAAGTCTGAATTTCACTTTCCTTTTCCATGAGGATGGTATCTTTCTCCATTATAGTCTCTCTGCGTTTTTTCGACCAAAAGAAGAGCAGTGGATTCTTCCCACTGTGACACATGAGACTTGAGTAGTTCATTCGTTTCCTGCAAGTTTCTATGCTCCATTTTAAGCAATTCCAAGGCTTGTTCCTTTTCTTCCATTTTCCGTTGCAAGGCATCCAACTCAGCCCTGCACACATACTCAGTTTTCTCCAAACCGATGGCCTCCATTGGCTGCTGGCGTCTCTGTTTCCAGCCTGCCATGCTCTCTTGGTGAGCCTTTTGTTGAGCTGCAAAGCTCCGCTGTTTCAGCATCTCCCCCATTTTGAGTTTACTTTTCATCTGAGCACACTGCGTCTCCATAGCAGTTTCATCAGTGTTGCTAGGGACAACAACCTTCCTCTTTAGTAGACTCTCTTTAGGCATGGATGGGGCTGGTTCAGACGGTAACATCCCCTCCATCCATAGAATCCGGTCTCTCTTTTCATCTATCTTTGCATTTTTCAGGCGTTTGGAACGCCCCATCTTCAATAACTCCACAAACAAATTTTTCCACAGTCCAGTAAAAAATTTTCAGACCACTGTCTCTTTAACACATGTAGTTGTTCTCTCTCTTGCAAGATCTCTTTTCCTGCGCACACAGTTTGTGCAGTCACTTGCACCAGACACAACAAAGTTCATCAAATAATTTTGAGACCGCTGTCTCTTTAAAACACTTTTTTTTTTTCTGTCAGGATCTTCTCTCCTGCACACATAGATTGTGCAATCTCATGCACCAGATAAAGTTCATCAAACATTTGCACTTCCTTGCAGGGATCTCTGCTTATGCCCACTGCATACCTCCACCATATGTAAGGGATTAGCTCGGTGGTAGGCGTATGGGTGACCCCTTTGGGGGGGTCGGCACACAGGGAGATAGCCGAGGAGTGGTTGAAAACAATAGTTTTTGGTTTATTCTTCAAACAAGTGCATGCAGCAAAAACATCAAAATAAAATAAAACAAAATAAATCCTTGCCTCTGTGGGCGGCTACCTTCTCACAGCTGGAACCTGCCTAAGAAGTCTTCCCAACCTACTGTTGGGCCGACACTGCTGATCCTACAGCAGACACTCAAATGTCCATTTGTTTGCTTTTCACACAGCACAAACATTGTCCATTGAACATGTCCATTTGTTTTCTTTCACACAGAAACACTTCGTCTTCTCACCTTTGAGACGTCTTCACTCGTTTTTACCCTCCTGAGCGCACACCGCTTCAGGAGGTCTTCCCCATGCTCACTCAGCTTTCAGGGGGCACACAGGACTGTCCTCTACCCACATGGTGTCAGGATGCAGCCGTTTGTCTGCCTTCCTCTCCCAGCCCACACGGCGACAGGAGGCAGCACTCAATAGATTTTCTCTGGACAAATTATAGAGGCCTTGATCTCCTCATTCTGAACAGCTGAATGGTTTTCAACTTCCTTACACCTTCCTGCTGCCTTTGGCAGCCGACACCCTATAATAATTAGTGAACTTTTCAAAGCAGGTGGGAATGTGTCTCCTCTCAGTGACTACATTCCCAGATTTACCTGACTTCCTGTCACAATATGTATATAACGTTCTATATATATAGGTATTTTAATATAGCAGGATTGATTCCGCTTTTATAATAGGTGTATATACACCATTAGTATTTGATTTGTGGCATAATTCTGTGCCCCGTTTTATCAGAAGTCTGGTTTTTTAATTATTACTGTAGCAGCTTTTTTTCCAGCATAGCAGCAGCCGTGCGCCCTGTTACTTCCGGGTTCCGGCGTTAGTATTGCTATGGGAACCCTTCCGAGGATTAGCCAATCATCGGATGAGGGTGGCTATGTATGAGGTGACGTTCAGCCAATCCCCATTACCGCTGAGGAAGCCTCCACCCACGGAGGCGATACGCGTGCGGGGGGGAGGAGGAAGCGTCTGACGTCACCCGCTGATACCGAGGACCCCGGCGAGGATCGAGCCGGTCTCGTTGCTCCCGCCGGAGCTATCCTGCTGTCATCTTGCTACTACACAGTAAGAGGCCAATTTGTTTTACTGCATTTCATTCAATAAAGCCAAACAGGATTACACTATTGGGCTATCTTTTTTCTTTTACTATACCACGGAGGAAAGGTATCCCGGAAGTGTTTTTAGCCTGAATCTGGATTTCTATCTTCTGCCTGTGGATGTGATTTTTCCATTGCCTATATGATTTGATCTGAGGTGAGAGGCCACTTTAGAAGGTGGAGGGTTTAGGAATTTCCTGCTATCTGCACCTGGCTCCATCAGAACTCACTGCACATTCTAGGGCTGTCTGTTTTGGACCTATACCTGATCTTTGGACTTTATTATCATCACGGACTGTTATTATCATGAGAGTTTTTTGTTTTTAGCGCTGCACTGTTCTCTATGTTTTTTAATTACTACCAAACCATAGATACAGGCCCATAATTATACAGTATTTTATACACACTGTATTCTCCTGCAATAACTGATGGGCACTGATGAGGCTGCAATGGTGAAGCTGCACTGGTGAGCCTCCACTGATGAGGCTGCACTGGTGAGCCTCCACTGATGAGGTTGCACAGGTGAGCCTCCACTGATGAGGTTGCACAGGTGAGCCTCCACTGATGAGGCTGAACTGGTGAGCCTCCACTGATGACTCTGCACTGGTGAGCCTCCACTGACAAGGCTGCACTGGTGAGCCTCCACTGACAAGGCTGCACTTGTGAGGCTGTACTGATGAGGGTGCACTGGTGAGGCTGCACTGATGAGGGTCCACTGGTGAGTTTCCACTGACGAAGCTGCATTGTTGAGGCTGCACTGATGAGGATGCACTGGGGAGCCTTCACTGATGAGTCTGCACTAGTGAGCCTTCACTGATGAGCCTGCACTAGTGAGCTTTCACTGGCGGGACTGCACTGGTGGGCCTCTACTGGTGAGGCTGCAATGGTAAGTCTCCACTGATGACACTGCACTGATGAGGTTGCACTAGTGAGGCTGCAATGGTGAGCCTCCACTGATGAGGCTGCCCTAATGAGGCTGCACTGGTGAGCCTCCACTAATGAGGCTGCACTGATGAGGATGCACTGTGAGGCTGCACTGATGAGGATGCACTGATGAGGATGCACTGGTGAGGCTGCACTGATGAGGATGCACTGGTGAGGCTGCACTAGTGAGCCTTTCACTGGTGGGGCTGCACTGGTGAATCTCTACTGGTGAGGCTGCTGCAATGGTGAGCCTCCACTGATGAGAAGAAGGTGCTCTGGTCAGAAATCAACTGGTCAGAAAAAACTTTTTGGCAACAATGCAAAACGTTATGTTTAGTGTAAAAGCAACACAGCTCATCACCCTGAACACACCATCCCCACTATCAAACATGGTGGTGTCAGCATCGTGGTTTGGGCCTGCTTTTCTTCAGCAGGGACAGGGAAGATGGTTAAAATTGATGGGAAGGTGGATGGAGCCAAATACAGGACCATTCTGGAAGAAAACCTGATGGAGTCTGCAAAAGACCTGAGACTGGGACGGAGATTTGTCTTCCAACAAGACAATGATCCAAAACATAAAGCAAAATCTACAATGGAATGGTTCACAAATAAACATATCCAGGTGTTAGAATGGTCAAGTCAAAGTCCAGACCTGAATCCAATCGAGAATCTGTGGAAAGAACTGAAAACTGCTGTTCACAAACGCTCTCCATCCAACCTCACTGAGCTCGAGCTGTTTTGCAAGGAGGAATGGGCAAAAATTTCAGTCTCTCGATGTGCAAAACTGATAGAGACATACCCCAAGCGACTTACAGCTGTAATCACAGCAAAAGGTGGCGCTACAAAGTATTAACTTAAGTGGGCTGAATAATTTTGCACGCCCAATTTTTAAGTTTTTTATTTGTTAACAAAGTTTGAAATATCCAATAAATTTTGTTCCACATCATGATTGTGTCCCACTTGTTATTGATTCTTCACAAAAAAATTACAGTTTTATATCTTTATGTTTGAAGCCTGAAATGTGGCAAAAGGTCGCAAAGTTCAAGGGGGCCGAATACATTTGCAAGGCATTGTGTGTGTGTGTGTGTGTATATATATATATATATATATATATATATATATAAATAAAAATTACAAAAATAAATATAAAAAATTGAAGATGAAAAAAATAAATGCAGAAAGAAATAGAATAAGAAAATAAAGAGAAAAGAAATAAGGAAAAGAAAATAAACAGATTGGCGTAGAAAAAAATTAAAGGAAATAGAAGGAATACAACAGAAATGTGGAAAAAGGAAGAGAAGGAAAAATAGAGAAATGGATGAATACAGTATGATAGAGGTATGAATCTAACAAAGAATGCAGGTAACAATTTGCTATCCCAGGAAGAGTAAGGGCTCTTTCACACGGGCGTTCCTTTTTTTTTGCCCGATCAGGTCCTTTTTTTTTGTAACGGACACGGATGACACTTGTGTCATCCGGTCCATATGTCCGTTTTTCATCCCATCCGTTTGCGGATGAAAAACTGACATAATGCATGTCTATGTAAATACGGATGTCTGCGGATGACACCACTGACATCCGTTTTTGCTTCCGTTCCGTTTTTTGAAAGGAAGAAAAAATAGGGTTCTCCTCCGTTCAAAAAAACTGAACTGAACTGAACTGACAAAAAACGGATGTCAGAGGATGATCATCTGATGACATCCGTATTTACATAGAGATACATTATGTCCGTTTTTCATCCACAAACGGATGGGATGAAAAACGGACATACGGAACGCCCGTGTGAAAGAGCCCTAAGAAAGGACGGTGTAAGAAGTGTTGTGTGGTAAAGAGGAAAAAGAGAACAAAGCAATGGATGGGTCACTAAGAAATTATTTTTGGGTTATTATCAGCCTAACTAGCTAAAAAAGGGGGAGGGGGGGCTATCAGTCCCTGATTATCTAAGGGTCAGCCAATCAAAGCAGTGTTTAAAAAATAAATTATCTTCTGCGATTAAGCACCCCAATAATAGGCCGCAAAACTCAGAATGACCCAACACAGGAAAAAAGAATGAAAAGAAAAAAAGAAAGAAGAAAAAAAAGCCAAAGACGAATAGTCTCCTGCCTATGGCCATTGGCGCTTGAGTGTAGCTCAGGAAAAAAGAGGGGGTATAAATTACCCTGCAAACTGAAGATCAGTTAGTGTTAAGGCCTCCGGGTTGTACTGTACCCAAAGTGTAGATCCGGTACGCCTCACGGCGGAGGAATAATAGATCCCGGTTGCCTCCCCTGGCCGGTTGTTTAACCACTTCACTTCTGGACCTAGGCCATTTCTGACACATGTTGTTTACAAGTTAAAATCAGTAATTTTTGCTAGAAAATTACTTAGAACCCCCAAACATATATATATTTTTAGCAAAGACTCTGGAGAATAAAATGGCAATCATTGCAATATTTTTTTTCACACGGTATTTGCGCAGCGGTCTGTCAAATGCCATTTTTTGGGGAAAAAATAAATTTTACTGCATTTAAAAAAACTAAACAGTAAAGTTAGCCCATTTTTTTTATTTATTTATTGTTTGTATATTGTGAAAGATGATGTTACGCTGAGTAAATAGATACCAAGCATGTTACGGTTTAAAATTGTGCACCCCCGCGGAATGGCGACAAACGGTCAATAAAAATCTCCATAGGTGACGCTTTAAAACATTTTAACGGTTACCAATTTAGAGTTACAGAGTAGCTCTTTTTTTAAATGATTGCTCTCGCTCTGGCGTTCAAGGCGATACCTCACATGTGTGGTTTGAACAGCGCTTTCATTTGTGCCACGACTTCCGTATACGTTTTATTTAATTCGCGAGCTCACGGCGAGGGGGGCGCTTTAAAATAGTTATTTTTTCACATTTTTTTATTTTAGCACAGGTTTAAAAAAAAAAAAATCTGATCACTTTTATTGCTGTCACAAGCAATGTAAACATCCCTTGTGATAGCAATAGGCAGTGACAGGTACTCTTTATGGAGGGATCAGGGGTCTAAAAGCACCTAAACCCCTCCACTGCACTTCAATGTATTCAAAATGCCGAAAAATGCATTTTTGAATATAGTCACTTTTTTAAATTTGGCGCCTTTAGCCGTCGAGTAACCCGGACGCGACGTCATGGATGCCGCTTCTGGGTTACATCATTGGAGACCTGATCCAAGCCGAATCTGGCTTTGTTCGGGACTCCAACCAGCCGGCGGAGGTGCCGGGTGGTTGCCCGGGTCTCCCGGTGGTACGGGAGACCCGGGCAGAGCCGTGGAAGGTGGCTCGCTGGGGTAACGACGGAGCAGCTTCTGAGCCGCATCAGCCGTTACCACCTGAAAGCCAACCGCAGGCTCTAAAAAATGGTACCGGGATGATGCCTCTAGCTGCAGGCATCAGCCCGGTACAACCATTTCTTGAAGCCGACGTAGGGCTACATGGATTCGCGGGAAGTGGTTAACATGCTCAATCACCATCCAAAGTGTATCGCTGCATGCTTGTTTAAATCGGTTTGTTCGCCTTTCACTGTCTTGGCCAATGTGGTTCTGATGTCACTGTGTTTCTGGAAACGTTTTTTAAACACACCCCTCGTCTTGTCTACATATGCCAACGCACATGGACATTTTAAAATATAAACACAAAAATCGGTGTTGAAATTAAGGTAATCCGATATCCGGTATTAATTACCCTTGTGTGAGTGTGAGAAATACTCACCACCAATGAGTGAATTGCACACATTACAGTTGAAACATTTATAGAAGCCTTTTTTGTGTGATATTCTGAGGGGGGTTTGGACATATTTTTGTCTGGGGTCAGCCTGTACTAAATGTTCCCGCATTGTCCTCCTGCATTTATAGGCAATCATTGGTTTCACTTTTAAGCTTGGTGTTAGAGATACATCAGCCTGTAGGATGTTAAGATGACCTACTACTGCCCGTTCAATACTACTTGACTAGCGGCTAAATTTATGAACAAATAGCGGGCGATCAATCGGGTCAGTGGTCTTGTGTCTTTCTGACATGGCTCTAGTAAGGGCGTGATCAAGCACTTGGGTTAGGTATCTCCGTTCCAGGAACCTTTTGTACAGTATCTCACAAAAGTGAGTACACCCCTCACATTTTTGTAAATATTTTATTTGTATATTTTCATGTGACAGCACTGAAGAAATAACACTTTGCTACAATGTAAAATAGTGAGTGTGCAACTTGTATAGCAGTGTAAATTTGCGTTCCCCTCAAAATAACTTAACACACAGCCATTAATGTCTAAACCGCTGGCAACATAAGTGAGTACACCCCTAAGTGGAAATGTCCAAATTGGACCCATAGTGTCAATATTTTGTGTGGCCACCATTATTTTCCAGCACTGCCTTAACCCTCTTGGTCATGGAGTTCACCAGAGCTTCACAGGTTGCCACTGGAGTCCTCTTCCACTCCTCCATGACGACATCATGGAGCTGATGGATGTTAGAGACCTTGCACTCTTCCACCTTCCATTTGAGGATGCCCCACAGATGCTCCATAGGGTTTAGGTCTGGAGACATGCTTGGCCAGTCCATCACATTTACCCTCAGCTTCTTTAGCAAGGCAGGGGTCATCTTGGAGGTGTGTTTGGGGTTGTTATCATGTTGAAATACTGCCCTGCCATCTAGTCTCTGAAGGGAGGGGATCATGCTCTGCTTCAGTATGTCACAGAACATGTTGGCATTCATGGTTCCCTCAATGAACTGTAGCTCCCCAGTGATGGCAGCACTCATGCAGCCCCAGACCATGACACTTCCACCACCATGCTTGACTGTAAGCAAGACACACTTGTCTTTGTACTCTTCACCTGGTTGCCGCCACACACGCTTGACACCATCTGAACCAAATATGTTTATCTTGGTCTCATCAGACTACAGTTCATGATTCTAGTAATCCATATCTTTAGTCTGCATGTCTTCAGCAAACTGTTTGAGGGCTTTCTTGTTACATAGTAGGTGAGGTTGAATAAAGACAATAGTCCATCCAGTTCAACCTGTGTAGGTGTGTGTGGCTGTAATCATCTCACATAGCCCTGAATGTCCTGATCCTTGAGATGTACGTCTAAGAGTCTTTTGAAAGCCACCATACTTCCCGCAGAAACCACCTCTTGTGGTAGAGAATTCCACAATCTTGTAGCCCTAACAGTAAAGAACCCCCCACGTTGCCTGAGGTTAAAATGCTTCTCCTCTAATCGCATTGTATGCCCTCTTGTCCTCATGCAATCCCTTCGACTGAACAGCTTTTTTTCTAAGCTGAGATCCCCATTGAGATATTTATAAATTGCTATCATGTCCCCCCTCAGGCGTCTCTTCTCCAGGGAGAATAAATCGAGCGATTGCAGACGCTCTTCATAATTAAGGTCCTCCAATCCCCTAATCATTTTAGTTGCCCTTCTCTGGACTCTCTCCAGCTCCAACACATCCCTCCTGAGGACTGGCGACCAGAACTGGACAGAATACTCCAGATGCGGTCGGACCAGAGTTTTATAAAGTGGAAGGATTATAGTCTTATCTCTGGAATACATCCCTTTCTTTATGCATGGTAATATTCTGCTGGCTTTGGCAGCTGCCGCTTGACATTGCATGCTGTTGCCTAATCTATCTATCAACCAAGACTCCCAGATCCTTCTCCATTTTTGATTCCCCCAAGGGTTCCCCTCCTAACGTGTATTGTGTTTTTATGTTTTTAGTCCCCAAGTGCAAAACCTTACACTTCTCCACATTAAACCTCATTTGCCATGTCGTTGCCCACTCCATTATTTTGTCTAGGTCATTCTGTAGGATATCTGCTTCAGGCTGTGCAGTTATTGCCCTGGCCAATTTTGTGTCATCTGCAAAAACTGATAACGAACTACTGATCCCGACCTCAATGCTGTTTATGAATAAATTGAACAAGGTTGGTCCCAGGACTGAGCTTACAACCTCAGACCAGTCTGAGTATGCACTGTTTATTACCACCCTTTGGACACGCACTTTTAGCCAGTTCCATATCCAAGAGCAAACCCTGCTGTCGATACCTGCAGACCTTATTTTATAAATTAAGTGCTTGTGGGGAACTGTATCAAACGCCTTAGCGAAATCCAAGTACACCACATCTACTGGTCTGCCCCTATCTAGCTCACAGCTCACCTCCTCGTAGAATGTTAGGAGATTGGTTTGACAAGAACGCCCATTTGTAAACCCGTGCTGATTACTGCTGATGATGTTGTTGTCTTTAGCAAACTCTATGATATAGTCCCTTATCATCCCCTCCAGAAGTTTACATACTATTGATGTCAAACTGACAGGCCTATAATTTCCCGGGATATGCCTCTGCCCCTTTTTGAATATCCGAATCACGTTAGCTTTCCTCCAATCCCCTGGTACATTTCCTGTCCTAATACTGTCAGCAAAGATCAGGAACAGTGGCCTAGATTTAACCTTACTGAGTTCCTTGAGTACTCTCGGATGTACGCCATCCAGGCCTGGTGATTTGTTTGTGTTAAGTTTATCCAGCCTTTCCCTGATTTCACCCTCTGTTAGCCATAGTGGCAAGTCCTGTGTATTACTACTAACCATACAGTCATGGTCAGTGTACCCCTCCATTTCCTGTGTAAAGACTGACGAGAAAAAAGCATTCAGCACGGTTGCTTTTTCAGTGTCCTCTGTAACCATCCTCCCATCATCGTTAATTATGTGTGCAATATGCTCAGCCCTAATTTTTTTGCTGTTGATATATTTAAAGAATTTCTTTGGGTTTTTTTTACTATCCTCCGCTATTTGTCTCTCAAAGTTGATTTTAGCCATCTTGATTTCGTGTTTACTTTTCTTATTTGCCTCCTTGTATTGCTCGAAAGCCGATACTGTGCCCTCTGATTTATGTTTCTTGAAGGCCAATTTTTTTCCCCTAATACGTTTTTTAACGCTACGGTTTAACCAGCCAGGTTTGGCTTTGTGCATCATCTTTAGAAGAGGCTTCTTTCTGGGACAACAGCCATGCAGACCAATTTGATGCAGTGTGCAGCGTTCAGTCTGAGCACTGACAGGCTGACCTCCCACCCCTTCAACCTGTGCAGCAATGCTGGCAGCACTCATACGTCTATTTCCCAAAGACAACCTCTGGATATGACGCTAAGCACGTGCACTCAACTTCTTTGGTCGACCATGGTGAGGCGTGTTCTGAGTGGAACCTATCCTGTTAAACCACTGTATGGTCTAGGCCACAGTGCTGCAGCTCAGTTTCAGTATCTTGGCAATCTTCCTAAAGCCTAGGCCATCTTTATGTAGAGCAACATTTCTTTTTTCAGATCCTCAGAGAGTTCTTTGCCATGAAGTACCATGTTGAACTCCCAGTGACCAGTATGAGAGAGTGAGAGAAATAACACCAAATTTAACACACCTGCTCCCCATTCACACCTGAGACCTTGTAACACTAACGAGTCACATAACACCAGGGAGTGAAAAAAGGCTAATTGGGCCCAATTTCGACATTTTTGCTTAGGGGTGTACTCACTTTTGTTGCCAGCGGTTTAGACATTAATGGGTGTTTGTTGAGTTATTTTGAGGGGATAGCAAATTTACACTGTTATACAAGCTGTACACTTACTACATTACATTGTGTCATTTCTTCAGAAATAAATCAAAAATAAATTAAAATATTTACAAAAATGCGAGAGGTGTACTCAATTTTGTGAGAAACTGTACATAATATCTAGTTGTCGCTGTCTATCAAAAGCATTCAAACAGATGCGTACCACCCTCATAAACTGTGATATCAGTACGTTTTTGCGTAGATGCGTAGGATGGGCACTCTGATAGTGAAGTGGTGTATTCCTGTCAGTGGGTTTAGTTCAATCTTATTTTATTGAGAGAGAAGGGTTTTACAGAGTAAGGGGAGAAGCATGGGGGTATGAAACATACAGAAAAATAAATTGTTCAGGAATGACATATAGTAAACTGTGAGTAAGTGCATACAACAATCAATATCAATAAGTGCAAATAAGGAACATAAACTGCCAGGTCCATTAGATCCCGGCAGCAGCACAATGAAAAGAAAAACAGCAACTTGGGGTAGCAGGTGTTAACATAAACAAAAGAAAAGACAAGGACTGGCCAACCCAGATAGAAACACTATCATAGCTGGCGTCACATGGGAAGATTGTGGGAAGTGTGGAAGGCATTTATAAATATCCCGGCTTCCAATTGAGAAGCGCCTAAAAACAACAAATAAGCAAAAGAGGATTGCCTTATGGTGTCAATGGTATAGCCAGAGAGGGGAATAAAGGGAAGAGGGTGGGATAAAGCAGGAGAATGAAAGAGGTATGCCAAGGGGGCAAAGAAGGTGGAGGAAATCAGAAGGGGCCGCCCACGTCCCACTACAGCCCCCCAGCACCAGGCAGCACAGACGTCTCGAGCCAGGACTGAAAGGCATCCGAACACCGAAACATGTCCCAGGACCTCCAAGCAGCAGAGAATCGTTCCTCCCTGCCCCCTCTTGCGCCAACAGGTTTTCCATGTCCCTAAGCCGGTCTAGTTCCAGAGCCCACTCAAGTTTAGAGGGTACGTGTTTGGTCCTCCAGTGTCTGGGTATCGCCGTCCGAACAGCCACCAAGAAAAACCTCAGAACGTCTCTCTTGATTGACCGGAAGGAGCCGGGTAACAAAGACAACAGGGCCAGTTCCGGTGTCGCAGGAACATTGGTTGCCTGGAACCTGCAATACAGAGCTATAATTCCAGTCCACAATTCATGGATCTGGGGACATTCCCACCAGATATGAAGAAGTGCTCCCCTAGAGGATGTGCATGGCCAACATTGGTCCGACTGGAGTGGATCAATGTAGGCAATCGAGGAAGGGCACCTGTACCATCTGCTCAAGAGTTTGAACCCCTTCTCTTGAACTTGTGTAGCAGGCGACAGGGAGTGGGTCAGCGCAAAACATTTGTGCCAGTCGGTAGATGAGAGGGCTCGCCCCAGGTCCCTGTCCCAGACAGCAGTATATGTCGACAGGTCGGGGCGTAGGCCACGCAATAACAAGGAATATAAGAGAGACACCGTGTGCGTGGGGGGAACATCCTGAAGCAGGATAGAGTCCAACTCCGAAGGGTTTCCCCTAACATCAGCCAACGAGGGCAGGGCGTGTATATAGGAGAGGGCCTGGCGGCGCTGCAGCCAGTTCACAAGATCACCACCGGGAGTGGCGGATGCAGGAGACATCAACAGGGATGGGTCAGCTCGGAGAATTTGGGATACCCGTCGATGGTCCGTCGCGTTCCAGGAGCCAAATCTGGAACACGAGGCCACCGGAGGGAACGCTGGGGATCCAAAGAAGGGCGTCATGGGGCCCTGAGGACTTGACAGACGTCCCGATTTATTCAGGCAATCCCAGACCCGCAAGGTCTGACGTGTTAAAGCGTCGAAAGAAGAAGTGTGGCCACGAAGATGTACCGGGGTCCAGGGGATTGCCCTGAGATCGAAGGGGGCAAGAAGACGTTCAAGTTGCACCCACAGTTTAGTGGGGGCATTGTGAAACCAATCCACTAAGCGCGTCAAGGTCGCCGCTCGGTGGTAGAGAGCAAAATCTGGGATACCAGTGCCCCCTCTAGATTTTGGAAGGGTGAGAGTCGCATATTTTAAGCGGGGTTGGCTATGAAGCCATACAAATCTTGTAAAAGAAGGAGGCAGGTATGTGGATAGAAAGCGCTTGAAAGAGGTATAAAAAACGAGGTAGAACGTCCATCTTCAGAACATTGATCCTCCCAAACCAGGACAAGCGTTTAGTGGAGTAGGTAGACAGTTCAGATAGGGTTTTAGTAAAGAGAGGGGCAAAATTGTCAGTGAAGAGTCGTGTCGGGTCAGAAGGCAGCTGGACGCCCAAGTAGCGAACGGAGGAGGATCCCGTCTTAAAGGGATAAGCATCCGAGATACGCTGAAGAGTTGACTTAGGCAGGGAGATATTTAGTAACTCCGATTTAGAGTGATTAACTTTAAAGTTGCTCATAAGGACAAATTTGCGGAACTCGGTCAGGATCGCAGGGAGGGACTTTTGAGGAGAAGTGACGTAGAGCAGTAGGTCATTGGCAAATAGTGCCAGCTTAGAATGTATGGGGTCAATGGTCAGTCCGCAAACATTGGGGTTGTTGCAAAGTGCAACGGCCAAATGTTCCATAACCAGGACATAGAGGAGCGGAGACAGGGGGCAACCCTGGCGCGTTCCGTTGTGTATGCTGAAAGCAGGAGACAGGGAGCCGTTAATTCGGAGCCTAGCGGAAGGCGACTTATAGAGGGCCATAATTCTAGCTAGCCTATACCGATTTGCTCCAGGGTAAGACGTAAAAAATGCCAGTCCACGCGATCAAAGGCCTTCTCCGCATCCTCCGTCAGCAGGCATAAGGGTATAGCTTGGGAGCGGGCATAGTCAGTAAGCAAGAGGGTCTTCAGGGTGTTGTCCCTAGCTTCTCGGCCCTGGACAAAGCCCACTTGGTCCATATGGACAAGGTCCGGCAATAAAGGCTTCAGTCGGGTCGCTAGGATCTTAGCATAGAGTTTAAGGTCAATTCCAATCAAAGAGATAGGCCTGTAATTGGCGCACAAGGCGGGGTCTTTCCCCGGTTTTGGAATTAGAGATATGTGGGCCTCTAACGTCTGAGGGGGGAACGCAGAGCCGTCCGGAATCGAGTTAAATACCCGGGCTAGAAAAGGGGCCAGAAGAGGGCCAAACACCTTATAAAACTTGGCAGAAAAGCCATCGGGGCCAGGACTTTTACCGGTAGGGGAAGATGCAATCGCCGCCATAACCTCGTCAGCTGAAATCGGTACTTCCAGGTCCGATACGGCCGCATCAGGCAGGCATGGGAGGGCGGTCGTCGACACATACGCGGCCTTGTCGTCGAGGGAGGCCCCTGGGGCACCCTGGGGCAGGGACGCAGAAATATTGTAAAGCGACTGATAGTAAGTCGCGAAGGATTGACCAATTTGCGTTGGGGTCGTCGCCAGGGAACCTGTAGGGTCACGAATCTGGGTGATAAACGTAGAGGCAGCGCACGGATGGAGATCAGCAGCCAATGGGCGTCCACATTTATCCTGGGACTTGTATCTGTGTAGAGCCAGTTTCTGGTCAAACGTGTGGGCGGAGGCCACATATAGTTCTCTAAGTTGGGAGCAGGCCATAGAGAGGTCTGCCAGAATGGCATCGGAAGGGGTCTGGCTGTGCTTTGTTTCTAGTTCGCGCAGCTTTAGAGTCGCGGCTGCAATGGAGGCTGATCTTTCTTTTTTAAGACGGGTACCCATCTGAATAAAGGTACCCCGTAGCACTGCCTTGAGCGCTTCCCACTGATAAGGGAGGGGGGTAGGGTCGTCAGCGTGGTCCGAAAATAAATTGTTAACGACAGTGGAGATCGTGTCCACACAGCCCGGAGTCGCCAGTACAGAGTCCTTAAGCCTCCAGGTCCACTCTCTCAGCGGAGTATCCGGGGGGGAAAGCGTGAGAAAAATCGGGGAATGGTCGGACCAGACCAACGTCCCAACGCCATCCTCAGGGGACCAATCAAGACAAGCATGATCCACGAAGAAATAGTCTATCCTGCTGTATGACTGATGGGCCGACGAAAAGTGAGTGTAGGTCCGAGAGGTCGGGTGGAGGATTCTCCACACATCAACAAGGCGCATGTCGTGAAGGGTACGCTTCAGGGCGTGTAACTTCGTATAGGAGAGGGATGAGCGAGAGGTTGGCAGCGGGTCCAAAGTGAGGTTGAAGTCGCCACCCAGGATGACCCTCCCCTCCGCAAACCCCGCAAGTAGCTCAAGGTACCGCAAGGCCCAGGCGACCTGATTAGTATTAGGCAGGTAGAAGTTGGCGACCGTGTACGTCGTCCCCCAGAGTGCAAACTTAACTAGCACGTACCTCCCCTGTGGGTCTGCAACATGGTCAATCATGATGACAGGCAGGGACTTATGAAAAGCCACAGACACCCCTTTGGACTTCTGAAGCGGATTAGAACTGTGTATCCATCGGTTGTAGTACCTGTTGGAGCAAGCAGGGACAGAGTCGGAGCAAAAATGAGTCTCCTGGAGTAGCAAGATATTGACATGGTGCTTATGCATATGATATAGAACTTGGCCCCGCTTAGAAGCTACATGAGACCCTGTACATTATAGGAGCCTAGGGTCAGTCGGGGGCGAGCACTCACCGTGTGGGCCATAGTGGGATGCGAGCGGGTAGGTAGAGGATAGTAGGTCACCAAGGGTATGCAAGCCGAGCCCGGAAAATAGGGTCGGGGCGCAGAAAGAAAAGGGAGTGGTATATGGAAACCCGGAATATAGAAAAAAAAAAGAGAAGGAAAAGGAGGGGAAGGCTAAGTCGTACACTGAGGAGTAGACAGGGGGAACTCCAAGAAAGGAGCCAAGGAAACTATGGTGCCTGAATACAGGACACCGCGCGTTACATACGATACAAGCACAGAACCGTGCTCAACCTATGGGGGGGTGGAAATGTGAAGAGGGAGTTAGAAGCACAAGAACGGGTCCGGCAACACAGCAGACCTAAAAGAATCAGTTATGAGTACACCAAAAAAAAAAAATGACAACATTAGAGCTCAATACAGGAATAATGGGAAGGATGCATAATTGCGGCTATCGGGGGAGAGAGCAACAACATCATGACATATGGTAGATCAACAACCAAAGAGCAATTGAAACACTAAGTGGTAAGACAAGATCCAACAGAAACATGCGGCGTCAGGCGCCCCCCCCCCCCCCAAACCCCAGCTGGTCTGGACAACAGCAAGGGGCAGGAGTAAGGTCATTTTAAAACAGTAAGTGCATGAAGCCATGGGGCAAAGAGCAGTAAATATGGAGAAAAAATACATATAAAAATTGTCACCAACTAGAAGAAGCATCATCATTGTATATCAAGTAATACCAACAACATGAAACATAGAAACAACTCAGAACTGGTGGACCAGAAATCTGCAGCGGTAACGGTCACTCCGCGACCCCTTCAAACCCCAGCCATAGATAGCAATAGCAAAGGGCAGAAGTAAGGTCAGTCCAAGACGGATAAGGCTGGTAGCTGTGGAGAGAAGCATGTTAGAGTGGGAGAGGGGAAACAGGGGGTCAACAAATAGGGTCTGGTCACATCAGAACAGTTAGTGTAGAATGCGGTATATGCGGTTATAAAGCTTCCGGGGACTGAGGGCGACTAGCCCCACTCCTGGGTATGGCAGAGCGTGAGTGGGAGCGCCATCTTATCTGAGAAGGAGGGCCAGATGTCTGTGGTTGCGTCCATTCAGCAGGAGGATCCAGCCAATTTGGGAGTGTGACCCAGGAAGGAGAAGAAGTCAGTTAGTTGATCAGGATCCGCCAGCACAAACTTCCGGGAGTTGAAAGTTACTTTAATGCTGAAGGGGTGCCCCCATGTATAAGTGGCCCCAATTTGGCGTAGCAAGTCCAGTAAGGGACGGACCACTCTCCGCATGTGTAGGGTGTTGCGGGATAGGTCAGGGTAGAGGTGCATGGAGGAGCCATCAAAGTCCAGAGGTCCCTGTTGCCAAGCCTTCCTCATAATTTCTTCCTTCAGGGTATAGTAGTGAACCCTACATATCAATGCGGAGTTGTTGCTGACGCAGGCGGCAGAGGTGGTCATGGGAAGCAGCCTCCGGTGCGGAAATGCGGGACTCATGGGCTTCTTGAGTAGCGGTGACGGAGGCAACAGTGGAGTCAGTAGTGGAAATCTGCTGACGGATCGCATTTAATTCAGCATGCAGGGAGAGTTCCATTTTAGAGGCCCAGGAGTCAAAGTCTGACCTGAAGGCCGAGAGAAGGGAGGCCGCCTCCGACCTGAGGGCCCTCCCACAATCCCGGACATCAGGACCTCCATTCAGTGAAGAAGAGCTGGGCAGGGGGGGTGAGGAAGAGGACGTTGCTGGAGAAGGAGGTTGATCCGCGCATCCCGCGTCCACACCAAGGGAAGCGGACTGAGACGGTGGAGGGGGGGGGGGGTTTAGCTTTACCCACCGCGCGACCGGTCGCCATCTTGTCAGGTCTGGGGGAGCGGGGTTCCGTTGGCTCAGTGCGCAGCAGGTAACGTTGCATAGAGCTCTGTTGAAGGTCTGAAGGGTCGGCGGGGTGGGAATTGCCCGGCGACATGTATAATAAGGACTCCTTTTTTATAAAATGCTCCTTTTTGTCCCAACCCATTCAGGGTTGTTTCTATTCACTTGTTTTTTGTTTTTTTCTTGCACTATTATATGGCTATTGCTGATGGTCATGCAACGTTACCTGGTGGTGATGTCCTATATCTTTTTATTCATTTTTCTTTTGCAACCTTTCACCTTTCACCCTACTTGGGCTACTTTTACACAGCTGCACACATTTCAATTCTATCTTCTTGGCACCTTGGTCTTGGGTCCTATCTCATTATACCTGTATCACATCATGGTTATTATATAGATATAACTTTTGATACATACATATATATATATATATATATATATATATTCTATAGAGCCCTATCTGCTTATCGAGCTGAGTTTTTTGAGACCCTTTATGAAGACCTGTAACCCCTACATGGGCCTTACGCTTTGGCCTTGGGCATGGGTTTTGCTCCCTCGGTTCCCATCTGGACATATTCTTGGTTGACTCGCAGCCTCACTGACAGTCAACATTTAATTGTAAGTTCTTTTTTAGTTATATTTATTTTTCTCCCCCCCCCCTTTTTTTCGGATACAGTATCACTTATGAACATATATCTCTTCCAGATATTGTAACCAAGCCTGCTCCTGCTGAAGTGAATTTATTTCACGAAACGCCTTGAGCATAAGAAGGCAATTTACAACTGCAAGCTCTACTATATATCCCATAATCTGTTTCCGGAAAATATATTTTCATGATGATATACTCACATCAATAATTTATTTTATTTCATGTACTGGACAATTATCTTAACACTCTGATTATTATGTATTGTTTTAATATACAATTTATAAACTCTTTTCATATGTGTTTTCTACTCAGCTGTACTGTTGTTACCCGCTACGGATCTGTCAATAAATACATGATGTTAATTTATTTACTTTCTTTGTGCCTACCAGCACAGGTTTATGTACTATTATAATTACTTTGTGTACACTGGGCACACCTCATATAAAGTCCCAATCTTTTTGAACACTATATGTTCCCATTAATGCACATCAAGTAAGTTAATCTGTAGGTTGAACACTATCCCTGGAAACACTCAGTTAAGAAAGTCAACAAATTCAGAAAATCCATCACTGTTGCCAGTCCAGATCAAGAAAATATCATCTATATACCTCATCCACCCCTTTACATAGTTTGTGAACAGAGTGGACGGGAAGACATAATGTTCTTCCAGATAGCCTATGAACAGGTTCGCTAACGATGGAGCTGCTGAACTGCCCATGGCAGTCCCTCTGATCTGTGTGTAAATTTTCCCTTCAAACTTAAAACTTAAAATGGTTGTTACCAAGAAATTTCAAGACACTCAACAATGTATTCACTTGGTAGCTCAGGATTGTCAAGTCTAGAAAGGAAGTGTCTGACAGCATGTAAACCAGCAGTATTCGGTATGCAAGTGTATAGTGGTGTCCATATTGGCCAGCTTCCAATCCTCATGGAATGAGGAAAATGTCTGTAATTTATCTAGGAAGTCACTGATGTCCCGAACATATACTGATAAATCCTTGACAAGTGGTTGTAAATGTGAGTCAATAAATTGCACCAGAGGTTGGGTAATCGACCCCGTGCCAGAGACAATCGGTCTAAACTTCAAAGGGGTGGTTCCCTTATGATTTTTAGGGAGGTTGTAAATCACTGGAATACGGGGGAATCATCGATCAAAAAGTTAGCAAAGTTATCCAGACATTAATTCAACCAATATCAATCAGATTAGACAGACCATTCTTCATACTTTGTGAAGGGTCCTTACTCAGTATTGCATAACTCATAGAGTCAGCTAGCAATGACAACATACAATCTCTGTAACCGGTGTAATCCATGATTACAATCCCAACCCTTTGTCCGCTGGTTTAATAATAATGCTTCTATCGTCCTTGAGAGATTTCAATGCTTTAAATTCCTCGGGGCTAAGGTTTGTATGGGCCTCTCTGGTGATGTTGCTAAGAATATCATGCTTAACTGTGCGGCTATAGCTTTCTATTGATTGAAACGGCCCCGGTGGTATAAATTTACTTTTGGGCTTAAAGGGTGTAGGCTTAGTCGTGCATTGTGCATTCGGTCATTTGCTGAGAAACTGTTTGATTTTTAAAGATCTCTCGAATTTGAACATTTCAACTTCAAAGTCAAATTTTTTAATCCTTGTGGTAGGACAAAAAGAAAGGGTCCACTCCTTCCGGGTAAGAAGTCTGTGCCCTAACACTGGCTAACTATGCAGAGTCCTTTCTTTGAAGTAAGACACAGCGCCTCCTGGCTTTTTCTCACAGTACTTCTTGTCAGGAAACAGGGCAAGCCACTGAAGCCTGGATAGCCTGCAATCCTGCTGAGTCAAGGAAGTAATAACAGGGGTCTCTCAGGGCACCCCTCACCAAAGTTTCCGGATACACACTTGAAATTGTATTAATCAGCTTGCTTCTTCTCTTCTTTGCTTGAACTGTGGAAGGTCTCTTCACACAGTATTTGTAATCCACAAAGGCATATATCGGGAAATTATAGGCCTGTCAGTCTGACATCAGTAGTATGTAAACTTCTGGAGGGGATGATAAGGGACTATATCGTAGAGTTTGCTAAGGACAACAGCATCATCAGTAGTAACCAGCACGGGTTTACAAATGGGCGTTCTTGTCAAACCAATCTCTTAACATTCTACGAGGAGGTGAGCTGTGAACTAGATAGGGGCAGACCAGTGGATGTGGTGTACCTAGATTTTGCTAAGGCGTTTGATACAGTTCCCCATAAGCGCTTAATTTATAAAATAAGGTCTGCAGGTATCGACAGCAGGGTTTGCTCTTGGATACGGAACTGGCTAAAAGGGCGTGTCCAAAGGGTGGTAATAAACATCGCGTACTCAGACTGGTCTGAGGTAGTAAGCGGGGTCCCCCAAGGCTCAGTCCTAGGACCAACCTTGTTCAATTTATTCATAAACAGCATTGAGGACGGGATCAGTAGTTCAATATCAGTTTTTGCAGATGACACAAAATTAGGCAGGACAATAACAGCACAGCATGAAGCAGATATCCTACAGAATGACCTGGACAAAATAACGGAGTGGGCAAAGACATGGCAAATGAGGTTTAACATGGAGAAATGTAAGGTTTTACACTTGGGGACTAGAAACATAAAAGCACAATACACATTAGGAGGGGAACCCTTGGGAGAATCAAAAATGGAGAAGGATCTGGGAGTCTTGGTTGATGATAGACTAGGCAACAGCATGCAATGTCAAGCGGCAGCTGCCAAGGCTAGCAGAATATTAGCATGCATAAAGAAAGGGATGTATTCCAGAGATAAGACTATAATCCTTCCACTTTATAAAACTCTGGTCCGACCTCATCTGGAGTATTCGGTCCAGTTCTGGTCACCAGTCCTCAGAAGGGATGTGTTGGAGCTGGAGAGAGTCCAGAGAAGGGCAACTAAACGAATTAGGGGATTGGAGGACCTTGATTATGAGGAGCGTCTGCAATCGCTTGATTTATTCTCCCTGGAGAAGAGACGCCTGAGGGGGGACATGATAGCAATTTTTAAATATCTAAATGGGGATCTAGGCTTAGAAAAAAAGCTGTTCAGTCGAAGGGATTGCATGAGAACTCGGGGGCAAACAATGCGATTAGAGGAGAAGCGTTTTAACCTCAGGCAACGTGGGGGGTTCTTTACTGTTAGGGCTACAAGATTGTGGAATTCTCTACCACATGAGGTGGTTTCTGCGGGTAGTATGGTGGCTTTCAAAAGACTCTTAGACGTACATCTCAAGGATCAGAACATTCAGGGGTATGCAAGATGATTACAGCCACACACATCTACACAGGTTGAACTGGATGGACTTTTGTCTTTATTCAACCTCACCAACTATGTAACTATGTAACTATGTAACAAATAGATCCTGGCCCGATGACCCAAGGGATCTGCAATTGAACTTGAACATTTTCAACAGGAACTTGTATTCAGCATTACATTTTTCTCTTACACAATCCTTTGGTCAGTTGTAGTGGTCAGCAGGCCATAAATGCACAGTTTGACATTTTTTTTTGTAAAAAAGCACTTTTCCTCTTAACCTCCCTGGCGGTATGATTCTTTCGGATTTTAGGTGCTGAAAGTGGTACCATTATTTTGCATGTAATTCTTGTGAATGAGCAGCCCAAACCAACTGTATACATTATATATATATATATATATATATATATATATATATATATATATATATATACATATATATATATATATATCCGTATATATATATATATATATATATATATACACGTGTATATATATATATAAATATATGCATAAAAGTACAGTAAAACTGCAGGAAAGGGCACTCAGGGGCAAACTAATGTGATTTTTTTATTATTTTGAACTGTATCAGTTTGTTTGGTGTGTTTTACATTTGAATTTGCCGCCGGTTCCACCCCCCTGCGAAAGTCACGTCGCAGGAGACGGAAGCCGGGGCACGGAGAGGATCGGGAGGAAGAACTGCCGCTAGACACCGCCGGGACACATCGCTGCATCCCGGTGACAAGGTAAGTAACCCTGCTTACAGGATCCAGCGATGTTTCTGGCAGTACCCCGAGTGTGGCTCGGGGTTACCGCTTTTGGCTCTGAAATTTAACCCCGAGCCACGCTCGGGAATACCGCTAAGAAGGTTAATGTAGTAGTCAGGATGGGGAACCCTGACATAAGCTCCTTGTTCATCCTTCACTCTTATGGACCAGGCCTGACCTGATCCATCTGGGCAGCGGACTTCCACCCTGTCAATATGAATAGAGAGCCCAAAGTTCCATTGAGCCTTTACAGCATTAAACCTTTCTTTAAGCTTTGCTTCTGGTGAGTCTCTATAAGGCTTAGGAATGAACAAAAAGTCCCATATGACCTCATCACACCAGAAATCTCTGTATTTTTCAATGAGTAGCATTACCTCTCCTGGAGCATAGGGGTAGTCGTACCCGTATTCAAGCGCCACCTTTCGTTGTATCCATCTTTGCATACAGGACAGCCGGGGGAGAGTCTTCTTATCGCCTCTCTCAGGTGGAGAAAATGGAGTTATTACCCGCTGAATCATAGTCTCATATGCGGCATTTTGGTCTCGAGCTCTAGCAACATTTCCAGGAGGGGTTAAATCTGGAAACCTTTCAACGTGAGTTTCACAGAATTCCAATTTTTGAGCTAAATCCCCTCTCTCCAAAAGCTTCCTTGGCCTCTCTATCAACTGCCACTGCAACTTCAGGACCTGGGGAGCTGCTCCCAGCTTCTGACCCCCAGTCCCACTCCATCTCATCATCCCCAATCGTCAATCTCCTCCTCTATGGAACCATATCTGTACTGGAAGGATGGGGATCCTATGGGTACAAGTCCTGCTTCCTCCCCACTTTGTAGGCTGCTGAATAGCAATGGGAGTAGATTTGGCCACTACTGTTTTGGTAGATACATCTTCTGGCCACCCTCCGGCCGCTTGTGCTGGCTTGCATCCCCTCCCGAGCCCCTCTTACAAACACTGAACACCCACTGTCTGCTGGCATGGCCTCCAGCTTCATCATTAAGCGCAACATGCCCCTCCCTCTTCCGTGGAGGAACTTGGATTCTGTCCCGGTCACCTCCTGAGTGAAGCCTGACTTCCAAGTGACAGACCCCCGGAGCAGCAGATAGCCACACTGCCCACATGGGACCCACGCTTGCACTTTCAACATTATGCTAGCACATTGAGGACATACCGCTCCTAGGTACTCCAGGCCGCCTCCCGTGCACACCGCAAGTCCGCCTTCAGACACCATCCGGATGCCTGTGTCCCATACTAGGAATGGTTTGGGCTGGTGGACCGGCTCCGGTGTCTGTCTAGCAGAGTCTTCGCCGATGGCAGCAGCAATAGCGGTCACACTCTTCTCTCTCACAAACGCCATGTTTCTCTCTCCTACACGTGTCTCCCTCACAGCCACACCTGAAGGAGGGGGTATTAATAGGACTCCCTTGGTCACTCCTGATTGGCTGGATGTTCCCGCTCTCTCCACCCCTTCACCATGTTGGGCGATGACTCCTCCTGCTAGGCAGGTCTGTGTGAAGCACGCTTTCCCACGCTACAGTAACTCTTCCCCTGCCATTCTCTCTCACTCTAGCCTACAGGGAAGTGGCTGCTAAGCGGACCATGTCACTTGCCAGACATGCATCGACTCTCCTCAATTGCATCAGGGCCACAACTGCGCCTTCCTCCTCTAAAGCCAGCTGTCCCTCCTTGCTTGGCAAGAGTAATATCCCACTGTCAGACGCACGGTCGATAGTCCTCTTTCTAGCCATACATGTGCAATTTACATCTTCCATACTGTCTCCGAGGTTAGCGCCACTGCCCCTCCCAGCATGGCCGACTAAAATCCTCACAGTATCAGTGCACTCACTATACAGAATAAATGTCCCGCTGTTGGATGCACGGTCAACATCAGTCCATATAGCTTGCACACACACACGGCCCCTGGCACCTTGCTCTCCGTGCCCCCGCCCTCCATATTCACCGTCTCAACCAGTACCTTCAGCGCCATCTTCTCTGTCCCCACCGGGACCCCTGACGCCATCTTCTCCATCGACACCGGGACCTCTCCCTGTTAAGCAGTTGCAGCACTTGTATACTTTTACTCCTTTTCCCTCCGCTTTCCAATATCTGACAGCAGAGTACATATCATAGTCCATGTGAAAAGTTCCCATCATTCTGCAAACCTTGCTTGGACATTTGCATTGCCATTAGCAACCTTCCATGTGCACTATTATCTTCATCCCACTCTCCCTGCCTCCCGCAGTTCCGGCCTCACACTTGGCTTGATACTGGAACAACAGTTCTGGGGACAAAAATTGACTTTTCAGACTTTTTCTTCTGCCGTTGCCAGGGGCAACTGGCCCAGTAACCAATGGCAAAATCCCGGATAAGCCCCCAAATGTAGCAGATTTTCCAGGCACCGGTAACACCTTCAGCCCATTTAAGCTGAATACCCAAGTGTGAGATTTGAGTCAAAGACCAGTCGGGCATCTTTGGTTTGTTTTGTTTATTTTATATTGGGGATGGGAGAAGGGAATGAGTGGGATACTTCTCCCGCTCAACTAGGTACAAAATGGGACACTTGAAGAAAAATGCCTTTCAACGCTGTCTTGACGCCGGCTGGGGGCCAACCAACGCTTGCTGGCGCTTCAAAACACTGACTTCCTGTACTGTACTTGAAACTCAACTTCTGACACTCTGGTTAGCTCAAAAGTCCTACAATGTACTGAGAACTGACTTCTGACACTCTGGGTAGCTCAAAAGTCCTGAACACTGCTCCCTCCAGTCCCCCCTGAATGAGGTAGCTTCTGTAAACTGCTTCTGCAACTCTCAACACTATACACTGAACACTTCAGGGCCCACCTGCTGGTACCCCCTCTACACTTCAGGGTCCACACACTGGCACCCCCTTTACTCTTCAGGGTCCACACACTGGCACCCACTTGTACACTTCAGGGCCCAAACTCTGGCACCCCCGTTACACTTTAGGGTCAACACTGGCACCCCCTTGTACATTTGCTTCCTGCACCGGCTAGTTAGCTCCCGGATCCCTCTGACCTTCTCCGGAGTGGTCCCCTCTCACTTGGCCGACCCCCAGGGGCAGTTTGCAGTACTCACGAACTGGGAATGCTTTCCTGAAACTCGACCCCTCTCAGCTCCACTGGTTCTCGGCACACCGGATCCTCTCTGCAGCTCAGCTCAGCCCTTTGTCCCCTCTGACAAGCCGCCTGGGACACCCGATTCCTCTGACAGGAGGAGAGACAGCCATACTCTCACTCCCGGCACTCTGCTTCCTGCTAAAGACGATGTGTCATGTGCTCCCCTCAAACTTATTCCCACTCCCAGAATGCTGTGCGGCAGAATCTGCCTTTCTGGGGTAGATACAAGCCTGGGTGAACCGTTGGCTAGGTTTCCTCCACCGCCCAATGAGAACCCTCTCATTGAGTACAGTGGGGAGACACCTCAGTCTCAACAGCCACACCTGGGAGACATGACCCAGCTGAAAATCATGGCCCTGCTGTTAAGCAGACAAGGCCCACTATACTTTACCTAGCACCTACCTTGTAGGGTGCTACACTAGTATGGCCTGCCGCTTAGCGTCTAGCAACCAGTGACATCATCCTTGTCACATGACAGCCAGGAGAGCGAGGCTCCAGCATTTAGGGTGGAGGAGGATATAAATTCCTCCTCAGCGCCTACAATTGGCTCCACCCACCTCCCTCCAATTCCTCAAGGCTCAAGTTTCTTTGGGTGGCAGCAGAGGGAAGGGGCAGGGAGCTTCAGTTGATTACGGGGGGATCCAAGGCAGAGGAGAGAGCCTGACTCCTATGAGGAGTCAGTGCTGGAGGAAGGTAAGAGAGGGATCTTCTGTGGATGGGGGCTGCTCAGTTCCACATGCTTCCTTTTTTTTTTCTTGCTCCTGAGACTTTTGTTGGCCAACTTTTGTTTTCATTGTAGGAAGCTCATTTTCCTTGTCGTTTCAAGTAGAGAAAAAAAAAAAAGAATTGAATGTGCCTGTCTACACACGGGATCAGAAGAGGGTCAAAGCCATCCACTGATCCTATCCATGTCCCCCAATTCACACAGAAGAAGGGGTACCCGTAATATTCTTTGCAGACCTACACAGTGATAGCCCAGCGTACAGACTGCTGCTGTTTTGTGCATCAGACATCAGGTGTGTGGGCTTGTATTGTGCACCTGCACCCAGTCTTTAGAAACTTGCACGTGTATGAAAGGATTGACATGGTATGCTGACCTTCATTGAGTTTAATAAATGCAGGTATTATTATTTGCCCAGTTGTGGTACGTATCTAATTTTCAAAGTATGTTGCGCTGAGCTATTGGTGCTACTAACAGAATAAATAATCAGAAATCTCTCTTTAACCACTTCTGGACCAGGAGGTTTACCCCCCCCCTTAATGACCAGGCCATTTTTCGCAATATGACACTGCGTTACTTTAACTGACAGTTGGGCGGTTGTGCGGCGCTGTATGCCCTAATCTTCATATACATAAAATGTATGCCCTTTTTTTCCTTTTTCTTTTGGTGGTATTTGATCACCTCTGTGTTTTTATTTTTTTTGTGCCAGAAACAAAAAAAACCCAACAATTTTGAAAAAAAAAATACAAATATTTTTTACTTTCTGCTATAAAACATATCCAATAAAATAATTTAAAAAAGTCAAATTTCTTCATCAATTTAGGGCAATATGTATTCTGCTTGATTTTTTTGTTAACAAAAATCCCAAAAAGCATTGATTGGTTTGGGCAAAAGTTATCACGTCTACAAACTAGGGGATAGATTTATGGCATTTTTATTTACTTTATTTTTTTTACTAGTAATGGCAGCGATCAGTGACTTATAGCGGGACTGTGACATTGCTGCAGACAGATCGGACACTTCAGGGGGCATTGGGTGCAGCTCCAGCAGGACCTGCTTTAACCACTTGCCGACTGCCGTCAGTATATTTACAGCGGCAGTCAGCCGCTCCTGGGCAAACCGACGTAGGGCTATGTCGCTCGCGGATCTGATGTCCGCCGGCCACTCGCGATCCCGCTCAGGAGAGGGAGAAAGGCAGACGGCTGATGTAAACGTCTGTCATTCTCCCTGGTGTAACTGCAGAGACTATACAATCCTGCTATGTAGGATCGTATGTCTCTGTGGTTACATCACTAGTCACGCCCCTTGACAGTTAGAAACACGCCCCTAGGGATACATTTAAATCCTTGATCACCAATAAAGTTAACCCCTTCCCTGCCAGTGTCATTTTTACAGTAAATGTGCATATTTATAGCACTGATTACTTTAGTTATGTCACTGGCAGTGTTGGGGTAGTTACTCAAAAAATTTAACTAGTTACTTCTGTAAATTGTAATGAGATTACTTAACTAGTTACTGCATTTGAAAAGTAACTTCACTACTTATTACTTTACTGTACTCTTTCTTAATTGACCGTGTAGAAGAAGATACAGGACACTCTTTCTGCATAGAGTTTATTGTATAAACACAGGCTTTGGGAAACATGAGAACAAAACCTGAAAAAACAGAATAAAACATAAAGTGCAACAAAAATTCATAAACTTCATCCCTCTCTATTCTTCGAAATAACGATTGTATCGCACGGCTTGGGTAACGCAGGAAAGCGCGTTCCTATAGCCTAGTAAAGTAGTGTAGTTACCAATACAGTAAAACCTTGGTTTGAGAGTAACTTGGTTTAAGAGCGCTTTGCAAGACAAGCAAAATTTTCAAATAAATTTTGACTTGATATACAAGCGATGTCTTGATATACAAGTAGCCTCAAGTCACAGCTGAGTATAAAAGAGAAGAGAGGCGCCTCTAAGTGTAGCAATATGGTTAAATTTAATGAAGGTATAACATTTAGCAACTCACATGGTTGATGATTGGAACAGGCACATCTAAGAATGCAGGCATCCGGGGTAAAGCTGTCCACATAGACCGTCCTCCACACCGCCATCTACGTCATCCCTTCCATGCTGCCCTTCACTTTCAGATCGCTTTACTGCAGGGTGGTCTTCCCGGTTAGGATTACAGACTGGCAGCCGGCAGTGCAGAAGATAGTCTATGTGAACAGCTTTACCCCAGATGCCTGCATACTTAGATGTGCCTGTTTTATTCATCAACCATGTGAGTTGCTAAATGTTGTACCTTCATTAAATGGAACCATATTGCTACACTTAGAGGCGCCTCTCTTCTCTTTGATACTCTGTAGCTCCTGCTGGATTTTGCTTCTAATCCCCTTATGGAAGCGGCTATTTGTGGATGGACATTTTATGGTTACACAACCTATAACATTTCTATAATCTTTTTATATGAACTATAAACTGAAGGACTTATGAATAAATGGTTGTGGAACGAATCATCTGAGTTTCCATTATTTCTTATGGGGAAATTCGCTTTGATATAAGAGTGCTTTGGATTACAAGCATGTTTCCGGAACGAATTATGCTTGCAATCCAAGGTTTTACTGTATTAGTATTCTAACTAGTTACATTACTTAGTTACCAAAAAAAGTAATGTAGTTACTGTAATCAGTTACTTTGTAACTAGTTACCCCCAACACTGGTCACTGGTACCCCCAAAAGTGTCAAAACTGTCAGTCAAGGGTCCAATCTGTCCGCCACAATGTCACAGTCCCGCAAAAATCGTAGATCGCCGCCATTACTAGTTAATAAAAAATACAATAAAAATGACATAAACCTTTCCCGTAGTTAGTAAACGCAATAACTTTTGCGCAAACAAATCAAAATACGCTTATTGCGATTTTTTAACCAAAAATATGTAGCAGAAAACAAATTGGCCTAAAATGTTAAAAAAATTTTGATTTTTACATTTTTTTGAGGAGAATTTCATATAAAAAGATTTGAAAAATATAATTTTTTCAAAATTGTCGCTATTTTTTGTATAGCGCAAAAAATAAAAATCGCACAGGTGATTAAATACCACCAAAAGAAAGCTCTGTTTATGGGGAAAAAAGGACATCAATTTAGTTTAGGTACAGCGTCGCACGACCGCGCAATTGTCCGTTAAAGTCACGCAGTGCCGAATCGCAAAATTAGGCCCTGGTCTTTGAGCAGCCAAATCCTCCGGGGATTAAGTGGTTAAAATACGTGAGGGGTTAACCAAATTTACCTTCGGGGCTTTTTCCCACCTAGGAACGCCCCTGCATTGGCATATGTATTTCCAGAAACTGTTCACCACAAGCTTTCCTGTACACCAACTAAATGATTATTGTCACGTTATTAGCAATTGCGATAGAACACGGTTCAATTTAGACCGACGAGACTCCGTCAATCACCTATCCTCTCCTTCTGCGGTTCGCAAATAAAAACCCTCCAAAATGACGTCACTCCCGCAGTAACAGCGCAGAACGAGGCTTGAAACGCATAACCCTCTTACGTTCTGACGCCACTTTGACATCTTAGTGATCAAAATTACGATATGAGGGGCGTGAGCTCTAGCTAGCCAATAGTGATCCAGGGCAAATGGAATGCTTGCAATTGAAGAATGGCTGTTACTTTAGCCAATCCACGATGGGAAAACTGAAACTGTGGGCCAATGATGATAGTAAGTAGGCGTGTCCACAGCGAGTCATGTTGTGGTGTTGCTGCCAGAGGGCGGAGCAGGTTGTGGTGCAGTCAGGCAAGGGAGCGCGGAGTTGGCGGAGGTGGGAGTTACCGGGAGACCGGTGAGGGAAGATGACAGAGTATTGGTGTGTCTGGGTTGTGAAGCGCGGGACCATTTACACTTGGTTGTGTTCCTGGTGATCAGAAGCTTTGCTGGTCGTGTATGTGGAGGGCCTAGTGTGTGCGAGACTGAAAGCAGTGTGACTCATTGGGGAGCCAGGGATGGGGGGTGGGGGGGAATGTGTGGCATCCCTACATGTGGCGCAGCGCTATGTTATGTGCATACGGATGTTATTACGCCTTCACATCTCTTGCAGAGTCATTGCTTTGCGGACATGTTTAAATTGCTAAAGTGCTTTCCTGTTTGTTTTTAATCAGAGCGAAATTTTAGAACGTTGTGCTAATTGTGGTTTAATAGCTGGTCAGAAGGTGTTAATTGGAAGGTTTAGGAGGATTTTACTGATATTCAGGCAATACACTATTCAATCTGATTGTACAATCTTCCTAAAGTGATTGATTGCAAAGAAGGTTCTCCCCCCCCCCCCCCCCCTTTAAACTAACAAACATGTTATACTTGCCTGCTCTGTGCAATGGTACTGTATAGCGCAAAGCAGTCACTTACCTCTTCTCTGAGCGCCCATAGCACTGCTGTGTGGGCACGCTTCTGAGTCGGGCTGTGTGCATCCATGGACTCACACTCTCTGGCTTGGCCCTGCCTTGTCACATCATTTGACTGACAGCAGCAAGAGCCAGTGGCTCCTGCTGCTGTCTGTGAAGACTGAAAGGAGAGAAGAGTTGCAGACGGGTCACAGCATTGGATTGATAGAGGTCTTAGGTAAGTGTTTAACCACTTAAGCCCCAGAAGATTTTACCCCCTTCCTGACCAGGGCCTATTTTGTGATTCGGCACTGCGTGACTTTAGCGGACAATTGCGCGGTCGTGCGAAGCTGTACCTAGACGGTACTGCGACATTGCGGCGGACAGATCGGACCCTTGACTGACATTTTTGACACTTTTGGGGGTACCAGTGACATTACTACAGTAATCAGTGCTATACATATGCACTGTTACTGTAAAAATGGCACTGGCAGTGAAGGGGTTAACTGTATTGGAGAGGGAGGGGTTAAGTGTATCCTAGGGGCGCGTTTCTAACTGTGATGGGACAGGTCTCCTATTGTAAAAACAGGGATCAACGGTTCTACATAGTAGAACCGTCTGATCTCCATTTTTACACAGGGGAGAATGACAGGCAGCTTGTTTACATAAGCTGCCCGCCTTTCTCCCGCTCTACCGACGATCGTAGTGTGATCAGCGGACATCGGGTCCGCCGGTCACACGCCCGGACTCCTCTGTGAACGTACACAGGGAAGAATGACAGGCGGCGCTCGCTAGAAGCCTCACAGGCTAGCGACATAGACCTACATCGCTCGGCCTGTGAGGGGCTGACCGCCGCAGTAAACAGTCGTGTGGCGGTCGGCAAGTGGTTAAAGGGGTGTTAGGGTGCTTCTGTTGGAAACCTTTTTTTTTACCCCAATGCAAAAAATGCAGTAAGGTTAAAAAAATAAATAAAAACCTTTTTGCTTTTAGAACTACTTTAAGATTTATTAAACTATATATTATGGGGACAACTTAGCCTAAACATTCTAATCCAACTGTATCTGATCAGAGAGGCCTTTGCACTGCATAATTCATGGTAGATCCATAGAGCACATTGTATAGTCAGTTTGAGACTTGCCATACACATTACAGATCCCTTAGATCTACCAACAACTGTTTAATATAAGGCTGGCCGTACATGTACAACTTTCTGTTAGATTTACCAAAATCCATAATATGAGGTCAAAACTAAACAACACTTTCAATTGTATCCTTTGCGGTAGGCCTTTGTACTACATATTAAGGGGGGAAGGGGAAGGGGGGGGAGAGTGGTATTGGTTAGTATCAAGTAGCAAAGGCAATCGGCATATTGGGTAAAACAAGGTAGTGGATAATGTATGATTGGGTGATGCACTTGCTCCTGATGAGTTGGAATAATCCACGAAACGCGTCGAGCTTATTTACGTGCATCCCTCTTATCTCCCATTATTTTGGATTCCACATATGGCATTACCGTTACGGTTCATCCCCTTCCAATGTGCATCCTATAGCCTTGCATGGAGTATCCAACATTGCTTCTTTTTTCCCAAACATAGTTTATTACATATTTGTATCATGCTTTTATCCACATGTCATGCTTTGTGATGAGATTTGTTCAATAAATCTTTTCATATGTTGTATATTTGTGATTGTACTCTTTAGCTGCCAACCGTTCTCATACACCTCATCTAAAGTCCCATTTTGTTTCCCCTTTTACCTATTTCCATTGTTAGCGACCACAGGCGAATCGGCTTTATAATTAAAATACAGTTTATGGATTTTATGTTTTATCATACATTATCCACTACCTTGTTTTACCCAATATGCCGATTGCCTTTGCTACTTGATACTAACCAATACCACTCTTCCCCCCCCCCCCTCCCCTTCCCCCCTTAACATGTATTCATTAGGGATGGAGACTTGTACCATCTGTATAATGCCTCGCGAAAAGTCCCAACCTTTGTTTTTGTTTTTTAGTCTCTTTGTACTACATCGTTTAGGTTACATCTAAAGAAAATTGTATAATGTATGGCCAGCCTAAGGGCCTGAGCGACTGGCTAGAAATTTCTTGGAATGTATAGGTTTTTCCTCCTAGTACATTTAGATAAGCTTGTATGTTCAGATTATAGTGTGCATGGCCACCCTAAGACAGGGTATACATTTAGTAGAATTTTGTTTGAGGTTTTTCCTTGTAAGGCACTGTTCACATGGGATGTTTTGCCCCTTGCAGGTGCTATATGTATCCCCATGCCGACCTCCCATTGGGTCATGCAGCTGCTCAGACGCAGCCACTGTGTCCCTATATGAAATGCTGGTGCAAGTCTTCATACACACACAGGGTAATTTTGGAGACCTGCACCCACATGTCAAAAAGTAACAGAGTGGCTGTGCCTGTGCAGCTGTGTCCTCAAATAGACTAAAATGGTATGCTGGCACAGGGATACACGCAGCACCTGTGCATCCCCATGCAGGGCCTTTTTTTTACTGATTCAGCAAATCGCCCCGTGTGAGCAAGGCCTTAGAATATATGTTTGTTTTTCTATCATTAGTGGGTGAAATCAACGTATGTTTTGTTTTTTGTTTTTTTTTTCCAACCACAGTTAGGCTGGCCATACACTATACAATTTTCTTGTTCAACTTTCCTTTAGATTTACCAAAACCATGTAATATAGGGTCAAACCTAAACACTTTCAATTTATATGCAATCAGGCCGGCCCTTGCACTACATAGTTAAAGGTAAATCTAAAGGAAATTGAATAAGAAAATTGTATAGTGTATGGCCAGCCTAACTTTTAGAGCCCATTCACACTAGCGCGACTTGTGTTGCCCCAGGTAGCTTGACATAACAAAAGCAATGTTAATCAATCAGTGCCGTCTTAATTGGCACTACTGAAGTTGCTCCGACTTCAGAAAAGGGTCCTGTACTACTTTGAGGCGACCTGTGATCCGACTGTCCCATATACTTCAATGGGAGTTGCCTCCTTATCTTAATTGACACGACTTGTTATCAGACTTTCCAGGAAGAAGAAAGAGATTAGCCAGGCATTCCCCACAGACATAGTCGCCTGTCTCTTCCAAGTCTCTTCCAGTCACGGGGCGACTTTCTGGTAGTGGTAGTGTGAACCAGCTCTTAGGGCTCTTTCACACGGCCGCTCCGCTTGTCCGTAAATCATTCTATTTTTTTGCGGATGATTTGCGGACATAATGTAAGTCAATGGCACTGCGGATGTCAGCGGAATACCATCCGCTGACATCCCATTTTCTTCCTTTCAGTTCTGTTCCGTTTTTTACGAATGGAACAGAACCCTATTTTTTCATCCGTGTAAAAAACGGAAAGGAAGGAAAATCGGATGTCAGCGGTGTCATCTGCTGGCATCCGCAATGCCCATAGACTTACATTATGTCCGTATATCATCCGCAAACGGATTGGATGATATGCGGACACACGGAGCGGATGACACAAATATCACCGCTCCGTGAAAAAAAAAAAAAAAAAGTCCCGCAGCGGAGCTTTCACACAGAGCGGCCGTGTGAAAGAGCCCTTAAGTAATTTTAAAGAAGCCAGGTGGAAATATTTCTCGAGTGTATGAATTTCTAAACCTAGATTCACACAGTAGTGGGTGCAAGAATGCATGTAAATCACATGTGTTCCCGCAGCCAAAATGCGCAGTTCTTTAGCAGATGCATGGGGTTGCCATGACAGAGGAGCTCCAGACTTTTTTCTGGAAATTTTAAGTCAGCAGCTAAAAAACTGTAGCTGCTGACTTTTAGTAAACTGGCACTTTTCCTGTGCTCACCCGAGGGGGCGCCAGGGACTGTCTTCTGTCACTGACCTCTTAAATGTGGTCACCCAGCTTTGACCGCTTGTGGCTTCAGAGCCAGGTGCCCATTTTTCACAAAACAAAGTGCACTTATTATTTCTTTCTTGTAAGGGGAATTTAGCCTTTAACTGTCCTGTTCTCCACAGATGCTGCAAGAGTAGAATTCAAAACTCTCTTGGTGAGTGTAGTCCTAAAAAAACCTGGCAGTTGAAGGTATCAGATTGTTCACTGTGATGGTCATACATGGATAGATTATTATTTTTTTATTTTTTAAAGCTAAACTCCAGCTATTGATTTTATTGCATAATTTCAATGTGCCGTTTATGATTTAGACCAATGTAAGTCTGTGTATACTACAGCTGTGGGGGGGAGGGGGCATTGTAGTGGAGAATCGCCATAGGAGTAGGCATACTACAGTGATTGCCGCTGTCTTCCCATGAAGTGACTGCCATGATGCTTGAAAACCACAGGGGGTGGCTTGATTGGCATTGGCATCGTTAACAGAAAGCCATGCATGAGAAATATACAAGGTGTTCTGTGAATGGCGCATTGCAGAGTGAGCCACCCTTTGCAGTTACTATGTAGCAGGCCAACCGTTTGGCACAGGAAGACAGTGGCAATTACTGTAGCTGCTCTGATCACGAGGGTGATTCTCTGCTTCCACAATGACCACCCACAGGAATAGTATTTACATACATACATTGGTCCAATGTAACTATACAAACAAATCTATACCTGGAATTCAGGTTTAACCTGGGATGGCTACCCACTTTACTGATTTTATGATCCTTTTAAGCTCTCCTAACAGCTCTGTATCAAGAAGCTGACTTAAAAGTGATTATAAGGTCTCCTTTTTGTTTTCCAATAAAATAACAAACATATTATACTTCTTCTCTGGTCCCTCACCGGCGCTCCTAGGTCCCTCCATCCTGCTGAGTGGCCCCCACAGCAAGCAGCTTGCTATGGGGGCACCCCGAGCCAAGCCGCAGCTTCGTGTATCCATTCAGACATGGAGCTGCCATTTGGCTCTGCCCCCTTTCTCTCCTGTTTGGCTAACTGAGTTAGATTGACAGCAATGGGAGCCAATGGCGCCGCTGTGAGTCCCAGACGGCTGAGGCACTCTGACATCGCTGGATAGAGAGGGGGCTGCTTCACACAGAAGGCTTTTTATCTTAATGCATAGAATGCATTAGGATAAAAAAACTGACTTTACAACCCCTTTAAAAATTCATTCAATTAATCAGTCGGATAGCCCCCTGTACTGCATTACATGTTGGTATAATGAGACGGCACTTTTTGTGGCAAGCTCTAACAGAAGAACTGATATGTCTGAGACTGCTTAAAGCAGATCTTTGCCTGAAGGCCCCCCATTTATTTTTTTTACCTCCGCTTACTAGCTGGTGTGTTGTGCTTTTTTCAGATACCTACCCAGAGGATCCAGCGTTGTCCTGCTGAGATCCACTGGTTTTCTTCCACTGCTTGGTTCTATGCCGCCATGTTGTTTGTGATGTCATCGAGGTGCCCGTCTGCTTTTTTATGTTCAGATGGCATGCCTTCCGATGAGGCGACACTAGCCACCCCCCTTCTTTGTGAATGAAGAGCTATTTAATGTAAGAAACATGAAAAAAAAAACAGCTCTGTTCAAGTTGAGGAGGGGTGAAGGGTGAATTGGAGGGAAATGTATTCTGAGGGTGAAAATTGGCTTCAAAGACCGATTTCTGGTTTTTGTTTTCTAGGTGGCTTGATTTGTGGGAGGGATAAATTACTGTTATGTTTGTGCATCATTAACTGCTTAAGGTCCGCACTATAGCAGTTTTACTGTTGCAGGGTGGCACCTCTGCACCAGATCACATGTGTATGTGTCTGTCTATATTCTATATTCGTGTGTGTGATCCGACTCTTCCGGGTAGGGTGTTCACTCACAGCGGGAGCCTAGCAGCGGGTACGACGGACTCGATGTCCACCAACACCTGCCGATCATCCAGCAGAGAGGTAAAGAGCTAGACTGGCAATCTGTCTATGTAAACAAGGTATATCACCATTCTTATAGGAGAAAACACGTGGATCCTGTGTTTCTGTAAAGTAATCCCATAATTTGTAGACACTATACATTTTTTGTGCAAACTAATCAATATATGCTTATTGGGATTTTTGTTAAAAATATGTTGGGGTACAGCGTCACATGACCGCGCAATTATCAGTTAAAGTAACGCAGTGCTGTATATCAAAAAATGGCCTGGTCATAAGGGGGGGGGGGTAAATCTTCCGGAGGTGAAGTGGTTAAAGCTAGCCATACATGGATAGAATTTTAAATGAAAATTTTTGGCAAAAAGTTTTAAGAAAGTTTGTTAGACCTGAACAAAATAACGGGGTGGGCAACTACATGGCAGATGAGATTTAATGTAGAAAAATGTAAAGTAATGCACTTGGGGGCCAGAAACCAGAAAGCAAGCTACTCACTAGGGGGGGAACCTCTGGGTGAGTCTAGGATGGAAAGGGACCTGGGGGTACTGGTAGACAACAGGCTTGGCAGTGGCATGCAATGCCAAGCCGCTGCAAGCAAAGCCAACAGAATACTGGGTTGTATAAAAAAGGGGATTCACTCCAGAAATAAAGAGATTATTCTTCCACTCTACAAGACTCTGGTCCGGCCACATCTGGAGTATGCTGTCCAGTTCTGGGCACCGGTCCTCAGGAAGGATGTGCTGGAACTGGAGAAAGTCCAGAGAAGGGCAACAAAAATAATTAGGGGAATGGAGGACATCAGCTATGAGGAAAGACTACAAGCACTGAACCTATTATCTCTGGAGAAGAGACGATTGAGGGGGGATATGATATCAATGTACAAATACTGTACTGGCGACCCTAGCATAAGGAACAAACTATTCAGAGAAAGGAGATACAATAAGACACGTGGCCACTCACTAAAACTTGAGGAAAGGCGGTTTAACCTTAGTGCGTAAGGGGTTCTTCACTGTAAGAGCGGTAAGGATGTGGAATTCTCTTCCACAAGCAGTCGTATCAGCGGGGAGCATTGATAGTTTCAAAAAACTATTGGATGGACACCTTAAAGACCACAACATACAGGGGTATACAATGTACGGTTAAAAGCAAACACACACACACATCATAGGTTGAACTGGATGGACTTGTGTCTTTTTTCAGCCTCACTAACTATCTAACTATGTAACTATGTTAGTTCTTCTAAATGTCAGTTGGTAAATCAACATTGGTATTTGACTGCAGTAATGGGAAAATTCAAAGGAGTAGGTTGGAAAATTTTTCTAATGTGGAAAACTGTTAATGAGGAGTTTTTTTTATGAGCTAAACGGAAGATTATCTTATTGCTAAAGCCTTTTGAATTATGTTTCCTATATTCCAAAGCAGCATTTGTTATGCCATTTGTTAATGCTAATCATTTGCATATTTGTACACGTTGCAATGTTTAGATTAGACTTGATCCATTAACGTTTCGTAAAGAGTGGAAAGCTACTGTTACGGGACAATGTATCGAGTGGAATTATCTAAGGATAGATAGATTATCGACAAGGCTGATATGCACTTTTCCCGATATATCGGTATCGGCCCCGGAACTGGCCGATATTGCAGATACATTTGTGATGTCATTCTGCCTTCTTAGGCTGCCTCCCTTGCCTTGGGCAGCCTTGTCTGGAGTCGGAATTAGTCTCGCGGGAGTGTATCACAGCCATGCACCCACCCATATCGGCCCGGTGCCAGCCATCCACATCCACAGGCCCTGTACCAGCCAGTCACAGCCCCTGTGCCAGCCACCCACCCAGCACAGGGTGCCAGCCGTCCATTTAGCCACCACAGGGTGCCAGCAAGCCAGCCATTAAGCATTAAACAAAAATGAATTGTCAAAAATTGCCTTTATTTTTCAAAACTTTAAATGTACAAAATATCGACCCGTATCGGCCCTGAAAAAACCACATCGGTCTATCCCTAGTACTGTCGTTCAGGGCAGCATGCCCCGGTAACAACTGCTCAGGCACAAGACTGGGTTCTGGGCACTGGTCCCTGGGTGCATATTGCCCTCAATGTTAGTACCACTCGGTGCACCATCTGGCCACAGCAGCTTTCAGCTTCCCATAGCATTACATTTCAGTTTCGCCCCACTGAGAGGTATGCAACCATCCCCTAGCTGTCAGGATGCCGGTGGTATTCCCCCCCCCCAAGACCATACCTGGTTATGGCCCTGAGCTCTTCCAGGCTGGTCCGGCCAGCCTCAACAATCCCTTCAGCAGACGTGTGTGCGCGGGGCGGTGTCCCTGCTCATAGGTGAGTGAGCGGCACTGACCCCCTCGGGCGCCTGCTCGGGCCGGCCGTCTCGGCTTTTTAGTGCTCCTCACGGTGAAGGAGCAAGATGGTGGCGGGACCAAATGCCCCAAGGTAGATACCTCGCTCGCCAGAATCGTTAACAAAGCTGACTTGGCTTTTGACGACTCCGGAACTCAGTGGTCCTATGGATAAAAAGATAGAAGCACTTCTAAGAAGAGCCTAGGAAGCCACAGCCACAAATCTATATCTAGCCATAGCCTCCACCTGCATGGCCAGGACTCTATTGGTCCGGCTGACACAGCTGCAAGAACTGCTAGAAGGGGACACCCCAAGAGAGGAACTGGTGAAAACCATTCCCACTCTAACCAGAGTGGTAGCTTTCTTGGTGGACCCATCAGTGGCATCCGTAAGGATATCAGCCAGAACCACTGTGCTAATTAATTCAGGTAGGAGAGGCCTATGGCTGAAGTCATGGGAGGGAGACCTCTCCTCAAAAACAATTATGCGGTCTCCCCTTTACAGGCGATTTACTGTTTGGACCCGACCTGGAAACGGTATTGGACCGAAACGCAGCCAAAAACAAGGGATTTCCTCAAACCAAAAAGAGTAAGAGGAAAACATCCTTTCGCCAATCTAGAGGAAGACGGGTCCCAAAAAGCGTAGGACACAAAAGAACAAATCTGGCAAGGAGGAGTTTATCCTCAAGCCTTCCATCCGTAAGAACAAAAAACAATGACAGTGCCCGGGCTGGGAGAAGGGGGGGGGGGGGGGCTCCTCTCCTGCCGGGGGGGGGGGGGGGGGGAATTGGGGAAAATGCAGTTTCTCCTCGGCCTGGTCTCAGTAGGCTACTCAATAGGGTTTTCCTCTCGCCCCACTACCAAGTACCTGAGAATCCTAGCCACAGTGGATCGGCAGGAGGCTAATCCACATGTACTGATAGGAAAAAGCTATCTAGAATGCCTAAGATTTGTGGTGCTAAGGTGGGCTTCCCCCTCAACATTTTCCATACATAGCTCTGTCGGTTGGCATCTCGTCAGTACCCAGGATCTGCTCACAGCTAAGCCCCATAATATCTAAGACAGCTAATCATAGGGCCAGGTCCAGACGAGCTGCTGTTCTGCAAATTAGCAGGCGAACAAAATGGCAGTCTTCAAAAAAAAAAAAAACATATCTTGCTTGCAGGGTATGGATGAAGTAAAGCCGCTGTAAAATTAGGAACCACAGCGCAAACCCAAAATCTATAATCAAACCTCATAAATGGATAAAAAACAAAATTCACCAAAAATGCCAAAAACCTAAAGTGCGTGAACAAATATGATAAATGCATTTAGTGCAAAAAACATTTACATCCAATGTGCAAATACAACGTAATAGAGCAAGCAAGTAACAAGTGAAAGTCCTATTTTAAAAAGAGGAAAAAAAGTGCTTGTGTACTTAAAAAAAAAAAAAAAAAAAGTTCATAAAGTGCTTCCTTGCCAAAGTGTTGAAATTGTAGGATATCTCCTGCAGTACTCAGTGTTCCACTCCTCAGCAGCAAACACACCAGATATCGTGGACCCCTTAGCCATATAGCATGTGTCTAGCAGGCTTTACTGGTAAGTGAGACCAGGTGCTATTCCTATATGTCCTTGCCAAAGCTATGGCTCATAGAAGGGAAGAGAAAGGATCCAGAAATAGTGTAATATGTCCCTTGATTTTGATATGAACAATACTGTAGACGTCATTTCTCCTTGATATAATGATGAGCGAGGGCAGATGTAGCGTGCTAGTTGTTTCAACAGCCGGCGCCGGGACCTGCACTCTACATGCCTATCACGGATGGCAGCTGTGACTAACTGAAAGACTGGAAACCACGTTGACGTGTTTCGCCCCTTCCACAGGACGTTCTCAATGACCTTTGAGAATGCCTTGTGGGAGGGGCGAAATGCTTAGATGTGTTACTGGTCTCTGTTTGTCGCGTCCGTGGTACAGTGCAGGCGATGGCTGTTGAAACAACTGGCACGATACATCTGCCGTCGCTCATATTTATATCAAGAAGAAATTATGTGTATTTCTATTGTTCATATCATATTGTCCACATCAAAATACCTGGTTCCCACCTTGGTTTCACCCCTACTGAGGGGTTTGCAACCCCCCCCCCCCAGCTTTCAGGATGCCAGTGGTATCCCCCCCCCCCCCCAAAACCATGCCTGGAGCCAGCGGTTCCTCTAGCCTTGTTCCTGCTAGCTACAGCGCGCCCCCTGCATAGAGAACCCCTGGTCCTTTGCAGACTGCCTTGGCATTCCGGGCAGCATCCTCACTGTTGGAGGGAAGATAAATGCCTCAGTTTTTTACAAGGAGAAGCTGACCCAGGGATACCAGGAGGTTGCAATGCAGGTATGTTCACCAACCTGCATGGGGGGCAGCTGGGGGCAGGTCTAAAGCGGGGCAGGAAGCAGTTAAAGGTTCCTATGCTGCATTTCCTTTCCTGAGACTCTGACCATGTCAGGATGACTCCCCACCCTGCCCTGTAGATCCTGCTTGCCAGGACTGCTTCAAGGTAAGCCAGAGCATGCTGAGGCCACCCCTGTGCATGCAAAACCACTATGCACATAATGCTAATTAGTGGTAGCATCGATTTTGTCTAAGACGAGCAGCGCACATTCCCTCTCTAAGCATGAGCTGCTTCCTATGAGGTCAAATGTGATATGTATAGGGGTGCGCTAAACAACAATATTGAAGACCCAAATTAATGGGATAAAAACTTGCAATTCATATCATAAATAAATAAATGAATATTCATAAACTGGTGACACTCTGGTGATCCGTGCAATAAATCAACATAAACAAAAAGGTTCATGAGTGTCAATGGGTAAATAAATGAATATTCATAAACTGGTGACACTCTGGTGATCCGTGCAATAAATCAACATAAACAGAAAAGTTCATGAGTGTCCATGGGTAAAGTGATGAATGAAACTGAAAAACAAAAGTGCTTCCAAATCCAAAATATATAAATCCACCACCGAGTGAAATTCCTCCTTACCAAACGGAAGACGTAAGGTGCCAAAATATAACATGTGCTGAAAACAAGGAAATCCCACAGTGCTCCAAAGCGCCTTGTGAAAACACCTGAATTGGTCTCTTACCAGATATCAATCAAATAAACGCTTGCAAATGACTCTCAGAGAACACTATCTTCTCCTCCTATTGGACTTCAACTGAGACAGGAGACTCCTTGCATGGACTTCATATAATTGAAGTCAATGCAAGTCGCCTCCAGGTTGCCCCAAAGTAGTACAGGACCCTTTTTCTAAGTCGGAGTGACTTGTGTCGCTCCTATTAGAACGGGTCCTGTACTATTCAATGGCGAGCGACCGACCGCGACTTGTCAGGCGACCAAGTCGCCTGACAAGTCGCGCTAGTGTGAATGGACCCTTATGAACCTTTTTGTTAATGTTGATTTATTGCACGGATCACCAGAGTGTCACCAGTTTATGAATATTTATTTATGAATTGCAAGTTTTTATCCCATTAATTTGGGTCTTCAATATTGTTGTTTAGCGCACCCCTACACATATCACATTTATTTATATATTCATCAAGCACTGAATATCGGGAGCTGCTTCAACACTCCATCAGCGCACCTATCCCCCCCAAACACCTATATGAGGTCAAATGGCAGCAACCTGGGCCAAAACTCTTTGCCTAAAACGCATAAGCAAACCTGTGCATTTTCCATCCATAGGGCTTCCATCCGTCCAGATTTGATGGATCGGATGTCAGCAGACATGTCTCCACAGACATCCGATGCCCCATAGAGATGCATGGGGCATCCGTTCAGATCCGCCAAAAAAAAAAAAACGGGACAGGCACCTGTGTGAAAGGGGCCTTAGGATATCAGCAGCTTTCATTTACTACCAGGCCTGACCTGGAGGCTGGCCATGCATGTTCTGTTATATTGTGCAATTTTTCTTTTGGGTTTACCAAAGACCGTGTGATATGAGGTAAAAACTAAACACTTTCAATGCTATCTAATTAGGTATTGTATAATGTATGGCCAGCCTAAGACCTCAGGAATTGAGACTTTGGGTGCTTCTCACCTGAGTGAGATATTCAGGTTACTTCAGTGTACTTCTCTCTGTGTGACTCATTCCAACCAAACATTGGGTCAGGGAGGAGTGGAAGCTGTACCTATCCTGGGTTACTAGTATCCACTATACACACCACTTGGTGCGCTCACCTTCAGGTTTTTTACCTGAAGTCCCCCAGTACTTCCACTGGATAGATATATAATGCATTGGTAGCTACAGAGCAAGTTTTCACCTAGATCCTGGATTCTGCTATCTACTTGATGGCATAAACCTCAATTGCGTATGCATTGCAGACCAGGGGGTAACTCAGTTGAATGCACCATGATTGTCCTCAGGGTTCTGCAGTATGCTAGTATTTTATGTCTATCTTGAACATACATTTAAAGTGGATATTTTAGGGACAGGATCTCTGGTTGCTGTAGTTCAACTAGATTTCCTTTGTTTTGCAAATTAACGTTTCATGTGAAATTCGCATCAGTGACTGTGCATTTCATAAACTATTGCTTCATCTATCTAGGCTGTGTTTCTAATAAGCCTTCTTTTAGAAGCAGGTTTTTTTTTTTCAAAAGTTTCCATATGATGATGCACTATACAGAACACTTTATCCTTATGAGTTTTATATAATGACATGGGGGTTCAGTGGTTTCTACTGCATCCCTTTGAAAATATTCCAATGGTAGTTGCACATAGAGGGCCCAAGAGTCTTGGCTGCTAAAACTTTTCTGATGGTCTGCAGTATACAATGTTTCTATGTTATTTTGTCTACATTTATGATCTTGTTTGGACATTGAAGTATAGTAGACTTTTGAACATTTGCAACTAGATGTTCACACTTATGCGACTTGGCCTAAAGCTTGGGACTGCAAGTTACATGACAAGTCAGACTCTTTCCAATGAGTATCATTCATATCTGTGCAACTTCAAGTCAGTCCCTGCAGTACTTTTGGCCCAATTTTGATGCGTTTTGAGGTCTATAAACCTCAAGATTACACAGGCATTGCTTCAGTCTAGTCAAAATCGTGCATCTTTTAGGTCGCACAAGGGTGGAAGGGACCTAAGCGGAACATTTCCCATCGATTTAGGTCTCTAAAAGGTTACTTTCCTGGAATGCCTAGATTGCAAGCTGTCACATGTGCTTGTTGCATCAACCAGGCTGTTAAGCCATCAAGTGGCTGGCGTCGTGACTCGCATCGTATGTGCAGCCACCATGATGGTTACAAATCAGACAGAAGCAGCTTCCTTGGGAACATTGGAGTGGATGCGTTTAACCAAAGCTGGGTTCTCCATCTGTAATGCATCCCCCCCCCCCCTACTTCCCTAATACCAAGGTTGGTACAAAAGGTCAAGGAAGAAAAGGCTACAGTGATACTTATTGCACCCTGTTGGCTCTGAAGAAGAGGAATTCCTCAAAGCGTCAGCCCACGGGGTCTTCAGTGACTGTTATATCCATACATGTTGATATATTGGATGGAATGTACTGAGATCTGTGATGCGCAATTTTCTGTTGCCTTTGTAAGTATAATAAAGAAAAAAAAAACCTCAGCATTCAGCCTCCTCTAACACTTCCAGACATGCCAAACATCCTGTCGCAAGAGCCAGTCAACCACCCGAACAGCAAGGTCATGAAGTTCCCAGCCTTGTTCTGAAAGGGTGAATTTACAGGGCAAGGACTGTCTTAACAGGGTTATTGACACCATCTTAGCCAGCAGAAAACCTGTGACTAGAGCCATCTACGAAAAAGTGAGGGACAAGTTTGTCTTCTGGTACGAGAACAAAGGAGACCCCGATAAGGGAACTATTCCAACAATCTTAGATTTTTTACAGGAAGGAGCGGACAAGGGCATTTTCCATAACACTTTGAAAGTGGCTATCCCACCTAGATATTAGGCTCCTAGGACACGCTCATAGATTCCTTCTCTCATTGGGAAAAGCCACACCCATGAAGTTCTGGAGAACTTTGACATGGGACCTCTCCACGGTACTTAAGGCCTCTTGCACACGATACTCCTGTTTGAGCATCTCTCGGCTTGAAAATGCTCAGAACAGCTTTTCGAGCTAAAATACAGCCCATTAATTGTAATGTGCCTATGCACACAGGCACGTAAACAAGTGCTGTGCATTCTTCAGTAAGAACAAAATAGAAAAATCTGCATTTTTGGTCAGTAATTTAAGCCTCAATGCACGCAAATACTCGCGAATACTCGCAAATACATACAAAAAAAAAGGTCTGGAAAAAGTAGATGCTCAAACAGGAGTATTGTGTGCAAGAGGCCAAAAGGAGATGCTCAAACAGGAGTATCGTGTGTAAGAGGCCTAAAGGATTCCTCTCTGCACCATTTGAACCACTCAAGGAATGTTCGGATCAATACCTTACACTAAAAACATTACTTCTGGTGGCACTTGTGTCAACAAGAAGAGTCAGCGAAATGCAGGCCCTATCCATGATAGAACCCTACTGTTTAATTATGACAGATAAAATTATTCCCACACCAGACCCAGCCTTCCTACCTAAAGTCTCTTCAACTTTCCACAGAACTCAGGAGGTGGTTATTCCTTCCCTTCCAAATTCAATGGATAGCAGGGGAAAAAGTCCCTTACAACAAGCTAAATGTAGGAAAGGTCCTAATGGCTTACCTCGAGAGAACTAAAGAGTGGTGAAGAACCACCACACTATTCATCCTCCATGCAGGAGTCAGCAAAGGAAAGCCGGCCTCAAATTGCGATAGCCAGATGGATAAAGCTTTCTATTCAGACAGCCTACCAAGCACTAAATCTTGTCCCACTGAGCGGAGTCATTGACCACACCACCAGAGCTTGGGCATCAAGCGCAGAAAGAGCTGGGGCAACACCAGAGCAGATCTGCAGGGCAGCGACTTGGTCGAGATTCAATACCTTTGCAAGGCATTAAAGCATCGACCAGCTATTCTGTCAGGACCAAGCTTTTTTCCCTCCCTAGGAAGTATTGCTTGGTACAGTTGCCCTGGGAGACAACTGGCAAAAACGGTGTTAGGTACCCGGTAACTTTTTCTAGCAAGTCTTCCAGGGCAGCACTCGTTCTCACCCTAAACCACGATATAAATAAGGAATTTGTGGATTCATAAGCTTACTGAGGGTTCCCTCAGTGCTTTGATATTACTGAGGCAGAAAGTATGACTGACATTCTTATAATAGTGGACTATTGTGTTTCCTGTTTCAGGAGGGAGGAGCCTATCTCTGATGCTGCCCTGGAAGACTTCCGAAAGAGTTACTAGGTCCTCCTACTCCTACTACTCCTCAGCAGGGCTTGCTGAATTTCATTCCTTTGTATGAGCAGGGTGCTTCTATGAATCTGCTGTACAGCCACCTTGTCTGACTTTTGCCACTCGATCAGCTATAGCCAGCAGCACTGATTAGTCTTCTGATGATGGGGAAGTCTCCCAGCTGTCAGAATACAAAAGCTCAGTGGGGAGGATCCCCCCATCCACCTTGAATGTATTTTGTTCAATCCGCTGTCATTGAGAGTTCAATGAGACTTTCAGGTAGATGGACCCACTGTTCTTGAGCAAACTTCTCGAGCTGTCACAGGTTTGAATGGTTCCTTCTACAGACTGCATGTTTTAGCTCGCTCCGTAGATGTTTGATAGGATTCAGATCAGGGCTCATAAAGGGCCACTTTGAAGTAGTCTGGTATTGTGTTTGTAGCTGTGTGTTTTGGCTCGTTATTTTGTAGGAGGACCTGCAACTGAGACAGAGCTTTCTCGTATTGGGCAGTATGTTTCTCTCCAGAATTCCTTGATAGTCATGAAATTGGTCATGCCCTTCACTGATTTGGGACATTCTTTGCAGACTCAAAACGTAACTGATCTTCCTCCCATGTTTCACATTTGGTATAGTGTTCTTATTCCTCTTTCGCTCATCGATGGACACAGCGCTCCATAAATCATAACTACTGGGTTATATTGCCTCCTCCAGGAGAAGAGCTATGCAGAACAAAAAACACCTGACTATGCCCATGGGCTGTTATCAGCTGGCTTATAACCCCCCCCCCCCCTCGCGGCTCTAGGTAATCCATTTTAATCTGTCTAGTCAGGAGTAAGGACCTAGGCTCCCTGACGAAAAATCTTGGTGCCAGCATTTTTTTTTCTCCTTCCTTTTGCATCTTCTTTTTTTTTTTTCTTGGGAGATCTACAATCAACTGCTGGGCTGGATAATCTAGATCCAGTGGACCCCCCAGTCCAGCCAGCGAGTCTGTGCAGACAGCAGCTACGTGCTAGGTCGGCCACAACTTAGCCTCACAGACAGAGGCTGGCCCGCAAGTTAAACATCTCGCAGAGTTGTATACGACCGGGCCCTGGTCCGAGTTGCAGTCCCTAGGCAGACGGCTCCCCCGCTTTTGTGGCGAGGAGTTCTGCCTGGGGCATTGCCCGCACCATGGAAGGGTAAGTGCAATCCCCCCTCTCCCCCTTTTTTAGGTGGTTTAGGGTGGATAAGGGTACCCTCCTGGGATGGTCGAGCCATCCTGCAGGTTCACTCCTCCCATCCTAAAATCCCTCAGTGAGCTGGGCTATACCCCCCCTCCCCTGCAGACTGGGGGGGGGTCCCGGGGCAGAGGATGTAGCAGAAACCCCTGGGGTCTCCCCCTCCATTCCCCCTCTATAAGGGTCCTAAGGTAGTGTGTCCTGCCCTGGTAGTATGGAGGGGTCCCAGACCCCTAGGTTTATGCCCTACTGGCTGGTGCAGATGGGTCCCAGTGCAAGAGCGGTGCAAAGTGGCTTCGGGGGGGTCGCAGGAAAGATTATGGCAGTGTGCTTCCACTTCGTGAGCTGCCGGCAGCCACGTTGGAGAAGTCCGATGACATCACAACTGCCATTTTCCCTTGGTCTGGCTAATCCCTGGCCAGCGGCCATGTTTGTGTAGCCAGATGACGTCACTGCGGCCATTTTCCCTTAGTCTAGGAGACGCTGGAGATGGCCGGTGTTCCATCAAAATGTAGAACTTGGCAGAATAACAAACCCACGTCCCTCCCTGTAAAACCGTGCGCAGCGCGTCATACATGCTCTTCTACTCTGCCAACCGCAATAACTCACTGTCCGCTGTCTGTATCCGAGATGATCATTCATGCACGCATGCACGGTTATAGTTTTCATGTTATTTTGCGGTGCATAATGGTGTTTCATAAGTGTACCGCATGCATGCACAGTGCACGCATGCACAGTGCACACATGCACTGTTTCATAAGTGTACCAACGTCATGTATGACGCGCTACACATGCTCACTGCGCGCTGTTTTACTGGAAGTGACGTGGGTTTGTTATTCTGCCAGGTTATACATTTTGTCGAACACCGGAGCCTCGTGGGGATGCCGAAGCTACTCATCCCCCTCCTTCTCTTTGCCCTCCTCCTGTGCCCGGGACATATGAAAGGGATGGCGTCCATAGTGTTGCTGGGTCTGAATTGCAGCGCTCCTCTGGCTGGTAGGGTGAGCCCTTGGGAGTCCCTGTGCATCTCTCGCTCTGCTGATGGGTACCCTGAGTCTTGAGGGGGAACCACAAGGTTTACAATTTCCATATGGGGCCTCAGGGTCACATCTCCCCCATTGACTCCTTCATGGAGGTGGCAGGGCCCTTGGAACCTGAGATCCCCTTTTGTTGCGCTTAAGGTGGTCCTACAGTCCTTGGTATTCCGGGTAGAAGTGGCGTATGGGCAAAGGCCCAGGAGGAAGCGTCCCCAGCCTCTCCTGCTTCTGATTCTGAGCCTGATGCCGCCGTGAACGTGGCTTGTCCAGGGGGACTTGATATCACGACTTGTGTCTTTTGGTAGGCATAAGTCACCTTGCACACACAAGGGTGTTTTTGTCTGCCTTATTTTGACAGGTTTACCTATAAAGAATGGGAACAACCAAAGTTACCCTTTGTGGTCCCCAAATGTTTTGCAGTATGTTAACCTTTTGACGAATCATTTTTAAATTGGACTAGACCACCTGTTGTGGACCCTACTGTTTCTAGTTTGAATAAAGCAACCAGGATTCCAGTAGAGGAATCCCCATCATTTAAAGACCTGGCTGACAGGAAAGCAGAGGCTGTGGCAGGCAGCATGTTTACTATGGCTGTTTCGGCATTGCGACCAGTCTTGGCTTTAACCATGGTGTCTTAAAATCTAACTGAATGGGCCAAGCTTTTGCGCCAGGACCTAGGGGGTAAGCTGGTTCCCACTGCTTATGTTCATTTAGCCGACCAGTTAGTCCGGGGGCTGCAGTTTAAATGTGATGCAGCTTTGGATACAGCTCCTGTGCTGTCCAAACTTTCTGTTTCAGTGGTGGTGATTAGGCGCGTGCTGTGGCTTAAGAATTGGTCCGCAGAACAAGCATTTAAGAAAGCTCTCATTGATCTACCCAATCGTCTGTTTAGGGCTACTCTGGATGACATTAAGGGTCTCACGGGGGGAAGAGGACCTTCCTGCCACAATCTAGGAAAGGGAAGGAGCCTTGTCAGAAGGGGGCCCTCCTTCGCAGCATATAGAAAATTATTTTGGGCTCCCGGGACTGAGAATAAGGGAAATGGATCCTTCAAGTCTACTGCAGGAGGTTCCAAGCAACCTTGGTCTGGTAAGCCTAGAGCTGGTCTCTCCGGACCCGTAGACAAGACCCCCTTCAACATGAAGGTCTGCCCTCACCCCTAATTGGTGTGTGGGGGACATCATCGCTGGTTTCAAGCCATATGGACCTCCTTTGTGAGGGTCAAGGGGGGGTTTCCAATTCATCTGGTGATTAAATATGAAGTTTTTTTTTTTTTTTTTCTAAAGAAACTGAGCGTGTCCCTGCATTGAGTTTGATCCACTACAGCAGCCAGAGTCCTTTCGGAGGTCAGACTCGCTCTGTGGTTACACAAGGACCAAGAAAAGGGCTGGCCGCTTCTTCAGTTACCATCTCCAGATGGATCAGACAGACTGTGACTCACTCCTATTCTATTAAAGTGGAGTTCCACCCTAATTTTATACTTGCCTCCATCTTCTCGCTCCGGGTCACCTGAAAAACAAATGGATAATCGCATTTTTTTTTTTTACTTGCCTCGTAGAGAAGAAAATATACTTACCTTACTTCCTTCTTCCTCCTTCCTCGGCCGCGGCCGTCGTCACTTCCTGGCTTTGCAATGATTCCTGGGAGCTGAACGTCATCGCTCCCAGGAATCATTGCGCCTGCACCAGTCCCGACGTCAGTTCCGGGGCGCGCGCGTCATTCCCTTCTAAACAGCTTCTGGGCATGCCCAGAAGCTGTGGAGGGATGACGCGCGCGCCCGGAAGTGACGGCGGGGCCGGCGCAGGGCATCGTGGGACCGAACAAGAAGGAAGAGGACGCCAAAAGGATCGCGCTGGCTTCAAGCTGCCCACACCTGAGATGGCAGCGCTGGACAAGACTTTTTCAAGGTAAGTATTTGTCCAAACAGGTAAGTGCAACCCGGGACAGATCAGAGGCTAGCCATTGTGGAATGCACTAGCCCTGACTGTCCCGGGGGTATTTTTAAAAAAAAAAAAAAAAAAATTCCAGGGTTGAACTCCGCTTTAAGTTCGGTTCCTCTTTTCCCTTACACAGCACATTCTACTCAGGCTCTGAGTACTTCTTGGGCCTTCGGTCATCAAGCGTCAATACCTCAAGTTTGAAAGGCACCCACTTGGTTGTCGGTGCATACTTTCACCAAATTCTATAAAGTTGATATTTTGGCATCTGCGGATGCTTCTTTTGGCCGCAAAGTTTAGCAGGCTGCTGTTTTAACCACTTCCATACAGAGCAGTTAGACACCCTTCCTGCCCAGACCAATTTTCAGCTTTCAGCACTCTCACACTTTGAATGACAATTGCTCAGTCATGCTACACTGTAACCAAACAAAATTTTTATCATTTTTTTCACACAAATAGAGCTTTCTTTTGGTGGTATTTGATCACAACTGGGGTTTTTTTTTTCGTGATATATGCAAAAAAAGAGCAAAAATTTTGAAAAAAAAAACACTTTTTGTTAGTTTCAATTATAAAATTTTGCAAAAATTTAATTTTTCTTCATACATTTGGGCCAAAATGTATACTGCTACATGTCTCTGGTAAAATTAACCCAAATTAGTGTATATTATTTAGTCTGTGTGAAAGTTGAGTCTAGAAGCTATGGTACCAATTACTGAAAATTGATCACACCAGATGTACTGACGGCCTATCTCCTTTCTTGAGGCCCTGAAATGTCAGGACAGTACAAATACCGCCCAAATGACCCCTTTTTGTAAAGTAGACAGTCCAAGGTATTTAGTAAGAGGCATGGTGGGTTTTTTGAAGTTGTAATTTTTTCCCACAATTCTTGGGAAAATGAAGAAAAAAAAAATTTTTTTCTTTTTTTTTCCCACAAAGTTGTCAATTTATAAGCTATTTCTAACACATAGCATGTACACAGCAAAAATTACACCCAAAAATACATTCTGCTACTCCTTCCGAGTATGGCGATACCACATGTGTGAGACTTTTACACAGCCTGGCCACAAAAAGAGACTCCACGTCCAAGAAGCACCTTCAGGCGTTCTAGGAGCATAAATACACATAAAACTTTCTTACTACCTATCACACTTTTCAAGGCCCTAGAGCACCAATACAATGGAAAAGTCCACAAAATGACCCCATTTTGGAAAGCAAACACTCCAACGTATATTCTATGAGGCATTATGGGTTGTTTGAACCACAGGTTTTTGGAAAATGTGGGAAAAAAATGAAAACTTTTTTTTTTTTTTACACAAAGTTGTCAATTTATAGGATATTCCTAACACATAGCATGTACACAGCAAAAATTACACCCCAAAATACATTCTGCCACTCCTCCTGAGTATGGCAATATCACATGTGTGAGACTTTTTCACAGCCTAGCCATATAGAGGGGCCCATCATCCAAGGCGCACCATCATGCATCCTAGCCACTTGCCTAGGCCTATTTTTGACATTTGGTGTTTACAAGCTAAAATCAGTTGTTTTGCTAGAAAACTGCTTAGAACCCCCAAACATTATATATTTTTTTTTTAGCAGAGACCCTAGAGAATAAAATGGAGATTATTGCAATATTTTTTATCACACCGTATTTGCGCAGCGGTCTTCCAAACGCAATTTTTTTGGAAAAATTCACTTTTTTAAATTAAAAAATAAGAAACCAGTAAAGTTAGCCCAATTTTTTTCCATAATGTGAAAGATAATGTTACGCCGGGTAAATAGATACCCAACATGTCATGTTTCAAAATTGCGCACGCTCACGGAATGGCGACAAACTTTGGTACTTAAAAATCCCCATAGGCGACAATTTAAAAATTTCTACAGGTTGCCATCTTTGAGTTACAGAGGAGGTCTAGGGCTCAAATTATTCCCCTTGCTCTAACGATCGCGGCAATACCTCACATGTGTGGTTTGAACACCGTTTGCATATGTGGGCGGGGTTTCTGTATGCGTTCGCTTCTGCGCGCGAGCTCACGGGGACAGGGGGCTTTAATTTTTTTTTTTTTTTTACTATTTATTTTATTTACTATTTTTTATTTTTACACCGTTTAAAAAAAAAAAAATTGATCATTTTTATTTCTATTAAAAGGAATGTAAACATTCCTCGTAATAGAAATAGGCACGACAGGACCTCTTTTTTTGTGAGATCTGGGGTCAAAAAGTCCTCAGATCTCACAAGTACACTAAAAGATAGAAAAAAATTATTATATAAAATGGAAAAAAAAAAAAAGACCTTTAAACCTGGTTGCTAGGCAACAACATTTTCCGTAGCTCCGGTCCTCCAAGACCATAGAGTCAAGTGAGGGCAAGCTTGCCCTCACTCGACATCCTGTCTGTGAGGATCTGGGACCGGATCGTTTTCCCCGCTGACGGCGGGTCCGGTAAGCGGGGAAAAGGACCGGAACGTGGCGGGAGGGGGGGGGGCGCCTCTTCCGCCATCCCGGAAGGGTGATCCCACGGCGAATCCGCCGCTGGGACCACCCTTATCGGAAAGCCAACCGTCCGCCGTTTAAAAAAATACCAGGGTTATGGCAGCTATCTGCTGCCATAACACCGGTATTTAGGTTTAAACGGAGGACGTATATAAACCTTTTTGGACTTGGACATGGTGGCTGTATGAAGGGTGATAGGTACTCGGGTACTTTGTTGGGCAGGTGACAGGTACTCTGGTACTGATGAGCAAGTGGCAGGTACTCGAGTACTCCGATAGGCAGGTGACAGGTACTCGGATACTCTGATGGGCAGGTGACAGGCAGGTGATAAGTACTGATGAGTAGTACTGATACTGATAGGTGATACTGTACTGATGGGTACTGATGATCAGTACTGATACGTGATAGGTACTGATGAGTAGTGATGGGTACTGATGAGCAGGCGGCAAGTACTCGGGTACTTCAGGCGTCAGGTACTCTGATGAGCAGGTGGAAGGTACTCGGGTACTCTGATGGGTAGGTGACAGGTACTCTGATGACAGGTACTCCGTTGACAGGTACTCAAAGTACCCGAGTACCCGTCATCAGAGTACCCGAGTACCCGTCATCAGAGTACCTGCGTACCCGTCATCAGAGTACCTGCGTACCCGTCATCAGAGTACCTGCGTACCCGTCATCAGAGTACCTGCGTACCCGTCATCAGAGTACCTGCGTACCCGTCATCAGAGTACCCGAATACCTGTCACCAGCCCATCAGAGTACCTGAGTACCTGTCATCTGAGTACCTGATGGGCTGGTGACAGGTACTCGGGTACTTTGATGGGCTAGTGACAGGTGCTCTTTATTGGGGGGGGGGGGGCAATCAGTGTGTTTGGGGTGCACTATGATTGGTAACTAGCTGTTACCACACTCTTCCTCACACAGGATCAGTGTGTGAGGAGGAGAACACGGTGACAGCTTGTTACCGTGTTCTCTGTTGACATTTGTGACCGGCTGTGATTGGACACAGCCGGTCACGTGGTAAAGAGCCAATTTCATTGGCTCTTTACCTAGATCGGGGATCGACTCTGTCCGAGGGACGAGCCTCGTCCCCGATCGCTGCTCTGCGCGCCCCCGGGGGCGTGCATTGCAGAGAGAACGAGCGGCTCGTCCTGGAGCCGCTCATGTGATCGGCTGTGATTGACACAGCCGATCACATGGTAAACAGCCAATTTCTATTGGCTGTTTACCTTGATCAGGGATGGGCTATGTCCGATGGACGAGCCTCACCCCCGATCGCTGCGCGCCCCCGGGGGCGCGCAGTAGAGGGGAGATCCGGGCGACGTCATATGACGGCGGCCCGGATCCTCACAACCACTTTGCCGACGTCATTTTACATGACGCGGTATGGAAGTGGTTAAGAAGGGCTGTTCCCTTTTGAGGGGTGTTTTTCCAAGTTTTTATTTTTCAGATTGGGCTCCTGTGTCCTGGTTAGGGCTCTTAAGTTTAGCCTTTGAGTTATTTTCCCCACCCCTTATTTTTCTTTTGCCACTGCTTTTGGACTTCCCAGTAGTTATGACTTTTGGAGCGCTGTGTCCATTGATGAAAAGTGAAAATGCGATTTTTGTACTTACCGTGAAATCCATTTCTCTGAGTTCGATGGACACAGCACCCAACCCTCTAAGGCAGTGGTCCTCAACTCCGGTCCTCAGGGCCCACTAACAGGCCAGATTTTAAGTATTACCTTGGGGAGATGCAGACTAGAGTACTGCAATCACTGAGCAGCAAATGATATCACCTGGGATGCATTTCAGTTATCTTTCAAACCTGGCCTGTTAGTGGGCCCTGTAGGCCAGGGTTGAGGACCACTGCTCTAAGGGGTTTTGATACTTCTAATACTGCTTGCTACTAAACTGATTACCTAGAGCAGAGAGGGGGTTATTTACCAGCTAAGGACGGCCTATGGGCGTAGTTTTTTTTTCTTTTTTTTTTTATTCTGCCAAGTCCTACTCTTGGAGGAGGCAATATATCCCAGTAGTTATGATTTTTTGAGTGTTGTGTCTGTCTAACTAAGAAATGGATTTTATGGTAAGTGCAAAAATCCCATTTTTTCTTTTTTTTTTGTTTCATTTTTCTCATCTGTGAACTGATGCGACTGGCAAAAAAAGCTCCTTTTCTTTCTCATTTGTCCAAAGGACAGACATTCTACTAGAAGCATTATGGCTTTGTCAATATGTATTTTAGTAAACTAGTCTGTTTTTAATCTTGTGTTTTTTGGTTAACAGTGGAGTTCTTCTGGGTTCTCCTTTTCAGCCCACTGTGGCTCAAAAAGCAACAGATGCAATCTGACTGATCTAAGCCTGTGTGCCTCTGTGTTTTATAAAAAAAAATGCTGTATATACCTGATTTCAGTGTGCTGCTCGGCGATCACAAAACTGTCTCTCTCCTCTCCCCTTCTGACAGCTGGGGGGGGGGCGGAGACCGAGATTCCCCTGCTAACGTCACTCGGGAGGAGAGAGCCAGCTGGTCACGTGATCGCCGAGCAGCACACTGAAATCTGGTATATACAGCATTTTTTTTTTTTTTTTTTTTTTCCCCTATAAAACAGACAGAGGCACACGGGCTTAGGAAACAAACCAGATTTTATAACATATCCACAGTTATTTGAGCAGCAGGAGGGGCGGGTAGGCGGGCCGTGACATGGAGGGGGAGGAGGACACAGGGAGACCCAGGAGAGCAAATGACAGAAGCAGGTACACTGACCACGGTGTCAGGGCTTAGCAGCCATGATGCACTGTGGTCAGTGTACAGGGGAGGGGGGAGGGCAGAAACTGGCAGGATCAGCCAGGTTTTGTTAGGTAAAAGAAGAGGCCAAATTACACAGCACAAGCACTGTGCTGTATAACATGCTTTAAAGGAACAGAATCAATTTGTTACCCTAAAAAAAAAGAAAAAAAAAAAAAACGCTTTAACCTTTGAGTTTAGCTTGCATCTCTTTTGATGTTTTCCTTGGCTCTTTGTACCATTCACACAATCATTCTGTTCATTCTTGGTCGATTTTGTTCATTAGTTACACTCCCATAGACTTTACATTTCTTTAAGACTATTTGCAACTGTATATAAAGAAAAAGTGCGCTGGATAAAGTAAGTGAAAAAAGCAGCAACCTTAGAGCCAATAGGTGATATGAAATGAAAAAAGAAAGTCAGGTGCGCTAAATTCACATGTGTCACACATCAAAACTTGGGTGTGTCACTATAATAAGTAACCAACCAACCAACCTCTGCAGTGTGTACCTTGGTTCATGTGCACTAAGAGGGTGTATGGTATTACCAGAAACCCTGGTGCTGGCAAATAAAAGGTGATGGATGAAGTAATAATTTTCAATGTGATAATAACAACATAATCAAATGGTGCTTCACAAATAATGCAAAATAAAGTCCAAAACTTCAGTGTGAACCACCTAAAGTGTATATACACCCCTAGGGGGTACACAAGTCCCAAAATCCCACACAAATAATACAGTCCACAAACGTGTATTGGATAAAACTGTGAAGGTGCAATGGTTCCACCACCTGGATAGGGATTGGCCTCTTACCATAAGAAAGAGGTCAAGGGCGGATAATTAACCCAGTAGTGTCCTAGGGGTCCCGGGGGTCACCTTGGGATGTGCAGACAAAATTGGCCTCTTACCAGATCGCTCCAAGTATGGGCAAGTTGTCTCACTTTTCGTATTATGTCCCAATCCCGGTCCTCTATCTTCCTGGGGGTTCTCTCTATTATCCCGGATGGAGGCTTCAGCTTGTGGCTCATGAAAATAAATTAGACCATAGTGCAGTACCTTGGGTGGTTTTATTAACAAAAGTAGATGCACTTACATTTAGACGGTCATCTCAAATCACAAAAAGAACCAATTCCAATAATAGAGGCCGAGACCACCTGCAGTGCGGTCCGGCAACCAACGATGACGGCGCGGCGCTCCTCTCTGACGCGTTTCCACTCAATAGTCGTCTACGGAGATAGGAGTATGCCTGCACCGTCATCTTCCGCCCTTAAAAAGCCAATGTGTGACGCACTTCCGGTGTCCGCAGTATCCTCCTTCCTGTGCGCGCACAGGAAGTGACCTCACACAAGAAGTCCGTCCCGATACTTCCTGTTATGGAAAATAAACATCCGGGTCAAAGTCCGTGACGCTACCATAATCAGCACGATCGCCACCCATATAATGGGGACCGATCCGGCCGCCACAGGAAGTCGGGATCTGGGCTAACTAGTACTATACAGATGAAGGTCATATATGAAATGCCCAATACAATTCCATACGGTACAAAATAAAATAAAAAGCCTATCTCCGTAGACGACTATTGAGTGGAAACGTGTCAGAGAGGAGCGCCGCGCCGTCATCGTTGGTTGCCGGACCGCACTGCAGGTGGTCTTGGCCTCTATTATTGGAATTGGTTCTTTTTGTGATTTGAGATGACCGTCTAAATGTAAGTGCATCTACTTTTGTTAATAAAACCACCCAAGGTACTGCACTATGGTCTAATTTATTTTCATGAGCCACAAGCTGAAGCCTCCATCCGGGATAATAGAGAGAACCCCCAGGAAGATAGAGGACCGGGATTGGGACATAATACGAAAAGTGAGACAACTTGCCCATACTTGGAGCGATCTGGTAAGAGGCCAATTTTGTCTGCACATCCCAAGGTGACCCCCGGGACCCCTAGGACACTACTGGGTTAATTATCCGCCCTTGACCTCTTTCTTATGGTAAGAGGCCAATCCCTATCCAGGTGGTGGAACCATTGCACCTTCACAGTTTTATCCAATACACGTTTGTGGACTGTATTATTTGTGTGGGATTTTGGGACTTGTGTACCCCCTAGGGGTGTATATACACTTTAGGTGGTTCACACTGAAGTTTTGGACTTTATTTTGCATTATTTGTGAAGCACCATTTGATTATGTTGTTATTATCACATTGAAAATTATTACTTCATCCATCACCTTTTATTTGCCAGCACCAGGGTTTCTGGTAATACCATACACCCTCTTAGTGCACATCAACCAAGGTACACACTGCAGAGGTTGGTTGGTTACTTATTATAGTGACACACCCAAGTTTTGATGTGTGACACATGTGAATTTAGCGCACCTGACTTTCTTTTTTCATTTATTTGCAACTGTAGTCACAGGAATATGAAGCTGCTTGGAGGTGATCTTTAACATGCAGGTCTATAATTTTCTATTTGATCTCCTTAGCAACTCTTTGCTTTCCCTGGTCTCTGTTCAGTGTGCTGCACACAATAATACCAAACACCGGAGTGACTGCGTTACTCCATTTAAATGACTAATTACAAGATGGAAGATGTGTGATACTAATGACAAAAAAAGTTTAAAATATCACTAGAATTCAATTATGACCTTTTCTGTTTTAGAATATCTTTGTAGAATAAGCAATCATTTGAGGGATGATTTACTAAAGGCAAATAGACTGCACTTTGCGAGTGCAGTTGCACGCATTTTCCTTAGTAAATATCTTATCTCTTTGCACACTTTCAATCACTTTTCAGGAGGAAGGAAGCATTGGTCAATAAACTGTAAATCATTTGTAAAGGTCATATTATTTTCTACAAAAAAAACCTGTTACTCTTACCTGATCTTCCCCATGGTTTTACACAGATCGGCCCAAAACCACCTCCTTTTTATGGGGTCCCCCACCAATACCCCTGGGGTCCCCCACCAATACCCCTGAATGTTCTGATCCTTGAGATGTACGTCCAAGTAGGGCTGGGCGATAAAACGATACCGATATGTATCGCGATAGTCACGTGATCGATAGCAATAAAAAAATTGAACGATAAAACCGAACTCCCCAGTAACGGACCACCGCCGCGCCTGGATGTGACGTCAGCTGCGGGCGGTGCGTCTGTACAGGGGCTGCGGCGCGCTGTGATAGGTACAGAGAACTCCCCGGCCTGGATGTGACGTCAGTCAGCTGCTGGGAGAGGAAGCGGGCGGTGCGTCTGTACAGGCCAGGGGCTGTGATAGGATAGGTACTATCCTATCACAGCCCCTGGCCTGTACAGACGCACCGCCCGCTTCCTCTCCCAGCAGCTGACTGACGTCACATCCAGGCCGGGGAGTTCTCTGTACCTATCACAGCGCGCCGCAGCCCCTGTACAGACGCACCGCCCGCAGCTGACGTCACATCCAGGCGCGGCGGTGGTCTGTTACTGGGGAGTTCGGCCCTAGTCTACCCCCCCCCCTCTCTGTCCATCAGCCGCCGGCCGGCCGCAGTTTTGAATTTCATCATTTAAATGGGAGAACGCTTCTGCGCTCTTCTGGGATTTTAAAAAGGTCAGAATTGGGAAGGAGGAAAAAAATGTCTTCTGTATAGCAAGCGGCAACCTCGGATGAAAGAACCATATAGGTTATCTATAATTGTTACGCGGGGCTGGCTGCACAAGCGGAAAAAGGCAAAAAAAACAATTGTACAAAAAACGAGTTTGAAAAAAAAAAATAGTACTTTCAATTTAAACTAAAAAAGGTGGCCGGTTACTGGGGAGTTCTGTTCTCTGTACCTATCACAGCGCAGCCCCTGTACAGCCCGCAGCTGACGTCACATCCAGGCGCGGCGGTGGTCCTGGTCCGTCAGTCAGAGTGTCAGACACACATATACAGCGCTTCTCCTCCTCAGTCCTCCCTCCACACAGTGAGCTCTCCTCCCTCCCCGCCCAGCCCTAGCTGCTAGGTTACCAAAAGAGGAAGGTTAAGTTTAAAATAAAAATGTTTAAATGTAACATTTTTCTCCTGGTCCTTATTTTAAATGGGTAATAAAAAATATCAATAATTATCGATATCGACCGATATGAAACACTGATATCGTGATACAGTTTTCAGCCATATCGCCCAGCCCTACGTCCAAGAGTCTTTTAAAAGTAGTCATACTACCCGCAGTTACTACCATTTTTGTGGTAGAGAATTCCACAGTCTTGTAGCCCTTACTGTAAAGAACCCACTGCGTAGCCTGAGGGTAAAACGCTTCTCCTCTAATCGCATTGTATGGCATGCATTCCTTGCGACTGAATAGTTTTTTTTTCTATGTTGACATCCACGTTGAGGAATTTATAAATCGCTATCATGTCCTCTCTCAGGCGTTTCCTCTCCAGGGAGAATAAATTAAGTGTTTGTAAGCGCTCTTTTATAATTAAGGTCCTCCAATACCCTAATCAATTTAGTTGCCCTTCTCTGGACTCTCTCCAGCTCCAACACATCCCTTCTGAGGACTGGCCACCAGAACTGGACAGAATACTCCAGATGCGGTCGGATCAGTATTTTATAAAGTGGTAGGATTATAGTTTTATCTCTGGAGTACATCCCCTTCCTTATGCATGCTAATATTCTGCCGGCTTTGGCAGCTGCAGCTTGTCATTGCATGCTATTGCTAAATCTATCTTCCACGAAGACCCCCAAATTTTTCTCCATTTTTGATTCCCCCAGAGCCCCCCCCCTTTTTAAAGTGTATTGTGCTTTTATGTTTTTAGTCTCCCAAGTGCAATACCTTACACTTCTCCACATTAAACCTCATTTGCCATGTAGTTGCCCACTCTGCGATTTTGTTCAGGTCATTCTGTAAGATTCCTGCCTCCACGATGTGAAGTCATTGCCCTGCTTAATTTTGTGTCATCTGCAAAAGCTGATATCGAGCTAATGATCCCATCCTCAACGCTTGTTATGAAGAAATTGAACAAGATTGGTCCCAGGACTGAGCCGTGGGGGACCCTAATTACCACCCCAGACCAGTCTGAGTATGCGTTATTTATTACCACCCTTTGGACACGCCCCTTTAACCAGTCCCGTATCCAAGAGCAAACCTTGTCGATGCCTGCAGACCTTATTTTATAAATTAAGCGTTTGTGGGGAACTGTATCAAACGCCTTGGCAAAATCCAGGTACACGACATGCACTGGTCTCCCTCCTATCTAGCTCACAGCTGACCTACTCATAGAATGTTAACAGATAGGTTTGACAAGAACGCCTTTTAGTAAACCTGTGCTGATTACTGCTGATGTTTTCTATAGCAAACTCTTGGATATAGTCCCTTATCATCCCTTCCAGAAGTTTACATACTATTGACATCAGGCTGACCGGCAGTACTCTAAGCTCCTACCACTTCTCTATGTTGTACCCTTGCTGGCTTTCTCCTGTGCCAGCCTGTGTATGTCCATAGGCGCACACAGCATGGCTTGGCCCTGCCCCCCCCCCCTTCCTCACAGCATTTGATTGAAAGCAGCAAGAGTTGATGGCCCCTGCTGCTTTTACTGAGTCCTGTGTGGAGAGGAAGAGGCAGGCACGTCGCTAGATCAAGGTAGGACTCCGATAAGTAAAGGTGGGGGGGGGGAGAAGGAGATAGAACCACAGGCACAACTTTTTACCCAAATGCAAGGTAAAAAATGTCTGCCTTTACCTCCACTTTAAGGGCACCAACAAATTTGGGTCAACTTATTTTTTTTAACTTGCACAAATAATAATGCCAAATAATTCCATTGTGCTTCATTGAGAATTTGGTCCATTTGCATCAGTTGGTTTTCTTTAAAAGCTATAAAGCGGAACTAAAGTCTCTATACTTACCTGTCCTAACAGTCCTGCGCCAACATTTTATTCTGTGTTAGTCTTCGGGCAATGCACTGTAATCTGAGCTGTGCATGTGCAGCTCAGATTACAGTACTGTAGAAGACATCAAGCAGGCAGGTAGGGCATTTTATTGCAGAAGAGACCTAAAAGCCTGCCTGCTCACAGGTTTTTACAGCAGGACTTTAGCATTCTATTTGGGGAAAAAAGTGTGTACATAAATTACCGTATATAAAAATGTATCTCACACACACTCGTTTTACGTGCACTGCTTGGATTTGTATATTCCTACATCAGCATTCTTTGGGTCATACTCCCTATCCCGATGGGCTTGATTATGTCACATTGCTTACTCCTTGTTTTCTTTCTATTCACAGGGCTTTTGTCTTGCTCTGAACACTGACTGTACCCAGGATTTTTCACCTTGCTGGCTGGTGTCACACGCGGAGCTGGTGAGAGGTATGATCATGCATTCACATCCCTTTGGGTGCATCAGCAAAACCATTCATCCCTACACAGTGTTAATAGCTACACAATGTCATCAGAGACAGATTTCTAGAAGATTTAATTTTTTATAAAGCCAGATGTAAAATATGCATATTCCACCCGATTATGTATAGAAAGATTAACTTAATTGGTGGTAGGATATTTTTAGTCATGTAAAGATTAGGGAAACGGTTTTAATCCCAGTCGCGTATTAATTTTTTGTTTTTCAATCTGTTTTCATTTTTAAAGTTTAACTTCCCATAGAGAAAACCGGAAAAGAGAGAACCTCACAAAATGAGGGGAAATCTCCTCATAAGGCTGCGTTCACATTTGTGCATTGTGGGAACGCGCGTGAAATTAAGCACTTTCCAGCAATGCGCAAAAGCATGCAGTCCTTTAGCAGATGTGCGGCGGTGCTATTCTTAATGTGTCCCCATGCATCTTGCAAATTTGTGCACATTTGTGTCAAAACGCATGGCAAAGTATCATGCATTTTGGTGTGGCATGTTTTAAAAAAAAAAAAAAAAAAAGGGTCAGGGACTTCTTTTGTGCATTTCTCACGCATTGGACAGACCTTTTTGAAATTAATGGGCATTAATATCTGTTGCACCTGTGTGATGTGAATGGAGCTCAAGACAGTTGTCACCGGGATAGGCATCTACCTTGAAAGGTTTCACCTCCATAGTTTTTGGAATTTGGATTTAAATTATTGTAATAACAGCAAAAATATGTGCAGATCATAATCTGTTTTGTTACAGAGTTGAGCAGATTGTAGGGAACACATTTGTGAAAAAATAACCCACCATGTTCTCTGAAATAACTGACATCTATCAAGTAACTTGCATCTATCTTTGTTTTATTCCATATAACTACTTCAAAACTGGGCCAATCATGACATTTCTCACATGTAAAAATCTGTTGGTTATTTTATTTGTTTTTTTTTTTTGCTTTAAAATTACTTAGATCCCTCAATCAATACATATATATTTCTCTTTCGTTCACTGACGGAAACAGCTCCATGTCTTAGACCTTTGAGCTTATGCTGCTTTCTCTTCAGGAGTAGGACTAGGTGGAAACCATTTTGGTTACGCCCATGAGGCAGTCCCAGGCGGTGTACCATCCCTTTCTGCTATAGGACTTCAGTTTTTTCTGCCTAGTCAGGAGTAAGGAGCTCCCTGCTGGAATCTGCGGTCCTGGCATTTTTTTCCTTTTTTTTTTAAAATGGAATTCTTTCTTTTCTTTGTTTTCTGTTGTGAACGACAATCAACAGCTGGACTGGGCGAAGCACTGATCTGGATAGCCTAGATCTTTTATGGCCTTCCCAGTCTGGCCTGCAAGCACGTCCCCCCTCCCCCCTCCTTTTTTTTTCTCTGGGAATTTCTGGGGATGGTAGCCCCCCCCTCCCCTTATGGTTTCCCCCCTCTCTAGCGGGATTCTTCCCTGCATTGGCCACCCTCACCTGCCCCCCAGCCCCCTCCCCTAGGCCCCGTTTGGGGTGCACGTGTGTTTCTGGGTGGAGGTGTTACATTGGTGTTTCTGGGTGGAGGTGTTACATTGGTGCTTCTGGGTGGAGGTGTTACATTGGTGCTGGGTCGGAGGGCGGTGGGAGTGTGCTGCTGGCAGATTGCACTGCGGCTGGGGGGGCTCACCCCTGGTAGACTATTATTTCTTTGGGGTCCAGTGGAGTCCTGCGTGGCGCTGCCAGCGGTGTGCAGAGGTTTCTTTTTTCTTTTAGGCATAGCGTGGCTCCGACTTAACTGCAGAGCCCCTGGAATGTGCTTCACCACCTCACCCACTCCTTGAAGCTGCGGGACCCTCTGGGTCTCAGTCTGCCCTGGCGGCCATGACTGCGGCCCTGCAGTCACTTGTGTCAAAGATTGATATGGCCCTGTAGAGCTGTATCCTCTGCATCTTCAGAGTCTGAGGTGGATTTGGCTGCCGCTAATGCGAGTCAGCACACTGATTGTGTCAGTGCGGGAAACTTTAAAGTTTGAGGACTCTGCTGATGCTGAGTCAGCAACGCCAGTGCAGTTTGGCACCCGCAGATCTTCCAAGGTGATTAAGGTGTTCCCCTTTCCTGCCTATTTTGACAAGATTGTCTCTAGTCAGTGGGGATCCCGAAATGCATGGTTGGAATACCTAAAGCGTTTCACTAGGAGATATCCCTTTGGGGAGTCTCCTGAAGAAACTGACGGTTCCACCATTGGTGGACTCTCAGGTTTCCAGGCTAAATAAGGCCACACTTTTGCTGGTGGAGGATTCTCCATCCTTTAAGGATCCTGTGGACAAGAGAGCTGAGGCTCTGGTTCGATAGCAAACACCAGCCTCAAAATTGAACCTGCCACGGTGAAAAGGTATCACAGATCTTAACGGAATGGTCAAAAAATTTACGCCAGGATCTGGAAGGGGATCAGCATCCTCCTGAGCTAGCGGATCGGTTGATCCAGGGTCTACAGTACATTTGTGATGCATCTTTGGATGCGGCCCCTTTGGCTGGCAGAGTATCTGTGACGGCGGTGGTCCTTTGCCACATGATTTGGTTGAAGTACTGGTCGGCCGACCGACCAGGCTTCTAAAAAGATGCTGACTGATCTACTTTTTGTAGGTGACTGTTTGTTTGTTCGGTGCCTCTATGGGGGAAATCATTAAGGGCTTTACAGGAGGAGGTAAGAGTACCTTACTTCCGCAGGTTGCTAGGGGCAAGGAACCTCGTCGTAAACATGGTCCCTTTTTTCTTTCTCCCAGAAAAAGGGTTAAAGATCCACCTGTAACTTCGCGGGTGGCTCCAAGTGACCCTGGAACGGTAAGTCAAAAGCGGGCACTACTGGTTCTGCAGACATGCCTTCCCCTGCCTGAAGGGGCTGCACTCATCCGTATCTGGGGTGGGGGGACGTCTTCGCTTCTTTCTGTACCCGTGGACCTTGTTCATTCAGGACAAATGGGTCCACGAGTTGATTTGGTGTGGCTACAAGATCGAGTTTCAGGCCTTGCCTCCAGCAAGGTTCTTTTCTTTCAACTTGCGCCTGTCTCATGATCGGCTACGGGGCGGTGCAGGACCTGTTAGCACAAGGAGTCATTGTGCCGGTTCCAGAGTCGGAACGTTTTCAAGGTTTTTATTCAAATCTGTTTACCGTCCCCAGGAAAGAAGGAAAGGCAAGGTCCACTCTATCTTGGACCACTTTGTGCGGGTTCAGAAATTTCAGATGGAGTCCATTCGCATGGTAGTGGCTTTCCTTCATCAAGCTGGTCTTTTTTTGCTTCAATCGATCTCAAGGACGTTTACCTTCATATTCCAATATATGTCGGGCACCAGCGTTTTATTTTTGCCGTGGGCGAGGAGCACTATCAATTCGTGGTGTTTACCTTTTGGTCTTGCCTCAGCTCCTCAGGTGTTAACAAAACACCTGAGGAGGTCCCAGTGTTAACCTTGCTTCGGCAGACTGGGAACGCAGTACTAGGTTACCTGGACGGTCTGCTTCTGCGGCAGTCTTCTTCGGCTCTAAAAATCGATTTGGACCTTACTGTGCAAACTCTACAGAAGTTTGGCTGGAGACTGAATTTTCAGAAACCGGCTTTGACTCCGTCCACCAAGCTGGACTACTTGGGTCTGACGCTGGATTCAGTATCAGCCCGACTGTTTATTCCACAGGCAAAACTACTGAAGTTGCAGGATGCTATTCAGCTCCTGTTGTCCAACCGTCGGTTGTCACTCAGGGCTTGCATGCAAGTGCTGGGTCTGATGGTCTCCACCTTCGAGACGGTTCCGTACCAGACCTCTGAAAAGAGCGATTCTTGCCAAATGGAACAAAGATCCGCAGTCGCTGGATGATCTGATCCTGTTGAGTCTGGGTACGAGAGGGTCTCTGATATGGTGGCTTAGCTCCCCGGTGCTTCGTCTGGGAAAGTCTTTTCTTCCCCTGTATTGGACTGTGATTTCCACGGATGCCAGCCTGTCCATGTGGGGAGGTGTCTTGGGAGTATACTCGTCTGAAGGTGTTTGGACTCGAGAGGAGTCCAGTCAGCCGATCAACATCCTGGGGATTTGGGCGATCAGGCTTTGTCTGTCTCAGTGCAAGGATCGTATCAAGGGATGCCTGGTGAGGATACAATCGGACAATGCTGTGGCAATGGCATATGTCGCTCAGCAAGGGGGCTCAAGGAGTGCCCTGGAAGCCCGGGAAGTAGCTGGCATCCTGAGGTGGGCAGAAGTATATGTTCTGGCCCTCTCTGCTGCGCACATTCTAGGGGTAGAGAATTGGCAAGACTATCTTAGTCAGCAGACGTTTGATCAGGGAGAGTGATCTCTCCATCCGGAGGTGTTTCATCATCTGTGTCTCTGGTGGGGGACCCCCGATGTGGACCTGTTGGCCTCCCGTCTCAACAGGAAGGTGCAGAGGTTCGTGTCAAGGTCTCGGGATCCTCTGGCTGATGCTGCAGATGCCCTGTTGACCCTTTTGGGGTCAGTATGGTCTGATTTATGCATTTTTCCCCGGTACATTTTCTGTTGAGACTGCTACGCAGAATCGTGGTCAAAGGGATTTCAGTCATTCTGGTGGCACCAGACTGGCCTCGCTGGTCTTGGTACGCAGGCATGGTAAGGCTGGTAGCAGTCATCCCTTGGAAACTTCCTCTCAGGGACCAATCATCCTGCTTTACAGTCACTGGCTTAAATGACCTGGCTATTGAAAGCCAGTTGCTGAAGGACAGAGGGCTGTTGTAGTCAGGGATTCCTACGCTATTAAAAGCTAGGAAATCTACTTCCAGAAAGGTATATCATTGAGTTTGGAAGGCGTACATTACTTGGTGTGAGTCTCGCCTGTTGAAGTTTCTACAATTTGGTGTAGATCAACGTTTGGCTCTGGGCACCCTCAAGGGCCAGTTTTTGGCTATGGCCATAGTTTTTCAAAGGCTGTTGGCGGCAAAGTCCTTGCTTCACACACTTGCACATGTGCAGGGAGTTCGCCATCTGGCTCCTCCGGTGCGATCCCTGGTACCTCTGTGGGACCTCAATTTGGTACGGTTGGTACTTCAAAAGCCTCCTTTTGAAAAACCTTAATGAACTTCCTTTGCTCACTCTGTCGCAGAACGTGGCCTTTTTTGGTCGCTATTACTTCTGAGCGTAGGGTGTCTAAATTGGCTGCGTTGTCCTGTCGGTCACCTAACCTGGTGGTTCACAGGGACAAAGTGGTGTTACGACCCTGTCAGGCGTTCCTTCCTAAGGTTCTCTCGGGGTTTCATTTTAATGAAGATAATCAAAAAAAGAGTGATAGGAATGTGCTAACACTTCCAAACACTCAACCAGCGCTCAAAGAATATATTGTATTGTTCCTCCATGAATAACAATGATAAACCTTTGGAGAAGCTGCTCTATTCAATCAAAATTAATATTCAATACCACATGCGTTACCTTCCCTAAATAGAATAATAAAAGCTATTGGAAGAGAACACATTAGCAGCGCTATAAATTGTCCTTATTCCCTCAAAAGAGACTTTTAATAGACTGATAGTTCAGTACAGTCCTTATCTTTCACTGGAGTATTGGTTTCCACACCATGCACCTTCACCACACCTTTTTGTGATTCCCCCTAGGCAATACACACTCGTCAGAAGAACATTTATACACTGCGCCTTTAAGAATATTAATCAGATATCTGCTTCCACTGCACCATACGCTTCCAGAGAAAGCTTAAAAATCCTCTACTTCCTGTTTTCATTCGATCTCACGGTGTTGTTCAAAAGATATAGAATCCAGCCTCCTTGGGTCATGTGAGTGGGGATGATTAGGAGTGACGTCAGAGCCTGGAGATCGGAGTTATGGTGAATTGGAGTTCTGGATTCTGGGTACCAATACATCAGTGAAGGATAAGGACTGCATATTAAAAGAACTGTACTGAACGATCAGACCATTAAAAGTCTCTTTTTGAGGCAATAAGGACAATTTATAGTGCTGCTAATGTGTTCTTCCAAAAGCTTTTAATCTACTTGGAGAAGGTAATGCATGGGGTATTAAATGAAGATATTGTTTTGCCGTTATGTCCTAAGCCCAAACATTCTAAAGACATTGCTCTACATTTCCTGGATGTAGTCCTGGGCAATTCAGGTGTACCTGGCGGTGACTGAGTCGATTCGGAAATCTGATTCTTTAGTTGGTCTTGTGGATGGTCCTCATAAGAGGCAGGCTGAATCTGCAGCGCCCATTTCCAGATGGATCAGGCAGACGGTGGTGCAGGCCTGTTCTATTAAGGGGCAGGTTTCTCCTTTCACTGTCAAGGCGCATTCTACGAGGGCACTCAGTGCCTCCTGCGTCTTTTGTCATCAAGCGTCAGTGGTTCAGTTGTGCATGGCGGTTACGTGGTTGTCTGTACAGATTGTGAAAGTTTTTTATATGGTGGATGTACTTGCATCTTCAGATGCTGCGTTCGGCTGCAATGTTTTGCAGGCTGCAGTTGCAGAGGCTTCCGTCTCCTTGGGGTGTATTTTTTTTTTCTTAGTGGTGAGCTCCAGTTGTTCCTGGTTGAGTGCCTGTTTTACCTGGTTGGGTATGTATAACCCTTGTTGGGAATTGTATGTATATTGCTGTTTTCTCTGTAGTTCTTTGACAGACACAGCAACATATCTTCTTGACCATTAGTTATGCTGCCCCCTACAGGAGAAGGACAATAGGCAGGAAAAAACTTTACCACACCTATGGGGCAGTCACTGCAGGCATACACCCACACTCTCTCTGCTATAGCCCTCCAGTTGGTTTCTGCCTAGTTTAGGAGTAGGACCTAGTTCCCTCCTAGGACTTTGGTCTTAATTGTTTTGTTTTTGGGAACCTTTTTTTGCAAGACTTTATTCTTTTAGTTAGTGTTCCTGAGTAAACTACAAGCAACTGCCGGCTGGATTTCGGACTGGATATCCTAGATCCTTAAGGTCTCCCAGCCTGGCCAGCGAGCGTGAGCAGGTTCTAGTCCAGTGGCCTTGCCATGACAGAGTCCCGATGGACGGGGGCGGGCCTGCGAGTGAAACTCCTCGCTGGGCGCACACAACCTGGGATGCCCTGAGTCGCAGCGTACCCCTTGGCTGTCAGCACCCCCACCCTGGGTGGAGCGGTAGTCTGTTCGGCGTGACGCCCACTTGATGCTGTGCTATGGTAAGTGTCCCCCCCCCCCCCCCCCCCCAATTCTCTGGCGGTCTCTGGGTGGACATGGGCCCCCTCCCTGGCAAAGTCCGACCCTCGGTTCCCCTGGCCCCTCGGCTGTCCCCCCTGTTCTGATGGCGAGGAGGATATTTCCTCGTCAGCTGCCACGTGGGAAACCTTAAAAATGGCGGATGAGTCTACAGCATCAGGGACGCAAGTGTCTTTTGGCACCTGCAAATCCCAGAAGTCGGGTAAGGTGTTTTCTCTGTCTGGAACTTTTTGACAACATTGTCATCGAACAGTGGGGGTGCATCAAACAAATGTTAGTGGTGCCTAAGCGCTTTAAAAGGCGTTACCCCTTTGCGGATGGGGTTTCCACTAGGTGGACCTTGCCACCAAAGGTGGATCATCCAGTTTCCAGACTAAACAAGTCTACAGTGGTCCCGGTGGAAGAGTTCCCGGTATTTACAGACCCAGTGGAGAGACAAATTGAGTCTCTGTCCTGCCATTTGCATGTGTTAGTGGGCTCCATACTAAAAGCGGTCTTTGTGATCACTGTCACAGACCATCACAGAATGGGCGAAGTTGCTAAAAGGTGATTTGGAAACGGAGCAGCTCTCACCGGGCCTGGTAGAGGTAAGGGACCAAATGGTTCAAGCCCTTCTGTATATATGTGATGCATCGCTGGATGCGGCTCCACTGGTAGCCAGAGTGTCTGTGGTGGGGATTGCTATTAGACACATGGTGTGGCTGAAAAGCTGGTCTGTGGACCAGGCTTCCAAAAAGGCTCTTGCTTACCTTTCTTTTACGGGGGACAGGTTGTTTGGATCCTCCCTGGATGAGTTGATCAAAGGCCTTAGAGGTGGGAATAGTACTCTTCTACCCCAATCCACCAAGGGCAAGGTACCACGTAATAGACAGGGGCCTAAATTTACTGCTCATAGGCAGCCCTTTCGTACCTTTCGGATCGCAAGAGAAAGGAGCAAAAAAAGCCATTGTCGAGTAAGCCGAGAACAGGCCAAACTGGATCTGCAGAAAAATCTTTGTCTGCATAAAGGCATGGCCTCACCCGTTTCTGGGGTGGGGGGACGTATTCGCTTCTTTCCAGAACCATGGACTTCCTTGATTCAGGACAAATGGGTCCACAAACTGATTCGATCAGATTACAAGATCGATTTCCGGTTTCGACCGTCAGACAGGTTCTTCACGTCCAACCAAGACCGGTTAAGGGATCTATGAGAGGCGGTACAAGATCTGCTGTCGCAAGGGGTGATTGTGCCGGTTCTTTAGGGGTTCTATTCAAACCTGTTTACTGTGCTCGGGAAAGAAGGCAAAGTACGTCCCAATCCTGGACCTGAAGGCTCTGAACCGCAAAGTGCAGGTACAGAAGTTTCTAATGGAATCCATTCGCACAGTAGTGGCATCTCTACACCAAGGAGACTTTTTGACCTCCATAGATTTCAATGACGCATATCTACACATCCCTTTTTACACTGGACACCAGCGTTTTCTTCACTTTGCTATAGGAGAAGAGCATTATCAATTTGTGGTGTTACCTTTTGGTCTAGTTTCCGCCCCCAGGGTCTTCACCAAAGTGGTGGCTCCGGTGTTGGCATTACTGCGACTATGGTGGATTACGATACTGGGGTACTTGGGCGATCTCCTATTAAGAGCAGATTCGCATTCAGCCCTATAGGGCGACTTGACAGTTACTGTACGGACTCTGCAAGAGTTCGTTTGGAACATCCATTTGAAAAAATCTGCCATAATACCAGACTGGATTATCTGGGCCTGACTCTGGACTCCGCTTCGATAAGGGTTTTTCTCCCCCCGGACAAGCTGCAAAAGTTGCAGGGGGTGATTTGTTTGCTTTTAGCCTGCAATGTTTCCTCTCTGTGGACTTGCATGCGAACCTTGGACCTGATAGTGTCAACCTCCTAGGCAGTTCCATTTGCTCAGTTCCACACGAGACCCTTTCAAAGGGAGATTCTTGTCAAATGGAACAAAGATCCAAAGTCCTTGAACACTAGGATTCGGTTGGGTCACAACACAAGGACTGCCCTATTATGGTGGCTTCGCTCGTTTAGGCTAGGGCAAGTCTTTCCTTCCACTGTATTGGACGGTGGTAACCACGGATGCCAGCCTGTCCAGCTTGGGAGGAGTGCTGGGGAAGCTCTGTGTCCAGGAGTCCAGACTTCAGATCAATATTCTGGAACTCAGAGCGATAAAGATTTGCCTGAGTCACTGGACAACTCGTTTACAGGGTTGTCCCATACGGATTCAATCGGACATTGTCACGGCTGTGGCCTACCTCAATCAAGCGGGCACCAAGAATGTTTTGGTGGCCCGGGAGGTGGCCGAGATCCTAGAATGGGCGGAAAAGTTTGTTCCAGCCCTTTCTGCAGTACACATACCAGGTGTGGAGAACTGGCAGGCGGATTACCGGAGTCATCAGGTAGAATTTTAACCATTCTTCAAAAAGGGGTTGAACAGCGGTTGGCTCTGGGCACTATCAAAGGCCAAGTGTCGGCTTTGGCTGTATTTTTCCAAGGCCCTTTAGCTACGCATGCTTTGATTCGCACTTTTATTTAAGGGGTTCACCATCTGGCTCCTCCGAGGCGATCCCTGCTACCTCCGTGGGATCCTAATTTGATATTATCTGTTCTTTAACCACTTGCCGCCCGCCCGCCGTCAAGTGACGGCGGAGCAGAGCGACCATTGTACGGCGGCCCATTCAGGCAGGGCAGGCGCGCGATCGTGTGCGCGCCGCCCTGCACTGTCGGTGGCGGCGTGTCCCCAGGACACAGCGCGTCGCCAGCAGGGGGGAAACAGCCAATGAGCATGGCTGTTTCCCACGTGATTGGCTGTGATCTAATCACACAGCCGATCACAATAGTAAAGCCCAGAAGATGACCGCGTATGCGCGATCGGGAGTGCGCAGCGCGGTCATGTCGGTGGCTCTGTTTTCCCTAGGAACACAGCTGGTCACCGGCAGTAGTAAACAGTCACTGACAGTGGCTGTTAACTATGTGATCGGCTGTGAATCCATTCACAGCCCATCACAAAATGTAAACACAGAGCAGTAACTCGCTGTTACTAGCTCTTCTCCCCTCACACAGTTTCAAGTGTGAGGAGAGCAGAGCCACAAACAGTGAGTTACTGCTCTGTACACCTGTAAAAGTAAAATCACAGCAATAAAGGTCCCCACACAGTCCTCAGCCCCCCCCCCCCCAATTGCACCTGTCACCTCATCAGTGCCCAGAAATTGCCACCGATAAGGCTACGTTCACATGTGAGCGTAGCAATTGCGGGCAGAATCGCCTCGATTTTTCCCTGCAATCCGGAAATCATTGCAAATCGCGGGACGCCTAAGAGGACATGTCATGCCTAGTTCTATTACAAGGGATGTTTACATTCCTTGTAATAGGAATAAAAATGATGAAAACATTTTTTTTTTTTTTTTTTTTTAAACTGTGTAAAAAATAAAAAAAAAATTAATAAATAAAATAGGGGAAAAAAAAAAATGAAAGTGCCCTGTCCCCGTTGGCTCGCGCGCAGAAGCGAACGCATACGCAAGTCCCACCCACATATGTAAACGGTGTTCAAACCACACATGTGAGGTATCGCCGCGATCATTAGAGCGAGAGCAATAATTTGAGCCCTAGACCTCCTCTGTAACTCTAAGCTGGTAACCTGTAGAAATTTTTAAATTGTTGCCTATGGGGATTTTTAAGTACCAATGTTTGGCGCCATTCCGTGAGCGTGCGCAATTTTGAAGCATGACCTGTTGGGTATTTAATTACTCGGCGTAACATTATCTTTCACATTATGGAAAAAATTGGGCTAAATTTACTGTTTTTTGTTATTTTTTTAATTAAAAAAAAAAAGTGATTTTTTTTTTTTTTTTTTTTTTCAAAAAAATTGCATTTGGAAGACTGCTGCGCAAATATGGTGTGATAAAAAATATTGCAACGATCTCCATTTTATTCTCTAGCGTCTCTGCTAAAAAAAAACATATAATGGGGGTTCTAAGTAGTTTTCTAGCAAAAAAAATGATTTTAGCTTGTCAAAAATAGGCCCAGTCTTAAAAGTGGATAAATGGACAACTTTGTGTAAAGTGCTACTTGGATGTTGGGCCTCTGTATGTGGTTAGGCTGTGTAAAAGTGTTACAAATGTGGTATCGCCATACTCAGGAGGAATAGCGGAATGTATTTTGGGGTGCAATTTTTGCTATGTGTTAAAAATATTGCATAAATGGACAGCTTTGTGTAAAAAAAAAAATGAAAGAAGAGGGGGAAAAAGCGCCAATGGAGTGCAAGTTAAAAAGTTTTATTAAAACAGGTTATGGTGACTCAGTTCTGAACTCACTTCTGTGCAGTCACTGTGGTGCCCTCCGTGATGTGATCAGGTAGCTCGGTGCCTGCTCTGGGTCCTGGTGCGGTCCAATCGTCCGGGAGAAGTCTGGGGGTAGTCTCAGGCGACAACCGGACTTCTCCCGGACGATTGGACCGCACCAGGACCCAGAGCAGGCACCGAGCTACCTGATCACATCACGGAGGGCACCACAGTGACTGCACAGAAGTGAGTTCCGAACTGAGTCACCATAACCTGTTTTAATAAAACTCTTTTTAACTTGCACTCCATTGCCGCTTTTTCCCCTCTTCTTTTATGACAAACATTGAGCTGCTTCGCTCACCCGGATAGCAGCCCAGAGTGCCGCCGACCCTCACCCTCCACCTGAAGAACAGTGGATTGTTCATACCTGGATTCCCCCCCCCCCCCCCTTCTCTGAATCGAGGTCAGCCCAATACCAATACCCTCAGCTCATACCAACAGGCACTCAAACCTTTTTTATCTCACCCCCTCTAAGGCTGCTCCAGCTTACAGCCTCTTGAAGTGCCAGTGCCTTGATTGCCCCCCCCCTGACTATTTGCTTATACTAGCAGCCATAACAGAGAGTAGCACCCCTTGTGAGCGCTATATAAAAATATACTTTCTCTTACGTCCTCCGACAGTCGCCGCCTCCTCTAAGTCATCACTATTGGGTATTGTCCACCTATCCGTAGGAATAGCTAGGCATATAGACTTAGTCAAAAGGCATTAGCATATACACACCCACGGGGGCTGTCCCATCTGGTCAATACCCCCCCCCCCTGCATCACCCCTCCCAACTCAGTTTTAGTTTGCCTAGCTTAGGAATAGTCAGGCTACCTTGTGCTGGGGCTTCAGTCTCAGCCTTCCTAAATCTTTTATTTGATTTTCTTTTAAATGTCATTTTTTTTCTCTCACTTTACTAGCTGTTTATTTTACCAGCTCTAGTGTTCGTTTATTCTTCGGATGAAGATGGATCATGCGGTGCTGGGATTCGGACTGGCCGCCCTGGTTCTCCAGGGCACAGAGGGTCAGATGGACCCCCAGCCTGTCATCGAGCGTTCAGCTATAGTTCGCCCTGGCATTAAGAACGACCCATCCCTGTTCGCTGCAGGGATGCAGCCGTGAGGTGGCTACCTCACAGGAGTTGTCTGCGATACTGCAGCATCATGTCCCTGGCTCACGGCACTCCCTGTCAGATGAGGACAGAGGTTTATCCGTGCATAGAGGCTCCCCCACGCCATCGGGTACAGGTGTACTTTCTGTGTGGGGCCTCTGCCTGGGGTGGCAGTCTGTGTTTCTGTGTGTCCCCATGTCTGTGCCTGTGTGACTCCCTGTGCGATCCCTGCGGGGTTCGCTGTGTGCAGATCTGCATGTTTGCCGGGGGTCCCTGTCCCAGTGTCACCTTAGGTGCATGTTTGGGGGTACAGACTTGTGTGTTGTGCGGCGACCGCTGCGGGGGAAAAATCGCGCGGTCCGCCATGTTTTTTACTATGCACAAGCGTATAGCCCCTCTGGGGCGAGTATACAGCTCATTTTGGCGCCATCCGCCGCCATTTTGTAGGCGGTGGAACGATCGGTTCGGCGGCCATCTTGGCGTAGCCTCCTATGCATCCCTATGGGGCAGCCATTTTCCCTGGGGTCTGGCTTTTGGCCAGCCCCCTCCAGCAGCATTTCCTCTTCCTCTCAGACAGCACAGGCACAGGTAGCAACGATCTGCGGGCTCTGCAGTGTATCTCTGTCTTCTTCTGCATACTGCTTCTGGCTCAGTTTCTTTCTCCTTTTTGGGGGTCTTCATAGCTGTGACAGTAGCGGTGGGCTGCGCACTCCGCAGCGCTATTTAAGGGGACAGTACATTACTTTTTTGCACTGTAGTTTTTTATTATCTTGAGCCATGGATTCTCAGGAAAGCAAGTTTCCTCCAGCTTTATTGGGGGGCCCCAGTTCTCCTGTGGCCCCGCTGCGACCTGATCTGGCTGCTGTGGTTGCGACTTTAGTGGCAAATATGGAAATGCTGATGTCTGAACGGGCTGCGAGAAAGCGGCCAAGGCTGTATCTCTCTTCTGATTCAGATGGGGATATCGCTGCTGCTGCTGCGAGCGTGCCCTTTTCAGGGTCCCGCTCATCCTTGGACCCCCCGGGGTCTGAGGGGTAGGCTGAGGTGGAGGGTGTTTGATACATCCTCCCCAGGGTCACCCGAAGAACGGGCGACCATGGATGAGTTGATTGTTTTCTGTTAAGGAAACCTTACATTTAGAGGAGTCCTGTTCCCCGGGCATTGTGTCCTCATTTGGGAGGCACAGGACCCGCAAGTCTGCGCAGGTTTTTCCCTGCCCAGCGGAATTCCATTACACTGTTAATGAAATGTGGCGCACGTTAAAACGTCCATTCCTGGTTCCTAGTCGGTTCAAATTGCTTTATCCTTTTGCGCCGGCTACGGAATCGCGATGGTGTGTGCCTCCACAGGTAGATCACACTGTGGCCGTGCTGAACAAGGCTACCTTGGTTCCTACTGAGGATACCCCGGTTTTCCGGGATCCCACGGACCGGCGGTTGGAGTCTCTAGCCCGCCATTCCTATACGGTGGCGGGTTCGTTGCTCAAACCCGTTTTCGCGGCCGTTATGGTGGCTCAGGCGGTGGCTGATTGGATTAAGGTGCTTAGAGGCAACCTAGTGTCCGATGGCGTGCCGCCTGCACGACTGGAAATGGTGGACCAGATCCATCACGGAGTCATGTATCTGTGTGATGCAGCCCTAAATGAGGCCCCCTTGGTGGCTCGCCTCTCGAGTGTCTCGGTACTTAACCGGCGACTGATATGGCTGAAGAGCTGGTTGGACGACCAGTCCTCGCGGAAAACTGTTGCTGATTTTCCCTATGCTGGCTCTCGCCTTTTTGGCGAGGCGTTGGATACCCTGGTGAAGGGCGTCACGGGGGGTAAGAGCACTATGCTACCCCAGAACCCGAAGAACAAGTCTTTCCGTGGCAAGCGGGGTTCTGCGCCTAGATCTACTCAGGGGTCCTTTCGTGCCTTTCGGAACCAATCCAAGGGCAAGCCCTTCAAGGCCCAGGGCAACCAGAAGAAACCCTGGGCGGGTAAGCAGAAGTCCGGCAATGCCGGTTCGGCGGGACACTCCGCCTCTGCCTGAAGGGGCACCCTCACCCATTTCTGGGGTGGGGGGACGTTTGCGCGGTTTCCTCCAACCTTGGCTGCTCCGGATCTCGGACAGGTGGGTCCAGGAAATTGTTCGATCAGGTTACAAGATCGAATTCCTTTCAAGGCCGGCGGACAGATTCTTTCCCTCCAATCTTCAGCTGCTTCCGGGGCGTCTGCAGGACTTGCATCAAGCGGTGCAGGACATGCTTGCTCAGGGTGTGATTGTCCCAGTGCCTCATCGGGACAGGTTTCGGGGGTTTTATTCAAATCTGTTCACTGTGCCCAGGAAGGAGGGCAAAGTGCGTCCTATTCTGGACCTAAAAGCGCTGAACCGCTTCGTGCGTGTTCGGAAGTTTCGTATGGAGTCTCTCCGTTCGGTTGTGGCCTCCTTGAGTCCAGGAGAATTCCTGGCTTCGATAGATCTGAAGGATGCGTACCTGCACATCCCCGTTTTCGAGGGTCATCAGCGGTACCTTCGGTTCGCTATCGCGGAGGACCACTACCAGTTTGTGGCGTTACCGTTCGGTCTCGCTTCGGCACCCAGGGTGTTTACCAAGGTGTTGGCACCGGTTCTGGGCCGGCTGCGGGCCCAGGGCATTGCGGTCCTGGGGTACCTGGACGATCTGCTTCTGAGATCGCGTGCCAGTCAGGACCTTGTGCGCGATCTGTCCATCACGGTACAGATGCTCCAGGAGTTCGGGTGGACCATTAACGTTCAAAAATCAGCATTGTCTCCATCGCTTCGCCTTCCCTATCTGGGAATGGTTCTGGACTCTGCGCAGGCTAAGGTATTCTTGTCGGAGGACAAGCTCCGGACTTTGCGGGACGAAATCCAATCCCTCAGGGACAATCCGTCCTCATCACTCAGGGCCTGCATGCGGGGCCTGGGTTTGATGGTGTCGGCCTTCGAGGCAATTCCCTTTGCCCAGTTCCACACACGGGCTCTCCAGACGGAGATCCTGGCCAGGTGGGACAGACTTCCTCAGTCCTTGGATCTGGGGGTCTCCTTGAGTCGCCGGACCAGATTGGCTCTTCTGTGGTGGATCCAGTCCCCGTCGGTGGCGGAAGGCAAGTCCTTCCGCCAGTTGGTGGGGACAGTGGTTACCACGGATGCCAGCCTGTCGGGCTGGGGTGGAGTCCTGGGCACCCTGTTTGCCCAGGGCACTTGGTCGGAGGAGGATTCCTCCCTCCCGATAAATGTGCTGGAACTACGAGCGATAAAACTCTGTCTCTTCCAGTGGTCGGACCGTCTCCAGGGCCTGCCTGTTCGCGTACAGACGGACAATGCCACCGCGGTGGCTTACATCAACCACCAGGGGGGCACCAGGAGTGCTCGAGCGGCCCGGGAGGTGACCGACATCCTGTCTTGGGCCGAGACTCATGTCCCGGCGATTTCGGCAGTTCACATTCCGGGTGTGGAGAATTGGCAGGCAGACTATCTGAGCCGCCAGACCCTGGACCAGGGGGAATGGTCCCTACACCCGGAGGTCTTTCAGATGCTGTGTGCGAAGTGGGGATCCCCAGACGTGGATCTGTTCGCATCCCGGCTAAACCGAAAGGTGGAAAGGTTCGTGGTAAGAACGCGCGACCTGTTGGCGGACGCCTCGGATGCGTTGGTTGCCCCTTGGCATCAGTATCGTCTGCTGTACGCCTTTCCTCCGATTCAGGTACTATCCCGGTTCCTTCGCAGATTGGTCTCGGAACCGCACATGGTGATTCTGGGTGTGCCGGACTGGCCTCGCTGGTCTTGGTACGCCGACGTTGTTCACCTGGTAGTGGCGCCTCCGTGGCGTCTGCCTCTGCGGGAAGATCTCCTGTCTCAGGGTCCGATCTTCCATCCTGCTTTACAGTCGCTGGCTTTAACGGCCTGGCTGTTGAGACCCAGGTCTTGAAGGACAAGGGTCTATCTTCTGAGGTTATCCCTACCCTGATCAAGGCTAGGAAATCTTCCTCTGGTAAGATCTATTACCGTACCTGGAAAGCCTACTTCACCTGGTGTGAGTCCAGGGGGTTTTCCCCTCGTTCTTACTCGGTGTTGAGAATCTTGGCTTTCCTCCAGTCTGGAGTGGATCAGCGCCTGGCGCTGGCCACTATAAAGGGCCAGGTGTCGGCAATGGCGGTCCTTTTCCAACGCCCTGTGGCGTCTCATTCCTTGGTGCACACATTCATTCAGGGTGTGCGACATTTGGCTCCTCCTAGGAAGGAGCCTTTACCTCCATGGGACTTGAACTTGGTCCTGTCCGCGTTGCAGCTTGCTCCCTTTGAAAATATCAGGGAGATATCGTTGCCTCTGCTGTCGAAAAAGGTTGCTTTTCTTGTGGCGATCACTTCGGCTCGCAGAGTGTCGGAGCTGGCGGCGTTGTCTTGCCGCTCCCCTTACTTGATAATTCACAAGGATAAGGTGGTGTTGAGAACACCCCCGTTCTTTCTTCCCAAGGTGATCACTGAGTTCCACCTTAATGAGGAAATTGTCTTGCCTTCGTTTTTTACAAAGCCTAAGCATCCAAAGGAGATTGCTTTGCATTCCTTGGATGTTGTCAGGGCGATCAAGGTTTACCTGGTAAGGCGCACTCTACCAGGTCTTTGAGTACTTCCTGGGCCTGTTGACCGGGTGTGCAAGGCGGCGACTTGGTCGTCGGTGCACACTTTTTCCAAGTTCTACAAAGTAGACGTTCTGGCATCAGCTGATGCTTCTTTTGGCCGCAAGGTTCTCAGTGCGGCTGTGCCATGATGGACCCTTGCATTTTTTTCTCTGGGTCCCTGGCTGTTGGCATTTCATTTCCTGGGCTGTTGCTCCTGTTGAGCATTGTTTTTTTTCTGTTGCCCAGTTGGTTCTTACGGTGCGTGTAAGATTCCTTTCTCTGATGTGGGTACTGCGTTGCCTTTTCTACGGTTGCGTCTCCCACCCCTCATGTCTATACTGCTTTTGGACATCCCAATAGTGATGACTTAGAGGAGGCGGCGACTGTGGGAGGACGTAAGAGAAAACAGAATTTTTGTAAAATCTTACCTGTAAAATTCCTTTCTCTGAGTCCTCCGACAGTCGCCGCCCCCGCCCCTCTTTTGGGGTTCTTATTACCTACTGCTACGCTACCAAACTGAGTTGGGAGTTGTGATGCAGGGGGGGTATTGATCAGATGGGACAGCCCCCGTGGGTGTGTATACGCTAATGCCTTTTGTCTTTGGACTAAGTCTATATGCCTAGCTATTCCTACGGATAGGTGGACAATACCCAATAGTGATGACTTAGAGGAGGCGGCGACTGTCGGAGGACTCAGAGAAAGGAATTTTACAGGTAAGATTTTACAAAAATTCAGTTTTCTATCTCTTTTGTAAAAAAAATGCGTTTTCATTTTCTTTCCACATTTTCCAAAAACTTGTGGAAAAAAAATGACATGTTCAAAAGACTCTATGCCTCAAAAATTATACGTTGCGCTGTTTGCTTTCCAAAATGGGGTAATTTTATGGGGGTTTCCATTGTCCTGGTGCTCCAGGGCCTTCAAAATTGCGATAGGTTGTCAGGAAATTATATGTGTAATTTGTGCTCTTAGAATGTCGGACGGTGCTACTTGGATGATAGGCCTCTGTATGTGGCCAGGCTGTGAAAAAGTCTCACACATGTGGTATTGACATAATCAGGAGGAGTAGCAGAATGTATTTTGGGGTGCAATTTTTGCTATGTACATGCTATGTGTTGGAAATATACATAGTTACATAGTTGGTGAGGTTGAAAACAGAAATCCGTCCATCCAGTTCAACCTATGATGTGTGTGTGTGTGTGTGTGTGTGTGTGTGTGTGTGTGTGTGTTTGCTGTTAACCGTACATTGTATACCTCTGTATGTTGTGGTCTTTAAGGTGCCCATCTAATAGTTTTTTGAAACTATCGATGCTCCCTGCTGATACGACTGCTTGTGGAAGAGAATCCCACATCCTTACCGTTCTTACAGTGAAGAACCCCTTAAGTACTTTAAGGTTAAACCACTTTTCCTCTAGTTTTAGTGAGTGGCCACGTGTCTTACTGTATTTTCTTTCTCTGAATAGTTTGTTCCTTATGCTAGGGTCGCCAGTACAGTATTTGTACATTGATATCATATCCCCCCTCAATCGTCTCTTCTCCAGAGAGAATAAGTTCAGTGCTTGTAGTCTTTCCTCATAGCTGATTTCCTCCATTCCTCTAATTCTTTTTGTTGCCCTTCTCTGGACTCTTTCCAGTTCCAGCACATCCTTCCTGAGGACCGGTGCCCAGAACTGGACAGCATACTCCAGATGTGGCCGGACCAGAGTCTTGTAGAGCGGGAGAATCTCTTTATTTCTGGAGTGAATCCCCTTTTTTATGCATCCCAGTATTCTGTTGGCTTTGCTTGCAGCGGCTTGGCATTGCATGCCACTGCCAAGCTTGTTGTCTACCAGTACCCCCAGGTCCTTTTCCATCCTAGACTCACCCAGAGGTTCCCCCCTAGTGAGTAGCTTGCTTTTTAGTTTCTGGCACCCAAGTGCATTACTTTACATTTTTCAACATTAAACCTCATCTGCCATGTAGTTGCCCACCCCATTATTTTGTTCAGGTCCGCTTGTAAGGTTTCCACATCCTGCATAGAAGATATTGGCATGCCTAGTTTAGTATCATCTGCAAATACTGAGATTGTACTAGATATCCCCTCCTCTAGATCATTTATGAATAAATTAAACAGGATTGGTCCCAGGACAGATCCCTGGGGGACCCCACTTTCCACACCCGCCCAATCTGAGTACTCCTCATTAATCACCACCCTCTGGACTCTCCCCTGGAGCCAGTTCTCTATCCAGGTACTCACCTTATGGTCCATACCTACCTTCCTTAGTTTGTACAGTAAGCGTTTGTGGGGAACGGTGTCAAAGGCCTTTGCAAAGTCCAGATACACCACATCCACAGGCTTTCCTTTATCTAGGTGGCAGCTAACTTCATCGTAGCAGGTTAATAGATTGGTTTGGCAAGAACGATTTTTAATGAATCCATGCTGATTACTACTAATACCATTTTCATTACTAAAGTCTTGTATGTGGTCCCTTAACATCCCCTCCAAAATCTTGCAGACTACAGATGTTAGGCTGACCGGCCTATAGTTACCCGGGATATATCTCGGCCCCTTTTTAAATATTGGTACCACGTTGGCTTTTTTCCAATCAGCTGGCACCATACCCTTCTGTAAACTATCCTTAAAGATCAAGAATAATGGTCTAGCAATCACCTGGCTGAACTCTTTAAGAACCCTCGGGTGCAAGCCATCCGGTCACGGTGATTTATTTATATTAAGCTTCTGTAGTTTAGTTCTAAGCGGCAGTTGCTAAGGTGTGTTGTTTAGTTTGGCCTTACAAGCTGGGTTCGTGTAGCCCCCCCGATTCTTTTGTGAAGACTGAAGAGAAGAAATTATTTAACACTTCCGCCTTTTCTCTGCCCTCAGTGGCCATATTTCCTTTGTCATCTTTTATGGGGCCAATGTGTTCTGGCCTCACTTTCTTACTGTTTATATACTTAAAGAATTTCTTGGGGTTCTTTTTATTCTCCTCCGCTATATGTCTCTCGTGTTCTATTTTAGCTGCCCTGATTTCGTCTTTACATTTCTTATTGCACTCTTTGTAATGCTTAAATGCTGCCAATGACCCCTCAGTCTTGTATTTTTTGAAGGCCTTTCCTTTAGCACTAATATGCATTTTTATGTTGGAGTTTAGCCACCCAGGGTTTAGTTTTGCTCTTTTAAATGTATTTCCCTTTGGAATGCACTGGCCAATCCCCTTGTTAAGTATGCTCTTGAAGCACTCCCATTTTTCCTCTGTGTTCTTTGTTCCCAGGGTTCTATCCCATTTGATATTTTTCTAGCAGCGAGCACGGTTTTGGGAAATTGGCTCTTTTGAAATTCAGTGTCCTTATATTACCCTTGTGTTTTCCTATTACTGTATTTAATACTGAAACTTATTGACCTATGGTCACTGTTTCCTAAGTTGCCCTGTATTTCTATATCCGTGAGCAGGTCTGTATTGTTGGTAATCAGTAGGTCAAGTACCGCATTGTTTCTTGTCGGTGCATTCACCATCTGACCCATGAAATTGTCCTGCAAAACATTTAGGAACTGCCGAGCCTTGGCTGAGTGTGCGGTTCCTTCTGGACAACTTTGTGTAAAAAAAAAAAAAAAAAATGCATTTTAATTTTCTTTCCACAGTTTCCAAAAACTTGTGGAAAAAAATGACACGTTCAAAAGACTCATTATGCCTCAAAAATTATACGTTGGGGTGTTTGCTTTCCAAAATGGGGTCGTTTTATGGGGGTTTCCATTGTCCTGGTGCTCCAGGGCCTTCAAAAGTGCGATAGGTTGTCAGGAAATTATATGTGTAATTTTATGCTCCTAGAATGCCGGACGGTGCTACTTGGATGTTAGGCCTCTGTATGTGGCCAGGCTGTGAAGCCTCACACATGTGGTATCGCCATACTCAGGAGGAGTAGTAGAATGTGTTTTTTGGGGTGTAGTTGCAAGTATACATATGCTGTGTGAAAGAAATAACCTGTTAATACGTCAATTTGTAAAAAAAAATCTTCATGTTGCAAAGAATTGTGGGAAAAAAATTACAACTTCAAAAAACTCACCATGCCCCTTATTAAATACCTTGGAATGTCTACTTTCAAAAAAGGGGTAATTTGGGGGGTATTTGTACTTTCCTGACTTTTTAGTGTCTCAAGAAATTAGATAGGCCTTCAGTACATCAGGTGTGGTCAAGTGTGATCAATTTTCAATGAATAGCACCATAACTTGTGGACTCTATAACTTTCACAAAGACCAAATAATATACACTTATTTGGGTTATTTTTACCAAAGATAAGTAGCAGTATAAATTTTGGCCAAAATTTGTGAAGTAAAATTACTAATTTGCAAAATTTTATGAAGAAAACACAAGATACAAAGAAAAATGCGTTTTTTCACAATATTTTGTCTTTTTTTTTTTTTTTTTTTTTTTATAGCAAAAAAAATAAAAAACCCAGTAGTGATTAAATACCATCAAAAGAAAGCTCTATTTGTGTGAAGAAATGGACACTAATTTTTTTGGGGTTCAGTGTTGCATGACTGAGTAATTGTCATTCAAAGCGTGAGAGCGCTGAAAGCTGAAAATCGGTCTGGGCAGGAAGGGGGTGAAAGTGCACTGTAGGCAAGTGGTTAAAAACCTCCTTTTGAGAACATTAGGGAGATTCCTTTGCTTACTCTGTCTCAGAAGGTTGCCTTTTTGGTGGCTATTACTTCTGCCCGCAGAGTACCTGAATTGGTGGCGCTGTCCTGCCGCGTTCACCTTATCTAGTGGTCCACAGAGATAAAGTGATACTTAGACCTAATCAGTTGTTCCTTCCTAAGGTGGTTTCTGATTTTCATCTGAATGAAGACATTGTGCTGCCTTCATTCTGTCCTAAGCCCAAGCATCCCAAGGAAATTGCTTTGCATTCTTTGGATGTGGTTCGGGCAATTAGAGTTTACCTGGCTCCAGATGGATCAGGCAGACGGAGGTTTAGGCTTGTTCACTGAAGGGTCAGGTTCCTCCTTTTCCTGGAATTCTACTAGGGTGCCGATTGCCTCTTGGGCTTTTCGTCATCAGGCGTCAGTGATGCAAGTTTGCAAGGTGGCAACTTGGTCGTCGGTGCACACGTTCACAAAATTCTGCAAGGTAAGACATGTTGGCATCCTCGGCTGCTTCTTTTGGCTGCAAGGTTTTGCAGGCTGCTGTTTAAGTGACCCTATCCTCTTTCAGGGTGTATGTTGGTTTTAGGTGAACTACAGTTTTTCTTGGTTGAGCTCCATGTTACCTGGTTGGCTTAGTTTAGCCTTTGGGGAATTACGTTCTTTCTTTGCGTTGTTTTTTTCTTTTACGTCCTCTGACAGTCGCCACCCACTCATACAATCTGCATGTCTGGGTATTGGCCTTCTCCACAGGAGTAAGCTAGGCAGAAGATTTTGTTAGAATATTCACAAAAACTTTGTATAGACATACCTACAGGGGGCTGTCCCTCTGGTCAATACCCCCAGCTAGCCTCATTCCCAATTCAGTTAGCTGCTGCCTAGCTCCCTGGCTGGGGCTGCGGTCTCAGCTTTTTTCTTCTTTTTCTGTTTTCTCTCTAGAAAAGTATTTTTTCTTTTAAAAGATAGCTTTTTATTTGTTCCTGCGCTTAGTTAGTCGGACTTCGGAAGACTACATCGTTTGCGGAGCTGGCAATCGCACTGGTTATTCTAGCGCCTTATGGAACCCCAGCCTGCCATTGAGTGTTAGCAGGTTATTGGTACGCCCAGGCCTCGCAAACGACTATGTCCCTGTCCTCAGGGTCGAGCCTGCGAAGTTGCTATCTTCGCCGGGATGTCTTAACTGCGGTACGCCCACGTGTTGCTAGCGTCCCCTTCGGCTGACGGCACCCCCACTCAGGGTGGGAGGCTTCCTGTCGCAGAGCGGTGCCCACGTTTTCGCTGGACCGGTGAGTACCATGATACCCCTCTGTCTCTGACCTTGCCTGTCGGGGTGTGTATGTGGGCCCTCTGTTTTATGGGGATGGCAGTTCGGTGTGGGTTCTGTCATGTCCCCCCTCATGTCTGTAGGTGCGGTCCCTGTGTGTCCCTTCCCGGGCCCCGCGGGGGTGCTGCGGCGGTTCCACAGGTCTTCTATGCCCCTGGGGTGCTTGTGCATCTATTTGGGGAACTGTACATTGTGTGTGGGGGCTGCTTTTGGCACAAAACTGCGCGGCCGCCATTTTAGGCGTGGGTAGGCTGTTGGGCCTCATAGTAAGGGCAGCAGCCATTTTCTACTATGCTTTTGGTGCCAATTGGGCGCCATCTTTAGTGTGGGCTAATTGTCCTTGTGTGGACAGCGGCCATTTTCCCAGAGCTTTTCCCATAAACTTGTATTGGCAACCATTTTTTTGTGGCTCAGGGCTGTTTTCTGCCTCTAGGGGCATGAGGTCACTTCCTCTTATTTTCAAATCGTTCAGCAGCGTAGGGCAAGTATAGCACACTGTGGGGGCTTTTACTGTATTTCCTGGCCTGCATTCCTGCTAGCATTCATTTTTTGCAGTTTCCTGTAGCACAGAACTTGCTCTCCATTTGCGGTGCATTTGCGGTGGGGACCGCGGGAATCACCGATTTTAAAGGGCCAGTGTCATTTAAATTGAGATTGCTATTATGGAGCCCCAGGATAGCAAATTCCCCCCAGACCAGGTGGAGGATTCAGGTACTCCTGAATCCTCTTTTGTCTCACTTAACTACTGCACTTGATACTTTAGCGTCAAAAGTGAATTTGTTGATGTCTGACCGGGCTTCTAAGAAAAGGCCTATGCCCTCTGTGTTCTAATTCAGAGCCAGATTTGGTTGCCACGGACAGCGTACCCCCTGAGGGGTCTCAGTCCTCAGTCGGATGTGGAGGAGGAGGATTCTTCCTCAGGATCAGCATGGGACCGCGCTGTGGTGTCCGCGCTCATTAGCTCTGTAAAAGACACTTTAAACTTGGATGATGATCCCCACCTATCGGGTAAGCGGTCTTCCTTTTGGGACCCGCAAAGCCCAAAAATCGGGTCAGGTTTTTTCTTGTCCCGAGGAGTTTCACGAAACCGTGAATGATCAATGGCGCCGTATAAAACATAATTTTGTGGTGCCAAAGAGATTTCAGTACCGCTATCCCTTTGCGGATCCGGTGAATTCTCGCTGGACTGCAGCTCCTAAGGTGGACCACACTGTGTCCAGGTTAAATAAGGCCACTTTAATGCCCGCGGAGGATTCTCCGGTGTTTAAAGACCCGGCGGATAGGCGGGTGGAAACACTTTCCCGCCTCATCTATCAGGTAGCGGGTTCCTTGCTGAAACCAATGTTTGCTTCGGTAATGGTCTCTCAGGCTGTTGTGGAGTGGGCCAAGGCGCTTAAGCGCACTCTAATTGCTGCCTCCACCTCTCCTGCTGCTCTGGAGATGGTGGATCAAATGGGCCAGGCTGTTTTATACCTGTGTGACGCCGCCTTAGATGAGGCCCCTTTAGTCGCACGACTTTCAGCAGTTGCGATTCGTCGCATCGTTTGGTTAAAGAGCTGGTCGGCTGACCAGTCTTCCAAGAAGACAGTGTCTGACATCCCTTATGCGGGGAGTCATCTTTCTGGATGAACTAGTCAAGGGGATCACTGGGGGCGAGAGCACTCTGTTGCCCTAGGTGCCCAGGGGAAAATCATTCCACGGCAAGTCTCTCCTTTAAACCTAACCAGGGGTCCTTTCGTGCCTTCAAGGCACATGACAAGGGTAAGTCCTTCATGGCCCCTAGTGGCCAGATGAAGCCTTGGGCGGGCAAGTCAAAAGCCGCGCACACTGGCACAGCGGCTCAGTCCGCCTCGACCTGAAGGGGCGTCCTCACCCGTTTCAGGGGTGGGGGGACGTCTGCGTTTTCCCGAGCCTTGACTGTCCAAGTTTCGGGACAGGTGGGTTCAAGAACTCATTCGTTTAGGGTACAAGATTGAGTTTCGATCTCGCCCCGCAGACAGATTCTTTCCCTCAAATCTTCATTTAACCCCCGATCGTTTCTGAGATCTCCATCGAGCGTTTCAGGATCTCCTCGCCCAAGGGGTGGTGGTCCTGGTTCCACAGCTTGACAGGTTTCGGGGTTTTTACTTAAATCTGTACAGTGCCCAGAAAGGAGGGCAATGTGCGTCCGATTCTGGACTTAAAGTTTATAAACCGCTTTGTGTGGGTTCAGAAGTTCCGAATGGAGTCCCTCCGGTTGGTGGTGGCATCCCTGAGTCCAGGGGATTTCCTGGCTTCCATTGACCTCAAGGATGCGTATCTACACATCCCTATTTACGAGGGTCATCGGAGGTGCCTCCGATTCGCAGTAGCGGAGGAGCCTTTCGGCCTCGCTTCGGCTCCAAGGCTTTTTACCAAAGTGTTGGCTCCTGTTCTAGCCTTGTTGCGGGTACAGGGAATTGCCATCCTCTGTTACCTGGACGATCTCCTATTAAGGTCAAGCTCCAGTACCACTCTGTTGCGCGATCTGTCGATCATGGTTCAGACGCTCCAGGAGTTCGGGTGGACCATCACATGAGATCTTTTCAAGCGGAGATTCTGGTCCGGTGGGACAGACATCCTCCCTCTTTGGAAAGGAGGATTTCTTTGAGCCCCCAAGTCAGATCGGACCTCCTGTGGTGGCTCCAGTTTCCGGCTCTTAAGGAAGGCAAGTCCTTTCGTCCGTTGCTTTGGACTGTGGTCACCACGGACGCCAGCCTGTCGGGCTGGGGTGGAGTTCTGGGCAAGTTGTCTGCCCAGGGCACTTGGTCGGAGGGGGAATCCTCTCTGCCGATAAATGTCTTGGAATCGACTTTGGGGCTGCCCGGTGCGTGTACAGACGGACAACGCAACTGCGGTGGCTTACATCAATCACCAAGGGGGCACCAGGAGTGCCCGGGCGGCCAAGGAAGTGGCCGAGATTCTGTCCTGGGCCGAGACGCAGGTCCCGGCAATTTCAGCAGTTCACATTCCAGGTGTGGAGAACTGGCAGGCGGACTATCTGAGTCGCCAGACCCTGGAGCAAGGGGAATGGTCCCTCCACCCGGAGGTGTTTCAGATGCTGTGTGCGCGGTGGGGATCCCCGGACGTGGATCTGTTCGCGTCCTGTCTCAACAACAAGGTGGGAAGGTTCGTGGTATGAACGCGCGACCCTCTGGCGGATGCCTCGGATGCGTTGGTGGTGCCTTGGCATCAGTATCGGCTGATTTATGCCTTTTCCCCGATTCAGTTGTTGTCCAGGTTCCTTCGCAGGTTGGTCTCGGAACCGAGGTTGGTGATTCTGGTGGCCCCAGACTGGCCGCGTCGGTCTTGGTACGCGGACATAATGCAACTGGTCATCAAGCCTCCCTGGCGGCTCCCGCTAAGGGACAGTCTTCTGTCTCAAGGGCCGATCTTCCATCCTGCATTTACAGTTGCTGGCTTTGACAGCGTGGCTGTTGAAAGCCAGGTCTTGAGAGACAGAGGTCTCTCGTCAACGGTCATTCCTACCTTGCTAAAGGCCAGGAAGGCCTCCTCAGGCAAGATTTATTATCATACCCGGAAGGCTTATTTCGCCTGGTGCGAGTTGCAGGGGTTCCATTTCGGTGGCGAGAGTGTTGGCTTTCCTGCAAGCTGGTGTGGAGCAGCGTCTTGCGCTGACCACTATTAAGGGCCAGTTGTCTGCGCTTGCCATTCTTTCAGCGCCCCTTGGCATCAAATTCCTTGATCCGCACCTTTTTATTCAAGGGGTGCGTTATCTGGCTCCCCCTAGGAGGGCACCCTTGCCCCCTTGGGATCTGAATTTGGTTCTGTCCGTTTTGCAACGTCCTCCCTTTGAGAACATCCGTGAGATTCCTCTGCCGGTGCTGTCACGGAAAGTGCCTTTCTGGTGGCGATCACATCTGCTCACAGAGTGTCGGAGTTGGCGGCCCTGTCTTGCTGCTCCCCCTATCTGGTTGTTCATAGGGATAAAGTGGTCTTGCGAGATCATCAGTCTTTTCTTCCGAAGGTGGTTTCGGACTTCCATCTCAACGAGGACATTGTCTTACCTTGGCTGTGTGCGAAGCCCAAGCATCCTAAGCAGTTTGCCTTGCATTCCTTGGATGTGGTCCGGGCGATCAGGGGTTAGCTGTCGTCTACTGAATCCTTCAGAAAGTCGGATTGCCTTTTTTGTCCTTCCTGAGGGACCTCGGAAGGGTACGGCTGCGTCTGCGGCAACCATTTCAAAATGGATCAGGCAGACAATTGTGCAGGCCTATTCAATTATGGATCAGGTTCCATCTTTCCCTGTAACAGCGCACTCTACCAGAGCGATTAGTGCGTCTTGGGCCTTCCGCCATCAGGTGTCGGTGACCCAGGTGTGCAAAGCGGCGACCTGGTCGTCCGTGCATACCTTTACAAGATTTTACAAACTTGATGTCTTGGCAGCAAAGTTTTGAGTGCGGCAGTGCCTTAGGGGAGACAGTGTAGTTTTGGCCTGTCTACTCCTGTTTGGGTTTTCCCTTTTTTTTTAAATTTTGTTTTCCTGGGTTTTCGCTCCTGTTGAGCTTTCTTGTTGCCCAGTGTTTACCTTTCTGGTTCAGAAAAGGTTCTTTTCTCTGACATGGGTGCTGCGTTGCCTTTCTTGACTGTTTTGGTTTCCCACCCCTCTCATCTACACTGCTTTGGGACGTCTTAGACATACAGATTGTATGAGTGGGCAGCGACTGTCAGAGGACGTAAGAGAAAATAGAATTTTTGTAAGAACTTACCGTAAAATTATTTTCTCTGAGTCCTCTGACAGTCTCCACCCCCCACCCCTCTTCTGGGGTTCATGGATCTCTATACTGCTTGCTACCAAACTGAATTGGGAATGAGGCTAGCTGGGGGTATTGACCAGAGGGACAGCCCCCTGTAGGTGTGTCAATACAAAGTTTTTGTGAATATTCTAACAATCTTCTGCCTAGCTTACTCCTGTGGAGTGGCGACAACTGTCAGAGGGCTCAGAGAAAAGAATTTTACGGTAAGTTCTTACAAAAATTCTATTTTCCCGCCCCTCATGCAAATACTGATTTGGGACATCCCAATGGTCAAGAAGATATGGAGCTGCGTCTGTCAACGAACGATAGTGAAAATTAGATTTTTGTCTTACTGTAAAATCCTTTTCTCTGAAGTTCATTGACAGACACAGCGCCCGCCCCTCTAATTGTGAATGCGATGGGGTTTTTCTTCTAAACACTGCTTGCAACAAAACTGAGGGCTATAGCAGAGTATGTGGTTGTATGCCTGCAGGGACTGCCCCATAGGCATGGTAAAGATTTTATCTGCCTAGTGTCCTACTCCTGTAGGGGGCAGCAAAACCAATGGTCAAGAAGATATGGAGCTGCGTCTGTCAATGAACTTCAGAGAAAAGGATTTTACGGTAAGACAAAAATTCTGTTTCTGCCACCCCTCATGTTGATACTGCTTTGGGACATCCCAAGGGTCTAAGAAGACATGGAGCTGTGTCTGTCAGTGAACGAAAGAACTGGATTTTTGTCTTACCGTAAAAAATCTTTATCTGAGGTTCGCTGATGGACACAGCACCCGCCCCTCTGCTGAGTTGAGCCATGTACACTACACTGCTGCTTGTGATAGCAATAAAAGTTCAATCAAAATAAAAATGTGAAAAGATACCAGTGTAAAAACAAAAAAAAAAATTTTTTTGTTACCGTAAAATCTATTTCTCTGAGTCCATTGACAGACACAGTGCTCCATATTCAGAACCATAGGATTATATCTTACCCCTTCGGGAGTGGGACACTAGAATGAAAAAACAACAACTTGGCTATGCCTATGGGCAGTCCTAGCTGGTATACATTCCCTTCTCTGCTATAGACCTTCTTTTTTTTTTTTTTTTTTTCTGCCTAGTCAGGTCAGGAGTAATGACCTAGCTTCCTGCTGGGATCGTTTGTTGTGTTTTGGATGGTCCTCCTGTGTGGCAGGTTCGGAAACGCCGGTGAGGCCCGCTCTCCTCCTGCACGTCTCCTATAGGCTTCTCACAGGTCACCCCAAGATACAGGCAGTCAGCACAACGTTGGTGGTCCCTCCAGAGCCTGTGGCCTGCTCTCCAGCAGGGGTCTCCTCCAGTCCTCCCTGCCATTCAGCCAGCATTCGGCCGCCGGACATAGCGGCAGCTTGCAGGAGGAACCAGCGCCCTCCAAGCCTCGCTTTAAAACCGGAACTTCCGGTTTGTGCAGGGAAGGCGGAGCATGCGCAGTGCGACCCGGAAGAGGGCAGCGAGTATGGAGGAGACACCGGACCTGCATGGCTGTGGTAAGGCAGACTGTCCAGCTTAAGAGCCAGAAAGCTGCCAAAGACATGAAACCTGCTGCAACCCACCTCATGGAGAAGGAGGAAGGAGGGGCAGTGCAGGTGGCTGCAGGCAAGAGCAGATCGGAGTCCGGTAAGTGCGGTTTTCCCTGTTGGGGCTAATATCAGTGTAAGTGAAAAGGGGGGTAAGTAATACCAGCGCTATGGCGTATCCTGGGTTTTTTTAAAATGTGGTTTGGAGCTGCCACCAACCTACCTCTGAGGTAGTGAGGGAATGAAGGGGTGCAAATATGTTGGTTTACCGGCGCTACCACAATGCACAAGGATAAAAACCTTAAAACCATATACATGTGCCATGCAAAGTACTTAAAAACTGAAAGTGCACAGTGCATTAAAACAAATTGATGTGGTCCTGCAAGGACCCAAGGGGCCACATCATGTAATAAAGTGTCAACGTGCTGGGACAGAATGGTGATACCTTTTTTAAAGGTACTAATAAGTGTTCCACTATAATAACAAAGTGCAGAGATTTCTCTAGAGTGAAAGATTTTATTCAGATTTGCAAAAGTTGTACCAGTGATGCTGTGGGAGGTGTGTGCTCACAGGATATGGCGTGCTGGTGAAGCCGGTGCTAATAGCCTGTGGACGTGTCTTGCGACGTCACACGTCACTTCCGGTAGCAGTGGTTCCGGACCATGGAACGCGGAAGTGCTTAGGCAACCGGACCCTGCATGCTGACGGTGAACTTCCTAACTGTGAGTGGATATGTTTTGTGCTTTCTTAGCTAAACTATACTACGCAATGGGAGATATCTTATGCTTTTAGCACAAGCTCATCACACACCAGTGAGGAAACCAGGATTGATGTGCAGTTTGGTCCACAGGCAGTCCGTGCGGTAAGTGCTTTTACCTAGTGGGGGGCCACGGGTATTAGCACCGGCTTCACCAGCACGCCATATCCTGTGAGCACACACCTCCCACAGCATCACTGGTGCAACTTTTGCAAAACTGAATAAAATCTTTCACTCTAGAGAAATCTCAGCACTTTTGTTATTATAGTGGAACACTTATTAGTACCTTTTAAAGGTATCACTATTCTGTCCCAGCACGTTGGCACTTTATTACATGATGTGGCCCCTTGGCTCCTTGCAGGACCACATCAATTTGTTTTAATGCACTGTGCTCTTTTTCAGTTTTTAAGTTCTAATTAAATTGAACTCACTCAAACATACTTTGCATGGCACATGTATATGGTTTTAAGGTTTTTATCCTTGTGCATTGTGGTAGCGCCGGTAAACCAACATATTTGCACCCCTTCATTCAATATCAGTGTAAGGCCTAGTCCCTGGTAGTTCCCATTCTCTCCCCTATAGGGGACCTGTAGCCAAGTTATTGTGGAGCAGGAAGAGTGATCTGGTGTTTATCTCCTCTTCTCTTGCAGGATCCCCAGGTGGAACCCAGGAGGCCTCTGATAAACCAACCCCTGTATCGGCTAGCACTAGCTCCTCTAAGAAGTGTGGTAATTGCGGGGAGTGATGGCCCAGATCTCACACCAAGCACTTTTGTTACAGGTGTATTAACAAACTGGCTGGTAAAGGAGGCCTCAGGGTTGATGAAAGATTTCCTCAAGTCTGTGCAGGAGGTAATGCTAGCCACTATCCAGTCCATCCGCACCTCTGTAGCTTCCCCCCCCAGGTAACAGAATCGGATGAGGTAACCCCTACAGAGGGCCCTTCTTAGGAGAGCTTACTTTCCAAGGCAGGCTCATCTGCTTTTCTGCCTGGTTCGCAGGGTCTCCGCAACCCCCCCCCCCCCTGCTCAAGCAAGGAAGACCTTGGAAACTTTGAAAGTCAGGTTAAGTCTCAGCTTAGCTCTGGAGAGGAAATTGATGTGGACCCAGATAATGAGGCTGAGGAGACAAAATTGAACAAAAATCAGTTTGGTCTGGAAAATCTGAAGGTACTCCTTCAAGCTGTTTATGCTACAGAAGAAATCCCAGAAACCCCCCCCCCCTCCCCTCCCCAAGGAGACCTCGGCACAGGATAAGATGTATAAAGAACTGGTTAAAAACCAATCCAAAGTATTTCCTGTTCACCAATCCTTAAAAGATTTGATTCTTCAAGAATGGCAGTTTCCTGAAAGAGGTCTGGTTAGACCAAAGACGTGGAAAAGGAGATTCCCCTTTAAGGAGGAAGAGGTGCAAAAATTCCTAGAGTCCAAAATTGGACGCCTCCATTGACTACGAGGTCTGACCTCTCTTTTGAGGAGACAGGGAATACCAGAGATGCCATGGATTGTAAGTCAGAATCTCTGTTAAAGAAAGCCTGGGAAGCCAACTCATCCACTATGGCTCCAGCACTGGCTGCAACCTGTGCTGCTAGGAATGCAGTTTTCTGGATAGAAAAACTTACAAGACACCTTTCACGGGGAAGTAAGTCATAGGAGGTGCTTTCGGTTATAGGGAAACCTGTCGTCTGGCTGACTCAGCGGTTGAGTCAGTGATAGACTCAGCTAAAACCGTCGCTCTCATTAATTCAGCAAGGAGAGCCATTTGGGTTAAAGCTTGGGAAGGAGACTTTACTTCAAAGTTGAAGCTTTCTGGGCTACCTTTTGAAGGGTCCTTACTGTTTGGCTGAGGCCTGGATGAGGTGTTGTCCAGGTCCTCTGAGAAAGGAAAGACATTTCCTAGCAAGCCCAAAAGGGAGAGATATAGAAAATGTTTTCGTGCTCCCCGGGGCAAGGTTAACAAAGCCAAAAAGAGCCCAATAAGAGTGGGGCTTTGGTAGAGGCAGGCAAAGAAGTAATTTGCTCTTCCCCTCTCCAGGCTCAAGCGCCAAAGATGCTAAGTGATGCCAGAGTCAAAGTGGGGGGCAGACTGTCTTATTTAATTTCCCAATGGAAGTACATTTTAGTCAGTCCATACATTTGTCACCTTATTCAGGAAGGCTACCACATAGAATTTGCTTTCATACCCCCGCTAGAAGTGATTTTAACTCATCCTCCAAAGGATGGACTAAAAAGAGCCCTTTTGTATGGGATTCAAGACCTGGCAGAACAACTAGTGATAGTCCCTGTGCTAGAACATCAGCTTTACCAAGGCTTTTACTCCGTGTTCGTGGTACCCAAGCCCTCTGGAAAATACCGCCTTATCGTAAACCTCAGACACTTAAACAATTTCCTAGAGTACAAGAGGATTTCAATGGAATGTATTTATTTATACAGTCCGCAAAAACCTGTTGAAAGATGTGTTTATGACTAATTTGGATCTCAGGGATGCCTACCTTTATGTTCCAATTCATACGGAACACCAGGCCTTTCTGAGATTTGCGGTGGTCACCAATGAGGGGACTGCACATCGACAGTTCAGGGCACTCCCCTTTGGTCTAGCAGCCAGTCCAAGGATTTTTACCAAGGTCCTGGCCGAGGCAGTGGCCTATCTTCATCTCCAGAGAATAGCTTTAATTCCTTACCTGGATGATCTACTGATTTTTGGCCCATCAGCGGACCAAGTGAGATCAAACACCCAGAAGGTGTTAACGGTCCTACAGACACCAGGCTGGTTGATTTAGCATGCTCATGTGAGCCGGCATCCCAGCAGTAGTCTGGGCGCAGCTACACTCCAGACCTTCAATTCTTCCACCTTTCCTCCTGGGACAAAAAGTTTGAGTCCCTGGGCGAAAGGGTAATCCTCACCCCTCAGTAAAAATCTCCCTGCAATGGTGGTCCATACCAAGCAATTTAGAAAAGGGCAGACCCTTGATAGACCCACTCCTCCTGAGCAGGAAACCATTAACGAGGAAAGTATACTTATACGTTTGGAAAACATTTTGGACAAATTTCTTCCACCTCTGTTCCCATAATCTTGGATTTCTTACAAGATGGGGTAGAGAAGCGTGTGGCGGTTAACGCCCTTCGGGTACAAATAGCAGCTCTCTGTTTTTATAGACGCGAGACTTGCAAAAGAACCTATAGTTAAAAAATTAATGGCCAGGGATAAAGCTACCCCTGTCACTAGAGACAGGTTTCCTCCTTGGGACTCGACTAGGGCTTTAGAGGTGTTTATCTAGAAGCCTTTTTGAACCCATAGAAGAGGTTCTCTTTAAGTTTGTTTAAAGAACCTTTTATGTTGATCTTCCCAGATAGGATTATCCTCAGGCCAGATCCTCTGTATCTGCCCAAAGTAGCATCTTCCTTTCACAGAAAGCAGGAGATAATTATACCATCCTTTTGTGATAATCCTAGAAATTAAAAAGAAATGAAATTTCATTGTTTAGATCAGGGTTCGACAAACCCCGGTCGTCAGGTCGCCATGGCGACCAGAAACCGCGTCCTGGCTCCTGATTTGCCGCCAGCCCACTCTCTGCAACTCCTGGCTGACTGCCCGGACACGCAGCTCAGAGTGTCAGGCAGCCGATGCTTCGCTCTTCCCCCTCCCTGGTCTCCGTGTTTTCCCTGGAGCCGTGCAGTAATCTGAAGTCCGGCTGTGTGTAACTTGAGAGGGGAGGGGGCTGGCCTCCTCTCCTCTGCCAGAGCAAGGTCCAGAATGGCTGCTCAGTAAGCTCTCTTCTGCTGCCCGTAGCGTCCTTATCAGGCTGGCCTTCCTCCCCCCAGAGACCACAGCGGGAGTTCAGACCTTGGAGAAGAGTGATGAGGAGGAGGACCCGGCAGCCTATGTGCCCTTTACCTGACCTAGCAGGCAGACTGTCACAGTAACTACTATGAGGGAGGGGGGGAGGGTTCTGGTGGAGGATAGAGCACGGGGGCTGCCTGTGTGTGTGTTCATGTTTCCATGCTGTGACACACTGAGCCGCTGTTCTAATAGTGCAAAGTTGTTTAAGGTGTGCTGTGAGGTGGAGGAGGGGAGATGAGGCAGGCATGCTTTAAAAATTATCTTTTTATGTCCTCTGATAAAGCCCTGTGTATTATCAACAATAACCGCAGGGGGACACACAGGCAGGAAGTAGCTGCAAAGAGGCAACAGAAGATCAGCAGCGCTGGAATACTTCTTTCATCCTTTTCTGTGTTTGTTTTATTTAAAATGTCACAAAGGCTTTATTTAGATGTGCAGTTGGATGCTGTAAAGACATGTTTTTGCCACCCACCAACAGCCACCCTTAAGCTACAATAGGCAGCAGATGAGGGTATTTTACATGCCGCAGTCATGATGCATTAGCATAAAAAGGAGCTTCCCCTATATCAGGTTTTTAATGTCATTCTTTCTGGCCAGCCCATAACCTTGACGTAATGCGTTACATTGGAGTTATTGACTGACCACTCTGCTGTAAGTTAGTTAGGGGGCGCAAATTACTTGCCCTGACAACCCATGCTACCAAAAAAAAAACTGGCTCCTAACTTTTTTAGCTGGCTCCTAGATTCATAGCAAATTTGTCGAGCCCTGGTTTAGATGTGGGGAGATGCCTCCTCACTTTTTACAGAGGACCAGGGAGTTTGAGATCTAATCACCTTTTGATCCTCTACTCTGGACCAAAAAAGGGACTGCAAGCATCAAAACCTTCAGTCTCTAGGTGGACCAGGCAAGCCATTACCATGTCTTATGAGATTTCAGGTATTTCTGCGCCAGCAAAACTGAAAGCACACTCAACAAGAGCACTGGCAACCTCCTGGGCCGAAAAAGCAGGAGCTCCTGGGAACAGATCCGCAGTGCAGCCACTTGGTCCAGCCATGACACGTTTCTGAAGCACTACCAAGTGGAGGTGCTGTCTCAGCAAGACCTAGCCTTTGGCCTGAAAGGTATTGCAGGCAGTGGTCCCACCCTACTTTATTATCCTCTCATGTGTTGCTGTCCTGGAAGGTGAGAGGAGAAAACCGTCCGTTTAGACTTACTGGTAGCGGTGTTTCTACGAACCTTCCAGGCCTACTTCCCGCCCTGTTAAAAGGGTGAGGAAAGAATGCAAACATAGTTGGTAAGTATGTAAGTGATTATACATCACTTGTAAATCGGTTGGAGAACTACTTTTTTACAACTGAGGGACAAGGGAGAGGGTGGAGCCTTGCAACAACTGTGAACTGATTGGGTTTCCTGTAGGGTGGAACCTCTCATCTCATGTGTTGCCGTCCTGGAAGGTTTGTAGAAACGCCGTTACCGGTAAGTCTAACGGACAGTTCTCTTTTTCTTTTTTTTTTTTTTACTTTGACATGGCAAAGCCATGCAGGTGTACATGAGATAGTTGCTTTTAGATTCAAAGTAGTGCATGTACCTTTTTAAAGTCGCTGTAATTTTAAGTCAAATAGATTGGAACAGGTGCCATTGAACTTAATGGGCTGTGACTTGTCATGCGACTGTGTCCAAAGTCGCATGACACGTTGCACTAGTGGAAGCAAAGCCTCAATGTACCATTTGTTTAGTCCGTTTTGCTGTTTTATTGTATGATTGGCAACAGGCTTAGGGGCTTATTTACACTGGAATCCTCCTAAGTGTTTTTTTTTTTTTTTTTCCCCCTTCAATAAAAAAATCTAGGTTTAGCATACGGACTTTTTTTTTTTTTTCTTTTTTGCACTGCTTTTATGAGGGTTCAGGTGTGGGAAGATGAATGCGCTATGATTTTTGAAAACACTTGTACCTAAAAGGGTGATTAGAAAATATTTAAAACCAATTTAAAAAAAAAAAAAAAACTTTTCAACTCTGAATGATGTACATCTTTGTGTGTGCAATTTTTAAATGTCTGCGATTTTAAGTTTTTATATTTATTTTTTTCTTCTCTCCTTTGTTTTTAGACAATATCTGCGTGTGATTCTGCACCATTTTGCACACCGATTTTTTTTCTTTCCCATGCAGATGAATGAGGGAGAAACACTTGAAGAAAGCTGTCCCAAGGTCAGTGTGTGCAGCAATAACTGACATTTGGAACGTGAATGGCTTTTAGTGTCTAGATGGCAAAAATGTCTGCTACACTGATCTCAGAACCCTTGTTGATGGGCAGACTATCTAAAATGTGTATGGCAGTATGGTATTGGGTGTGTTGTTGCTAAAACACAGTTTACAAGAAAAAATTCACACTTCCTTTCTCTTTCTTTCATTGACGGACACAGCGCTGCATAAATCATAACTAGTGGGTTATATTGCCTCCTCCAGGAGTAGGACTAGGCAGAACACTAAAACACCTGGCTACGCCCATGGGCCGCTGTCAGCTGGTATATAACCCCCTCCTCTGCTCTAGGTAATCAGTTTTAATCTGTCTAGTCAGGAGTAAGGACCTAGGCTCCTGGCTGGGATCTCTGGTCCTAGCAATTTTCTCCTTCCTTACTTCTTTTTTGTTTTAGCTCAGGAGATCTACATTCAACTGTGGGGCTGGGCGACGGGCTGGATAATCTGGATCTAGTGGTTCCCCCAGCCCAGCCAGCGAGCGCCTGCAGAACGCAGCTATGCGCTAGGTCAGCCGCAACATAGCCTCAAGGACAGAGGTTGGCCCGCGAGTTAAACGTCTCTCAGGGTCTCACATGACCGGGCTTTGGTCTGAGTCCCAGTGGTCCCTTGGCTGACAGCTCCCTTCGTTGGCGAGGAGTTCTGTCTGGAGCGTTACCCGCACCATGGAAGGGTAGGTACAGTCCCCCCTCTCCCCCCTTGGTGGTTTTCTTTGGGGTGGATGCGGGTAACCTCCAGGGACGGTTGGACCTGCCTGAAGGTTCTCTCCTCCCATCCTTAAATCCCTCACGAAGCTGGGCTTCCCCTTCTCCAATTTCCACCTGTCTTGACCTAGAGTCTGGGGGTTCCAGGGCAGAGAATGCAGCAGATATCCTGGGGTCTCCCCCACTATCCCCATCTGTATGGGTCCTGGGATAATGTGTGTCCAGCCCTGGTAGTCTGGAGGGGCCCCAGTATAGTAGACCCCTAGGTGCATGCCCTGCTGTTTGCAGTGTGGTTATAGTGCAGGGGGGGTCTTAGTCCAGAGACCGGTGCAGAGTCTCCCCTCCACGTGTCTCCTACCTTTTTAGGTGGGTCCCCTTGCAGAGGGTGCAGGAAAGATCAGCATGCTTTTAGTGCTTGTAGCTTCTGCTTGTAGCTGATAGTGGCCATTTTCCCTTAGTCTGGCTGGTCTCTGGTTGGCCGCCATGTTTGCTGGGGGGCTATTTTCCCTTAGTCTGGGAGATGCTGGAGACAACTGAAGCTCTTCCGTTTCCTCTTCCTTTTCCGTTTCCTCTTCCTTTTCCGTTTCCTCTTCCTTTTCCGTTTCCTCTTCCTTTTCCGTTTCCTCTTCCTTTTCCGTTTCCTCTTCCTTTTCCGTTTCCTCTTCCTTTTCCGTTTCCTCTTCCTTTTCCGTTTCCTCTTCCTTTTCCGTTTCCTCTTCCTTTTCCGTTTCCTCTTCCTCTTCCTTTTCCTCTTCCTTTTCCGTTTCCGTTTCCTCTTCCGTTTCCTCTTCCGTTTCCTCTTCCGTTTCCTCTTCCGTTTCCTCTTCCGTTTCCTCTTCCGTTTCCTCTTCCGTTTCCTCTTCCGTTTCCTCTTCCGTTTCCTCTTCCGTTTCCTCTTACTTTTCCTCTTCCGTTTCCTCTTACTTTTCCTTTTTCGTTTTGCAAGGTCTTCTTTTCTTTATGGAGCCTCAGGGTCACATCTCCCCCACTGACCCAGTTTCCCATGGTTTTACTGACGGCGGTCCTGCAGTCCTTAGTGTCCTGGGTGGAAGTGGCATGTGGGCAAAGGCCCAGGAAGAAATGTCCCCCGCCTTCCCCTGCTCAGGCTGTCTCGTCTGATTCTGAGCCTGATGCCGCTGTGGACGCTGCCTGTTTAATATCCCACCCCCAGATCCATCCCATAGTGAGCATGATTCCTGCATGGACGCAGCAGCGAATGAAAAAGCGCTGGTAGAGGCACTTATCACTGCAATGTGTGAGACTTTAAAAATGGAGGATGCGGCTGATGTAGCCACAGACGTGGCTGTGTCGTTTGGTACGCACAAATCTCATTGTACTCCGTTTCTTTATGTGCCTTATTTTGACAGGTTTTCTTGTAAGGAATGGAACAACCAAAATTGCCCTTTGTGGTTCCCAAACGTTTTGCTGTACGTTACCTTTTTGAGGTGTCCCTTTTTAAAAAAGGTTGGCTAATGGGTTACTGAGTTCACTTACCTGGGGGTCAGGGTGTCGGCTCGGGTGGCGGATTATCTCGGTCTCAATTTGCTATCTCTGTTGGATGTCTTTAAGCGCAGGGCTGAGGTGTGGAGGGACTTGCTGTTATCGGTGTTGGGGCGTATTAATCTGGTGAAGATGAAAATTCTCCCTGTTTTCCTGTACTTTCTCAGAAATTCGCCGAAATTCTCCGGTGTGGGTTCCCCGCTCGTTCTTCCACAGGGTGCATAGCCTCATTGGGTCTTTTGTCTGGGGTAGCTCCCCTCCTAGAATAGGCATTCAGGTGCTCCAGGAGCCATGGGGTCAGGGGGGGACTTGCCTTACCTGGTTTATACAAATATTTTCTAGCAGGGCACGGGGTGTTTGCACGCCGTTGGCTTCGTGGGGATGATGGGGATTCTACCACAGTGTTAGAGGCGGCTATTTTGGGCTCCTAAGAGAGTCTCCGTCTTCTTCTGCATCGTGGCTGGAAGGCTGACTTTCCTCTGACGTTGACGATGCGTTCCACCATCAAAGCCTGGAAACATATGCGGGCGCTGATGGAGCTTGGAGCGACTGAAGTCTCCCCGGCTTCTCCCCTGTGGTGGAATCCCAGATTTCCTCATTTTGCCTCGATTCCTGGTCCTGTTCTCTAGGCGTCCAGGGGGGTCAAAACGCTGGGTGATGTTACATTCGGTGGAGAATTTTGCCCCTTTGATGCCCTGAAAGCGCGATTTAATTTGCCAAATCAATATCTATTCCACTATCTTCAGCTCCGGCATGCTTTTCTGGCGCAGTTTGGCTCTCCCCGTGTGGAGGTCAAAAGATCTGCGTTGGAGACTGTTGTGCAGGTTGAGGATATGCGGAAACCTCTCTCGGAATTATATAAGGAGCTTTTTGTCACTTTCCCATTAGTGGTGCGTAGGTAACTTAATTGTTATTGCTGAATCTTGGCTTCATTCTTCATATGACTGGGCTATTAATATTCCTGGCTATACTCTTTCGGAAAGACAGGGTAAAACGGAGGGGTGGTGGTGGTGTCCTGTCTCTATGTGAGAAGTGATCTCAAAGTGATTGTGAAAGAGGACCTAGTTGGAGAGTGTGCTGAGTCTGAAGCAGTATGGGTTGAAATGTACATGGGTGTGCGTAAAACAAAGATATCATTGGAGTTTGTTATAGACCTCCCAGTATTAATGAGGAGGTGGAGAGTCCGCTCCTGGCACAGATAGAAAGGGCTGGGACAGTGTTAATAATGGGGGATTTTAACTACCCAGACATTGATTGGAGTAATGGCACTGCTGGAACAGTTAAAGGGCAAAAATTTATAAACCTTTTACAAGACAATTTTATGGTGCAGTTTATTGAAGCCCCAACTTGAAATGATGCTCTGTTGGACCTGGTAATCTCAAACCATGAAGAGCTTATTAATAATGTTCATTTAAAAGAACGTCTGGGTAGCAGTGACTATAATATGATTTTTTTAATGTTGGCTGTAAGCAAATAACGCATACAGGAAATACAAAAACACTTAACTTTAAGAGAGCAAATTTTCAAAGGATGAGGGCTGCTCTCCAGGTTTTAGACTGGGAGGGAATATTGGCATCGATTAAACACAGAACAGAAATGGGAAATTTTCAAAAAGACTTTATTCAAACTCACTGCAAAGTATATTCCCATGGGTAATAAGTTTAAAAGGCTAAAAATAAAACCTATGTGGCTCACAGCCAAAGTTAAAGCTATAGATAAAAAGAAAAGAGCTTTAAAAAATATAAAAAATGAAGGAACACTATCATTGCTTAATTGTTACAAAGACTATAACAGAACATGTAAAAAGGAAATCGAGGACGCAAAAATTCAAAATGAACGACCGATTGCAAAAGATATTAGGACAAACCCCCAAAAATTCTTCAAATATATTAATAGTAAAAAGGTTAGGTCTGAGCATGTAGGCCCTTTACAAAATCATGAGTGAGTGACTGGGGACAACGAGAAGGAAAATTTATTAAATACATTCTTCAGCTCTGTATATACAAAGGAGCACGGGGGAGCTCATGACCATAATGAGGATGGTATTGACACAACCCAAAAATGTTCCACAATGGCTCAAAAGTGATATGGTCCAGAAATATTTAGACCGAATAAGGGTGGATAAAGCGACTGGACCAGATGGCATCCACCCACGCATCCTACAAGAATTGAGCGCTGTAATTTCAAAGCCTTTGTCTCTAATTTTTAGGGACTCGTTAAGGACTGGAATAGTACCACTAGATTGGCGTAGGGCCAATGTGGTGCCTATTTTTAAAAAGGGATCAAAGTTTTTGGCAAGTAACTATAGATCTGTTAGTTTAACTTCTATAGTCGAAAGATCCTGCAGAGTTTAATAAAAAACCACATAGATGAGTTCTTGCTGGAAAAAAATATTTTAGGCAACAGACAGCATGGATTCATGAAAGAAGTTGTCAAACAAACCTGATTTCTTTTTATGAGGAGGTAAGTAATACCTTGGACAGAGGGGTGGCTGTGGACGTAGTATACTTGACACAGTTCCCCACACACGTCTAATGTGTAATGCACGATTGGCCGTCTTTTGTCCCCGGGCTGTTGTGTCTGTTGAAAAGTGCAAACGACTGCACAAGAATTTTGTCTGCCGACTACAGCCGACTGCAGAAGTGATGTCATGTGATGGTTAACTTTCCCTGTGTTTTTTCTTTTCTGAGCATGCCCAGTCTTGCAAATCTGCTGTCTGTTGGCCGAATTCTGTATTGACTGGCGAACAATCGGCCGCTCTGGTGTTGGCATACAAAAATTTTAATGCCTGCACGACAGATTCTTTTCGGCCGAAAGTGCGCTGTCGGAAGCATCATACTAACAAGCCGAAAATTGGCCGAATCTTTTCGGCCGACAATCTGCACGTGTGTACGGGCCTTAAGGTAAAGTCTACTAGCTTGGAAAGATCGGTTTGTAATTGGATAGAAAATTGGCTAAAAGATAGAATTCAGAGATTCAGGTCTAAGGTGATCAGTGGTGTACCCCAAGGTTCAGTGTTGGGAACCTTCCTTTTTATTATCTTTATAAATGATATCGGGTCTGGGATTAAAAATACCATTTCAGTCTTTGCAGATGGCACCAAGCTTTGCAGTGGAATAACTTCTTTACAGGATGTCTCCAACTTACAATATGACCTCAATGCATTGTTTCATTGGGCAACTATGTGGCAAATGAGGTTTAATGTTGATAAATGTAAAGTTATGCACTTTGGGGCTAAGAATATGCATGCATCATACATACTAGGTGGAGAAGGATCTGGGTGTTCTGGTAGAATATAAGCTTAATAATAGCATGCAATGCCAAGCTGCGGTTTCCAAAGCAAGCAATGTTTCTCTTACGTCCTCCGACAGTCGCCGCCTCTTCATATTCGTCACATATGGGGTATTAGACTTTGCTCCGAAGGAGTAGCTAGGCAACAGAATATGTTAACATTAAAGCTTTTAACATATCCCACCCTCAAGGGGTGGTCCCCTCAGTCAATACCCTCCTACTTCCTGCAACCATATCTCAGTTTTAATGTCTCGCTTGTCAGGAGGGTCCTCGGAAGGGCATGGCGGCGTCGGCCTCTACCATCGCCAAATGGATCAGGCAGACCATTGAACAGGCCTATGCCTTGCAGGGGAAGGTTCCCCCTGTGCCTGTGAAGGCGCACTCTACTAGATCTCTGAGTACGTCTTGGGCCTGTCGTCATGGGGCTTCTGTAGCCCAGGTGTGTAAGGCGGCGACTTGGTCGACCGTGCACACTTTCACAAAATTCTACAAAGTAGATGTTCAGGCATCGGCGGATGCTTCCTTTGGCCGCAAGGTTCTTAGTGCGGCAATTCCCTAGGGTCCCTTGTTGGGGACCTCTGGCTGTTGGGATAATTTTTTTTTTTATCCCCTGGTTATTTGTCTTTTCCTGGGTTGTTGCTCCTGTTGAGCACTTGTTTTTCCTGTTGCCCAGCTGGTTTCCTTCCTTTGGTAAGGTTCCTTTCTTTGATGCGGAGACTGCGTTGCCTTTTCGGCGCGGATGCGTTTCCCACCCCTCATGTTTGCACTGCTTTGGGACGTCCCCATATGTGACGAATATGAAGAGGCGGCGACTGTCGGAGGACGTAAGAGAAAACGGAATTTTTGTAAAATCTTACCTGTAAAATTCCATTCTCTGAGTCCTCCGACAGTCGCCGCCCCCGCCCCTCTTTTGGGGTTTGGTTGTATACTCTACTGCTATTCCACTAAAACTGAGATATGGTTGCAGGAATTAGGAGGGTATTGACTGAGGGGACCACCCCTTGAGGGTGGGATATGTTAAAAGCTTTAATGTTAACATATTCTGTTGCCTAGCTACTCCTTCGGAGCAAAGTCTAATACCCCATATGTGACGAATATGAAGAGGCGGCGACTGTCGAAGGACTCAGAGAAAGGAATTTTACAGGTAAGATTTTACAAAAATTCCGTTTTTTTTTCTTGTATTAACAGAGAGCATGGAATCCAGAGAGAGATATAATTTTGCCCCTGTACAAATCATTAGTAAGACCTAATCAGGAATATGCAGTTCAGTTTTGGGCACCTGTTCTTAAAAAGGATATCGGGGAACTGGAGAAAGTGCAGAGAAGGGTAACAAACTGATAAGAGGCATGGAGGAGCTCCGCTATGAATTAAGATTGGAGGAACTGAATTTATTCTCTTGAGAAGAGGAGATAAAGGGGCAATATGATCAACATTGAAAAAATACATTAGGGATCCATATACTTAACTTTGTTTTGACCTTAAAGTGAACAACACAACACTGAGGACAAGTGGGCACTCTTTATGTCTAGAGGAAAACAGATTTCGTCTCCAAATATGGAAAGGTTTCTTCACCGTAAGACCTGTGAAAATGTGGAATAGACTTCCTCCAGAGGTGGTTCTGGCTAGCTCACTAGATTGCTTTAAAAAAAGGTCTGGATTCTTTCCTGGGTGTTCTTAACCACTTAAGCCCCGGAAGATTTTACCCCCTTCCTGGCCAGGGCCTATTTTGCGATTTGGCACTGCGTGACTTTAACGGACAATTGCGCGGTTGTTTGTTTTTTTTTTTTTGTCCCAGTGCATCATTCCTGCCCAAATTTGTCTCTGACTTCCATTTTATCCACTTCCCGACCGTCTCATAGTAAAATGACGGCCACAAAGTGGTTGTCCCATCCCGGCAGATCGGCAATCGGTGGTGGTATCTCCGATCCCGGTAAAGAGCCTATGACGTAGGCTCTTTACCATGTGATCAGCCATGTCCAATCACAGCTGGTCAAATAGTAAGTAGGAAGTGCCTTTGATCGGCTTTCCTCAGTTTGCCCCTGAAGGGCACGAGTAGAGGAGAGACTATCGGCGGCTCTCCTGAGAGGGTGGTCTGTGCAGACCCTTGGGGAATGCCAATAGAGCCACCAGAGATGCCCTCCCATGGTCACCAGGATGCCAATTTGTGCTCAGGGAGCCTGTTAGTGCCCTCCTCATCAGTGCTGCCCATCATTGCCATCTATCAGTGCCACCCACCAGTGCCCATCATTGCCATCTCTCAGTGCCGCCCATCAGGGCCACCTATTAGTGCCGCTTATTGGTTCCCATCAGTCCTGCCCATCGGTAAATCAGTTCCACCTATCAGTGCCCATCAGTGCGGCATATTAGTGTCTCATCCGTGCCTCCTCATCAGTGCTCGTCAGTGCAGGGAAAAAAACGTATTTTATTTACAAAATTTTAAAACCTAAACAAAAAAAAAAAAACTTTTTTTTCTTTTGCGTCCTCTGACAGTCGCCGCCCACTCATACAATCTGCACGTCTGGGTATTGGCCTTCTCCATAGGCGTAAGCTAGGCAGAAGATTTTGTTAGAATATTCACAAAAACTTAGTATAGACAAACCTACCCCTAGGGGGCTGTCACTCTGGTCCCAATACCCTCAGCTAGCCTCATTCCCAATTCAGTTTACTGCTGCCTAGCGTAGGAGTAGGCTGGCTTTTACCTGGCTGGGGCTGCGGTCTCAGCCTTTTCCTTTTTTTAATTTTTTCTCTTAAAGTGTTTTTTCTTTTAAAAAGATAGCTTTTTATTTGTTGCTGCGTTTACTTAGTCGGACTTCGGATGACTACAGCGTTTGCGGAGATGGGAATCGCACTGGTTATTCTAGAGCCTTATGGAATCCCAGCCTGCCATTGAGGGTTAGCAGCTTATGTGTATGTCCCTGACCTCAGGGTCGAGCCTGTGAAGTTGCTATCATCGCTGGGATGTCTCAACTGCGGTACGCCGCTTGTTGCTAGCGTCCCCTTCGGCTGATGGCACCACCACCGATAGTGGGAGGCTTCCTGTCACAGAGCGGTACCCACGTTTCTGCTGGACCGGTGAGTAACATGCTACCCCTCTGTCTCTGACATTGTCTGTCAGGTGTGTATGTGGGCCCTCTGTTTTTCGGGGATGGCAGTTCGGTATGGGTTCTGTAATGTCCCCCTCATGTCTGTAGGTGCGGTCCCTGTGTGTCCCTTCCCGGTCCCTACGGGGGTGCTGTAGCGGTTCCGCCACTGTAGGGGGGTGCGGGGGTCTACTATGTCCCTGAGGTGCTTGTGCACCTATTTGGGGTACAGTACATGGTGTGTGGGGGGCGCAAAACCGCGAGGCCGCCATTTTAGGTGTGGGCAGGCTGTCTGGGTTCATTGTGAGGGCAGAAGCCATTTTCTGCAATGCTGTTGGTGCCGATCGGGTGCCATCTTTAGTGTGGGCACAATGTCCTTATGTGGACAGCGGCCGTTTTCCCAGCGCTTTCCCCATAGACTTGCATTGGCAACCATTTTTTTGTGGCTCAGGGCTGTGTCTGCCTCTAGAGGCGTGAGGTCACTTACTCTTTCTTTTACATGCAGATCGATTCAGCAGCGTGGGGCAAGTATAGCTCGCTGTGGGGGGCTTTTATTGTGTTACCTGGCCTGCATTCCTGCTAGCATTCATTGGACTTACTCTTCATTGCTGTGGGGACCGCGGAAATCGCCAATTTAAAGGGCCAGCGTCATTTAAAATTGAGATGGTTTTTATGGAGTCCCAGGATAGCAAATTTCCCCCAGATCTGGTGGAAGGTTCAGGTACTCCTGAATCCTCTGCTATAGTCTCACTTACTGCTGCACTTGCGACTTTAGCATCAAAAGTGGATTTGTTGATGTCTGACCGGGCTTCTAAGAAAAGACCTATGCCCTCTCAGTCTCCTGATTCAGAGCCAGATTTCCAGATTTGGTTGCCACAGACAGCGTACCCCCTGAAGGGTCTCAGTCCTCTCAGTCGGATGTGGAGGAGGATGATTCCCCCTCCAGATCAGGACGGGAACGCGCTGCGGTGTCTGCGCTTATTAGCTCTGTTAAGGGCACTTTAAATTTTAGATGATGAGCCCCACCTGTCGGGTAAGCGGTCTTCCTTTGGGACCCGCAAAGCCCAAAAATCGGGTCAGGTTTTTCCTTGTCCCGCAGAGTTTCACGATACCGCGAATGAACAATGGCGTCATTTAAAATGTAATTTTGTGGTGCCCAAGAGGTTTCAGTACCGTTATCCCTTTGTGGATCCGGTGGATTCTCGCTGGACTACAGCTCCTAAGGTGGACCACACTGTGTGTCCATATTAAATAAAGCCACTTTAATGCCTGCGGAGGATTCTCTGGTGTTAAAAGACCCGGCGGATAGGTGGGTGGAAACTCTTACCCGCCACATCTAACCAGTAGCGGGCTCCTTGCTGAAATCAGTGGTCGCTTCGGTGATGGTCTCTCAGGCTGTTGCAGAGTGGGCCAAGGCGCTTAAGCGCACTCTGATTGCTGACTCTGCCTCCCCTGCTGCGCTGGAGATGGTGGATCAAATAGGTCAGGCTGTTTTATACCTGCGTGACGCAGCCTTGGATGAGGCCCCTTTTAGTCGCACGACTTTCTGCAGTCGCAGTTAGGATTCCTCGCATCGTTTGGTTGAAAAGCTGGTCGGCCGAGCAGTCCTTCAAGACGACGGTGTCTGACATCCCTTATGCGGGGAGTCATCTTTTTGGGGACTCTCTGGATGAACTGGTCAAGGGGATCACTGGGGGCAAGAGCACTCTGTTGCCCCAGGTGTCCAGGGGAAAATCTTTCCGCGGCAAGCGGGGTCCCTCCTTTAAACCTAACCAGGGGTGCTTTCGTGCCTTCAAGGCACAAGACAAAGGTAAGTCCTTCAAGGCCTCTGGTGGCCAGAAGAAGCCTTGGGCGGGCAATTCAAAATCCGCGCACACTGGCACGGCGGCTCAGTCCGCCTCGACCTGAAGGGGCGTCCTCACCCGTTTCAGGGGTGGGGGGATGTCTGCGTTGTTTTCCCGAGCCTTGGCTGGCCAAAATTCAGGACAGGTGGGTTCAAGAACTCATTCGGTCAAGGTACAAGATTGAGTTTCGATCACGCCCAGCAGACAGATTATTTTCTTCAAATCTTCATTTGACCCCAGATTGTTTCTGAGATCTCCATCGAGCGGTTCAGGATCTCCTCGCCCAAGGGGTGGTTGTCCCGATTCCACAGCGGGACAGGTTTCGGCTTTTTTACTCAAATCTGTTCACAGTGCCCAGAAAGGAGGGCAAGGTGCGTCCGATTCTGGACTTGAAGTTTCTAAACCGCTTTGTACGGGTCCAGAAATTCCGAATGGAGTCCATCCGGTCGGTGGTGGCATCCCTGAGTCCAGGAGATTTCCTGGCTTCCATCGATCTCAAGGATGCGTATCTACACATCCCTATTTACGAGGGTCATCAGAGGTACCTCCGATTCGCAATAGCGGAGGAGCACTATCAGTTCATGGCGTTGCCTTTCGGCCTCGCTTCAGCTCCAAGGGTTTTTTCCAAAGTTTTGGATCCTGTTCTAGCCTTGTTGCGGGTACAGGGGATTGCCATCCTCGGTTACCTGGACGATCTCCTATTAAGGTTGAGCTCCAGTGCCACTCTGTTGCGCGATCTGTCGATCACGGTTCAGACGCTCCAGGAGTTCGGGTGGACCATCATTTTTCAGAAGTCGACCTTGTCCCCTTCTGTTCGTCTCCCTTACCTGGGGATTATTCTGGACTCCGCCCAGGCAAAGGTCTTTCTTCCAGAGGACAAACTCCGGGTCCTGCAGGACCAGGTCAGGTCCCTCAGGGACGAGTTCTCCTCGCTTCGGACCTGCATGCGGTCCCTGGGTTTGATGGTGTCGGCTTTCGAGGCGATCCTATTTGCACAGTTTCACACGAGATCTCTTCAATTGGAGATTCTGGTACTGTGGGACAGACATCCTCACTCGTTGGAAAGGAGGATCTCCTTGAGCCCCCAAGTCAGATCGGATCCCCTGTGGTGGCTCCAGTCTCCGGCTCTGAAGGAAGGCAAGTCCTTTCGTCCGTTGCTATGGACTGTGGTCACCACGGACGCTAGCCTGTCGGGCTGGGGTGGAGTTCTGGGATTGCCCAGGGCACTTTGTCTCAGGGGGAATCCTCCCTGCCGATAAATGTCTTGAAATTGCGTGCAATCAGGCTCTGTTTGTTACATTGGTCGAATCGACTTTAGGGCTGCCCAGTGCGTGTCTAGACGGACAACGCAACTGCGGTGGCTTACATCAATCACCAAGGGGGCACCAGGAGTGCCCGGGTGGCCAAGGAAGTGGCCGAGATTCTGTCATGGGCCGAGACGCAGGTCCCGGCGATTTCGGCAGTTCACATTCCAGGTGTGGAGAACTGGCAGGCGGACTATCTGGGTCGCCAGACCCTGGACCAAGGGGAATGGTCCCTCCACTCGGAGGTGTTTCAGATGCTGTGTGCGCGGTGGGGATCCCTGGACGTGGATCTGTTCGCATCTCGTCTCAACAAAAAGGTGGGAAGGTTCGTGGCAAGAACGCGCGACCCTCTGGCGGATGCGTTGGTAGTGCCTTGGACTCAGTATCGGGTGATTTATGCCTTTCCCCCGATTCAGTTGTTGTCCGGATTCCTTCGCAGGTTGGTCTCGGAACCGAGGTTTTTTAATTCTGGTGGCCCCAGACTGGCCGTGTCGATCTTGGTACGCGGACATCATGCACCTGGTCGTAGAGCCTCCCTGGCGGCTCCCGCTAAGAGACGATCTTCTGTCTCAGGGACCGATCCTCCATCCTGCTTTACAGTCGCTGGCTTTGACGGCGTGGCTGTTGAAAGCCAGGTCTTGAGAGACAGAGGTCTCTTGTCGGCTGTCATTCCTACCTTGCTTATGGCCAGGAAGGCCTCCTCAGGTAAGATTTATTATGGTACCTGGAAGGCTTATTTCGCCTGGTGCGAGTCGCAGGGGTTCCATCCGCGCTCCTTTTCGGTGGCGAGAGTGTTGGCTTTCCTGCAAACTGGTGTGGAGCAGCGTCTTGCGCTGAACACTATTAAAGTCCAGTTGTCTTTGCTGGCCATTCTTTTTCAGCGCCCCTTGGCGTCGAATTCCTTGATCCGCACCTTCATTCAAGAGGTGCGTCATCTGGCTCCCCCTAGGAGGGCACCCTTGCCCCCTTGGGACCTGAATTTTGGTTCTGTCCATTTTGCAACGTCCTCCCTTTGAAAACATCCGGGAGATTCCTCTGCCGGTGCTGTCACGGAAAGTTGCCTTTCTGGTGGCGATCACATCTGCTCACAGAGTGTCGGAGTTGGCGGCCCTGTCTTGCCGCTCCCCCCTATCTGGTTGTTTATAGGGATAAAAGTGGTCTTGTGACCTCATCAGTCCTTTCTTCCGAAGGTGGTTTCTGACTTCCATCTCAACGAGGACATTGTCTTACCTTCACTGTGTGTGAAGCCTACGCATCCTAAGGAGTTTGCCTTGCATTCCTTGGATGTGGTTTACCTGTCTACTGAATGCTTCAGAAAGTCGGATTGTGTTTTTGTCCTTCCCGAGGGACCTCGCTAGGGTATGGCTGCATCTGCGGCAACTATTTCTAAATGGATCAGGCAGACGATTGTGCAGGCCTATTCAATTAGGAATCGGGTTCCGCCTTTCCCTGTCACAGCGCACTCTACTAGAGCGGTTAGTGCGTCTTGGGTCTTCCGCCATCAGGCGTCAGTGACGCAGGTGTGCAAAGCGGTGACCTGGTTGTCCGTGCACACCTTTACAAACTTGATGTCTTGGCATCAGCGGATGCCTCTTTTGGCCGCAAAGTTTTGAGTGCGGCAGTGTCTTTAGGGGAGACGGGGTAGTTTTTCCTGTCTCCTTCTGTTGGGGTTTCCCCTTTTATGTGTTTTCCTGTTGAGCTTTCTTGTTGCCAGTGTTTACCTTTCTGGTTCAGAAAAGGTTTTTTTCTCTGACCTGGGTGCTGGGTTTCTTTTTTGACGGTTATGTTTTTCCACCCCTCACATCTGCACTGCTTTAGGACGTCCCAGACGTGCAGATTGTATGAGTGGGCGGCGACTGTCAGAGGACGTAAGAGAAAATATAATTTTTGTAAGAAATTACCGTAAAATTATTTTGAGTCCTCTGACAGTCGCCGCCCCCACCCCTCTTTTAGGGTTTGTGGATCTCTATACTGCTTGCTACCAAACTGAATTGGGAATGAGGCTAGCTGGGGGTATTGGACCATAGGGACAGCCCCCTGTAGGTGTGTCTATACCAAGTTTATGTGAACATTCTAAAAATCTTCTGCCTAGCTTACTCCTATGGAGAAGGCCAATACCCAGACGTGCAGATTGTATGAGTGGGCGGCGACTGTCAGAGGACATGGTAAATTCTTAGAAAAATTATATATTTTTTTTTTTTTTTTTTCAAACTTTTTTTTTTTTTTTTTATTTGGTTTAGCAAAAAAGAAAAAAAACCTTGCAGTGATGAAATACCACCAAAAGAAAGCTCTATTTGTGGGAAGAAAATTACCTAAATTTGGTTTAGGTACGGTGTTGCATGACCGTGCAATTGTCATTCAAAATGCAACAGTGCAAAAAGCTGAAAATTGGCCTGAGCAGGAAGGGGGTGTAATTGCCCTGTGTGGAAGTGGTTAATGACATTGTGTTGCCTTCCTAGTATCCCAAGCTGGCTCATCCCAAGGAATTTGCTTTGCATACCTTGGATGTGGTTCGTGCGATTCGGGTGTATTTGGCAGCTACTGAGTCTTTTCGGAGGTCAGACTCCTTTTTTTCTTTTTTTTTTTTTTTTGTGGTCAGCCCTCATTTTCCTTTTGGCACTGCTTTTGGACGTCCGACTAGTTATGATTTATGGAGCGCTGTGTCCGAAGAACGAAAGAAAATGGGATTTTTGTACTTACGTAAAATCCATTTCTCAGAGTTCATTGACACAGCACCCACCCCGCAATGTAGTTCTAATACTTCTAATACTGCTTGCTACTGATTACTCCTGACTAGACAGATTAAAACTGATTACCTAGAGGCGAGAGGGGGGTTATATACCAGCTGGGGATGGCCCATAGGCGTAGCCAGGTTTTTTTTTTTTTTTTTTGTTCTTCCTATTCCTACTCCTGGAGGAGGCAATATTACCCACTAGTTATGATTTGTGGAGCGCTGTGTCTGTTGAACTCAGAAATGGATTTTACGGTAAGTGCAAAAATCAAAATTTTCTTACTGCGCACATGCACCAAGGCCCTATTTATTTCTATGGGTGAGCCCTACTTATTACAGTAGAGCCCTGCTAGTCCTTTACTATCTTTTAAGGTGGTGGGTGTTTACCTAAAATGTTTACTTGGCAGTTACCTCCAGTGGGCATCACAATAGCGTTTTTTTCTACAGCTAAGTGCCCAAATGTTTTGGTCCTGCCTCCTTTTTTGTAGATTATTGCAATGTGCGCTGAAGACGTTGGAGTGCAGTAATCCCAATATTGATACGAATGGATGTATTAACACCCCCTATCATGTCTAGTGGACACAATAACCATCCCAGTTTGTGGTATCAGTGGACGCAGTAATAGTCCCCATCATTGCTGTGACTGGACCCAGTAATAGGCCCAATAGTCCCTAGCACTAGTTTTACTGAACGCAATAGCAGCCCCCAGCACTTGTATGCTCATGGCAGTTAAGTTAACCACTTGCCGACCACCCCACACAGATTTATTGCGGCAGGGCGGCTTGGCTGCGCATAATCAGGTAGATCTATGTGATTATGTGAATGTGGTCTTGGCAGCACGCGCTCCCGCCGCGATTAGACACAGCGGGAGCCAGACCATGGGAGGAGCGGGCGCGATCGCTGCCGGCCTCCCGCAATCCTCAGGGATACTGACAGGAGAGCCGCCTGCCTATTTACACAAGGCAGCCCGCTTTCCTGTCAGACAGGCACAATGAGATTGTGTGTCTCAGCTAAGCTGAAACCCCCTATTTCCGTGTGCCTGTCACAGAGCCCCCCCACAATTTTTAGGAGCACACTTAACCTCTTGATCACCCCTAGTATTAACACCTTCCCTGCCAGTGTAATTTATACAGTAACAGTGCATATTATTTATAGGGATGCACCGATCCGATATTCGGATCAGATATCGGCGCCGATATGGCCATTGGCCATTTTAGATGGATCGGGGGGATCGGTAACATTGACCGATCCACTAGCCAAACTGGTTTTTAGTTGGTAACGGCTCCGCCATCCTTTACTAGGTGCAGTAGTAGTATGGGATTGGAGCCACTGCTTCCTGTATAGGTCCGGCTCATAGGCGGAGTGATATCAGATGCACTCCGCCTGTGAATGGAGGAGCCGTACACATGAAGCAGCGGCTTTGCTCTGTACTGCAGCCGCTTGCTTTGTGTGTAGCTCCGGATCGGTTCCGGAATCGGTATCGGCGATTTCACAACGCCAGATATTGGTATCGGTATTGGTTCCAAAAAAGTCGGATCGGTGCATCCCTAATTATTTAGCACTGGTCACTGTATTGGTGTCACTTTTCCCCAAAAAGTGTCACTTGGTGTCAGATTTGTTCCCCGCAATGTCACAGTCCCGCTAAAAATCGCAGATAGCCGCCATTACTAAAAAAACAAAAAAAAAAATAAAAAGTCCAAAAAATCTATCCCATAGTTTGTAAACTCTGACTTTTGCGCAACGCAATTAATATACACTTTTTGGGATTTTGTTTGCCAAAAATATGTAGCAGAATACAAATTGGCCTAAACTGATAAAAACATTTTATTGGGAATGTTTTAGAGCAAAAAGTAAAAAAAAAATATATAAAATTTTTCAAAATTGACGCTTTTTATTGTTTATATCGCAAAATCTAAAAACCGCAGAGTTGATCAAATACCACTAAATAGCTCTATTTGTGGGAAAAAATGACATCCAATTGTATTTGGTTACAGCGTTGCACGGCCGCGCAATTGTTAAAGCAACGCAGTGTCGAATTAAAAATTGACAGTAAAATTTGAGGTGCACCGGTTCCTTTTGGCACCCACAGGCCCTCCAGAGTGGCGAGGGTGTTCCTCTTTCCGCTTACCTTGACAACATTGTCACAAAACAGTGGGGTTGTCCAAAAGGTAGTGGTTGCTAAGCGTTTTTTGCTTGCGGTATCCTTATGAGGACTTACTGCATTTAAAGGTGGACGGTTTCACCTGTAGTGGACTTGCCAGTTTCCAAGTCAAATTGAGTTACCTTCATCCCGGTTGAGGCGCCTCCTACCCTACCTGCCACCCAAGTTTATGATGTAGTCTATTTACACGGTAGTGGCATCCCTTCATCGGAGGGATTTTCTTCCCTCTATCGACATCAAGGATGCTGACTTGCACATTCCAATCTGTGCCCATCACCAGCGCTTCCTCCGCTTTGCTGTAGGAGAGGAGCATTATCAGTTTGTGGCGTTACCCTTTGGTCTCGCCTCTGCCCCTCGGGTCTTCACAAAACTGTTTGGCTCCGGTTCTGGCATTGCTGCATCAGCGGGGAATTGCAATACTGGGTTACCTGGACGAACTCCTTTGCGGTTCAGATGGACGACGTGGAGATCACTATACCGACCCTGAGGGAGTTTGGCTGGCTTCTGAATTAACAGAAGTCTGCTCTGATTTCATCCAGAAAATTGGATTCTCTGGGTCTGACTCTGGATTCAGCTCTAGCCAGAGTGGTCCTTCCTCTGGGCAAGCTCCAGAAGTTGCATGCTGCGATTCATCTCCTGCTATCCAGCAGATGGTCAACCCTTCGGACTTGCATGTGGGTGCTGGGCCTGATGGTATCTGTCTTCGAGGTGGTTCCATTTGCACAGTTCCATACGAGGTTCCAGCAAAGGGAGATTTTGGTCAAATGGGACAAGTGTCCGAAGTCTCTTGACAATCTGATCTGGCTGAGCCGGGAATACAAAGGGTCTCTGGTCTGGTGGCTTCGCTCTCCGGCTCTTCGATAGGGCGAATCCTTTCTCCCATTGTACTGCATACCAGTCTGTGCGGTTGTGGAGGTGCCCTGGGTCGGAGCTCTGCTCAGGGTATTTGGAAGAGTCCAGACTAACGATTAAATGTCCTGGAACTCTGGGGATCAGGCTGTGCCTGGATCACTGGACGGATCGTCTTCTTTAGGGGCTTCCCGTGTGGATTTAGTCGAACAAAATCACGGCAGTGACTTGTGTCAGTCACCAGGGTGGAACAAGAGTGTGTTGGGAGCTCTGGAAGTAGCCGCCATTCTAGTGGGCAGAATGCTTCGTTCTGGCCCTCTCCACCATGCATATTCCAGGAGTGGAAAACTGTCAGGCAAATTTCTCAGTTGGCAGATGTTGGACCTTCACCTGGACGTGTTTAATCAGATATGTCTCCGATGGGTCACCCCCGCGGTGGATCTGTTTGCATCCCGGCTCAACAGAAAAGTTCCAAGATTTGTGGCACATCCGGGGGGAAGAGAAAGAGACCTCCTTGGGGGAGAGTTGGGTGGAGAGGAGAATATTAGATAGATGACAGCAATAAACTTTGTTACTTACAATGTTATAGGTATGAACTCACTTGTAAAGAGACACAAAATCTTAAAAGAAGTCAAACCCCTGGCTGCTGATACACATTCATCAAATGTAAGGCTTTATTCAAAGGACCATCCATCATGGTTTTATGCAGATTTTACAAAAAAAAAAGCAAAAGGGGTGGCCATTGGATTGGCAAGAGGGGTAAAGTTTTCCTTGGAGGAAAGGATGACGGACCCAGAAGGGAGATTCCTTTTCTTGAAGGGAAAACTATATGATAGGGAATTTACATTAATAAATGTATATTGTCCTAATAAAAATCCAGTAGGGTATTTGAGGAAGATGTTGTTGGGGAAATTAATGGAATTTAAAAAGGGATATATGATTATGGTTGGCGACTTAAATTTTTGTCTTGATCCAGAAGTGGACAGCACCTCCCGAGTACAGTGGAGCAGGAACTCTCAGCTGAAGATGATAAAGAAGCTGCACCAGTGTAAAATGTCAGATATATGGAGAGTACAACGCCAGAAAATACTGGATTATACATACTATTCCACTGTACACGGGATGTACTTAAGTATCGACTATATAGTGATCAATCATAGATTAATAGTTGGTGATCAAGACAAGAATAGGAATAAAAACCTGGTCAGATCATGCGCCAATAACAATGAGGATTTGAATACCAGATGGACAATTTAAGATGAATGCATGAAGAATACATGAGGAATTAATATTAACCACTTGCCGCCCGCCCGCCGTCAAATGACGGCAGAGCGGTGCGACCATTGTTCTGGGCCGCCGTGGTATGACGGCAGCCCATTCAGGCAGGGCAGGCGCGCGATCATGTGCGAGCCGCCCTGCACTGTCGGTGGCGGTGTGTCCCCGGGACACAGCGCGTCACCGGCAGGGGGGGAAACAGCCAATGGGCATGGCTGTTTCCCACGTGATCGGCTGTGATCTAATCGCACAGCCGATCACAATAGTAAAGCCCAGAAGATGACCGCGCATGCACACTCGGGAGCGCGCAGCGCGGTCATGTCGGTGGCACTGTGTTCCCTAGGAACACAGCTAGTCACCGGCAATAGTAAACAGTCACTGACAGTGGCTGCTTACTATGTGATTGACTGTGAATGGATTCACAAAATGTAAACACAGAGCAGTAACTCGCTGTTACTAGCTCTTCTCCCCTCACACAGTTTCCAGTGTGAGGAGAGCAGAGCCAGAAACAGGGAGTTACTGCTCTGTACACCTGTAAAAGTAAAATCACAGCAATAAAGGTCCCCACACAGTCCTCAGCCCCCCCCCCCCCCCAATTGCACCTGTCACCCAACAGTCACCTCATCAGTGCCCAGAAATTGACACCCATAAGGCTACGTTCACATGTGAGCGTAGCGATTGCGGGCAGAATCACCACGATTTTCCCCGCAATCCGGAAATCAATGCAAATTACGGGACGCCTGTGATAGCCCTCACTCGACTCTATGGTTTTGGAGGACCGGAGCTACGTCAAAAGTCGTTGCCTAGCAACCGGTGTTCCGTGAGAATAACCTACCCGGTGAGAAATGCCTACCCTCGTCACTTCCTGTCAGGAACAGCTGAGCAGCGCAGTAGTGCGCATGCTCACAGCCCCGGATACGTAATGGAACAGCTGAGGAGCTGACTAGTGCGCATGCACGGAGGGTATGAAATGATCACGGCAGTGTGTGTAATGCGGCAGTTACATTAAAACAGCTGTGCTGCAATATGAGTCATCTCCGCTTCTGTCACTTCCCTGATCTGGGCTAGGAAATATAAAAGCGGCGGCGGGTGTATGAAATCCGATTGAACGGAGATCTCGGCTCCGTGATTTATCTTTTCATACACCCGCCGCCACTTTTATATTTACTAGCCCAGATCAGGGAAGTGACAGGGACAGGAGCGGAGATGACTCATATTGCAGCACAGCGGTTTTAATGTAACCGCCGCGTTACACACACTGCCGTGATCATTTCATACCCTCCGTGCATGCGCACTAGTCAGCTCCTCAGCTGTTCAATGACGTAGTGGTGACGTAGGTGCACCGGAAGTGACGAGGGTATGCATTTCTCACGGGTAGGTTTTTTTCACGGAACACCGGTTTAAAGGGCCGTTTTTTTTTTTTTTTCTGTTTTAGTGTAGTTGTGAGGTGTGAGGTCTTTTTGACCCCAGATCTCACAATAAAGAGGACCTGTCATGCCTATTTCTATTTTCTATTACAAGGGATGTTTACCCGCCCACATATGTAAACGGTGTTCAAACCACACGTTAGGTATCGCCACGATCGTTAGAGCGAGAGCAATAATTTGAGCCCTAGACCTCCTCTGTAACTCTAAGCTGGTAACCTGTAGAAATTTTTTAAATGTTGCCTATGGGGATTTTTAAGTACCAATGTTTGGCGCCATTCCGTGAGCCTGCGCAATTTTGAAGCATGACATGTTGGGTATTGAATTACTCGGCGTAACATTATCTTTCACATTATGGAAAAAATTGGACTAAACTTTACTGTTTTATGTTATTTTTTAATTCAAAAAAGTGAATTTTTTTCAAAAAAAATTGCATTTGGAAGACTGCTGCGCAAATATGGTGTGATAAAAAATATTGCAACGATCTCCATTTTATTCTCTATGGTCTCTGCTAAAAAAAATATATATAATGTTTGGGGGTTCTAAGTAGTTTTCTAGCAAAATAAATGATTTTAGCTTGTAAACACAAAGTGTCAAAAATAGGCCCAGTCTTAAAAGTGGATAAATGGACAACTTTGTGTAAAGTGCTACTTGGATGTTGGGACTCTGTATGTGGCTAGGCTGTGTAAAAGTGTTACACATGTGGTAACGCCATACTCAGGAGGAATAGCAGAATGTATTTTGGGGTGCAATTTTTGCTATGTACATGCTATGTGTTAAAAATATTGCATAAATGGACAGCTTTGTGTAAAAAAAAAATGCATTTTCATTTTCTTTCCACAGTTTCCAAAAACTTGTGGAAAAAATTGACACGTTCAAAAGACTCATTATGCCTCAAAAATTATACGTTGGGGTGTTTGCTTTCCAAAATGGGGTCATTTTATGGGGGTTTCCATTGTCCTGTCCAAAAATCTTAGCCACAATAATGAAGGGACTAATGACCGAATAGGTACATAGTTACCAAGTAGGATTTATCCCAGGGAAAGGACAATGAGAATGTTTGTTTCTTTTACTGCATCAGATGGCAAAGAGTAAGGCCCCAGGATTGAGAGTAGCGAGGCGCTACTACTCTGCCATAAGCATAAATAAAAATCAACAAAATATAATACAAGACCAGCACTAATCGCAATTAAAACTGCAAGATACCACCCACTGTGACATGAGAAAATATAAGAATCAAAGTGAAATGGATAGGCGTGTGGCGACGCTTTCCCGCCACATAGATTTGGTGGCGGGCTTCCAGCCTGTGTTCGCTTCGGTGGTGGTTTCTCAAGCTGTCGCGGAATGGTTCGGGATGCTTAGGTGCACGTTGGTGGCAGAGTCGGTATCTCCGGCTGCCCTGGACATGGTGGATCAAGTGACCCAGGCCTTGATGTACCTGTGTGACGTGGCCTTAGATGAGGCTCCCTGGGTTGCACGGCTGTCTGCAGTCGGGGTTGCGATCCGCCGTATTATTTGGTTGAAAAGCTGGTCGGCTGGCTACGCTTCCAAGAAGACTGTCTAATGTTGGTGTTCACCTCCTGTTTGCCTGGTAGGGGACTCCGGACGTGGATCTGTTTGCGTCCCATCTCAACAAAAAGGTGGGAAGGTTCGTGGCCAGAACCCGCGATCCTCTGGCGGACGCCACAGACGCGTTGTTGGTGCCCTGGCACCCGTATCGGCTGATTTGTGCCTTCCCTCCGATTCAACTGTTATCCAGGTTCCTCCGCAGGTTGGCGTCGGAACGGATGCCGGTCATTCTGGTGGCACCAGACTGGCCGTGTCCGTCTTGGTATGCAGACATCATGCAGATGGTTGTCGAGCCTCCCTGTCGGCTTCCGCTGTGAGACGATCTACTGTCTCAAGGGCCGATCTTCCATCCTGCTTTACAGTCTCTGGCTTTGACGGCGTGGCAATTGAAAGCCAAGTCTTGAGAGACAAGGGTCTCTCGAGTGCTGTCATTCCTACCTTTTTGAAGGCTCGGAAAGCTACCTCTAAAAAAAATTTACCATCGCACTTGGAAGGCGTATATTGTCTGGTGAGAGTCACAGGGGTTTCATCCCTGCTCCTTTTCAGTGGCCAGGGTTTTGGCCTTCCCATAGGAAGGTGTGGATCAGCGTTTGCCACTGACCACGCTTAAAGATCAGTTGTTGGCCTTGGCCATTCTTTTCCAGCGTCCCTTGGCGACTAATTCCTTGATTCGCACCTTTATTCAGGGGGTGCGACATCGGACTCCCCCGAGGAAAGCTACTTTGCTGCTATGGGACCTGAACTTGGTTTTGTCCATTTTGCAACAGCCTCCCTTTAAAACATCAGAGACATACCTCTGCCTGTGTTGTCCCAGAAAGTTGCTTTTTTGGTGGCTGGTCACCTCTTCTCGCAGAGTGTCTTGAGTTGGCAGCTCTGTCTTGTTGCTTGCCTTATCTGGTGGTTCATAGGGACAAAGTTGTCTTGAGACCAGGGCTGAAACAACTAATCGATTATGAAAATAGTTGTCAACTATTTTCGTAATCGATTAATCAGTCAGCCGATTAGTTGTCCTGCATACAGAATGCATTATTTGTTTACATACCAGAAAATACAGTGCAACGCTCATACGGCTCAGTACACCATCCTCATGTGTATAGATGGCAGAGAACTTGTGAATGTGTGAGGAGCAATGCCTCATGGGAAATGTAGTCCTGGGCAAGAGAAGGAACCAAGTGATTCTAAAGGCAGAGTTTTTTTTTTACCTTGCTATAGGGACACTCGATACAGTACTATACTTTGCTGCTTCCTATAGGAACACTTTGAAGGAAGAAGAGGAGAATCAGAGCTGCTCTGTGCAAAATCATTACACAGAGAGGGTAAGTATGACATGATTGTTGTTAAAGAAAAAATCCAACGTTTACAACGTTTACAATCACGTTAAGCGCCCCCTCTCTCCCCTCTCTCCCCTCTCTCCCCTCTCTCCCCTCTCTCCCCTCTCTCCCCTCTCTCCCCTCTCTCCCCTCTCTCCCCTCTCTCCCCTCTCTCCCCTCTCTCCCCTCTCTCCCCTCTCTCCCCTCTCTCCCCTCTCTCCCCTCTCTCCCCTCTCTCCCCTCTCTCCCCTCTCTCCCCTCTCTCCCCTCTCTCCCCTCTCTTCCCTCTCTCCCCTCTCTCCCCTCTCTCCCCTCTCTTCCCTCTCCCTCCCTCAGGTAAATACTTTCTGTGTGGGGCCTCTGTCTGGGGTGGAAGTCCTGTGTGCTGTAGTGTCCCCTCATGTGTGCGTTTGTGGGGCTCCCTGATGCGATCCCTGCGGGGGTCTTTTTTATTGCACTGCTGGCGCTGTGTGGGTTTGGGGGCCCCTCTCCTGTGTCACTTCGGTGTTTGGAGGTGCGGACTATGTGTGCGGCGGCCGCTGCGGGTATAAACCGCGTGGTCCGCCATTTTAGGTGTGGGCAGCATGTCTGGCTTCACTGTGGGCTTTTGCAACAGCTTGCTATGTAGTGGTTTCCGTCGCCATCTTGTGTGTGGCAGAACGATCGTTCTGAGCACATGTCGGCAGCCATCTTGCCGAAGCCTCCCATTACTTCCTATCGGCAGCCATTTTCCCTTAGCCTGCAGCATATAGTTCAGCCCCTGGCGACCTCAGTTCCTTTTCCTCTGGAGCAGCGATCGGTGTGGTAACACTCTGTGGGGCTCTGCAGACTGTCCTTTCCATATTTACTGTTTTATCCTTTCTGGCTCAGTTGTCCCTGTAGGGGGACACAGTATATATAGCAGGGGGCTGCGGGGTCCGCAGCGCTCTTAAAGGGCCGGTACCTTTTACATTGCTGTCCTGAGATTCCATTGCAGAACACACAAATTCCCCCCAGCATTGGTGGGGGAACCCAGTTCTGCTGAACCCTTCTTTCTACCTAATTTGGCCGCTGTGGTGGCGACTTTAGTGTCCAAAATGGAGGTGCTGATGGCTGAACGAGCTGCTAGAAAAAGGCCTAGGATATCTTTCTCTTCTGATTCAGATGGGGATATGGCTGCTGTGGGTGGCGTGCCCTTTTCAGGGTCTCGCTCTTCTCAGGACTCGCTGGGGTCTGAGGGGGAGGCGGAGGTATAGGGGGTAGATGATTCTCCCCCGGGATCGCCTGAAGAACGCGTAGCTATGGATGCGTTGCTTTCTTCTGTTAAAGAAACCCTACATTTGGAGGATGAGCCCAATCCTCCGTGTATTGTGTCCTCCTTTGGTACGCATAGGTCCCACAAGTTGGCGCAGGTGTTTCCCTGCCCTGCTGAGTTTCATCACACGGTGAATGAACAATGGCGCAGTTTGAAAGCCCCTTCACGATGCCTAAACGGTTTCAACTGCTCTACCCCTTTGCGCCTTCTACGGATTTGCGCTGGTGTGTGGCTCTCCAGGTGGAATACACTGTGGCCGTACTAAACAAGGCTTCTTTTGTTCCCACTGAGGATACCCCGATGTTCCGGGATCCTACGGACAGGAGGTTGGAGTCTCTGGCCCGCCATGCCTACATGGTGGCGGGCTCCATGCTCAAACTATTTTCGCTTCTGTCATGGTGGCTCAGGCGGTGGCGGATTGGACTAAGGTGCTTAGACGCACTCTCGCGTCTGATTCTGCCCCACCTGCCACGCTGGACATGGTGGACCAAATTCATCAAGGGGTCATGTATTTGTGCGATGCGGCCTTGAATGAGGCCCCTTTGGCTGCGCGCCTGTCTAGTGTCGCGGTGCTTAACCGTCAACTGATCTGGTTGAAGAGCTGGTCGGCTGACCAGACGTCACGGAAAACGGTGGCTGATTTTCCTTATGCAGGGTCTAGCCTTTTTGGCGAGGCCTTAGATACTTTGATGAAAGGAGTCACTGGGGACAAAAGCACTCTGCTGCCCCAGAATCCGAAGAACAAGCCTTTTCGCGGTAAGCGGGGTCTCGCCTTTAGACCCAATCAGGGGTCCTTTCGTGCCTTCGAGACACAAAACAAGGGCCAAGGTGGTCAGAAAAAGCCCTGGGCGGGTAAGCAAAAGACCGGCCACGCCGATGCGGCGTCTCAATCCGCCTCTGCCTGAAGGGACGCCCTCACCCGTTTCAGGGGTGGGGGGACGTTTGCGCGGTTTCCTCCAACTTTGGCTGCTCCGAATTCCGGACAGGTGGGTTCAGGAAATCATTCGATCAGGATACAAAAACGAATTCCTTTCGCAGCCGGCGGAGAGATTCTTTCCCTCAATTCTTCATTTGACCCCAGGGCGGTTACAGGACCGGCATCGAGCGGTGCAGGATCTCCTTGCCCAGGGGGTGATTGTCCCGGTGCCTCATCGGGACAGGTTTTAGGGGTTTTACTCGAATCTGTTCACTGTGCCCAGAGAGGGCAAGGTAAGTCCGATCCTGGACTTGAAAGCTCTGAACCGCTTTGTGCGGGTTCTAAAGTTCCGTATGGAATCCCTCCGCTCGGTGGTGGCCTCCCTGAGTCCAGGGGAATTCCTGGCCTCTATCGACGTAAAGGATGCGTACCTGCACATCCCAATTTTCGAGGGTCATCAGCGGTACCTCCAGTTCGCCATAGCAGTGGACCACTATGAGTTCGTAGCGTTGCCTTTCGGTCTCGCTTCGGCTCCAAGGGTCTTTACCAAGTGCTGGCGCCTGTTTTGGGCCTGTTGAGGGCACAGGGCATTGCGGTCTTGGGATATCTGGACGATCTCCTGTTAAGATCGCGTGCCAGTCAGAGCCTGTTGCGCGATCTGTCCGCTACGGTACAGACGCTCCAGGAGTTCGGTTGGACCATCAATGTTTAGAAGTCGACTTTGTCTCCTTCGGTTCGTCTTCCCTATTTGGGAATGGTTCTGGACTCTGCTCAAGCAAAGGTATTTCTGCCGGAGGATAAGCTCCGGACCCTTCAGAATGAGATCAGGTCTCTCAGGGACAACGAATCCTCGTCACTCAGGACCTGTATGCGGTGCCTGGGGTTGATGGTATCCGCCTTCGAGGCGATACCATTTGCTCAGTTTCACACGCGGTCTCTCCAAGCGGAGATACTGGCCAGGTGGGACAGGCTACCTCAGTCCTTGGATCTGGGTGTCTTGTTGAGTCGCCAGACCAGAATGGATCTTCTATGGTGGCTTCAGTCCCCGGCCGTGTCGGAAGGAAAATCCTTCCGTCTGTTACTGTGGACAGTGATTACCACGGATGCCAGCCTGTCGGGCTGGGGTGGAGTTCTGGGCAACCTGTCTGCCCAGGGCACTTGGTCGAAGGAGGAAGCCTCCCTTCCAATCAACATCTTGGAATTGAGAGCGATCAAACTGTGTCTCTTCCAGTGGTCAGGTCGACTTTGGGGCCGTCCTGTACGGGTACAGACAGACAATGCTACCGCGGTGGCTTACATCAACCACCAAGGGGGCACCAGGAGGGCCCGGGAGGTATCCGACATTCTGTCTTGGGCCGAGACTCATGTCCCGGCGATTTCGGCAGTTCACATTCCTGGTGTGGAGAATTGGTAGGCAGATTATCTGAGCCGCAAGACCCTGGATCAGGGGGAATGATCCCTACACCCGGAGGTCTTCCAAATGCTGTGTGCGAAGTGGGGATTTCCCAGACGTGGATCTGTTTGCGTCTCGGCTAAACCAAAAGGTGGAAAGGTTTGTGGCAAGAACGTGCGATCCTCTGGCGGACGCCTCAGATGGGCTGGTGGCCCCTTGGCATCAGTATCGTCTGATGTATGCCTTACCTCCGATTCAGTTGTTATCCAGGTTCCTTCGCAGGTTGGCCTCGGAACCGACCTGGGTGATTCTGGTGGCACCGGACTGGCCACGTCGGTCCTGGTACGCGGACATTGTTCACCTGGCAGTCGCACCTACTTGGCGGCTGCCAATGCGAGAAGATATACTGTCTCAGAGACTAGGGATGCACCGAAATGAAAATTTTGGACTGAAACCGAAAATGCAGGATGCCCTTGGCCGAAAACCGAAAATGACTTTTTCCCCCCAAATAATTTAAAAATAGAAGAGGGGCATACACCAAAAACAGGCAGCGACGTACACCTGTCGCTGCCACCCTGTCACAGTATATGTACTGTGATGGGTTGGCAAGTGGTTAATTTAATTACCAATGGTATTTCTATTCAGCATGCGGGGGTTAATGTATTGCCACTGCTGGTCACTCATCTATTAGTGACCGACCAGTGGCAGTTAATTAACCCCTTTGTGCTGCATTAGTGCAACCAGTATCAGTGTTAAGTAACACTGGTTGCACTAATGCAGCACAGAGGGGTTAATTAACTGCCACTTGTCGGTCACTAATGCATCAGTGACCAGCAGTGACAATAAATTAACCCCCTCATGCTGCATAATACTAATACCATTGGTAGGCTGCCTCAGCTAACCCCCCCCCCCCCCCCCCCCACCGATTCAATCTCCTTACTGTAGTCTCACTCTGCTGAGTGCTCCTCCGGTGCCCTTCATTCAGACGCGCCTCTGGCTGGCCTCCCGGTGATGTCACTACTACTACGATCTGTGTATGAATGAAGTGACATGGCGGGCGAGCGAGCGGCCGCTAATACGGTAGCTGTAACTATGTGAGCTTCACTTCCCTGTCAGCGGGGGACGATGAGCATGAATGAACTGACCTGAGACCGGGCGGGGGGAGCGGCCGCTAATAGCTATAACTATGTGAGCCTTCACTTCCCTGTCAGAGGAGATACCCGTATGACAGGGAAGTGAAGGCTCACATAGTTATAGCTATTAGCGGCTGCTCCCCCCGCCCTCCCGCCTGGTGTCAGGTCAGTTCATTCATGCACATCGTCCCCCGCTGACAGGGAAGTGAAGCTCACATAGTTACAGCTACCGTATTAGCGGCTGCTCCTCCCGCCCGGTGTGTCACTTCATTCATGAACAGATCATAGTATTAGGGACATCATTGAGAGGCGGGCGGCCGGCCAGAGGCGGGACTTTTTAAACCTGCTAATTTCGGCATTTTTAACCCATTATCGGCCGAAATGGGATAGGCCCATTTTCGGCCGATCATTTCGGTGGCCGAAATTTCGGTGCATCCCTATCAGGGACCGATCTTCCATCCTGCTTTAAAGTCGCTGGCTTTAACGGCCTGGCTGTTGAAAGGTCCTGAGAGACGGGGGTCTCTCCCCAGAGGTCATTTCTACCTTAATCAAGGCTAGAAAAGCCTCGTTTGGTAAAATTTTTACCGTACCTGGAAAGCTTATTTTGCCTGGTGTGAGTCCAGGGGGTTTTATCCTCGCTCATACTCGGTGACGAGAGTGTTGGCTTTCCTCCAGTCTGGTGTGGACCAGCGCCTGGCCAGGTATCTGCACTGGCTGTTGTTTTTCAACGCCCTGTGGCGTCTCATTTCTTAATTCGCACCTTCATTCAAGGTGTGCGACATTTGGCCCCTCCCCGGAGGGCGCCATTACCTCCATGGGACTTGAACTTGGTACTGTCCATGTTACAGCGTTCTCTCTTTGAAAACATCCGGGAGATATCGTTGCCTCTGCTGTCTATATGTAAATATATAGGAAATAATAAGCATCAGTACTTTATGAATAAAATCACGCTTACAGAAACAGGCAGTAGGATTGTAGAAGTGACACCTCCTTGGTCAGCTCCATACATACATACATACATACACACACACACACACACACACACACACACACACACACACACACACACACACACACACACACACACTAGGATTGTAGAAGCGACATCTCCTCGGTCACCGCCACAAGATCCTCGGTCGGCTCCAACAGGTGGCTGTGTGCGGTGAAGGCGAGAAGGCATGCAATTTTCAAATTCATTCTGCACTCCTGCGCAGTCGTGAGTGGCGCCGGGCAGATAGAGCCGAGCGGGGGGCATCGGCATTGGGGTGGGGATATGAGGAGTCTCAGTGAGAAATTCATTGACAAAAGTCAGCAGTGTCTCAGGGGGCCGTATAAAACTAAAGGAGGGGCCGCAACTGGCCCACGGGCCAGACTTTGGACATGACTGAATTACAGACATGGGAAGGTTGGTCACCGATGCTCCATGGAGACTTCCTCTCAGGGAAGATCTGCTGTCTCGAGGGCCGATCTTCCATTCGGCTTTACAGTCACTGGCTTTAATGGCGGGGCTGTTGAAAGCCAGGTTTTGAAGAATAGAGGTCTTTCTGACTCTGTGATTCCTACACTGTTGAAGGCCAGGAAGTCTACTACCAGGAAGATCTTCAATCGTACGTGGAAATCGTACATTTCATGGTGTGAATTGTTGAAAGTGCACCCTCGCTTGTTTTTGGTACCTAGGGTTTTGACTTTTCTTCAAAAAGGGGTTGAACAGCGTTTGGCTTTGGGTACTATCAGAGGACAAGTGTTGTCTTTTGGTTGTGTTTTTCTAATGTCCTTTAGCTGCGCATGCCTTGATTCGCACTTTTATTCAGGGGGGTATGTCATTTGGCACCTCAGACTATCCCCGTTACCTCCATGGGATCTGAATTTGGTGTTATCGGTTCTTCAAAAACCTCCTTTTGAGAACATTAGGGAGATTCCCCTGCTTACATTATCTCAGAAGGTTTCCTTTTTGGTGGCCATCACTTCTGCCCACAGGGTGTCTGAACTGGCGGCATTGTCTTGACGTTCACCTTATCTGGTGGTCCACAGAGATAAAATGGTACTTTAACCAAATCAGTAGTTTCTTCCTAAGGTGGTTTCGGATTTCCATTTGAATGAAGACATTTTGCTGCCTTCACTCTGTCTTAAACCCAAGCATCCCAAGGAAGTTGCTTTGCATTCTTTGGATGTGGTTTGGGCACTTCGTTTACCTGGCGGCTACTGAATCTTTCAGGAAATCAGACTTTGTCCTTACCGAAGAACCTCCAAAAGGATTGGCTGCGTCTGCTGTGACCATATCCAGATGGATCAGGCAGACGGTGGTTCAGGCTTATTCACTGAAGGGTTAGGTTGGAGAACTAGATTTTTGTATTTACCGTGAATTCCTTTTCTCTGAAGCTCATTGACAGATGCAGCACCCGCTCCTCTAGTTATGAGTGGAATGAGTTGTTGTCTTCTACAGTGCCTTGCAAAAGTGTTCACCCCCCTTGACTTGTTACCTATTTTGTTACATTACAGCCTTAACTTCATTGTTTTGTTAATCTTAATTTTATGTGATGGATCAGAACACAATAGTCTCAGTTGGTGAAGTGAAATGAGAAAAATATATACATAAAACTATTTTTTAGAAATAGAAAACAGAAAATTGGCATGTGCGTATGTATTCCCCCCTTTATGAAGCCCATAAAAAGCTCTGGAGCAACCAATTACCTTCAGAAGTCACATAATTTGTGAAATGATGTCCACCTGTGTGCAATCAAAGTGACGCATGATCTGTCATTACATGTACACATCTTTTTTGAAAGACCCCAGAGGCTGCAACACCTACGCAAGAGGCACCACTAAACAAACACTGCCATGAAGAACAAGGAACTCTCCAAACAAATAAGGGACAATGTTGTTAAGTACACGTCAGGGTTAGGTTATAAAAAAAAAAATATCCAAATCTCTAATGATCCCCAGGAGCACCATCAAATCTGTCATAACCAAATGGAACATTGACACAACAGCAAACCTGCCAAGAGAAGGCCGCCCACTAAAACTCACGGACCACGGACCGGGGAAGGAGGGCATTAACCACTTGCCGACCGCCGCAAGTACATATACTGCGGCGGTCAGCCCCTCACAGGCAGAGTGACGTATCAGTACGTCACTAGCCTGTGAGGCTCTGGGGAGCGAGCGCGCGCCGCGGTCACGTAACCCCCCCCCCCCCGCGTGTGACCGGCGGACCCGATGTCCGCCGGTCACTCAGCGATCGTCGGGGGAGAGGGAGAAAGGCAGGCAGCTAGTGTAAACAAGCCGCCTGTCATTCTCCCCTGTGTAGAAACAATGATCATACGGTTCTACTATGTAGGACCGTTGATCATTGTTCCTACAGCTCAAGCCACAGCCAATCACAGTTAGAATCACGCCCCTAGGGACACACACAGCCCCTCCCTCCCTTAATAAAGTTAACCTCTTCACTGCCAGTGTAATTTTACAGTAACCGTGCATATGTATAGCACTGATTACTGTAGAAATGTCACTGGTAACCCCAAAAGTGTCAAAAATGTCAGTCAAGGGTCCGATCTGTCCGTCGCAGTACCGCAAAAAAAAATCGCAGATCGTCGCCATTACGCGTTAAAAAAAAAAACCCACCAAAAATGACAGAAATCTTTCCCTTTGTTAGTAAACGCGATAACTTTTGCGCAAACCAATCAAAATACGCTTTTTGCGATTTTTTTTTTTTTCTTTTTTTTTAACCAAACATAAGTAGCATAAAACAAATTGGCCGAAAATGTTAAAAAATTTTGATTTTTACATTTTTTTTGGGGAATTTCATATAAAAAAAATGTGAAAAATATTATTTTTGCTAAATTGACGCTCTTTTTTTGTTTATAGCGCATGATCAAAAAATCGCACAGGTGATCAAATACCACCAAAAGAAAGCTCTGTGTGGAAAAAAAGGACGTCAAATTCGTTTTAGGTACAGCCTCGCACGACCGCACAATTGTCCGTTAAAGTCACGCAGTGCCGAATTGCAAAATACCCCCTGGTCTTTCAGCAGCCAAATCCTCCGGGGCTTAAGTGGTTAATTAGAGAGGCAGCACAGAGACCTAAGGTAACCCTGGAGGAGCTGCAGAGTTCCATAGCAGAGACTGGAGTGTCTGTACATAGGACGATGGCAGAGTGGCCAGAAGAAAGCCATTACTTTCAGTAAAAAACAAAATGGCACGTTTTGAGTTTGCGAAAAGGCATGTGGGAGACTCCCAAAATGTATGGAGTAAGGTGCTCTAGTCTGATGAGACTAAAATTGTAGGGATGCACCTAAATGAAATTCTTGGCCGAAGCCGAATAATAATGAAATGCTTGGCCGAAGGCCGAATACCGAACGCGGTGTTTCGCATTTTTTAACATAAAATATGCCCATTAGCGTGCCCCTTAACATAAAATATGCCCATCAGAGTGCCCCTTAACATAAAATATGCTCATCAGCATGTCCCTTAGCATAAAATAAGGGGCACGCTGATGGGCACATTTTATGTTAGGGGGCACTCTGATGGGCACATTTTATGTTAGGGGGCACGCTGATGGGCACATTTTATGTTAGGGGGCACTCTGATGGGCAAAACAAAACATTTAAATCAGCGTTGCTCTTAACATAAAATATGCCCAATTAGCGTGCCCCTTAACATAAAATATGCCCATCAGAGTGCCCCTTAACATAAAATATGCTCATCAGAGTGCCCCTTAACATAAAATATGCTCATCAGCATGTCCCTTAGCATAAAATAAGGGGCACGCTGATGGCCACATTTTATGTCAAGGGAGCACTCTGTTGGGCACTTTTTTTTTTTTTTTTTTTTTTTTAGGGGCACTTTATAGGGCACTCTAATGTAATGAGCATGGCAAGTGGCAACAACATATGGCAGTCTGCACACTAATGCTTGTTCAGCTACCGTATTCTCCCCCAAATGTGCTCCGCTCCACATACCTGAACTGCAGCCAGGTCGGAGCCAAAAGCCGCGAACAGGGGGGCGGGGCGTGCACATAGTGTCACGCTCGCTGGACCTAGTGTGAAGGAGCCGCAGTCAGGAGCAGGGGGCGGGGACGCGCGTGACGTCACACCCCCTACTCGCGGCCGGACAGGACACCGGCGGCGTGTGAGAAGGGAGCCGCAATGAGGAAGGGGAGCGGTCCGGGCGGAAGCTGACATTGTTCGGCACAAAATTATTCGGCCTTTTGACTTATTCGGCCGAACACCGAAAGTGCTATATTCTCTATTTTCGGCCGACGAACATTCGGTGCATCCCTATAAAATTGAACTTTCGGCCATCAAAGAAAACACTGTCTGTCGCAAACCCAACACATCATATCATCCAAAGAACACCATCCCCATGCTGTGGGGATGTTTTTCAGCAGTCAGGACTGGGAAACTGGTCCGAGTTGAGAGAAAGATGGATGGTGCTAAATACAGGGATATTGTTGAGCAAAACCTGTACCACTCTGTGCGTGATTTGAGGCTAGGATGGAGGTTCACCTTCCAGCAGGACAATGACCCCAAACACACTGCAAAAGCAACACTTGAGTGGTTTAAGGGGAAACATGTAAATGTGTTGGAATGGCCTAGTCAAAGCCCAGACCTCAATCCAATAGGTCAGATTTAAAGATTGCTGTGATTGGTGCAAAATGTGGCTCTACAAAGTATTGACTTTAGGGGGGTGAAAAGTTATGCACATTGACTTTTTCTGTTATTTTGTCCTATTTGTTGTTTGCTTTACAAAAAAAAATGGGTGGACATGTTCTGTAAATTAAATGATGCAAATCCTCAAACAATCCATGGTAATTCCAGGCTGTTAGACAACAAAACACGAAAAATGCCAAGGGGGTGAGTACGTTTGCAAGGCACTGTAAAACTGCTTGCAACGAAAATGAGGGCTGTAGCAGAGTGTGTGGGGTTATGCCTGCAGGGACAGCCCCATTGGCGTAGTGAAAGCTTTTTCCTGCCTAGTGTCCTTTTCCTGATGGGAGGAGCATAACCCAATGGCTAAGAAGATATGAAGCCGCGTCTGTCAATGAACTTCAGAGAAAAGGATTACTGTAAGTACAAAAATCCAGTTTTTTATATGTAAAACCCATTGGATAATCATGTCGCACTTCTCAGTGCTTCAAGGTAATCTCCTAGATCCAGACAGATGAGCCCTCCAGTCGTGACCCGTGGCAGGGGTCCAAGCTGTGCACTGTCCTGGATTATCGGAGCTGGCATTGGTTAGATCTGCAAGGCAGCAGAGTACTGAGACAGTTCACTTGAGATTGCCCATGAGCAAAGGACACACCGCCTCCGTGCTCCTGTTCCACTGCACTTTGCTGCCTTGTGGATCTCACTAACGCCAGTTACAGTAATCCTGGAGATGAACCTTTGGGCAACTGAGAAAGCAGCCTTTTTTTTTTTTTCCTACTATTTAATTATTTTAGAGTGGATCTTTATTTTTTGTGTTTAGTGATTGCTGTGCCTTCCCAATACTGTTTAGTTTGGACAGCTGCAGGACATTTGTGCCTAAGCCCCGGTTCACACTACTGCGTGTGCGGGGTTCGCACGTCATGTCGGAGCGCACTGCTCCGACATGACATGCGATCAGCTGTGCGGTGCGAGTTTAGCCATACAGTTTGTATGGCTAAATTCGCATCGCACCCGCAGCAAACACGCACAGGAGGCATTTTTGCTGCCGCATCAGGATCGGATCGCACAGCGGTTCACACTTGTGCGATCCGATCCTGTGCGAACTGCACGATCGCACTGCGATATGCGATCAAACTGGGGGTGTCGTTAAGATTACATTGACACCCCCAGCGGATCGCATATGGCAGTGTGAACTGCCGGGGGTGCGTGTGCGATGCGGGAACAGGCTGCGAATTCGCAGCCTTCCCGCATCGCATCAGTGTGAACCGAGCCTCAAGGTCCAGAGATCCTTTTTTGTGCTTGTTCCATTTTAGTAAGATCTGTTTATTGGGGTACAGGACACAAGTTTCTGCACTCTGTTCTTCTTTATATTCTCTATTTTCTGCACCTGTTAAGACCCCTTTCACACTTGTGCGACTTCAAAGTCGCACGATTTTACCGCGATTTTGACACGCGACTTTGATGCGAGTTAGAGTGGGCTTATAATGTCTTTTCCTCAAAACGCATAAAAATCATGCCAAAAGTAGTGCAGAGACTACTTTGAAGTCGGTGCGATTTCAAGTCGCACAGATATGAATGGGGCTCATTGGAAATAATGTCGAACGACTTGCCATGTGATTTTGCAGTCCCAAATCGCATGACAAGTCGCACAAGTGTAAAAGGGTATATTAATGTATACTCGAAAAATGTGCATTCAAATAGAGAAAATGAATGCATTAAAAGTGCTTGCATAGGTCACCTTTTAAATGCCACGTCCCGTGTGTTGCTGTAATGATTAAAAAAAAAAAACAGCCCTAAATCGAGAGCATAGAAATAAATGCCAGTGCAGAAATTCAGCTGCTGCTTCTCAGCAACAGTGATAATCTGGCTTCTGTCGCTTTAAGTCTGGTAGGCCGTCCTCTTTTCACTAGCTGTCCTGATTGACAAGTCTAGCCCTGGTCACATGACCTGCCTCTATTTGAAGGTCACAAAAAAGCTGCTTCCTTCAGAGAGAGAGAGAGAGAGAGAGAGAGCTAGAGGGAGGAGGAGGAGAGAGTGTAGAGAGAACGATCAATGCAAAATGGCTGCCAGTCTCTGGTTTATGCACATTTACCTTTAAAGAAAAAAACAAACAAACGTGTGTTTGGAATTTATTTTTATTATTGTTTTTGAATTGACATCTGTTTTTATTTAGTGTATTCCTTATTTTTTTTGTATTGGATTTACCTTGTATGCCTCAAACTGCTGGATTATAGCACAGTTGCACTTTATAAGGTTAGTACTGTTTGCAATATGTCTATGCTGTATTTCCAGTAATTGCTTTGGGTTGGGGGGTGTGTGTGTGTGTGTGTGTGTGATTAAGCATGGTTTTACTGCTCTGGATATCTTGTTTGCCATCTGCATTTCTGTTTTTGTTGTCATTGTACACATTGTTTATATTGCAAGATCCCTTCGAGGGGAAGCCTCCAGTAGGAATGCTGCAGTGTATATCTGACTTTAGTCTTGCTTAAGAAAAACTGTGCTTTGTTACTGTAATTAACTGTAAGCAAAAATGTATTTGGAACGGAGGCTTTTTTGATTTGCTTTTTTCATATTACCCCTCGCTGCTGCAGTATGTTTTCTTGATTTTGATGTACTGCCTTTACACAAATCCCATGTGGTTTTTTTGTGCAATATTTTGTGCCTTTTCATATATTCAGTTTACAAATTTTAGTCCTATAGTTATTGTGAAGGTTTTTGCGGGTTTTCTTTTTCGGTGTCATGCAGGCACTTGTCTGCTGCAAAACAAAAGACATTTTATTCCAAAGCATTCCATAACTGAAAATTGTACCAATGAATCTTCCTTGAATATAAGCGTATATTCATTTTCAAAGCCTCTGAAGGCCTAACAGGAGAGAAGGAAGAAAGGGAGGAGGAGGGAGAGGGTGAAAGTTGTGGGGGTTGGGGGCATTTTTTTCCCCCTGAATGCGTAGTGTGTATGTATATAGACTGCTGGCATCTGCAGTGTTTGTGATCTACAGCTACTCTTGGTTTTATTTTTAAAGACTAAATGGCTCTGTGCTTTTGTGCTTGGAAAAGGTGTTAATTATTGTTTGAGAGCAAAGTGTCACATAGGATTACATCTCTCTTCTGAGCTTGTACTTTAACCCCTCCCTTTCTAGGAGGTTGATCCTATTTCTCCCATTACGCATGTGCAAAACTTTTGCAAAAGGGGCAGTATTAATCATTCATAAATACAATTGTTTTCATATTGCTGTTTTTTTTTTTTTCAGTCTGAGGGCAGTCATAGCAGTAGCAAATGGATTGTCCTGTTGACTGTTATCTGCTCACATTGCTGTTATTGCATAATTATATGGCCGCCGATCTGACGATTTGTGTATTATGTAGTGTGGAAGGGGGTTGTATTTGGCTCTAAATGGAGCGTTTGCGTGCGTGTGTGACACCAAGTTGTATTGATAAGTAGTAAATGCAGATTCATATATAAAGGTCTTTAATCGGTCCATTATGATTTGTAAACTGTGTTGATTCATGTTTAGAGAAGTCGCTAAAGTACATCTCATGACACTGTGGAATATACCTTCCAGTGTAATCAAGCTTGTCAAACTGACACAATATGCTTACAGGGCATGAAGCTGTTTATTAATGGTTCATGTGTTTAAAAACGATTAATGTAAATGCACATGTGTTCATAACTATTCGGTCAGATCTGTTTTGATGATTTGCATGAGCAGTTTGATTGCAGAAATGATGAAAAGATAAAGTGCCAAATTAACCTACATTGTCCTTTAAAAAAAAAAAAGGACCAGGAGCATGGCAGACCAATAGAGAAGTACCACATTTATCAGGCACGTTAAATTTGATTTTTCTTTATGCTTTGTGATGTGTGCAGAAATATTGGTAAGGGAGTATCAGAATGGATACTTGGGATGTGGTTTCACATCTGAGTTCTTCCTCAGCACTTGTACTGAGCAAAATGTCTTAGTACACACAAGTATGAAGCTTGTGCTTCACAATCCAGTCGGTGAATAGCAAGATCCTTTTTTTTTTTTGGCATATAACGGAGCCTGGAAAGCATTGCACCAGCAATCATTAGATCATCATGTCAGTGTAACCTGTCTGCCCTTATATAGTACGGGCAGGCATTTTCACACCTGACAGGAAGAATCAATGTACTACCATAGCACTCAGCAGAGCCGTAGTAGTTCTTTGAGAACTGCAAGCGACACCGCAAAGGACGCCTGTACTTGTAGTTGATTTATTCACAGAACTCTGTGAATGAATGACGCAGCCGTGTGGGTGGAGTCCTGCACAGCAGTGAATTTTTTTTTTAAAAAGTGACAGCTAGTACAGAGAACTTCTATCCGTACTGCTGTCACACCAGAGTCTGCAGGAGTGGGAACATGTAACATATGCCTCTCTAAAAATGGGTGGAACCTGTAACATGTTCCCAAAGGTGAACTCATCCTTTTAATTGGGAGCGTTGTCATTTATTTATATCCTTTTAGTGATTTGGTTTATAGTGTGAGACGCAATGTTTGTGTTGCTCCACAGTTGTGGGTTATTAAAGTGTTACTAAATCTACAACAGTAAAATTAGTCTGTATATGTAGTGAAGCATGCTGGTTCTACTCGGTGTGGATCCTAAGGGGTTATTCTTCTACATTGTGTAAAAAGGCTGTTTCATCCGGTCTTCTCTGATCCACCCTTTTTTCCACTGTTCGCAATCTTTCTGCTGATAGAAGAACAGAGCCATGGGGACAAGCTGCACATGCTCAGTTTGGTGTGAATTGCTAAACTTTTTTATTTTTCTTGGGAGGGTGCATGTGATAGCACCAGGCCAATCAGCACTGTCTACATAGTTATAGTTAGTCAGGTTGAAAAAAGACACAAGTCCATCTGGTTCAACCAAAAAAAAAAAACGTATTGAAAACCCAACCATACAATCCCATATACACAATCCTATACCCGCAGTTGATCCAGAGGAAGGCAAAAAGAGGGTCAGGGGTCCTGCAGCCTCAAAGGACAATCAGGGGAGAATGAAAACTCCTCCTACAAGCTTTAACCAGACACTCATAGAAGGCACAAGACTGCTATATACTGCTGTTGAGAAAAGGTATTTAGCAGTTAATATTTACTAAAACAATTTATTTTCCATGTTCTGTGTACTCTGGGAGACCAGATATAGTGAATGCAGGGTCCTGGGTTTAGTAACACTTTGTGTGCTGCACAGTGAAATATGCTTTTGTTTGTTTCTTGATCAGCCATATAGGAATAAATGTCAATTGCCTGGGAAAGGGGCCCTGCGTATGGCTCTGAAACGTTGCTCTTTGTTTATGATGTAACCACGAAAATTAAAGCTTTGGACTAGAGATCGACCGATTATCGGCAACACTGATATATCGGAGGCTGATATGCACTTTCTCCAATATATCTGTATCGGCGTTTGGATTTACCGATATTGCCGATATTTAGGGAAAGTGCATGTTCCGGTGTCCATAGCCGATGGTCGGCTGACTTGTAATGACAACTGATGCGGCTGATAAGCCGCTTGGCTGTAATTACAAGGAGTGGGAGGGGACATCCCTCCCCGTCCCGCCGCCTTCCGCGGCTCGCCCGGGTCTTCCGTCCTAACGGGAGACCCGGGCATCCTACCTCCACCGATGCCACCGAAGAGAAGACCCTATCAAAGCCGCATTCCGCTCTGATCGGTCTCCGTGTAAAAAACCCGGAAGTGATGTTATGAAATCACTTCCGGGTACTCAGCGCCGAATTAAAAAAACTGACCGCATTCAAAACAGCCATACTTTGTGTTTTGAATGCTTTTCAGTGCCGAGGAGGGGTTTGGGTTCTTTTAGGTACTCCACAAGGAGTACCAAAAAAAAAAAAATTGAATGTCCAAAAGTATCGGCAGATATCCGATGACCAAAATATCGGTATCGGCATTAAAAAAACGATATCGGTCGATCACTACTTTGGACCCTTTCGAGGAATCCTTGGCGTGTTGATGATATTTTCTTCCCTTTTGATCACCGTCCTAGAGGAAGCACACACAAGTACATTGAGAATATATAGTCTCAGTGTGGAGGGTCCATGGCTAAGCCCAAAAACCACATCATTATTTGTCATATTTCGTCAAATGTTCTAGCAGTATTGAACAATTTAAAGTGTTACTAAACCCACATCTGTAAAATCAGTCTGTATGTGCAGTAAAGCATGCTTGGTATACTCACTGTGGAACCAAAGGGGGTTAATCCTCTGCATTGTGTAAAAAGGTTGTTTGATCCAGTCTTCTCGGATCCTCTTCTCCTTCTACTGTCCCCAATATATTTCCTAAAAACACAGGGGACAGGCTGCACATGCTCAGTTTGGTATGTATTGCTAGTGCGTTTTTTTTTTTCTTTTCTTTTCTTTTCTTTTTCTTTTCTTGGGGGGTGCATGTGATTGCCACAGGGCCAATAAAGCACTGTCCAGATAGAGGCTTGGGGGTCCTCCATCCTGATAGGACAGTCCATGCAGAATGAAAACTCCTCCTGCAAACTTTAACCAGACACTCGGAACTCCTTGGGAGTTCTATGAGTGTCTGGTTAAAGTTTGCAGGAGGAGTTTTCATTCTGCGCTGACTGTCCTATCAGGATGCAGGACCCCCGACCCTCTATCCAGGCAATGCTTTATTGGCCCTGTGCTGATCACATGCACCCTCCAAAGAAATTAAAAAAAATCTGTAGTCTATACTACTGTCAATATATTATACCTTGTTTAGGGGTATAACCCTTGTGCCACTGGGTGTAAATGGCCTAGATATTACTGTATTCATATTTATATTGTTCATGAGATTTGCAGCAGCTGAAGAGTGGGTTAGTGAATTGATAAATTGACCTCTGTAAGAGAAACCAGCCTCAGCGCTTGCCTCAGTATTTTTACTTAAAGTGAATAAGTGCTATCAGTGCATGTTTAAATCAATATTAATAAGCATAAATGCAACAAATTTATTCAGGTTCATGTAGTGAACAGTGCAATAACCTACTAAAGTGCTTGATGCTTATATAGTGAATATGCAAAAGAACTAATGGCGTAATATCAAAATATCAAGTGCAATAGTGCAATCAGAATATACCAAAGTGCTTGTGCATAAAAGTGAATATGCAAAAAGTCTATGTTGGCAGAAACAACAAATGTCCAATAAATGAAAAAGCTGTCTGATATGCTAAAGTGCAAAGTGTTGGAAAAAGTGCTCTTCCCCCTTCAGCTTGTGAATGAGCTGACTTCCATCCGCGACACGTGCTCCACTCGTGAAAATGGTTGGGTCACTCACCAGATAAGGTGGGTCTTGACTGCCATATAGCAGCACGACCATATACCGCTTGTGTGGTCTCCCCCACTGGGTTTCACTGTAGTGGATCTGATACGGTTGCTCAGGCTTGTGTCTGCAGATCTCCTAGGTCTCCTTATCACCAATGTGGGCATGCAAAGGAAGCAAACAGACTCCAGATGGTGTAGTATTTTCAAGAAAATTAAATTTTATTTACCATCCAGGATATCACAGATAAAATGGTATAGGCATTAAAATCCTTTAAAACCAATCGGTAGCCGAATAGGTGACCATCACAAATGCGGGTAGGCTAGAGTGGATTGCGGTAAAACGTGTGCCTTCTGGTTTGCGTTTCACTTGGCCTCCTCGTGACGTCACGACAAGTCCAGATAAACACAGCAAGTGTAGTTAAGCTGAACATGCTCAGTTTGGTCTCTATTGCTCAGAGACCACTTCCTGGTTTCAGCTGAGCTATTCAGGTCACATGGTATGAACATCACACATGTGAGCATGTATACAGATCCTAAATGACAACCCAGCCCCTCCTCCTCCATGCCCAGCAACTAAAAAAGAACACAGTGGGTGGGATGTCACATCTTGATTGATGGATGATTTATTTATTTTTTTCTTGGGAGGCTACATGTAATCGGCACAGGGCCAATCAGCACTGTCGAGACATGTTCAGACAGAGAATTAAGGGTCTTGAAGCCTGATAGCACAATCGTGGGAGAAATGAAAACTCCTCCAACAAAGTATCTGCACTCACTGATACAAGTTACAAGATTGCTCTAATTGTTATATACAGCTGATGAGAAAAGGTATTTTATCAGATATCAAATAGTTCTCCACATCCAGTTGTATACAAAAAAGTGGCAGAACCCCAGCTCTGCCTTTCATAAGGCGGACTTTATTGGCACGATAAAGAAACTAAAATCGTAAATAAATATATAATTTTATCATCCAAAAACGTGTTTAAAAAAAAAAAAAGTGAACAAAGCACATATCTCCACATATAAACTACTTCCACAATGAACATATAACAAGAACATCACAGTGTACACAATATAAAACCAGTGGAACAGGACATTGGAAAAGGAACTGGAATAAAGGACACTTGCTCCTGGTGGGGAGACAGGGATGATCCTATATCCCCCACTTGATTACCATAAGGTGACCCAGTTCCAGCAACAGAAAGTTGATGCAGCCAAAGGGTCGACGGGTTTCGCAGACCTTAGCTTTATCAAGACCAGGCTGTAGATCAGTCTTTCTGTTAAATATGAAAAAAAAACATGTTAAAACCATAGAACAATTACACAACACACACAAACATTTCTTGCTGTGTTCAAATGAATTGTGGAATTAAATATTTGTCATTTGAGAACATGTATGGGGCTATATTCACAGATCCACCAGGAGAGCCATTATGGATATCAAACCAGATGAATTCCTGAATAGTATATTTTTTGCACGACGGCCACCCTGAATCTTTTGTATTCAAGGGAAGAGGGGGGGCTTTTAAACGGATATATATGAGATCAAAAAGTATGTAGTAATCTAGGGACCACCTGAAGGAGCAGAAAAGGTTTACATCATAGTCATATGTGGCCGCATCAAAGAAAATATATTAAGCAGTACATCATATATTGTACCTGCATTAGGGTCAACCTGCCATAGGTGCTCATTTATGAGCATCATATCCAAAGGGATATAAAGATGCAACGAAAAGATATCTCTCCTGCGCTGATGCACCCTAAAATGTATATATAGTGGAAGGATCAACAGAGGTTCGCAAAGGTCCCTATAAATTGGGGACAGTAAAGCGGGAGAGGGAGAGGGAAGACACACTTTCTCTTGTACCTCTTTCAGGAAAGATTCACCATCCATGCATGTCCTGTGGCAGCTACACTCAGGACATACATAGATCTCTAGGTTATATAGCCTGTATAATTTGGGGGATAGGTGTCAGCTGAATACATCAGCTGAGTATTGAGAGGCACCAGGACTAATTGTTGTTGCCTAGGAACCACACATAAGCATGGGGCGCTATCATCCATAAAACGGCCGATTGCGCATGTCCAAAATGGCCGACGGACTGAAAGCCAAGCCTCGTTTTCATGTTTGCAGAATTAAGCTGGAATTCCCATAGAGGGCAGGAGCGCAGCACACGCTCCCGCCTCCTCCCGTGTTGTGACCAATCCCTCAAACAGTGGGCGGAGATAGAAGTCCGCCTTATGAAAGGCAGAGCTGGGGTTCTGCCAATTTTTTGTATAAGGTATTTTATCAGTTTATATTTACTAAAGTAATTTCCTTTCTATGCTCTGTTTACTGTAGGAGACCAGATATAGTGAATGCAGGATCTGGGTTTAGTAACACTTTAAGGCCCCTTTCACACATGCGGATGTTCATTTCATCCATGCAGTCACGTTTTTTCAAAGAAACAGATGAAGTTTTTCATCATGTTTTTTTTTTTTTTTTTTTACATGTTTTTTTTTTTTTTTTTTTGTCCCATTCTTTTAATGGAAGAAAAATAGGGCTTTGATCTGTTTCAAAAAACAGATGTTATCTGAAGCAGATGTAAACTGAAAAAAATGGATGATCGTCCGTTTTTCCAGAGAGATGTATTGAGACTGTTTTGCCCTGCTCCTGCGAGCTTACAATAGAAAGTGAACACAAGGGAGGCATCTGGCAAGCATTATTTAACCATTTCCTGACCGTAGGACATCATGACACTGTAGCCAGGCATCATTCTGGTATCTGTTTTCAGTCATTGATTCCCTCTCTTGTTAAAGCCATCCTTGTGGCTGATTCCATTGCCCAAAGGTGCCTCTACGGGCTCTCCTGTGCAATTGGTGTGCTGGAGATCTCATCCGGCTCACCAAAAGCAGAGATCAATGGTGGTGTGTTTTTTTTTTTTTTTTTTTTTTTTTTTTTTTTTTATTCATACTTTCCAAGGTAGAGGAGAAATTTGGGGTCTCCATAAAGAGGATCTGTCATGCCTTATTGCTATTACAAGGGATGTTTACATTTCTTGTAATAGGAATAAGGGTGATTTAAAAAAAAGAATTAAAGGGACAGTGTAAAAATAAATAAAAATTATTCAAAGTGCCCCCGTCCGCACGCAGAAGTGGACATACAGTGAGGGTAAAAAAGTATTTGATCCCCTACTGATTTTGTACTTTTGCTCACTGACAAAGAAATGATCAGTTTATAATTTTAACCACTTAAGCCCCGGAAGATTTTACCCCCTTCCTGACCAGGGCCTTTTTTGCTGTTCGGCATGGTGTGACTTTAACGGACAATTGCGCGGTCGTGCGATGCTGTACCTAAACGAATTTGATGTCAATTTTTTCCCCACAAACAGAGCTTTCTTTTGGTGGTATTTGATCACCTGTGCGATTTTTACTTTTTGCGCTATAAATTAAAAAAAAAGCATCAATTTTGCAAAAATAACAATATTTTTATATGAAATTCCCCCCCCCCCCCAAAAAAAAATGTAAAAATCAAATTTTTTAACATTTTTGGCCAATTTGTTTTCTGCTACATATGTTTGGTAAAAAAAAATCGCAAAAAGAGTATTTTGATTGGTTTGCGCAAAAGTTATTGCGTTTACTAACTAAGGGAAAGATTTCTGTCATTTTTTTTTTTTTTTTAACGCGTAATGGCGGCGATCTGCGATTTTTTTTTTGCGACATTGCGGTGGACAGATCGGACCCTTGATTGACATTTTTGACACTTTTGGGGTTACCAGTGACATTACTGCAGTAATCAGTGCTATACATATGCACTGTTACTGCAAAATGACACTGGCAGGGAAGGGGTTAACTTTATTGGGGAAGGAGGGGTTAAGTGTGTCCCTAGGGGCGTGCTTCTTACTGTTATTGGACATGGCTACTGGTGTAGGAACAGTGATCAACGTCCTACATAGTAGAACCGTATGATCACCATTCCTACACAGGGGAGAATGACAGGTGGCTTGTTTACATCAGCCGCCTGCCTTTCTCCCTTCACGGCGGACGATCGCGAGTGACCGGCGGAAATCGGGTCCGCCAGTCACACGCAAGGACTTCCCAGGGAACGAACCGGGGCGGGCGCGCGCCTCCGCGGGTGCTCGCTCGCTATTGGCTCACAAGCAAGTGGCAGGCTAGTGACGTACCGGTACGTCACTTTGCCTGGCCAGGGCTGACTGCCGCAGTATATGTACTTGCGGCGGTCTGCAACCGGTTAATGGTAGATTTATTTTAACAGTGAGAGACAGAAGAACAAAAAAATCCAGAAAAACGTATTTAAAAAAAAAAAATGCTATGAATTGATTTGTATTTTATTGAGTGAAATAAGTATTTGACCCCTTTGCAAAACATGACTCGGTCAGACATTTCTTGTAAATGGCCACCAAGGTTTGCACACATCTCATGAGGGATTTTGTCTCACTCCTCTTTGCAGATCCTCTCCAAGTCATTAAAGCAGACTTCCAGTCGTTTTCTGTGTTTATTAAAAGTCAGCAGCTACAAAAAGTATATCTGCTGACTTTTAACGCACACTCACCTTTCCTACGACCCAGCGATGCGGTCGTCTGAAGCCCCGGTTCTCTCCCTTGGCTCTTCCTGGCGTCGGCTTCCCAGCCGGGTGCGCACTGCACATGCGCGAGTCGTGCTGCATGTCCTGAATGGCCAGGCAATATTCTGGAATCTGTGAGGTGTCCCAGAAGATTGCGGTGGAGAACTGATGTTTGGTGACTCAAACCTTCAGCGACCTACACATATTTTCTATGGGGTTAAGGCTAGGCCACTCCAGGACCCTAATGTGCATCTTCTTGAGCCACTACTTTGTTGCTTTGGCCGTGTGTTTTGCATCATGGTCTTGCTGGAATACCCATCCACGACCCATTTTTATTTCCCTGGCTGAGGGAAGGAGGTTCTTGTCCCAGAATATTTCACGGTACATGGCACGGTACATCCATTGTTTTTTTTGCGGCAAAGTTGCCCTTTCCCTTTAGCAGAAAAACACCCCCAAAGCATAATGTTTCCAGCTCCGTGTTTGACGGGGAGGGGGATTGTGTTCTTGGGGTCATAGGCAGCATTCCCCCTCATCCAAACATGAGTTGATGCCAAAGAGCTAAATTTTGGTCTTATCTGACCACAACACTTTCACCCAGTTCTCCTCTAAATCATTCAGACATGTGCTTTCTTGAGCAGGGGGACTTTGTGGGGGCTGCAGGATTTGAGTCCTTCACGGCGTAGTGTGTTGCCAATTGTTTTCTTAGTGAATATGGTCCCTGCTGCCTTGCGATCATTGACCAGATGATCCTGTGTAGTTCTTTGCTGATTTCTCACGATCATTGAAACTCCACGAGGTGAGATCTTGCATGAAGCATCAGACCGAAGGAGATTGACAGTTATTTCGTGTTTCTTCCATTTGAGAATAATCGCACCAACTGTTGTCAGCTTTTTTTTTTGTTTGTTTTTTTGATTTTCTGGGATTTTGTTGTTTTGTCTCATTTTTAAAATAAACCTACCATTAAAATTATAGACTGATTTATTTCTTTGTCATTTGGCAAATGTACAAAATCGGCAGAGGATCAAATACTTTTATCCCCTTACTGTAAATTGATTGTTGGTGAATTAAACATATATCTAACAGTCCTTGTAGTGCAAAATCCTTTAAGTACAGATGTCTTGAGTTGAGATAAATTGCAGTCTCTACATAAAGAGCCCAATATACCACTGTAATATACCATGCCAAACATGGGGGAAAAACTAGGCAAAGGAGAAAAGCTAAATAAAGTTCCAGCTGATAGAAGTAGTTCACTTTATTATCAAATGGAATTGAGATCGTTTACTCACATGTCCATGTTACTATGTGTGGAGACAATCCCGGATGAATGGCTCAACAACAAGCTCCTGGCCAGGGAGAAAAGGAACAGATGGAACTACTGGGAAAAATCAGAGCGCAGCTAGAGGAGAGTTGCCCGCAGCCGCTGCTGATAACCCGAAGTCGCCGTGCTAGATGACAAAGCTGGTAGGAGAAACCTCTGCAGCTGGTGGGAGAGGGGAAGACACCCGGCAGAGGGAACCGCTGCGGGAAGGAAAGGAGGCGGCAGTGGGCAGGTGTGACAGCTGGCGGGGAGGAGAATGTGGCTGACAACTTAAATCTCATTGGTTATTAAGGACACAGCGCCCTGCTCCTTAACAACCCATTAATTGTTGGCATTTTTTTTATTTACATTTCAGCTGTCAGTGGGGGAATCCTGCTGACAGCTGAATGAACCGAACCTGAAGGTATCGCTTTCTAGTGTTGGGAGCATTTGCACGAGTACCGATACACCGGCAAATGCTTGGTATCAATGCAACCCTAGAGTGTAGTGTTTGTCCTGAAAATATTTCTGCTTTTAAGAACATGTAGTTGTTAGAGATGTAAAGCAGCTCCTATTTAAAATGTATAGGCATCGTGGTTTGAGAACCAAATATTTTCTCTGCATAATAAATACCATACTTTGAATGCCATGGGGCATTTATGGTTGTAGTGGTTTTAGCATTGTGGTATGATTTGAAAAACCTGAACGATTACTGTACAATTGCTGTTACTTCGCATTGCATTTTTTTATTTTTTTTTGTTCTTTACAGCATCTTGTCTCTAGCCTGCCAAAGTTAGACTAAACTCCCCACCCTGTTAAAGAAGTAAAATACTGGTCACTAAAGTGACTGAGCTTGTATCAGGAGATGGAATGTCAGGTTTGTACAAACCTGGCCAGCTGGTAGTGGTTCTGTAGGTCCGTACGCCATATGGGACTAGCAGCAAAAAGGTTAATCTAGCTAATCTAATGTCCGTATCAAGTGATCCACCTGCCTGTACTGGTTGCCATACCCATTACACACCTCTCCTGCACATACTGTCCAATAAACAGTTTTACCACTGTTTGTATTATCTTAGACCTTGCCTGTTTTGGAACAGGTCCACTCTGGTTAGTTTTCTCTAAATTGCTGTCCCAGAATTAGAGGATCTTCACCTTAGAGAGAAAGTCAGCAGTTACAGGACCCAGAAGATTGTGGCTATAACTGCAGTTGTGCCTACTCCTATAGTGATGGCCAGCAGAAATGCAGGCCTCCCTCTTTGTCCGCAGCCTTCTGGGACATGTCCCAGAGGGCTGCGGGACTATTCACAGCGAGCAGTGCTGCTTGCGAATAAACAGTGGGAAGCAACAAGAAGTCACAGCTAGCTCACCACTGTAAACATTTGGGAACCCAAAGACCAGCGAAGAACTGGCTTGATTGAAGACAGCTCTGGTTGCCTGGATAGGTAAGTGTCCTTTTATTAACCATCTCAATACTGGGCAATTTCACCCCCCTTCCTGCCCAGGCCTATTTTCAGCTTTCAGTGCTATCACGTTTTGAATGAGAACTCAGTAATGCAACACTGTACCCAAAATAAACTTATCTTTTTTTTTTTAACACAAATAGAGCTTTCTTTTGGTGGTATTTAATCACCACTGAACTTTTTATTTTTTGCGCTACAAATGAAAAAGACTAAAAATTTGGACAAAAAATACATTCTTCTGGTATAAAATTTTGTAAATTTTTCTTCATAAATTTTGTCCAAAATTACAAAATTGCTAAATTATTAAATTTTGTCCAAAAAAACTGCTACATTTCTTTGATAAAAAAAATAACCCAAATCCGTGTATATTATTTGGTCATACAAATCATTAAAAATTGATCACACCTGATGTACTGATGGCCTAACATACCTAGACAGTACAGATATTTCCCAAATGACCGCTTTTTAAAAAGTAGACCGTCCAATGTATTTAGTACACTTTTGAAGTTGTAATTTTTTCCCACAATTCTTTAGAAAATTATTTTCTCAAATTATTTCTCACACCCTGCATAAGCATACTTCCAACTTCATAAAAAGTGGTTGTTCGGCGTAAAAAAGGTTGGGGGTCTATGAACATGCCCCGGTGTACAGGTATGTAGGTTGCCGACTAAACCAAAAACTAGCATACAGAGAAGATATTCTGCATAGAATACAGAATGAAAGTAGGTTATGATGTCAGCTGAAAGTAAATGGGGGCACTAGTAAGAGTGTGATCATAGATATTTATTGAATAGTAGCACAAAGCGTATCAATATACAACCGTGCAATAATTGAATAGTGTAACCAGTAGAGACGACATGAAACAAGACAAACATTACATGTGAACAGATAACAACAAAACCGGCCGGTGCATCATGGAAATAATATTGAGGTATAATGAATATATTCAACCATGAATGGTAAAGTATTTTATTCTTGATATACTCCTAGGGCGGTGTGGATCCTGTTTGATGGTGGCTGAGTTGGTGCACAAGTGTGCCGTGTGGTCGATCCAGGAATTGGACAATGTTCTCAGTCATGCATCAGGGAGGTGACAGGGGGTTTTGGGCAAGAGAGGGGGGGGCCATGGGTGAATGGTGGTTGCTGCGGTAGGAGAGGTTGTTTGCAGTAAAAAACTGCCGGATGGCCGTATAGACCGATCGTACGATGTGTGTCAATGAGTCGTGGGGATTTAGGGCAGAGATGTAACAGGAATGCCTGTTTCTCTGACGGCGGGGATGCCGTTTCTTCACCCCTCCTGAGGTGTAATAAACAAGGTCTTGAAGTGTCTCTCCTGTAGCCGCATGGGAGATGGATGGATGGATGTCTGCTGTGTGGTATCTGCTGTAAATGGGGGACTTGTGCAGAGCCTGATAGGACTAATGTAGCAACTGGAATCACTTGTGGGATAATGTAAAGTACTTGTGAGTACTGTGCCTGTTGCGTGTGTCTATGGCTCTGATAGCTGTATAGCTATTGCTTCACCCCCGGGTGTAGGACAGTACCTTTTGGTTGGGATACCACGCTGGTTTATCCTTTGGATAGGAGTGACATCCTTGTGGCCGTTGCTTCCGATCTTCCTTGTGCTGTTGTTTGTGGCTTGTGCTCTCCGCGGGATCCGCCGCTTGTGATGGAGGTATGCAGAGTGCGCCGCCGGGCTGGTGACGTCAACGCGTTTCGCTTAGGGGTGCGTAGCTTCGTCTGGACGTAGGGAGTCCGTCAGCTGATCCCTTATGTATCATCTTATCAGCTGTTCGGGCTTAGGGTTGATTGGTGCTGGATGGAGTTTCCATTTGAGGATTACATCATCAGTGGGTGTGCTCCAGGGGCCGGGCTGGGGAGACCGTAGGTGGAGTTCAGAGATTATTCTTTGCAGCCAATTTGAATTGGCCGTGTATGGTCGCAAACAGGGATTGAATGTCTTTCAATAAGTATTTGGAGTACATAGTTGGTGTGGATATCGATACAGCAGTGGTATATAGTATGCTATGGCATTGCAGGCAGCTTATACTCATAATATATAGTAATGGCATATGCATATTTAAATGTGATTATATTCATGAACTGCTGATTTAGACAATATTTTGACATGTGTTGCAAAGTGGTCATGGGTTAAAATAAAAATAAGAATATAAAGATGCATTCGGGGTGTATGTCCATATGGGATTCAACCCGGAATTTGTTGAGATGCTTATTACAGTTGGTACATTTAGTGAGTTGACAACAGGTAACATAGACAAACGTGCTGGTTACATATACGTTTGAATGTAGGTATAGATATCAGTGTAAGATTACCTATGTCATTAGGGGGTGACAGTTGTTTTGTAAAGCACAACGGGGCCGTTGAAATCTTATGTTTTCGATAATGCATCTTATAAGGTTTTTTGAAGGGGGGTATGTGTATGGGAGTTATCCTGTTTTGTTTGAAAGTTTGGTATGACTGGTAAGTAGCAGTAAGTATTTTGTACAGTATGTGTATTTATTGTTCTAGAAAGACCTGGAAGTTAATTTCGGTGTTAAGGCCTGTGGGGATGAGACTATTGAGGTTGTAGATCTACCATTTTTCTTTCTGTAGTAGGATGCTGTTGAAGTCACCTCGCCTGGGAGAGAGTTTTAATTCATAGATGCCTTTGATTTTTGTACCTTTTATGTTTCCGGCATGATGCTGTGTGAAGTGTCTGGCTAGGGGTTTATCAGGATTTTTCTCCCTTATTTCTGGCATGTGTTCTCCGATTCGGGTTTTCAGTTGGCGTTTTTGTTTTCCCGATATAGTTTTTATTGCAGGGGCATGTTATCATATAAATGATTTTGGTGGATGAGCAGTCTATGAGGTTGCGTATCTTAAATTCTCTGTCGCATGTGGCATTGTAGAATTTGTCTGTTCTGTCCACATATGGACAGATCTGGCATCGTCCACATGGAAACATGCCCTTGCTTCTGGGTGTTTCTGAGAGCCATGTGCTATCAGGGTTTTTTGTAAATTCGGATCTTGTTAGGATATCGCTGAGATTTTTTGCTCTGTTTGCGACCATACGCGGCCAAGTCAAATTGGCTGCAAAGAATAATCTCTGAACTCCACCTACGGTCTCCCCAGCCCGGCCCCTGGAGCACACCCACTGATGATGTAATCCTCAATAGAAACTCCCTCCAGCACCAATCAACCCTAAGCCCGAACAGCTGATAAGACGATACATAAGTGATCAGCTGACGGACTCCCTACGTCCAGACGAAGCTATGCACCCCTAAGCGAAACGCGTTGTCGTCACCAGCCCGGTGGCGCACTATGCATACCTCCATCACAAGCGGCGGATCCCGCGGAGAGCACAAGCCCCAAACAACAGCGCAAGGAAGATCGGAAGCAACGGCCACAAGGATGTCACTCCTATCCAAAGGATAAACCAGCGTGCTATCCCAACCAAAAGGTACTGTCCTACACCCGGGGGTGAAGCAATAGCTATACAGGTATCAGAGCCATAGACACACGCAACAGGCACAGTACTCACAAGTACTTTAAATGATCCCACAAGTGATTCCAGTTGCTACATTAGTCCTATCGGGCTCTGCACAAGTCCCCCATTTACAGCAGATACCACACAGCAGACATCCATCCATCCATCTCCCATACGGCTACAGGAGAGACACTTCAAGACCTTGTTTATTACACCTCAGGAGGGGTGAAGAAACGGCATCCTTGCCGTCAGAGAAACAGGCATTCCTGTTACATCTCTGCCCTAAATCCCCACGACTCATTGACACACATCGTACGATCGGTCTATACGGCCATCTGGCAGTTTTTTACTGCAAACAACCTCTCCTACCGCAGCAACCACCATCCACCCGTGCCCCCCCCCCCCTCTCTTGCCCAAAACCCCCTCCCACCTCCCTGATGCATGACTGAGAACATTGTCCAATTCCTGGATCGACCACACGGCACACTTGTGCACCAACTCAGCCACCATCAAACAGGATCCACACCGCCCTAGGAGTATATCAAGAATATAATACTTTACCATTCATGGTTGAATATATTCATTATACCTCTTGATATTATTTCCATGATGCACCGGCCGGTTTTGTTATTATCTGTTCACATGTAATGTTTGTCTTGTTTCATGTCGTCTCTACTGGTTACACTATTCAATTATTGCACGGTTGTATATTGATACGCTTTGTACTACTAATCAATAAACATCTATGATCACACTCTTACTAGTGCCCCCATTTACTTTCAGCTGACATCATAACCTACTTTCATTCTGTATTCTATGCAGAATATCTTCTCTGTATACTTCCAACTACACCCCAGAATTTATACTGCTATTTTTTCTAAGTATACCGATACCACATATGCAAGACTTTCACAACCTGGCCACATAGAGAGGCGCAACATCCAAGGAGCACCTTAAGCCATTATCCACTTTAAGACCAGGCCTTTTCTGACACTTTTTGCTTGAAAAATCAAATTACCGTATTTATCGGCGTATAACACGCGCCGGCGTATAACACACACCTACATTTTAGGGCAGAAATTTCAGGAAAAAGCTGAAATTTAAAATAAACAGCTTTGAACTCAGAACATTTTTTTAAATCAAATGTAGTCTCATCAGCGCAGTGTCCTTAAATGCAGCCTCGCCAGTGCAGTGCCCATACATGCAGCCTCGTCACTGCAGTACCCGTACATGCAGCCTTCGCCAGTGCCCATACATGCAGCCTTCGCCAGTGCCCATACATGCAGCCTTCGCCAGTGCCCATACATGCAGCCTTCGCCAGTGCCCATACATGCAGCCTTCGCCAGTGCCCATACATGCAGCCTTCGCCAGTGCCCATACATGCAGCCTTCGCCAGTGCCCATACATGCAGCCTTCGCCAGTGCCCATACATGCAGCCTTGCCAGTGCCCATACATGCAGCCTTGCCAGTGCCCATACATGCAGCCTCGCCAGCGCAGTGCCCATACATGCAGCCTCGCCAGCGCAGTGCCCATACATGCAGCCTCGCCAGCGCCAGTCCCCATAATTGCAGCCTCACCAGCGCCAGAGCCCATACATGCAGCCTTCGCCAGTGCCCATAATTCCAGCCTCACCAGCGCCAGTGCCCATACATGCAGTCTTTGCCAGTGCCCATACATGCAGCCTTCGCCAGTGCCCATACATGCAGCCTTCGCCAGTGCCCATACATGCAGCCATCGCCAGTGCCCATACATGCAGCCTCGCCATCGCCAGTGCCCATACATGCAGCCTCGCCATCGCCAGTGCCCATACATGCAGCCTCGCCATCGCCAGTGCCCATACATGCAGCATCGCCAGTGCCCATACATGCAGCATCGCCAGTGCCCATACATGCAGCATCGCCAGTGCCCATACATGCAGCATCGCCAGTGCCCATACATGCAGCATCGCCAGTGCCCATACATGCAGCATCGCCAGTGCCCATACATGCAGCATCGCCAGTGCCCATACATGCAGCATCGCCAGTGCCCATACATGCAGCATCGCCAGTGCCCATACATGCAGCATCGCCAGTGCCCATACATGCAGCATCGCCAGTGCCCATACATGCAGCATCGCCAGTGCCCATACATGCAGCCTCGCCAGTGCCCATACATGCAGCCTCGCCAGTGCCCATACATGCAGCCTCGCCAGTGCCCATACATGCAGCCTCGCCATTGCCAGTGCCCATACATGCAGCCTCGCCATTGCCAGTGCCCATACATGCAGCCTCGCCATTGCCAGTGCCCATACATGCAGCCTCGCCATTGCCAGTGCCCATACATGCAGCCTCGCCATTGCCAGTGCCCATACATGCAGCCTCGCCATCGCCAGTGCCCATACATGCAGCCTTTGCCAGTGCCCATGCATGCAGCCTTTGCCAGTGCCCATGCATGCAGCCTTTGCCAGTGCCCATGCATGCAGCCTTTGCCAGTGCCCATGCATGCCGCCAGTGCCCATGCATGCCGCCTTTGCCAGTGCCCACGCATGCCGCCTTTGCCAGTGCCCACGCATGCAGCCTTTGCCAGTGCCCACGCATGCAGCCTTTGCCAGTGCCCACGCATGCAGCCTTTGCCAGTGCCCACGCATGCAGCCTTTGCCAGTGCCCACGCATGCAGCCTTTGCCAGTGCCCACGCATGCAGCCTTTGCCAGTGCCCACGCATGCAGCCTTTGCCAGTGCCCACGCATGCAGCCTTTGCCAGTGCCCACGCATGCAGCCTTTGCCAGTGCCCACGCATGCAGCCTTTGCCAGTGCCCACGCATGCAGCCTTTGCCAGTGCCCACGCATGCAGCCTTTGCCAGTGCCCACGCATGCAGCCTTTGCCAGTGCCCACGCATGCAGCCTTTGCCAGTGCCCACGCATGCAGCCTTCGCCAGCGCCACTATACATATCACTTTTAAAAATCTCCAGAAAGCAGCACTGAGAGGTAGAAGGGGGCGGGCGGCGCCGAAGAGAAGGAAGGATGAGCTCTCATCGGAAGTCCCGGCGCCTATGATTGACGTTGGCATAGGAGGCGGGACTTCCGATGACAGCGCGTCCTTCCTTCTCCTCGGCGCCGCCCGCCCCCTTCTACCTCTCGGCGCCGCCCCTTCTACCTCTCGGCGCCGCCCCTTCTACCTCTCGGCGCCGCCCCTTCTACCTCTCGGCGCTGCTTTCTGGACATTTTTTTTTTATATCGGTGTATAACACGCACAGCTATTTTTTTCCTCCATTTTTAGGAGGAAATAGTGCGTGTTATACGCCGATAAATACGGTACTTAGAGCCAAACATATACTTTTGTAGCAGAAGTCCTAGAGAAAAAAATGGTGGGTTTTGCAAATTTGTATGTCGCACTGTATTTGCACAGCAGTTTTTTGAGTGCAGTTTTTCACACTAACGCATAAATATATTTTAATGAATTAAAATGCACACATTTTTGGTTAAATAAAAAATATGTTGTTGCGCTGGGTAAATGGGATACCAAACCTATTGTCTACCTAATGTATATGATATCAATCTCGCACCATCTCGCCCCTGAAGAAGCAGGTTTCCGCAAAACCTGTCGGGCATTTTGGGCATCATAGCAGCTACACTGACTATCGCTTAGTCAGTGAGGGCATTATCCTTTTGATGTCTCATGTTTGATGTAGTCTGTGTACAAGTCATAATTTAGTTGTCCTTAATCTACATATACAATTTTATGTTGTATTGTCTATGTACATTTTCCCATTATATTTTATAATATAACTTTGTTGTAATAAAAATGTTAATATTTTCTCTTATCTACTTGTTTTCCTATACTATTGGTCATTAGACGGTACCCTTTAAAGTTTCTCTAGCCCCTCCTTCATTCTTTCCCTTACCATGTCTATTTACTCTGGGATGCAGGTACCTATTGATTAGTTTACCTCATTCTAAGCTCACTCAACTAAATTGTATATTTGAATCAGTGGGAAAATTGTCTGGGACCTGGCATACCCCCTGTTCAAAAAAGGATATCATATATATGTGGACAACTATTACACCCCGTTTGCTTCTTTATCGTCACTGTACCGTGAAAAAACGCTGGCCTGTTGTACCTCCCAGAAAAAACAGGAAGGGCTTCCCACAATATTCCAGTTCAGTCCTTAGACCGGTGTTCACCATAGCAGGATCTGGAGGGGAACAGATTTCTTCTTCCTTTGTGGAGCTGGTGGACTAATTGGTCCAGGGGTTGCAGTTCATCTGTGATGTCTTTCTGGATGCTACTCCCTTAGTCTCTCGGCTGTCCATGACAGCAATGATCCTTCAGCGCAGGATATGGCTAAAATGCTGGTCTGCAAACCAGACTTTCCAGAAGGCCTTATGTGATCTTCCCTTTGTGTTGAATCGTATTTCAGGGTCTCCCTGGAAAGACCACCTCCGAAGGTTCCATGAGGACCTGTTCCGTTATGCTGAGAGCTGGTCCTCCTAGACCTGCAGACAAACACCCCTTCTCCCTGAAGGGGCGCCCTCACCTGTATCTGGGGTAGAGGACGACTTTGCTTCTTTCCAGCCCTGTGGACCTCCCTGATTCAAGACAAGTGGGTCCACGAGCTAATTTGGTCCGGCTACAAGACCGAGTTTTCAGTACTCTCCTCCAGAGAGGCTCTTTCCTTACAACCTGCGTTTATCCCCAGACCGCCTGCGAGGTCTTTTTGGGGCGGTTCAAGACTTGCTATTGCAAGGTGTGGTTGTCTTGGTCTCAGAATTGGAACGTTTGTTTCTCATTTCACCCTTCCAGGATGGCCTACGTATGAGAGATTGTGGCTCCACCCTACAGGAAACGCAACTAATTTGCAGCTGTTAAAAAGGTCCCTCCCATACCTTGAGCTACAGTTCAGTTGTGTTTCCAACCTACTTCGGAACGTTTTTTTTTTTTTTTTTGACCTGAAGGCAAATGAGTGTCTGATAGGTACCCCTGTAAGGCAGGTACGGACGGCCTCTGGGTGGTTCCTCCCTATCTGTGTCCTTTGACAAGGAGCTTACAGGTCGCCAAGCATGGCAGGTAGTCGGTTACCTTAATGAGAAGGTCCCTACATACCTTAAGTCCTGCGGTCTCTGCAGGAAGAGTCTCCTCCATTGTTCCCCTGTAGCTGGAAGCGCTAAGGATTCGTATTTCCCACCAAGCGAGTGCGCCTCAAGCTTTGCTTTGAAGACCGGAAGTTCCGGTCAAGAGGAGGAGCGAGCGGAACCCGGAAGGAAGCTCAAGATGGAGGAGACGCCAGACCCATGAGTAATCATGGCAGACTCTCCGGCTACTAAGGGGCTGAAACACCCCAAAGAGACAAGAACAACCGCACATCCCATAGAGGAAAAAGCGGTGGTGCAGGTGGCTGCAGGGAATTCAGAGAGACCGGGTAAGTGATTATACCGGTGATGGGGCCGACTGCTGTCTATAGCTTTAGGACAGGCATTCCATTTTTCCCTGATTAGCAGCCGCAGTGTTAAACAAATGATGTCTGTTGTACACACGTTTCTCTTTCTATTTTGTGCACAGGTCTTCCCTCAACCTAATATGTCCCTGTCAGACCCCCGTCAAATTCAGCTAGCACTAGCATGTCTAGGAAGTGCGGTAGTTGTGGGGACAGGCTGTCTAGTTCTTACACAAAGCCATTTTTCCATACATGTATTAATAAGCTGACAGGGCAGGAAGCATCTGTTTTAATGAACGATTTTCTTAAATCAGTGCAGGATGAGATGTTGGCTACTGTTCGGTCATTCAGGACTACAGCAGCTACCATTCAGACCCCTACGCAGGCAGAGGAAATCTCCAGGAATAGTCTATCCTCCCAGGATAGTGTTTGGTCTAGAACAGGACCCTCATCTCTCCTGTCGGGGTCCCAACCCATTCCCTCGGGACGAGCAAGGATGAGGAGGATCCAGGGGAAGGTACCAGTCAGATCAGATCCCCTTCCAGTTCAGACGAAGGGTCAGACAGCGATAGTGAGAAGGAAAGGGATAGTTCCAAAAGGAACAAGAGTCTCTTTCCCTTAGATTGTATGGAGGGTCTCCTTAAAGTTTTGCATGCCACGGAAGGGATCCCAACACCATCCAAAGAGTCTTCCATTCAGGATAAAATGTACAAAGGCTTGGGAAGAGCCCAGTACAGAGTAATTCCCATTCATCAGTCTTGAAAAATGTTTCGCCAGGAATGGAAATTTCCTATGAATGCTTGGTCCAGGCCTAAGACCTGGAAAGGAAGGTATCTTTTTGAGGAACAAGAGTTGGAGGAGTTTACAAAAAACCCTAAACTAGACGTACCCTTGGCCCAGCTATCAAAAAGGTCAGATTTGTCCTTTTAAAAAAAAAACGCGGGTCACATTAAAGATGTCATGGATCGCAAAATCGAATCCTTATTAAAGAAGGCTTGGTTTTTCGAACTCCTATAATTTGACTACGGCTCTAGCAGATACCTGTATGGCCAGAAATGCAGATTTCTGGATCAAGGAACTGTCAAAACATATCGCAACAATGGAAGGATCACAAGACATACTAGATTCCCTATCTGTGATTGGGAAAGCGGTGTCTTTCTTAGCAGACTCAGCGGTGGAGTTGGTAATGGCCTCTGCAAGAACAGCAGCTCTTGTGAATTCTGCTAGGAGGGAAGTTTGGGTCAAAGCGTGGGAAGGAGATCCAAGCTTCCAAGCTAAGACTTTGTGCTTTGCCCTTTTTAAAGGGTCTTTTTTGTTTGGCTCGGGTCTGGATGATCTTTTATCCAGATCCTCAGGGAGGGGGAAAAAGTTTCCCATTAAGAGGAAGGACAAGTTGGGGAGGTATTCCTTTCGGAACTTCCAAGACGGAAACCAACAAAGACCCTTCAGGGGACAACCCAAGAGAGAGGGTCTGGCAAGGGGGAAGCAAAGAGCTAACTTGCTTTTCCTCAAACCTGGACCCAACGCCAAGAGACCAAGTGACGCCAGCGTCAGGGTAGGGGGCAGGTTAGCCCATTTTGTTACCCAATGGGAAAACATCTCAATCAGCCCCTACATTCTCTAAATTATTCGGGAAGGATACCGATTGGAGTTTTCCTCTTGGCCGAGGACAGAAATAACGATGACCTATCCCTCAAAAGAGAGACAAAAAAAGGAAGCACTGCTAGAAGGTATTCAAGAGTTAGCGAAACAGAGGGTAATTAATTACACCTGTACCATTAAGCCAGGTATTCCAGGGCTTTTACTCCCACATATTTGTGGTGCCAAAACCCTCAGGGAAATTTTGTCTAGTTATAAACCTCAAAAAGTTAAACAAATTTCTAATTTACAAGAAGTTCTCTATGGAGGGATCTGGTCTAAGAATCACTCTGTCTTGGAGAATAAGCATAAAGGGCTCTTTTATGGACAAACTTTGTAAATCTCCCACTCTTCCAGCTGTGGTAATTGCCAACAGAAAAATTAACTGAATAGTCAAAATATTCAGGGTAACCTTATCCAAAGGATCAAAGGGTTCACTAGATAATGTCTCTAGTAGCTGGGTTAAATTCCATGCTGGGAAACTAGCTCTATTAATCGGGGTAGCTCTTCCCAGTGCTATCAAAAATCTTTTAATTAAAGGTTCCTTGGCCAGGCTTTTATCTAAAAAAAACAAAAAGTGCTGCTTCTTGTACTCTAAGGGTGTTAACTGCCACCCCCTTATCTACCCCATCCTGCAAAAATTCCAGGATCACCGGGATCGAGGCAGAGGAATTCTTCTTCTGACTCTGCCAAGTACAGAATTGTTTCCAAATTTTGGAATAAATTTTCCTAGTCACCGGCTTCCTACTTTCACTACCTACACTATCAATGACCCTGTCTGAACACCCTTTTTCTTTTAGAGTTTGGCGCTCAGTACCCAGGCTGTTAATAAAAATTGTGGTCTGGGGTGAATAAATGGTCCCTGTAGTAACAGGTCCGGAATCTCTGGGAGTTTCCAAGGGGCTGTAACTGACAGGGATATTAGAGTTGCCAACCACGTCCTCTTTGGCCACCAAGGAGCAATCAAGATGAGTCGTAGTTTCTGTAGAACTCTTGGAATCAGATTTTGAGGAGGAAATGCATATGCTAGTTTGAAGTGCCACGGCTGTGCCAGAGCATCCAAGCCCAACATGTCCTTTCGTTGTGTCAGAGTGAAGAACTGGCTTAATTTTTTGTTTTGCCAAGTGGCAAACATAGCCACCTCCGGCTGACCAAACTTTTGAACTAGAAGCTGAAATATTCTGGGATTCAGTTCCCACTCTGTCTGCTTGATTGAATGGCGACTGAGGAAGTCCGCTTCCCAGTTGTCCTTCCCTTTTATGTGCACTGCTGATAGGGAGATCACTCTTTTCTGCCCAGCCCAGAGTCTCCAGGGCTAACCTTAACAGGGTGTCTGATCTGGTCCCTCCTTGATGATTCAGGTAAGCTACTGTTGTAGCATTGTCTGAATGAATCTGGACTTCTTTTCCTGGGATGTCCCTTTCAAATGCTTTTATGGCTTCTTCCACTGCCTTCAGTTCCCTGTAATTGGATGAGGCCTGACTTATCTGTATATCTCAGGTGCCTTGGACATGAGCTCCCTCTAGGTGAGCTCCCTACCCCTCGGAGCTCGCGTCCGTGGTGATCCTTAAGGGTTGCTCTTGACACCAGAATCTGCCTTTCCTTACGTTTTGAGGGACTGTCCACCACCTTAGGGACGATATTATTTGAGGGGACAGCGTAATCTTCTTTTCTAGGGACTCCTGTCTCTTGTTCCAAGAGAACAGGTGGAAAAATTGGAGGTCTCGTGAGTGAAGTTGGGACCACTCTACTGCTGGCATACAAGCCGTCATCAGACCCAAAATCCTCATAATCTGTCTCCTGGAACACAGAGGGCGAGAACAGACATTTTTCACCGCCGATACCACCTTTTCCACCTTTTCTTCTGGGAGAAAAAGTTTCTTCACCCTGGAATCTATCTTGTACCCCAGATAGACTTGGACCTGTGCTGGCTCTATTGAAGATTTTTCCACATTTATAAGCCACCTTAACGTCTGTAGGACTGAAATAGCTCTTTGGGTGTCTGCCGTGGCCTGCTTCGCTGATCTTGCAAAGATCAACATATCGTCCAGATATGGGATCAAATTTAGGCCCTGAAGATGATGGCCTACTGCTTCTGCCAAGATCTTCGTAAAGATCCTTGGACTGGCCGCCAAGCCAAAAGGAAGAGCTCTGGAACTGCCAATGCGCAGTCCCTCCTTCCGTCACTACTGCGAATCTGAGGAATGCCTGATGTTCTGGATAGATTGGGACATGAAGGTAGACATCCCTTAGATCCAGTGTAGTCATAAATATGTTCTACAGAAACTACGTCTCATCTTGATTGCTCCTTGGTGGCCAAAGAGGACGTGGTTGGCAACTCTAATATCCCTGTCAGTTACAGCCCCTTGGAAACTCCCAGAGATTCCGGACCTGTTACTACAGGGACCATTTATTCACCCCAGACCACAATTTTTATTAACAGCCTGGGTACTGAGCGCCAAACTCTAAAAGAAAAAGGGTGTTCAGACAGGGTCATTGATAGTGTAGGTAGTGAAAGTAGGAAGCCGGTGACTAGGAAAATTTATTCCAAAATTTGGAAACAATTCTGTACTTGGCAGAGTCAGAAGAAGAATTCCTCTGCCTCGATCCCGGTGATCCTGGAATTTTTGCAGGATGGGGTAGATAAGGGGGTGGCAGTTAACACCCTTAGAGTACAAGAAGCAGCACTTTTTGTTTTTTTTAGATAAAAGCCTGGCCAAGGAACCTTTAATTAAAAGATTTTTGATAGCACTGGGAAGAGCTACCCCAATTAATAGAGCTAGTTTCCCAGCATGGAATTTAACCCAGCTACTAGAGACATTATCTAGTGAACCCTTTGATCCTTTGGATAAGGTTACCCTGAATATTTTGACTATTAAGTTAGTTTTTCTGTTGGCAATTACCACAGCCAGAAGAGTGGGAGATTTACAAAGTTTGTCCATAAAAGAGCCCTTTATGCTTATTCTCCAAGACAGAGTGATTCTTAGACCAGTTCCCTTGTATCTACCCAAGGTAGTTTCTTATTTTCACAGGAAGCAAGAGATGGTCCTGTCATTTTGTAAAAAACCTAGGTGTGCAAGGGAACGAAAATTTCATTGCTTGGATGTAAGAAGGTGTCTTCCAACCTATTTAGAAAGGATTTAGGAGATCTAGTCCCCTATTGGTTCTACATTCTGGACCAAGAAAGGGATTGCAAGCATCAAAACCTTTGATTTCTAGGTGGATCAGGCAAGCCATTAGTATGTCTTATAAGGTGTCAGGTATTCCCATACCAGCAAACTTAAAGGCACATTCTACAAGGGGCATGGCATCTTTCTGGGCTGAAAGAGCAGGAGCCTCCTGGGAGCAGATCCGCCATGCAGCCACCTGGTCCAGTCAAGATACCTTCCTAAAGCACTATCATGTGGATGTACTGTCACAGCAAGATCTTGCCTTTATTATCCTCTCATATGTAGGCCGTCCTGGAAGGGTTAAATGAGAAAACTTACCGTTAGTTTACTGGTAACGGTCTTTCTATGAACCCTTCCAGGATGACCGGCCTACTTCCCGCCCGGAGGTGGTGGTGGTGAGTAAATAATAAAAAAAAAAAAAAAAAAGGTGTGTGTGTATGTAACTGTTATTGAATAACTGTGTCCCTTGAAAGTTTGGTTGGAAAGTTACTTTTCTATTACTGAAGCTCAAGGTATGGGTGGGACCTTTTTAACAGCTGCAAATTAGTTGTGTTTCCTGTAGGGTGGAGCCACAATCTCTCATATGTAGGTCGTCCTGGAAGGGTTCATAGACAGTTACCGGTAAACTAACGGTAAGTTTCCTGGTGTGTAGGTCGCAGGAAGGAAAGCGAGATACGTCCAGTCTTGGACCTCAAGCTGTGAACTGCTTTGTGCAGGTACAGATGTTTAGAATCCACGCTTCCTCCGCTTGCTGTAGGTGAGGAGCATTATCAAGAGGTCTCATCTGAACCCTTCAGGTTTTCGCAAGTGTTGGCCCCGGTGTTGCCATTGTTGTACCAGGGGCTGATTGCGATCCTGGAGTACCTGGATGATCTTATTCTGTGAGCAGAGTCCCTGACTGCTCTGTAGGACAACCAGGAGATTACTGGGGGGACTCTGCAGGAGTTCGTTTGGAAATTAAATTTCTCTAGCGCTCATCGACAGACGTAGTCCTCGGTGATACACCACCTTCGGGTTATGTTACCTCCGCAGGAGCAGGACTAGACGGGAAATTAAAAAGCTCTGGCCACACCCTAGGGGCAGTCCCAGAGGGTATATCCTCTCTCTCTCTGCCTCAGCAAATCAGTTATTTTCTGTCTAGTTAGGAGTAAGGACCTAGATACCTTGCTGGGATCTTAGGTCCTGGCAAGAATTTTTTTCTAAAAGGATTTTTGGACAGCTTTTTTTCTCCAGTGTTCCTGTGAGATCTTCAAGCAAGAAAGCTGAACTGGGCGACGGGCTGGATGTTGAGATCCGGTGGTCACCCCAGTTCAGCCTACGAGCGCGTGCAGGCCATAGCTCCGCGCTGGGTCGGCCGCGACAAAGTCCCATTAAAAGGACTGAACCCGCGAGTTAAACGTCTCGCTGAAACGCCAAAGACCATGAGTCACGGCGTCCGTATCGGTCGACAGCCCTCCCGCCCCGGTGGAGAGGGGTACTGTCAGGAGTTGGTGCCCGCCTGGTTCCGGTATGGTGAGTAGTATGTTCCCCCTTTTTCCCTGATGGGTTTTGTGGTGAACGCGGGCCCCTCTCTGTATGGTAAGAAAGAGTTCTTTCTATCCTATAACATGTCACAAATCCTCCTACTTTGAGTGTGATTTTATGTGTGCAAAAAGCCAGGAGGCTTGGTTTGGGAGCTAACAATCTGTTGTATACATGTTTTAAAGATGTAATCTGTGGCATTCTGGGAATCTTATGGGTTAAGTATAAGCTACCTACCAGTCAGAAGCCATGGACATGTAGACTGCCTTCCAAGTCAGATCTCCAGCTAATAGCAGGCCTCCCGAACGGCCATGCGGTCCGCCAGGGCCGGTACCGCCAACCACGCCATATCCCCATGCAGAGAGAGTGTTGTGTGCCTGCAGCACACCGCTAGTCAGCACAGGCCGCCGCCATTTTTTTTGCTGGATCGCACGAGCCGCCATTTTGGCGTAGCCTCGTGTCTCCAGCATGGGGGCGGCCATGTTTGAGGTGATTCTACACCTCGTGGAGCTTGGGGGAGGCGCCGGAAGGCGTGCAGAGGGGCGGAGCCGCCTCCTTTCTTCCTGGGCAGCCAGCCAAAAGACTTCCTGTTTGTCTAAGACAGCGCTGTAAGCTGTTGCAGTTCAACTCTGAACATCAAGTGGTGAGCCTGGGGGTCTATCTCTCTCTCTCTCGATCGATAGGGATCCCTAGCAGGTAACACTAAGGGGTTTTTTTTGTGGCGCTGAGGGTCAAAAAAAAAAAAAAAAAAGTTTTTTTCTTTACTTTGAATTATATCATCCAGGAAGTAACTGGAGTTATTATGGACCCTGCCACACATATTCCCCCACCTGTTTCCCTCGAGGGGGCCTCGGGACCCGCCGGTGCACAGAGTATAGAGTCATTTACAGCAATTATGGAGTCTATGGTGGCTCGGGTGGAGGCGGCCTGTCAGGGACGGGGGTCAAGGAAGCGACCCCCGCCTACCCCTATACTATCTGACACCTCTGACTCTGATTCAGAGATAGTCACTGCAGTTGCAGGTTCCTCTGCAAGGGCTGTTATCCCAGGTAAAGCCCCCTCAGACAGTGAGGAGGACGCTTCTTCTCCTGCTATAATTCAGGAAGAAGCATTGGTGGACGCACTAGTTGTGGCAGTGCAAGAAACCTTAAAACTTGAGGCTTTACCGGCAGAGGCAACTGAAACAGAGAGGCCTTTTGGGACTAATAAGCCCATCAAGACGGCGAAGGCTTTTCCTGTACCTAAATGTTTTGGTAATCAGATTAAAGGAGAATGGGAGCATTCTAAACGTACCTTTACTATTTCCAAGCGTATTGCTAGACGCTATCCGTTTGAGGAATCCATCATTAAGAAATGGACGGTACCACCAGTCGTGGATCCGCCTATTTCCAGGCTGAATAAAGCCACGGTTATTCCAGTGGAGGACACTTCGTCCTTTAAGGATCCGGTGGATCGAAAGATAGAAGCGGAGTCCCGCACTATCTTTTCTCTGATAGGGTCAGCATTTAGACCAGTAATTGTTATTGGTCTAGTTTCCCAGACACTTACGGAATGGGCGAAAATGGTACGCCAAGATCTTAGGGGAAAAGATATTCCCCAGGAGACATCTGATTTGATAGAACAGATCATACAAGGGCTACGGTTTATCTGTGACGCAGCCTTGGACACTACTCCCTTGTTAGGGCATGCATCTAAGTTAGCAGTGATCCTCAGACGTGTGCTGTGGTTAAAATGCTGGTCAGCTGACCTAGGTTCCAAAAAGACTTTGACCAATCTCCCTTTCCAGGGGAATCGTCTATTTGGAGCCAACCTAGATGAAATCATTAAGGATGCCACCAGGGGCAAGAGTACCTTTTTGCCACAGGCTGCAAAAGCTAAGGGACCTCGCAACAAGCGAGGACCTTTCTTTACCGCCCATAAAGGGCGCCCGGCTGGTACTCCCGGGAAAGGCAAGACTCCTCCAGGAGGGTTCAAGAAGGGCTGGTCGGACAAGCAGAGGACCAACCCAGCCAAACCCGAAGTAAAGGAGTACACAGCCTGAAGGTGCGCCCCCACCCGATTTCAGGGTGGGGGGACGTTTTCACCGGTATTCAGGACATTAGATCGAGCATCAACCACTACTACCGGTGCGATTCTTCCCTTCCAACATTTAAGTACAGGAAGCGGTAGTTACCGTTCCCTGTATAGATCTTTTCCTTTACCTTTTCCTAAGATTAGTCCCGATACCTCACAGGAATCGGATCTGATTGACCAGATAGGCCAAGTAGCCTCTAGTCGGGTGACTTCGGTCCCTGAGGTTCAACCAGAAAAGATCACCTTTCCTGATAACTATCAGGTATCTGATAAATGTGTGGGAACAGAAAACGACCAGACTTTCTCGGATGGTCGGGGCCAGATAGCTCTAGGGACGCCTGGTTCAGATCCAATCAGCGCCAGTGGTCCTAGAAATTCTAGGCTGGCCTCTTCAAGCCGGCCTGGCCGACTTGGACATGTTAGTCGCAGACGTTCCGTGGGAACTTCGTCTCAGGGAGTGTCTGTAGTCTCAAGGACCTATTTACCTTCGTGCTTTACAGTCGCTGGTTTTAATGGCCTGGCCATTGAGACCCAAGTACTGAAGGACAGAGGTTTGTCTACTTCAGTCATTCCTACCCTTATTAAAGCAAGGAAAGCGACTTCCAGCAAAGTCTATTATCACACATGGAAGACTTATATTGCGTGGTGCGAATCTTTAGGATTTCCTCCACGTACCTATTCGGTGTCTCGAATATTGGCCTTTTTGCAACAAGGGGTTGAGCAGAAGCTAGCCTTGAGCACCATCAAGGGTCAAGTTTCAGCATTAGCAATCTTCTTTCAGAAACCTTTAGCTACCAAATCCTTGGTGCGGAATTTCATCCAGGGGGTGCGGCACCTGGCTCCTCCAGTCCGCGCGCCCTTACCGCCCTGGGATCTTAATTTGGTTTTGTCGGTTCTACAGAAACCTCCCTTTGAAAACATCAGGGAGATTCCCTTGCTTACTTTATCCCAGAAGGTGGTCTTCTTGGTGGCTATTACTTCTGCTCGCAGGGTGTCAGAACTGGCTGCATTATCATGCCAGTCCCCATACCTAGTGATTCATAGGGATAAGGTAGTACTTCATCCTAAGCCATCTTTTCTTCCTAAGGTGGTTTCAGATTTTCATCTGAATGAAGATATTGTACTACCTTCCTTGTGTCCTCAGCCCAAGCATCATCGGGAACATGCGTTGCATTCCTTGGATGTGGTTCGGGCAATCAGGGTATACCTGAAAGCTACGGAATCATTCCGTAAGACGGATTCACTTTTTGTGATCACGGATGGCCCCAGAAAGGGTTTGCCTGCATCTGCCGCGACCATTGCCAAATGGATTAGACAAACGGTGGTACAGGCTTATTCTATTAAGGGTCAGAGTCCTCCGTTCCCTGTTAGGGCGCACTCCACTCGAGCGCTCAGTACTTCCTGGGCCTTTCGCCATCAGGCGTCAGTGGTCCAGGTATGTAAGGCGGCCACTTGGTCGTCGGTACATACCTTTACTAAATTCTATAAAATTGATGTGACGGCATCGGCGGATGCCTCATTTGGTCGCAAGGTTTTGCAGGCCGCAATTTGAGGAGACCGGTGGTCTACCTCGAGGGTTTTTTTCTGTTTGAAAATTTTTTTGTTGAGTCTCATCATTAAGGATGAGCATTGTAAACTTCTAGTTGGCACCGGTTGGGCCTTCTAGATTGGGATTTGATTTCCATTTTCCCACCCCTCAGTTGTGATACTGCTCTGGGACGTCCCGAAGGTGGTGTATCACCGAGGACTACGTCTGTCGATGAGCGCTAGAGAAAAATGGATTTTTGTTAAATCTTACCGTAAAATCCTTTTCTCTTAGCTCATCGACAGACGTAGTCCCCGCCCCTCTGTTTTGGAGTTGGGTTGGGTTAAATTCTCTAAGCACTGCTTTTTCACATAACTGATTTGCTGAGGCAGAGAGAGAGAGGATATACCCTCTGGGACTGCCCCTAGGGTGTGGCCAGAGCTTTTTAATTTCCTGTCTAGTCCTGCTCCTGCGGAGGTAACATAACCCGAAGGTGGTGTATCACCGAGGACTACGTCTGTCGATGAGCTAAGAGAAAAGGATTTTACGGTAAGATTTTACAAAAATCCATTTTTCTCTTACGTCCTCCGACAGTCGCCGCCCACTCATACAGTCTTCACCAATAGGTATTGATTTCCTCTCCACAGGAGTAGCTAGGCATAAGACTTGTTAAAACAAAAGCATTTACATAGACACACCCATGGGGGCTGTCCCACTGGTCCAATACCCCCCTCCAATTAGCCATCCCAACTCAGTTTGTTTTCTGCCTAGTCAAGGAGTAGATAGGCTTCCCTGTGCTGGGGCTACAGTCTCAGCCTTCTTCTTCTTCTATTTATTTTCTGCAAATGTAATTTTTTCTTTGCATCACTAGCTGTTTATTTTGTCAGCGTTAGTTGGATCTTCGGATGAAGACGGCGTTTGGGGAGCTGGGAATCGGACTGATCGTCCTGGTTCTCCAGGAGAGAGGGTCAGATGGAATCCCAGAACGCCATCGAGCATTTAGCAGGCTATGTGTTCGCCCTGGCCTCGCAAACGACCCATCCCTGCCCTCAGGGACACATCCACGGTTCGTCCGTGCACTACTGGTGTCCTGTGTTTTTGGCTGATGGCACTCCCCTGCCATCTGAGGGCGGGAGGTTTCCCGTTTGATATGAGGCACCCCACGCCATCTGGTTCAGGTAAGTACACTCTGTGTGGGGCCTCTGTCTGGGGCTGGCAGTCCTGTGTGTCTGTGGTGTCCCCTATGTCTGTGCGTTTTGGGCTCCCTGATTCCTTTCCCTGCGGGGTTTTTTTCTCTCACAGCCAGCGCTGTGTGGGGTTTTGGGGGTCCCTCTCCTGTGTCACTTTAGGGTGCTTGGAGGTACAGACACGTGCGGCGACCGCTGCGGGGTTAAAAACCGCCGGTCCACCATTTTAGGTGTGAGCAGCTTATCTGGCTTCACTATGGGCGCTTATACAGCATTGTATGTAGTGTATTTTGGCGCCTTACGGCGCCATCTTGTGTGTGGCAAACGATCGTTCCGAGCACATGTCGGCGGCCATTTTACCTCCCATTACTCTCTGTAGGCAACCATTTTTCGTTAGCCTGCAGCCTCAGTTCAGTCTCTGGCGGTGACATCACTTCCTTCCTTCACTCGAGTGACCGACTGCGGTGGTAAAACACTGGTGGGGCTCTGTTCTGCTGTCCTTTTCTTCCCTTGTGCAATCTTCCTGGCTTTCAGTTTGTCCCTGCGGTGGGTCTGTGTTCCACAGTCATTGTAGCGGTGTGCTGCGGGGGCGCTTAAAGGGCCAGTACCTTACAAAAAAATTTTTTTTTGCAAAGGAATCCCAGGACAGCAAATTCCCTCCAGCTTTGGTGGGGGATTCAAGTTCCTCTGAATCCTCTACCCTGACAAATTTGGCTGCTGTAGTGGCGACTTTGGTGTCCAAAATGGATGTGCTGATGACTGAACAAGTGCTGCTAGAAAAAGGCCTAGGATTTCTATTTCTTCTGATTCTGAATGTGACATGGTTGCTGTGGGTAGCGTGCCCCTTTCAGGGTCTCGCTCTTCTCAGGACCCGCAAGAGTCTGAGGGGGAGGTTGCAGGGGTGGATGATTCCCCCCCCTTGGACGACCGAGGAACGAGCAGTTATGGATGCGCTGATTCTTTCCGTTAAACACTACATTTAGAGGATGAGCCCAATCCTCCGGTCATTGTGTCCTCCTTTGGTACACACAGGACCCGCAAGACGGTGCAGGTTTTTCCTTGCCCTGCTGAGTTTCATCACACAGTGAATGAGCAATGGCGCAGTTTAAAACACACCTTCACGGTGCCTAAAAGGTTTCAACTTCTCTACCCTTTTGCGTTTACTACGGCTTTGCACTGGTTTGTGGCTCCTCAAGCGGATCACACTGTAGCTAGATTGAACAAGGCTACTCTGGTTGCCACTGAAGATTCTCTGGTATTTAGGGATCCTACGGATAGGAGACGGGAATCACTTGCCCCGCCATACTTACATGGTGGCGGGTTCCATGCGAAGACCTATTTTTGCCTCTGTCATGGTGGCTCAGGCTGTGGCGGATTGGACCAAGGTGCTCAAACGCACCCTCGTGACTGATTCTGTCCCCCCCTGCTACCTTGGAGATGGTGGACCAGATTTATCAAGGGGTCATGTATTTGTGCGATGCGGCCTTAAATTAAAACCCGTTAGCTGCGCGCCTGTCCAGTGTCGCAGTGATTAATCGTCGCCTGATCTGGCTGAAAAGCTGGTCGGCTGACCAAAAATCCAGAAAAACGGTGGCTGACATTCCCTATGCGGGGTCTCGCCTTTTTGGGGATTCCCTGCATGAATTGGTTAAAGGAGTCACTGGGGGCAAGAGCATTCTGCTTCCCCAGAATCCTAAGGGTACGTTTTTCCGCAGTAAGCGGGGCCCTTCCTTTAAACCAAATCAGGGGTCTTTTTGTGCCTTCAAGACACAGAACAAGGGGAAACCTTTCAAAGGCCAAAGTGGCCAGAGAAAGCCCTGGGCGGGCAAACCAAAATCCGGCCACGCCGGAGCGGCGGCTCAGTCTGCCTCTGCCTGAAGGGGCGCCCTAACCCATTTCAGGGGTGGGGGGACGTTTGCGTGGTTTCCTCCAACCTTGGCTGCTTCGAATTCTGGACAGGTGGGTTCAGGAAATCATTCGATCAGGGTACAAGATCGAATTCCTTTCACGACCGGCGGACTGATTCTTTCCCTCAAATCTTCATTTGACCCCAGGGCGGTTACAGGACTTGCATCAAGCGTTGCAGGATCTTCTCGCCCAGGGGGTAATCGTCCCAGTGCCTCATCGGGACAGATTTCAGGGGTTCTACTCAAATCTGTTACTGTGCCCAGAAAGGAGGGCTAGGTGCGTCCAATTCTGGACTTAAAAGCTCTGAACCGCTTTGTGCGCGTTCGGAAGTTCCGCATGGAATCGCTCCGCTCGGTGGTGGCCTCCCTGAGTCCAGGAGAATTCCTGGCCTCTATCGATCTGAAGGATGCGTATTTACACATCCCCATTTTCGAGGGCCATCCGAGGTACCTCCGATTCGCTATCGCGGAGGAACAATTTCAGTTTGTGGCGTTACCTTTTGGTCTTGCTTCGGCTCCAAGAGTCTTTACCAAAGTGTTGGCGCCTGTTCTGGGCCTGTTGTGGGCACAGGGCATTGCGGTCTTGGGTTATCTGGACCATCTCCTGTTAAGATCGAGTGCCAGTCAGAGCCTGTTGCGCAATCTGTCCACTACGGTCCAGACGCTCCAGGAGTTCGGTTGGACCATCAACGTTCAGAAGTCGGCCTTGTCTCCTTCGGTTCGTCTCCCGTATTTGGGAATGGTTCTGGACTCTGCTCAAGCAAGGGTGTTCTTACCGGAGGACAAGCTCCGGACCCTGCAGTCCGAGGTCAGGTACCTCAGGGGACAACTAATCCTCGTCACTCAGGACCTGTATGCGGTCCCTAGGGTTGATGGTGTCGGCCTTCGAGGCGATACAATTTGCACAGTTTCACACGCGATCTCTCCAAGCGGAGATCCTGCCCAGGTGGGACAGACTACCTCAGTCCTTGAACCTGAGAGTGTCTCTGAGTCGCCAAACCAGAATGGATCTCTTGTGGTGGCTTCAGTCCCTGGCTGTGTTGGAAGGAAAATCCTTCGGGCCATTACTGTGGACGGTGATTACCACAGATGTCAGCCTGTCGGGCTGGGGTGGCGTCCTGGGCAACCTGTCTGCCCAGGGCACTTGGTCGGAGGAGGAATCCTCCCTTCCGATTAACATATTGGAGTTGAGAGCGATCAGGCTGTGCCTGCTCCATTGGTCGGATCGTCTTCAGGGCCATCCTGGACGGGTGCAGACGGACAATGCCACTGCGGTGGCTTACATCAACCATCAAGGGGGCACCAGGAGTGCCCGGGCGGCCCAGGAGGTGACCAGTATTCTGTCTTGGGCCGAGACTCATGTCCCGGCGATATCGGCAGTTCACATTCCGGGTGTAGAGAATTGGCAGGCCGATTATCTGAGCCGCCAGACCCTGGACCATCGGGAATGGTCCCTGAACCCGGACGTATTTCAAATGCTGTGTGCGAAGTGGGGATCCCCGGATGTGGATCTGTTCGCGTCTCGGCTAAACCACAAGGTGGAAAGGTTAGTGGCAAGAACGCGCGATCCTTCAGCAGACGCCTCGGATGCGCTGGTGGTGCCTTGGCATCGGTATCATCTGATATATGCCTTTCCTCCGATTCAGTTGTTGTCCAGGTTCCTTCGCAGGTTGGCCTCGGAACAAACACTGGTGATTCTGGTGGCGCCGGACTGGCCACGCCGGTCCTGGTACGTGGACGTCGTTCACCTGGCCGTCGAGCCTCCATGGCGGCTGCCGATGCGAGATGTTCTCCTGTCTCAGGGACCGATCTCCCATCCTGCTTTACAGTCGATGGCTTTAACGGCATGGCTGTTGAAAGCCAGGTCCTGAGAGATGGTGGTCTCTCCTCAGAGGTCATTCCTACTTTAATCAAGGCTAGAAAAGCCTTGTCTGGTAAGATTTATTACCGTACATGGAAAGCTTATTTTGCCTGGTTTGAGTCCAGGGGTTTCTCTCCTCGTTTGTACTCGGTGGCGAGAGTGTTGGCTTTCCTCCAGTCTGGTGTGGACCAGTGCCTTGCGTTGGCCACGATTAAGGGCCAGTTATCTGCACTGGCTGTTCTTTTCCGGCGCCCTGTGGCGTCTCATTCCTTGATTCTCACCTTTGTTCAAGGTGTGCGTCACTTGGCCCCTCCTCGAAGGGAGCCCTTACCTCCATGGGACTTTAATTTGGTTCTGTCCGTGTTACAACGTTCCTCGTTTGAAAACATCAGGGAAATTTCGTTACCTCTGCTGTGTCTATAAAGGTTGCCTTTCTGGTAGCGATCACTTCTGCTCGCAGAGTGTCGGAGTTGGCGGCATTGTCTTGCCGCTCCCCTTACCTGTTGGTTCATGGGGATAAGGTGGTCTTGCGACCTAACCCATCCTTTCTTCCAAAGGTGGTTTCTGATTTTCACCTCAATGAGGACATTGTTTTACCTTCGCTCTGTGCGAATCCTAAGCATCCTAAGGAGATTGCCTTGCATTCTTTGGATGTTGTCAGGGCGATCAGGGTTTACCTGTCGTCGACTGAATCCTTTCGAAAATCGGATTCTCTTTGTCCTTCTTGAGGGACCTCGGAAGGGTATGGCTGCGTCTCCGGCGACCATTGCAAAATGGATCAGATAGACAATTGTTCAGGCCTATTCGTTGAAGGAACGGGTACCACCCTTCCCTGCCAAGGCGCACTCTACCAGATCGGTGAGTGCGTCCTGGGCCTTCCGGCATCAGGCCTCGGTGGCCCAGGTGTGCAAGGATGCGACTTGGTCGTCAGTGCACACCTTTTTCAAATTCTACAAAATTGATGTTCTGGCATCAGCTGATGCCTCCTTTGGCCGCAAAGTTCTCTGTGCGGCAGTACCGTAGGGGACCCTGGGTTTGTGTGGGTCCCTGGCTGTTGGGGTTGTTTACCCCTTGGTTATTTGCTTTCCTGGGTTGTTGCTCCTGTTGAGCTTTTTTGTTGCCCAGAAGGTTCCCTTGCTGTTCATGTAAGGTTCCTTTCTCTGATGTGGGTACTGCATTGCCTTTTCTTTACGGTTGCGTTTCCCACCCCTCATGTCGACACTGCTTTGGGACATCCCCATTGGTGAAGACTGTATGAGTTGGCGGCGACTGTCGGAGGTCGTAAGAGAAAACAAATTTTTGTAAAATCTTACCGTAAAATTCCTTTCTCTGAGTCCTCTTACAGTCGCCGCCCCCGCCTATCTTTTGGGGTTCTTATGCACTTAACTGCTTGCTACCAAACTGAGTTGGGATGGCTAATTGCAGGGGGGTATTGGACCAATGGGAAAGCCCCCATGGGTGTGTCTATGTAAATGCTTTTGTTTTAACAAGTCTTATGCCTAGCTACTCCTGTGGAGAGGAAGTCAATGCCCATTGGTGAAAACTGTATGAGTGAGCGGCGACTGTCGGAGGACTCAGAGAAAGGAATTTTACGGTAAGATTTTACAAAAATTCAGTTTTTCAGGTATTGGCTCTGGTTCCGTCCACCTAGTTGGACGATCTGGGTCTGTTCTGGAATCGACCTCAGCCAGGGTTTTCCTCCCATGGGACGAGTTTCAAAAATGTGTCCACACGAGACCTCTGCAAGGAGAGATTCTTGCCAAGTGGGGCAGGAATCCCCAGTCTCTAGACAATCTGATCCTGTTGAGCCAGGGTACGAGAGGGTCCCGGATTCGGTGGCTTCGCTCTCTGGCACTTTGACAAGGTAAATCTTTCTTCCCCTGTACTGGACTGTGGTCACCACGGATGCCAGCCTGTCCGAGTGGGGTGGCGTTTTTTGGCACGGATTGTGCTCAGGGGGTCTGGACTCTGATATAATCCAGACTACCGATCGATATACTGGACATTTTCGTTTTTTATTTTTACTCCCCCCACCTCTAAAAGATTTTAGTTTGTTTTTCAATTGAGTTGTACAGTTTATAGGTCAGGTTTAGGTTTATTTATGCATGGGAGTGCACAACGGCATTACCCGTGCCCTCTCTGTACATCTGACATGGCATAACACTGATCGTTGTACTGGGCCGTAGTGGGAGGTTCTGGTAGCATGTGATCAATGTAGCCAATTGATGATAACATTGACAGTAGTAAACAAGAGTAGGGGTGAACCGAAATGGAAATTCTGGCTCGAAAACAAACCGAAAATTTAGGATGCCTTTTGCCGAAAACCGAAACCGACTGTTTTTCCCCCCAAATGATTTTAAAATAGATAGAACAGGGGCATACGCCAGAAACGGGCAGCGACGTACACCTGTAGCTGCCACCCTGTTGCAGTATATGTACTGTGACAGATTGGCAAGTGGTTAATTTAATTGCCAATGGTATTTGTATTATGCAGCATGAGGGGGTTATTGTGTTGCCACTGGTCACTGATGCATTGGTGACCGACCAGTGGCAGTTAATTAACCCCTTTGTGCTGCATTAGTGGCACCAGTGTTAGTGTTAATTAACACTGGTTGCACTGACACTGATACTGGTTGCTGCCCCTCATGACACCCCTTCATGCTATATAATTCAAATACCATTGGTAATTAACCTTGCCTCAGCCCCCCCAACCCCCCCTCCCCCAAAGAGTTAATGATGGCAATCTGCTTAGTGCTTACTTGTGGGATTACAAAGTGCTTGTTTCTTCCCGCATTCCTGCTCCTCCATGTCACAGGCAGGCACATCTCTGCTCCTCTCCTCTTGGGTCCTCCTTTCAAAATCCCGCCTCTGTCCGGTGGCCTGCGCCTCAGTGATGTCACTACTACGTGACTATGTATATGAACTAACACACCGAGCGGGCGAGCGGCTGGTAATAGCTGTAACGAAGTGAGCCCTTCACTTCCCTGTCAGCGGAGATACCCGCCTGATAGGGAAGTGAAGGGCTCACTTTGTTACAGCTATTAGCGGCCGTTCGCCTGCCCGGTGTGTTAGTTCATATACACTTCACCTGCGCTGCGCTCCCCTTCCTCGCAGGGGACCATTCATTTTCAGCATCTTTGACCCGTTTTGGTCACTAAACGAGCTAATTTTTTGGCATCATTGATTACTACTGTGTGATGTGACTGGTCACAGAGATCACATAGTACAGGGCCATTCACAGCAGCCCTGTGCCTGTTGATAGTTGTGGCTTTAATGGCTGCAAAAGCAATCGGTGTGTGTGTTTTTAAAAAAAAAAAAAAAAAAAAAACCTGATCACCACCTGCCTTTTTTTTTTTTCCCACAGAGAAGTATAGTGACACTGCAATGATGAAAGCATGTTAAAAAGTTTTGAAAATGTTTGTTTTTTTTTTTTTACTCACCCACTCGGTGTTCCCAAACACCACCACGTGTTCACGATCCCTGCCACACTGGTTACGCTGTCTGTGATCACAGCCACACCAGTTAACTACATGCCTCCCAAGCCTAGTCTGACAATTCTTATACATGTAAAAATCAACTTTTTTTCTTTTTTTTTTTTTCCTAAAGAATTACTTGGAACCCCCCAAACATTAAATATTTTTTAAAAGCAAACGCCCAGGGGGAAAAAAATTGTACGTTGGGGAAAATATTTATTTGATCCCTTGCAGATTTTTTAAGTTTGCTCACTTATGAAGAAATTAAGTGTCTATAAATTTTACCATAGGTATATTTTAAATGATGGTGAAAGTGAAAGGTGCGCAAATTATAAGTGCTAAAGACGGAAAGCTTTGAAGTTTTATATACTTCACATCTTTTGAGAGACTTGTGTTCTTTCCTATTTGTGTTCGATTAACACGGACTTATTCACAAGATTTTATATATATTTTAGACTTCTATTGATACGTGCCAATCACGAATTTTGATGTTTATTGATTTTCATATATATATATATATATATATATATATATATATATATATATATATATATATATATATATATATATATATATATATATATATATATATTAGGTTAGCGCACTATTTATTCTTTACATATTTTAAATGATAGAGACACAATATAAAAGATAAAAATCCAGAAAAAACACGTTATAAATTTGGTTGCAGTTCAGCGAGTAGGATAATTATTCCATCCCCAAGCAAAACATGACTTGGTACTTGGTGGAGAAACCCTTGTTGGCCAGCACAGAGGTAAGACGTTTCTTGTCGTGGGTTACAAGGTTTGCACACCTCTCAGGAGGGATTTTTGTCCACTCTTTACAGGTCTTCTCTAAATCCTTAAGGGTCCTTTCACACGGCCGCTCCGTGTGAAAGGTCCGCTGCGGGACTTTTTTCTTTTTTCCACGGAGCGGATGACATTTCTGTCATCCGCTCCGTGTGCCCGCATATAATCCCATCCGTTTGCGGATGATATGCGGACATAATGTAAGTATATGGCACTGCTGATGTCAGCGGATGACACCGCTGACATCCGATTTTCCTTCCTTTCCGTTTTTTACACGGAAGAAAAAATGGGGTTCTGTTCCATTCGTAAAAACGGAACAGAACTGAAAGGAGGAAAATCGGGTGTCAGCAGATGGTATTCCGCTGACACCCGCAGTGCCATTCACTTACATTATATCCGCAAACGGATGGGATGATTTGCGGACACACGGAGCGGCCGTGTGAAAGGACCCTAAGGTTTCTTTGCTGTCACTTGGCAACTCGAAGTTTTAGCTCCCTTCATACATTTTCTAATAGGATAAGACTCCATTCACACCATTGTATTCCTGATCACCGCAATTCGCTCTTGTGATCCCCGTTGCTCCGCGATTTTGCTACGATTGTCGCCCCGACGAAACACAGTAAAATTGTGCAAAAAAATTCGCAGGAGGCCTGTCGCCCAAAGAAGTTCTGAAACTTATTTTGGGCGATAGGCGTCCCAAGACTTTGTGCGCTTTTACCACAATTCGTCGAGCGACAATAGCAGAAAAAATCGCGCCGCGATTGAAGTGCCATTGAAAGTAATAGGGATCGCAAATGCGTCCTGTGTTTTGTGGCATTTCGGGATTGCGGGCAGAGTCATGGTGATTCCACCTGCGATCCGGAACAGCATGGTGTGAATGAAGCCTTAAGGTCTGGAGAATAGCTAGGCCACTCCATGACCTTAATGTGCTTCTTCATTAGCCACTCCTTTTTTGCCTTGGCAGTATGTTTTGAGTCATTGTCATGCTTAAAGACCCTTCTTCTCTGTGTTCAGACTGAGAGAAGAATGTTCTCATCCAAAATTTTACAATACATGGCCCCGTTCTTTGGCCCCTCAATGTTGCAATGTTAACCTGCGCCTTTAAGCAGAGAAACAGCCTCAAAGCATGTTGTTTCCACCTCAGTGCTTGACTGTAGGCATGGTGTTCTTGGAGTCCTAGCATTTTTTCTTCCTCCAAACACAGCGAGTCGAGTCAATGCCAAAGAACTCAATTTTGCTCTGATCTGACCACAGCACTTTCCTCCCAATCCTTCTCTGAATCGTTTAGATGTTCATTGGCAAACTTCAGATGGGCCTGTACATGTGCCTTCTTGAAGAGGGGAATCTTGTGGCGCTGCAGGATTTCAATCCATGGTGGCGTATTGGGTTACCAATGGTTTGTTTGGTGACTGTGGTCCCAACTGCCTTGAGATCATTCACGAGCGCCTCCTGTGTAGTTCTTGGCTGATCCCTCACTTTTCTCATGACCGCCATTAGGTAAAATCTTTCATGGAGCTCAAGACCGAGGCGATTGATGGTTATTTAGTATTTCTTCCATTGGCGAATAATTGCACCAACAGTTCTCCTTCTCACCAAGCTTCTTGCTGATGGTCTTGTAGCCCATTCCAGCCTTGTGCAGGTCTACAATCTTGTCCGTAACGTGCTTTGACTGCTCTTTAGTCTTACCCATGATGGTGAGGTTTGAATGGAAGAAAGCGATTCCGTGGCCAGGTGTCTTTTTTTTTTTTTTTTATATACACACAACAAGTTTTCGTGAGAAGCATCTTCTTGAATTGATAGGACTAATAAGTGTACCACATGAGCACATATATTAGCCAATCTGTGGAAGCCAGAATTATTGTTGGTTGGTAGGTGATCAAATTACTTATTTTACTCCCTGAACTGCAACTCGATTTCTAACAGTATCGTGTGTTTTTTTTTTTCTGTATTTGTGATTGATATTCAGACTATCATTTAAAATACAGCTATGAAAACAAATACACCCTTCATTTTATTGTAAGGGGGCAAACTTACAAAATCTGCAGGGGATCAAATGGTTGCCACTGTAGGTTATTTTTTTTTTTTTTTTTTGGTTAAACAAATTCACTTTATTATATTTTATTGCACACGCATACAATTTAATACCCTATTGGAATGGCAACAAACAAGTAGTTTGTAAACCCAAAAAAAAAATCTAAATCACTCCTGAAGCGTAACTTCACTTTTGTTGAGGAAAAAAAACATTCTCTGGGTGATCTATGTACATTATAAGGATTTTACTAAACTTTGTTGCAGATCCCTACCTTTTGTAATTCTAAAACCATCACGGTTTGTTCTTCAGTGCTGATTGGGAGTGGTTTCATAATTATCATTCAGCTGTGGCAGCTGCAGAGTTCTAATGAGAAAAGCTGCTGGGCCTGCATCCCTTTTAGAAGTGTTTCTATTGGCATTATCTCAACAAAAATTACATTTCTCTATCGTTCGATTGACGCAGCTCCATATCTTCATTACCATTGGGTTATGCTCCTTCAACCAGGAATAGGCACTAAGCAGGAAAAAAAAAAAAAATTTACCATGCCCATAGGCATTACCCCACACACTCTGCTTCAGATTGCAGTTTGTTTCTGCCTATTTTAGGAATAGGACCTAGCTCCCTGCTGGGACTTCGGTCTTACCTGTAAATAGGGAATTTTTTTAATTTTTTTTTTCACTAGTTATGACTCGTACACACGTTTAGATAAACGTACGACAATCGTTCACATTTTGTTGCATGATACTAATATCGAATTCAACAATGCGTACTAACCGTATGATTTTTGTCGTACGATTGTGGAAAAGCTTCCTGGTTGTGTAGCTAGGTATCGGATAGTGCAAAATGAAAACAATGGCAGTCAGGCTTTTTTCGGGTTATTTTCATGTTTCCGATCATGCATGGTCTCGTATTTTAATATTTTTAATTAAATTGGAGTATTTTAATCGTACTACACCATGAGGAGTCCTCTTCATTTTTTCGCCCTCTGAGAATGCGGACAGGAAACGCATCCATCCATCCATTGGGTCACCAGCCTTTCAGTGCAAGGAGACCCCTAAGCGTATATTGATCTTTAGTTGACATATGCCAGCTAAGATCAACACCATCCGGCGAGTTTGAAATTTTACCACAGTTTGGCGGTGAATCGGAGGGTGCCACCACTACTGTCCACGAACACGCTAGTCACCTTCATTGGGCAGTTGTTCTCTACATAAGGGACTTTATTACTTTGGCCTGCATACTGTTCTTTTGCACTGTTCCAGGCCCTATTTTTTGCACTGTTTCAGGTCTTTTCACGAGATAATATATATATATATATATATATATATATATATATATATATATATATATATATATATATATATATTACATATGCACTTTTTGTACTGCACTTTAGATGTTTTACAGTTTATGCATGTTTATGATTTATGGATCAATTGTGTCTCTAGCACTGACCAAGCACAGCACTTTCTATTATCTATTGGAAGGTAATTCTTTTTTCTGATGCTGAATCAACCAATTAATTAATTTATTCCCATTATTCACAGCGTATTTGCACAGCAATTTTTTGCACCTATTATGTTCACAGTAGGTAGATGGATTTAGCGCTGCTTGCACTTGTTTATTTATAGATGCATGGTCTTTGTTGATTTTTAGGGGACGCATACTGTACCGATTGTCGTTAGCTAGGCTATCGTACGACAGAAGTTTTCGTGTTCCTCCCTTCGGATTTTGTTGTACGAACTGTCGTAATCGGCTGTCGAAAGCTGTGTACCAACGATCAGATTATCGTGCGATCAAGTCGAAAGCCATATTTTTTTTGGTACGATTATCTAAACGTGTGTATGAGGCATTAGTTCCCGGAGAACTACAAGCAACAGCCGGCTTGAGCAGGTTATAGTCCAGAACTAGGCCTTGCCATGACAGTGCTCCAACAGATGGGGACAAGCCTGCGAGTGAACCATCTTGTGCGGACGAGATCGACCTGGAACGCCCTGAGTCGTGGCGTACCCCCTGGCCGACAGCACCCCCATCCTGGGTGGGAGGGGATCTGTTTCAGAGTGGCGCACACCTGGTATCGTGGTTTGGTGAGTAATTGTTCCCCCAAAACGTCTAGCGGTCTCAGGGCTGACGTTGTGCCCTATCCTTGGAATGGTCAGACCCTCGGGCTCCCTCAGTTCCCCTTGCCTCAGGAGACGACTAGGCCCAAACCCCTCAGTTTGTTCCCCTTACCCTGTGCAGGTTCCTACCTTGGGGGGGGGGGGGGGGGGTAAATATTGCAGCGCCTTTTCGATGGAGGTGTTTGGTTCTGGTGGGGTCCCTTTCTAGGGACCCTCTGATGCCTAATGTTCAGGGACCCCTTTTGGGGGGCCACCATTTTGCTGTGGATCAATATGTTTTTTCCCATTGTATTACATGGGCAGCCATTTTCTGTTCCCCATAGGAATGCATGGGGCAGCCATTTTCCTTTGGTCCACGATCGCTGGACAGGCGAGCGGCATGGCACTTTAATTCTAGCAAAGAAACAGGCTGTTCTTTCTTTTTCCTGTGCAGATAAGTTTCACTTTCGTTTTCAAAGGGCATACTGGCAGCTCCTGATGTAATGTTTTTCTGGGGTTTCCTGTGGGTTTTTCTTGTACACTCTGCTTGTAGATTGTACTAGCCTGGGGTTTTGTAGCCCGGTGAGATCGGGATTTGGGGACTCTTAAAGGGACAGTGGACTTTTTTCTTACTAGTGTAAAATGGAGTCCCAGGATACAATTTTACCTACAGACTCCTTAGGTGCTGCTGCAGACCCTTCTGGGTCACAGTCACAGCCCGATATCACAGCATTTTTACAAAGCCTAATGTCAAAAGTAGATTTGTAATTACAAGTGTTGCCAGCCACAAACACATGCTGCCTTTGCCTCCATAGGCAGTGTTTTCAGACTCTGAGGCATATATGGCCACCGCAGAGGCACCCCATTCTGCAGGGTCGGTGTCTTCGCATTCTGTCAGTGAAGAGGACCTGTCCTCACCGGCCGCAGCACAGGAACGTGCCTAGATGGAAGCCCTTATGGTTTCCGTGCAGGAAACGTTAACATTGGCTGAAGAATCTACAGCGTCGGGTACGTAGGTGTCTTTTGGCTCCCGCAAATCCCAGTAATCGGGCAAGGTGTTGCCTCATCCTGACAGGTTTCATGCCATTGTGGATGAACAATGGTGGCATATCAAGCACATGCTGGTGGGTACCTAAGCGTTTTAAATGCCGTTACCCTTTTGCAGATGCAGTATCCATTTCGGTGGACTGTACCACTAAAGATGGATCACACAGTTTCTAGGCTAAACAAGTCTACTGTGGTTCCCGGTGGAGGAATTACTGACCTTTTGTGGACCCCTTGGATAGTCCCTGTCCTGCCTTTTACACGTGATAGCGGGTTTCATTTTGAACACTACTTTTGTGAACATTCTGGTGTCAGACGGTTACTGAATGGGTGCAGCTACTAAAAGCAAACTTGGAAGCTGAATGGCTCACCCCTGCGGTGCTTGAACTAATGGACCAGTTGACTCAAGCCCTGGTGTTCATGTGTGACACCTCCCCTGGATGCGGCTCAGCTAGTGGCCAGAGTTCGGCAGTGGGGATTGCTACTAGACGCATGGTGTGGCTAAACAACTGGTCTGCTGACCAGGCTTCCGAAAAGGCCTGGACTGATCTCCCGGCCTGGACTGATCTCCCGTTTACAGGGAAAAGGTTGTTTGGATCCTCTCTGGATGAGTTGATAAAAGGTTTCACTGGGGAAAAGAGTACTCTTCTTCCTCAATCCTCTAAGGGTAAGGCACCATTTTCTAGGCTGGGGCCTTCCTTATCTGCTCATAAGTTGCTTTTTTGGCCCTCCGGGTCGCAAGAAAAAGGTAAACTGCTTAGGTCTTCTGGGGGTTCCAAGAAGCCATGGTCGTAAAAAAATCAAAGGTCGGTCTGTCCGGATCTGCAGACAAATCTTCAGCTGCATGAAGGGACGCCCTCAACCGTTACTGGGGTGGGGGACATTTTCTCTTTTTTTCCGGAACCATGGACCTCCTTGATTCAGGACAAATGGGTTTACAAACTGGTCCGCCCGGGGTATAAGATTGAATTCCGGTCTCGACCATCGGATAGGTTTTTCCCGCCCATTCTTCACCTATCTCCAGGCCGGTTAAGGGACATGCGAGTGGCGGTACACGATTTGCTGTCGCAAGCAGGGATTGTGCCGTTTCCGTCTCAGGAACGCTTTCTAGGGTTTTATTCAAACCTGTTCACTGTGCCCAGAAAGGAGGGTAAGCTGCGTCCCATCCTGGACCTCAAGGCCCTGATTTGCTTAGTGTGGGCGGGTACAGAAGTTTTGGATAGCATCCATCTGCCTGGTAGTGGCGTCATTACACCAGGGAGATTTTTTGGCCTCAATAGATATCAAGGACGCATATCTACACATCCCTATCTACGCTGGACACCAGCGGTTTCTTCATTTTGCAGTAGCAGAAGAGCATTATCAATTTGTGGCTTTACCCTATGGTTTCGCCTCTGCCCAAGGTATGCCTCAGTATTGGCATTGCTGCGCCCATGGGGGATTGCAGTACTGGGGTACTTAGACGATCTCCTATTGAGAGCGGACTCTTTCAGCCCTGATAGGCGACCTAACAATCACTGTCCAAAACCCTGCAGGAGTTCGGGTAGACCATTAATTTAAAAAAATCCGCCCTGATACCTTCCTCGAGACTGGATTACTTGGGCCTGTCTCTGGACTCTGCCTTAGCGAGGGTCTTTCTTCCCTCGGACAAGCTGCAAAATTGCAGGAGGGGATTTGGTTGCTGTTGGGAACCAATCTGCCCTCTCTGAGAACCTGCATGTGGGTATTGGGTCTGAGGGTATCGACCTCCTGAGGCGGTTCCGTTTGCTCAGTTCCAAACAAGACCTTTGCAAAAGGAGATTCTGGTCAATCGGAACAAGGATCCTAAGTCCTTGGACATTGTGATTCGGTTGAGCCACTACACAGTCTGCTCTGTTGTGGTGGCTTCAGTCACCAGCACTATGCCAGGACAAATCTTTCCTCCCGTTGTTTTGGACGGTGGGAACCATGGGCACCAGCCTGTCAGGCTGGGGCGGGTTTCTGGGGAAGCTTTGTGCTTAGGGAACCTGACAATGCCATGGCTGTGGCTTACATCAATCACCAGGGGGGCACCAAGAGTGTCTTGGCGGCCAGGGAGGTGGCCGAGATTCTGACCTGGGCGGAACAGTTTGTTCCAGCTTTTTCTGCGGTGCACATCCCAGGTGTGGAACACTGGCAAGCGGATTACCTGAGTTGTCAGGTGTTGGACCAAGGGGAGTGGTCCCTACACCCGGAGGTGTTTCATCTCCTGTGTGCTCGGTGGGGGACGCCCGAGGTCGACTTGTTTGCTTCTTGTCTCAACAAGAAGGTGCAGAGGTTTGTAGCCAGGTCTCGAGACCCTCTGGCCGAAGCCACGGACGCACTGGTGGCTCCTTGGGGTCAGTTGTAAATGGGGGGGGGGGGGGGGAATACTGCGCTTCAAGGATAATTATATAATTAGTATTAAACCATTAATGTTCCTTAAAGTGGAGTTCCACCCATTTTAGTGACTTTAGATGTATGTAATCCCCTTTAGAACGACTTTTACCAATGGAAAGTTTTTTTTTTTTTGCTAGTAAATACCTTATTTTCTGCTTTATCCTCTTCTCAGTTCCGGGTCCAGTCGGCGATTACGTCATTCAACGATTCGCAGTGTGTGCTGGGATGCATCTCAGGGCATGAAATCTCGCATTATTACATAGGAGATGAGCTGTACTGCGTGCTCTGCCCCGCCCCCGCCCTGCTTCCTCTCAGTGAGCTGTACTGTATGTATTGTATTGAGGCCGTGCTCTGCCCCGCCTCCTCTCAGTGGGCGAGGACTGAAAGCATTATATCCTCACTGAGCTCACTGAGAGGAGGCGGGGCGGCGCACGGCCTCAATACAATACATACAGTACAGCTCACTGAGAGGAGGCGGGGCAGAGCACGCCGTTCAGCTCATCTCCTGTGTAATAATGCAAGATTTCATGCCCTGAGATACATCCCAGCACACATTGCGAATCGCCGAATGACGTAATCGCCGACCGGACCCGGAAGTGAGAAGAGGATAAATAAAGCAGAAAATAAGGTATTTACTAGCAAAAAAAAAACTTTCCATTGGTAAAAGTCGTTTTAAAGGGGATTACATACATCTATGTAATCCAATTTATTAAAAATGGGTGGAACTCCACTTTAATTTCCTGTGCAATATTTAAACCAACAATGCATACATGTATCTGATATCTTCAAAATTGTACATACATATTAAATATATATTCCATATAAGGTGCTCAGTGATTTCAGTGCAATCACCGATAAATAAATAAATATATGGTGCATATATTGAAGAAATTGTGATACTGTGGAAACTATGAAGGTAAAATAAATATAATAAAAAGTGTCTCAATTATGATGCTATATACCAATAATTAAATACCAATGTACATACAAATATTTTCACAACAAAAGTGCTTGGTGATTTCAGTGCAATCCCAGATATTATAAATATAAAGTGCGTGAAATTATTTCAAGTGCTGGTGCTGTATATTCCTTCAAAACATACACGGTGCATATACTCTAATGCTGTTTACCATTATCTAGATTTTTCAAAAGTGCTTGGTGCTAAAGATCAGATGCAGTGCTAGTTTGTTTACGGTACCAACTATTTCATATATTTCTATTATTTAATATTAATTAAGACAAGTCCATTCAATAAGGTGCTTCAGTGTCCCAGGGAGGATATCAGCATCCCAATCTCAAAGTTAATGCACCTCTTCCACCTCTATAATGTGCGAGTGCTTGTGTTCTTCAGTGTGAATCACTTCTAGGTGTGCAAACCGCTCACCTTACTCCTGTATATAATACTCCTGTATAGAATACTCCTTGGTTATTTATGCCAGTATATAGGGGCTTCACTTCTATCTCCACATAATTATCCTTCCATCCTTCTGCGGGACTTGTGGGTACAATTCTCAATCCACTGGGATATTTTTGGGGTAATCTCGAGCTCACACGTATCGCTCTCCCCTCACTCCTGTCTCACCAGTTAACTGTGTTTCTCAGAGTATTTTAAGCCTTCATGTTGCAGTATTCTCAAGTTTTATTAAATAAAAAACATAACTTACAGTTAAAAACAGTTAGATCTGCTTGCTCTATTTGCCGCGGGGTTCGTTCGTATACCTCGTAGTGTCACTTCCGGTGTATGTCTCCTAGTACGCCCTACGTGTTACGTCACGCTATCACGTGACTTCAAGCCCCTGAATAAGTCACGTGATAGCGTGACGTAACGCGTAGGGCTGTTTCATCAAATAAATAATCATGACATAAATATTCCCCAAGAGACTAGTTTATTTATATACCATGAATAATCTAATCTCCAAAATAAAAAAAAATAAAAAAAAACCCAACAACAACAAGAAAAAAAAGAGAGAGGGGGAGGGGGGGGGGAAGGGAACGGTTGGAGAAAGGGGAGAGGGGAAAAGGGATTCTCCTTGAGTTTAGGGTTTTCTTCTATCTCCTAGGCCTTCATACTGGGATCTGTCTTCTCGAGATGACATATTCATTCCATCTATTCCATTCTATATTAATTTATATTTCTCTATTTTATGGTTAGCGTTAAATACAAGATTTTCTAATTTGTTAATCTCTTCCACCTTGTTAATCCAAATATTGATATCTGGTGGTTCCTCATTTTTCCACTTTAAGGGAATGCACATTTTCGCAGCGTTAAGTACATAGGGGATCATTGCATTTTTATATTTTTTTTTGAGATGTTAGTTTTATGGAGGAGGAAGAGGGCTGGGTCCATTGTCAGTTGAAATTCCGTAAGGGTCTGTATTTCATGTATCTGTTTCAAAATCTTTCCATTTTGGGACAGGACCAAAAAATGTGTAAAAATGTCCCCTTTCCGTCTCCGCACCTCCAACATCTGTCTGTATTTGTGATATTTTATTAATTTTCCCGGAGTTTGGTACCATCTCGACAATATTTTATAGTTCACCTCTTGTATTTTGGTACTAATGGATGTTGAATAGACCGACTGGAATATTTGACTTCTCTCTACTTCTGAAAAAATACTATTCAATTCTTTCTCCCATTCGTTCATATATGGCAATTGGTAATTATCTCCCCGGCCATTCAACATTGAGTACAATTTAGATATAGTATGTGATAGTGTCCCTTTTTGTAAACATATCTCCTAGAATTTTGTATATAATGGTGCTACCTGGTTAGGCTTTGGTAGAGTCCCCAGGAAATGTCTCTCCAACAGTCCAACTGAAAGTCCCCCAGAGGGTCCATCAACTCCTTCTGTCATCCATCCCTCCTGTGTTAACAAGTGATCAGCCTGGAAGATGCCCTTTTCCATCAAATCCCTAAATTTTCTATCCTGATAGCCAGGTGTAAATTTAGGGTTACCCAATACCGGGAGTAGAGCTGAGTTTCTTTTTGTCAATTTATATTGTTGAAATATTTTTGCACAAACTTTAATTGTATGGCCTATAAGCGGATGTGATCTCATAGGGGTTGGCAAGAGTTGACTACAAAACAGAGCTCTTCTCAAAGGTATTTTAAATTGAGCCTGTTCCATGTTTGGCCAAAGTTTAATTTCCCTATGGCGACACCAATCCACAAATCTACCCAGTTGTATGGTCAGGTAGTACCTCCTCATATCTGGGACCGACAGTCCTCCTTCCTCTTTTCGTAATGTCATGACTCTCTCTTGCTCAGTCTGGGATGTTTGGCTGCCCTGATGAATTCTTTCAATATACTGTCTATTTTTTTAAAAAATGTTTGCGGTATAAAAATAGGGACGGTCTGGAAAAGGTACAAAAATTTTGGTAAAATAGACTTTTCTCTTAGCTCATTGACAGACGTAGTCCTCTTTGATTAATATCAAATTGGGTTATGCTGCCCTCTACAGGAGTAGGACTAGGCAGAAAGAAAACGTTCTGGCTCCACCTTAGGGGCAGTCCCAGAGGGTATATCCTCTTCCTGTCTACTACAGGAAATCAGTTTTTTTCTGTCTAGTCATTTTGGCGTTGCATTCCTTGGATGTAGTTCGGGTGATCAGGGTATATTTGAATACTACGGATTCATTTCGTAAGACGGATTCACTGTTTGTGATCACGGATGGCCCTAAGAAGGGGTTGCCTGTTTCTGCCGCGACCATCTCTAGATGGATCAGACAGACGGTGGTATAGGCTTATTCTATTTAAGGGTCGGGATCCCCCGTTCCCTGTTAAGGCGCACTCTACTCGATTTTACGGTAAGATCTTACAAAAATCCATTTTTTAACAATATTACATCTGGCCAGCCAAGAAAACAAACCCTTACCCCATTTTTGCAACTGGGTTTGTATAGATTTCATCAATACAGGGAAATTTTCACCATACAGCTGGGAGAAGTCTGGGGTTATTTGTAAACCCAAATATTTCAGTGCTCTACTTGTCCAGTTTAGTCCAAAGTTCAATCTTAATTGTTGCAAAGATTTTTGTTCTAGCCCCACCCCCATTGCCTCCAATTTATTTACATTTATTTTAAGATTAAAGATTAGACAGTTCTCCATACTCACCGAACTCTCTCAAGAGATTCGGAAGTGAGATAGTCGGATTGGTGAGAGTGAACAGCATGTCGTCGGCAAAGGCCGATATCTTATGTTGAGTTTGACCGATTTTAATTCCTGTGATATCTGGATTTAATCTTATTTTACATAAGAAAGGTTCTAACGTCAAGACGAACAACAAGGGCGAAAGAGGGCATCCCTGTCTTGTTCCGTTCTGGATCATAAAGTCCTCTGACAACACGCTATTCACTCCCACCTTCGCCGAGGGGCAAGAATAAATCTGTGAGATCCAGTTCAATACAGTTTCATCTATGCCCACGTATCTCAATACCGCCATCATAAACTCCCATCTTACTCTATCAAAAGCTTTTTCAGCATCTGTACTTATAAATATACTTTTTTATCTGTTTTTGCTGGGCTACATATAATAGATTTAATACTTTTATCGTATTATCACGAGCTTCCCTCGTCGGTGTAAAACCAACTTGATCAAAATTAACCAGTTTTACTAGATATTTTTGAATTCTGGTAGCTATAATTTTTGTGAATATTTTCAAATCTGTGTTTAATAGGGAAATTGGTCTGTAGCTTGAGCAAGAGGCTGGGTCTTTATCTTCCTTGAGTATTATGTGGGCCTGTAATGTTTCTCTTAGTATTTTCTTACCTTTGCCCCATGCGTTAAACATTTCTACCATAAATTCCTTTAACTGTGGTGTAAACATTTTGTAGTATTGAATAGTGTATCCATCTGGACCTGGTGCCTTCCCTACTTTAGAATTAGAAATTGCTACATTCAGTTCATCTTCTGTAATCTCAGAGCCCAATTCCTCTCTCTTACTTTATGTCGTAGCATCAGGGATGTTTCTAGGTAATCCTCTATTTGAAATGGTTTCAGGCTCTGAGGCTCCAGATTATATAATGATGTGTAATATGTTTTGAACTCTTGGGCTATCTGTCTTGGGAGCACTACCTTCTGGCCATTCCTCGTTATTATTTGTGGGACGTATGTATTTAACGTCTGTTCTCGTAGGGCCCTTGCAAGGGATTTCCCACATTTGTCTCCCATTCCATATTCGTTTTTACGACTAATCTGTAACGCTGATTTTGCTTTATAGAAGAAAATATATCATTTATTTCCTTCCTAACACCCCATCAGGTTATCTTTCGTAGTTGGTGAATTATTGTGTTTATGGATCGCTTCTAGTTTTTGCAATTTTAATAATAATGCCTCTGATTGTATTCGTTTTTTTAAATTCTGGAACCGTGTTTGATTAGGATACCACTTATTACAGCTTTGTGTGCTTCCCAGTCGTCGCCTCTCTTAATTCATTACGATTGGGTAATGGCTGTGCTCTCTAGGAGTAAGCTAGGCAGTTATTAAACGGTTAATAACAAAGGTTTACTTAATCAGACACACCTCTAGGGGGCTGTCCCTCAGACATTATCCCTCAGCTACTTCCTGTATCTTATCAGTTTCTTGCTGCCTAGCTTAGGAGTAGGCTAGATTCCCTTATCGGGGCTTAGCCCTGATGTCTCTTTCTGCCCTATTGAGGTTTTTCCTTTTCTCTCACCCTCACTCTCACCAGTTAATCAGGATCTTGTTCCTGGAGGACTACGGGAGGTGCGGAACTGTGCTCGCACTGGATATCCTAGATTCAGAAGGAGTTCACTTTTCTGCCAACGGTCGTTTGCGGGTCATTTGGTCCAGCCCTGGCCTTGCAATTACGACCGTGCCCCTCCACATGGGGATGAGCCTGCGAAGCTTCGTTCTTCGCCGGGGGTGTCTAAACGCTCGAACGCCCGCTGTTGCTAGCTCCCTCCTTTGGCTGCCGTGACCTCCACGGGGAGTTTGAGAGGTCATCCGTGCAATATTGTGATCCCACGACGGACTGGACGGGTGAGTGTTTAGTCTAATACCCCCCATGTCCCTGGGACCCTTGAGGGGGTTATGTAGTGGGCACACTTTTTACGTGGGATGGGCAGAGAGTGAGCTCTTCAGGACCCCCGTACAGCTGATTTCCGGCCCCCCTTCCCTACCCTTCAACCTACCTTTTGGTGGGCTTTGTGTGGATTGTGTATGTGTGGGGGCTTAGTGAGGCCTAAACGAGAGTCCTCTGTAGTAACCAGGCCGCAAGTAGTATTGTGATTGGCGCCGTTTTTTTGACAAACCAGCGCCATCTTGGATTTGGGCAACGAGCTGCGGCATCCGCTACGATCATTGCTACGAGGTTTATGTAGGCACCGTTAGGTCGTGGCTCGAGGCATAGGCTGTTGGGGGGCGTGCGCTCACTCCCTGTGTCCCTGTGTAACAGATACTGGAGCCCTTGTCGGGGGTTTTATTGTTTTTTAGACCTTTGCTCCTGCTAACCCGCTGATATTCAGGGGTTTTGGCTATCAAGGGGTCCCATTGAGAGTTTTGCACGTGGCGGGGGGCGCTAGTCGCCATTTTGAGTGACGGTGTTCTCCTTTGCTGAAATGCTCAAGGGCCTCTTAGATTCCCTTATAAATTCCCCGCAGTCCTATTGGAGGCTCCGAATAAAATCTGGAGCCCCCCACCCGGGGTTTATTTATCTATTTTATTCACTTCTTTGTTAGTCGCACCTGTGACTTTAACGCCAAGCATGAATCGTTTGATATCCAAAGGTTTTTCGCCGATTAATCTGCCATGCGCCCCCCCCCCCCCCCCCAACCCTCCCAGTCTTCTGACTCGGAGCCTGAACAGGTTACCACAGACAATGTCCCCCCTGAGGGGTCCCTGTCTCCAGCTTTCTGAGGATGAGGAGGATGAAATTCCCTCCCTGGTGGCGCATGAACGTGCCGTAATAAATACCCTCATAAGCACCATTGCAGAACTCCAATAACCTTGGCGAGGAGTTATCTCCAAGGTCAAACAAGAGATCTGCCTCCGGTTCCCGAAGAGCATGGTAGCCGGGTCAGGTTTTTTCCCTGCCCCAGGGAGCTCAACGATACGGCTACTGGCCAGTGGGTCGTATGTAACATATGCTGGTGCGCATATGTCTGGTCCCCTAAGGTGGACCAGACAGTCCTTAGGCTAAATAATTACACAGTGATACCGGTGGAGGATTCCCTGGTGCTCAAAGATCCAGCGGATAGACGCATGGAAACTTGGTCCCGCCATATTGACTCGTTGGCGGGCTCCCTGTTTATAACCTGTGTTTGTTTCAGTGATGGCATTCCAGGCTCTCACGACGTGGCCATAAGCACCTCACAGCATTCTGGAAGCGGAATTGGTTTCTCCGGCTATCCTTGGTGTGGTGGACCGGGATACAATACCAGCATGTACCTGTGGCGGCCCTAGATAAGGGCCAGATCATTGCCCGGCTGTCAGCCATTGGTATTGCGATTCATCGCACCATTTTGGGTTAAAAAGCTGGTTTGTGAACCACGCTTGGTACCGTATGTTGGAGATCGTCTCTTGGAGACACTCCTAGATGACATGATTAAGGGGTAAGAGTACTCTTCTACCCCAGGCCGCGAAGGCTAAAACCTCCCCGTAACAGGCGGGGACCTTCCTTCAAGGTACAATGGGGGTCCTTTTGTGCCATCGTTGAACCCCAGGTGGTCAGTCTAGCTCGTATGGCCTAACTGACAAGGTGCCTGACTTTGGAGAAGCTTATGCTGTTCAAAGCACTGTGGTCAGGCAAGCCCAAGACCAGTTCACTTGGTTCAGGGACCCAATCCACCTCTTCATGAAGGGACACCCTCACCCGTAGCAGGGGTGAGGGGACTTCTGAGTGGTTCCAGGAACCTTGGTTGTCCAAGATTCAGGATAGGTGGGTTCACGAGCTGATCGCTCGGGAACAAGAGTTTTCGATCCTTCCCTGCAGACAGGTTCTTACTATCAAACCTTGGGTTGTCTCCAGACTGCCTCGACGGTCTCTGGGGGGGGCCGTGCAAGACATGCTCGCCCAGGGAGTCATTATACCAGTACCTGTGCAGGACAGGTTTCGGGGTTTTTACTCCGACCTATTCACTGTCCCCAGATAAGAGGGAAAAGTGCGTCCTATTCTGGATCTGAAGTCACTAAATCGCTATGTGCGGGTGCAGAATTTCCGCATGGAATCTATCAGATCCCTAGTGGTGTCACTGACTCCAGGGGACTTATTTTCGAGGATATCTCCGCTTCACAGTAGTGGGGGAGCATTTTTAGTTTGTGGCGTTGCCCTTCGGCCTCCCTTCAGCTCCCAGAGTCTTCACCAATGTTTTGGCCCCTGTTTTAGTTTTATTGCGTTGAGGTCCAGCTCAGCTGCAACCCTGTTGCAGGATCTGTTGTTGACAATCCAGATGCTCTAGGGGTTTGGGTGGACCGTAAAACTTCCAACAATCGACACTGACTCAGTCAGTGCGTATTCAAGTGCGTACTATTCACTATCTGGGTATGGTCCTGGACTCTGCCCAGGCTCAAGTGTTTCTCCCGGAGGACAAACTTCGGGTTCTACAGGTAGAGATTAAGTCACTTGGGGACAAGGATCTCTCCTCCCTGCGGTCCTGTATGCGGTCGCTGGGTCTGATGGTGTCGGCTTTCGAAGCCGTTCCGTTTGCTCAATTTCACAACAGATCTCTACAAGCGGAGATCCTGGCCAGGTGGGACAGAACTCCTCGGTCCTTGGACCGGAGAATTTCTCTGTCATCGAGTGAGACTAGATCTCTTGTGGTGGCTCCAATCGCCAGCCTTGACTCAGGGCCGGTTATTCCGGCCTCTGTTATGGACAGTGATCACCATGGATGCCAGGCTTTTGGGCTGGGGTGGAGTACTGGGCAAGTTGTCTGCCCAAGGTCGGTGGTCCATGGAGGAGACCTTACTTCCAATAAACGTGTTGGAACTTCGAGCGATAAGCTTATTCCGGTGGACATCCCAACTTCAGGGCTGTCCAGTCCGAGTATGGACGGACAACGCCACGGCAGTGGCTTATATCAATCACCGAGGGGGCACCAGAAGTGCCCGGGCAACCTCAGAGGTGATAGAAATTCTAAATTGGGCAGAAACGCATGTCCTGGCAATTTCTGCAGTTTAATATTCCGGGAGTGGAGATTTGACGGGCAGACTATCTGAGCCGCCAGACCCTGGACCAGGGGGAATGGTCCCTACATCCAGAGGTGTTTCAAATCCTGTGTACCCGTTGGAGGACTCTGGACGTGGACCTGTTTGCGTCCCGTCTGAACAACAAACTAAAAAGGTTTATGTCCAGAACACGCAATCCTCTGGCGGACGCCAGGGGCGCGTTGGTAATTTCCTTGGCATCAGTATCGGCTGATATATGCCTTTCCTCCGATTCAACTGTTATCTAGGTTCCTTCGCAGAGTGGCGTCGGAAACAAGTCTCGGTGGTTCTGATGGCCCCAGACTGGCCACGCCGGTCGTAGTATGCAGACATTGTACAAATGGCCGTTAAACCTCCTTGTCGGCTCCATTGAGAGCCGATCTTCTGTCTCAAGGGCCGATCTTCCATCCGGCATTACAGTCGTTGGGCTTTAACGGCATGGCTGTTAAAAGCCAAGTCTTAAGAGATAGGGGTCTTCCGGATGTGGTCATCCCTACATTACTGACGGCTCGGAAAGCTGTTGCCAGGAAGATTTATTATCGTACATGGAAAGCCTATTTTATATGGTGTGAATCGCAGGGTTTTCCCCCGCGTGCCCTCTCGGTAGTGAAGGTCTTGGCCTTCCTACAGTAAGGGGTAGATCAGCGTTGAGCGCTGACCACGATTAAGGGCCAGTTGTCGGCTTTGGCCATCCTTTTCCAGCGCCCCCTGGTGACCAATCCTTTGATTCGCACCTTCATTCAGGGGGTGCGCCATTTGGCCCCCCAAGGAAGGCTCCGGTGCCTCCTTGGGACTTGATTTTAGTATAGTCAGTTTTACAACTATCTCTTTTTTTGAGAACATCAGAGATATTTCTCTGCCTTTTTTATCCAGCAGGTTGTCTTTAGTGGTTATCACATCTGCTTGCGGAGTGTCCGTGATAGCAGTCTTGTCTTGTCGTTCACCCTACCTCCCTACCTGCTGGGGACAAGGTTGTCTTGCGGCTAAATCAGTCGTTTTTACCCAAGGTGGTCTTTTCCTTCCACCTTTAGTGAAGATATTGTTCTGCCTTCGCTCTGTGAAAAGCCTAAGCATCCTAAAGAAGTGGCCTTGCATTCTTTAGATGTTGTACGGGCTATTAGGTTTTACCTATCTGCCATGGAGTCTATCCGGAAATCTGATTCCTTGTTTGTTCTTCCTGAGGGACCTCGGAAGGGCTTAGCTGCGTCTGCTGCGACCATTTCAAGATGGGTCAGACAGAGTGTGGTTAAGGCCTATTCTGTTAAGGGTCGGGTTTCTCCTTTCCCTGTAAAGGCTCATTCCCCTCGAGCCATCTGTGCCTCTTGGGCTTTTCGCCATCAGGCTTCTGTGGCTCAGGTGTGTAAGGCGGCGACTTGGTCGTCTGTGCACGCCTTTACAAAGTTTTACAAACTTGATGTTTTGGCATCCTCGGATGCTTCTTTTGGCCGCACAGTTTTTAGTGCGGCAGTTGTTTTAAAGCGTTTTTTGGCTCTTCTTTTGGTTTTTTTGTTGTCCTGGTTTTTTTTCCAGTTCCTTTACGGGCAATGTTTTGCCTAGGGTGGCCTTTGTTACCTCTTTATGGTTGTGTTTTTTCCCCACCTCTCACACCTTTTGTACTGCTTTGGGACATCCCAATCGTAATGAATTAAGAGAGGCGACGACTGTCAGAGAACATAAGAGAAAATAGAATTTTTGTAAAGTCTTACCGTAAAATTATTTTCTTAGTCCTCTGACAGTCGTCGCCCCCGCCCCCGCCTCTCTGGTGTCAATTTTTTTTATAGATATGGGGTTGTGTTTGCCTTGCGGTACTGCTTGCTACGAAACTGATAAGATATAGGAAGTAGCTTAGGGATAATGTCTGAGGGACAGCCCCCTAGAGGAGTGTCTGGTTAAGTAAACCTTTGTTATTAACTGTTTAATAACTGCCTAGCTTACTCCTAGAGTTCACAGCCATTACCCAATCGTAATGAATTAAGAGAGGCGACGACTGTCGGAGGACTCAGAGAAAATAATTTTACGGTAAGACTTTACAAAAATTCTATTTTTCCTTAGTTGAAGACTAAACCTTTTCTGACAATTTGTTTACATAAAAAATTATTATTTTTTTACTAGAAAATTACTTTGAACCATCAAACATTATATATATATAATTTTAAAGCAGAGGTCCTACAGAACAAAATGGTGGGTGTTGCAATTTTTTTTGTCACAGGGTATTTGGTACAGAGATTTTCTAAACGCAATTTTTAAGGTAATAAAACACTTTTCTTAAGCACAAATACACTATATATTGCCCAATTGTTTGGTAAAATATAAAAGATTATCTTATGCCGAGTACATAGATACCAAATATGACACGCTTTAATATTGCGTACGCCCGTGCAGCGGTAACAAACTACGTACATTTTTAAAAGCCTTTACAGGTTACCACTTTAGATTTACAGAGGAGGACTATTGCCCTTGATCTGATGTTCACAGCGATACCACACCTGCATGCTGCAATTGCTGTTTACGTTTGACACCAGACCGATGCTTGCACCTGCCTTTGTGCGCAAACGCAGGGGTACAGGAGTGCTTGAATTTTTTGCTTTATTATTTTATTTTGCCACCTTCCTACCATTACACCTCCCAGAATTCACCCACCTTCTAATTAATGATGGGTATACATGCAATGTTCCTTTTTTTTTTTCCTTCAGCCCATGCGCTGAAGGAAAAAAAAAAAAAAAAAGAACATAGCAGATTCCTCCATTCACACCGATTAATGTAGATGAAGAAATCTCTGCCAAGAAAAGTGTTAAAAAATATATGGTGAAGCATACTGGAGAACCGCCCTGTGTCCACCGCATGCCCTATGCTTTGCCATATATGCTCTTTTTTATATAACTATGGTGGTGAAATCACCTCCTACAGTGCTGCAATCGTTGATTATGTATATGGTAAGCGCAAACACTGTCACTGTCAGAATAAACCAGTGCTGCAGCTGATGGGCGTACCTGCAAAGCAAACAATGGTTAACCATAAAAACACAGTAACTATAAAATATTACAGTATAATAGTATATTATAAAGTACAGTAAAAGTAGAAAGGTTGAGTAAGCACAGAATATTACCTCAATAAAATGACAACTGTTTTTGGCTTTATTTTTTCATTTTTTTTACATTTTTCATTCTTTTTTTTTTTGTAACCGTTAAAAAAAAATGGTTCAGGCTAGGGGGTCTCAAAATGCGATAGCCAACATCTTTCGAGATGACGTGTGAAAAAGTGTACCCTAGACTGTGCCGTGCTGTACCCTATACGAATACTCCACTAGTATGTGGTAGCGACAGAAACAGTCCCCGATGCGGAGACCAGGTTGGCCAGGACAGGAGGGACAGAAATAGTGGGTCTCGCGCCTAAATCTGCGTTTCCTACAGACACATCTTCTTCTTTAGGATGCTTTTTGGGTAGGGGTACTAGAGGAAATCCGGAAAATGCCTCTCATGCATACGGCTCACTGCATCTGGATTGTGAATTTGGGAATTTTCTGGATACAGAAGGGCTGTGATCATCTCTTCCTGGAATTTAAGGAAGGATCCATTTCTTCCCGACGCTTTGTATAGCACATAAGCGTTGAGCAGAGCCAGTTGGAATAAGTATACAGAAACTTTTTTGTACCAGCGTCTGGCCTTATGAGCAATTAAGCACGGTGCCATCATTTGGTCGTTAAAGTCCACCCCTCCCATGTTAAGGTTGTATTCATGGATACAGAGGGACTTCTCAACACCAGTTACCGTTGCAATTTGGGCTGCCGTATTTGCGTGAATGGAGGACGGAAAAAAACATTCTGTGTGTCCCTCCACTTCACTGCAAGCAATTTATTAGACATAAAGCAGGCTCTCTCCCCCGGTGTAAGTTGGTAATGTACAAGCCATTTGGGGAAGCCTCGGTGATTAGGTCGCACAGTGCCACATTCGCCAATTCCAAAATCAAAAAGGTGACTAAAGTGGTACGTTTGTGTAATAATTGTCCACATATAAATGGTACCCCTTTCCAAATAAGAGTGACACCAAGTCCCAAACCATCTTGCTACTGGTCCCCATGTAGTCTGGGCAGTTGGGGAGCTCCACATTGCTATCTTTTCCCTCATAAACCTGGAAACTACATGTATAGCCTGTTGCCTTGTCACAGAGCTTATACATCTTGACACCACATCTGGCACGCTTGCTGGGGCGAAACTTTGTAAGCGTGATGGCCACAAAATGTAATCAGGGACTCCTCAACGCAGACCTATATAGGGCATATACAAGGCTGCAAACTTCTGGTTGAAGTGGTTTACGAATTTTGTGGAACGGGTCATATCCAGGTTCACCCCGAGGACGACAGTTCATTGCCACTGAAGTGCATGAATCGCAAGAATTGCTTGTATCTAGTCCTTACCATGGCAGTAGAGAACACGGGCAATATGACAGCAACTCTCTCTTTTCAGTAATGTGCATGAGGAGGGATAGGCCCAGAAAGGTTTAAATTTTGGGAACACTGATACGTTTCCATGCAATTTCTCTGGCAAGGGTCAAATTTGGATGTGCGGCGATGAATTGATCAGCATATAAATTGCTTTGGTCCACAATAGATCTGTACAGATCTTCCATGAAAATCCGCTCAGAAAAACCAAGGGCAGTAAAATCGTCTGTTTCCACCTGAATTTCGGGCTGGCCAGTGAATGGGGGAAGTATGGGAGCTGTAGAAGTAGTGGGCTCTCAATCTGGATTTGCACGCGTCGGTCCTCGAGTTCTTGGTAGCTGTGGGACACTGTGTGCTAGCCACCACACCAGCTTGAACTGCACTTATGGGACTTGCCACGTCACCAAGTGTTACTGCAGTGCTGGTTTTACTATGACTATGATGTGCTAGGCCACTGGTGCTTGCCAGTTCTCCAGAAGTTTGTGCGTCACCAGTACCGACACTCTGCTGCATACGAGAACCCAGCGGTTGTTGCACCTCAGCAACAGAAAAATGCGGTCGAGTAAGCCTGACCTTAGCGGGGACCACTACTCTGTCGTCAGAGCGATCTGTCAGGGTGCCGCTGTTGTCTACAGGTTTGAATACTGAGCCTGATTCTGACAGTGAGTCTTCCCCATCGCTCTCATCTGTCATGCTCTGCATCATGTAGGCCTCTTCACTAGTGTACCTCTATTTTTGGACATTTTAGCCAATAAATTTATAGGTACCTAGTGTGACTCGCAGGTAAAATGGCACCTAATTGTCAAGGACTGTTTGAACTGGGACCAAAAAATTTAACTGCTAGTGCTAGCAGTGATCAGGCCTGACTCTAACGCTGCGGTTTAGTGTGCTGTGTATTGGAAGTGACAGTAATCTGCTGATTCTGCACTTCTTGGGGGGGGTGGTTTTGGGGGCGGAGGGGCTAAACGCAGGCGCTAGCAAGTGTCAAGGCTGATCCTGCTAATGCCGCGTTTTGGAAACCGTAAACTATTGGGGACACTAGAATAGTTCTGATCAGATCAAAGATATTAAACCGTTCAGACACCTATACTAGTAATCAAGGTGTTTAGTGTGTGTTTGTGTGTCACTGGCAATCAAAGGGTTAAAATGTATTACTTAATATGTGGCGGGAAATCTGACGCTGTACTGAATTGACGCTAATGAACGTTAATGCTAACTGATGTTTCCTGTGATACTAATACAGTGATCAGAAAAAAAGATCTGTACACTAGAATAGTGACACTGTGACAAGGCAATGAAGGGGTTAACGAGGGGTGATCAGGGGGTTAAATCTTTATTAAGAGATATATTGCGGGTACTGTAAAACTATCTTGGACTCCCTCTAACTACCACTGTCTGTCACACTAACTGAAGTCACAAGTGACGCTAATACAGTCATCAGTAAATGTATCTGTATACTGTATATAGTGTACACTGTAACAGGGAGTGAAAGGGTGATCAGGGGGTTAAATCTTAGGTTTAGGGTACCCGCTATATATCCCTTAATAAAGATTTAACTCCCTGATCACCCCCTGTTAACCCTTTTTAGTCCTTTTCACAGTGCACACTATATACAGTATACAGATAAATGTACTGATCACTGTATTAGTGTCACTTGTGACTTCAGTTAGTGTGAGAGACAGTTAGTGAAAGTCCCAGATAGGTTTATGGTACCCGCTATATATCCCCTATCTGGGACTTCCACTAACTGTCTCTCACACTAACTGAAGCCACAAGTGACACTAATACAGTGATAAGTACATATATCTGTATACTGTATATAGTGTGCACTGTGACAGGGAGTAAAAGGGTTAACTGGGGGGATGATCAAGGGGTTAATAGTGTGCCTATGTGTACTGGTGTTGGTGTAGTGCTTCTGTACTCACAGGAGGTGCTCTCTCTTCTCAAGCTGAAACCGAAAAGGAATCCAGGAGAGGAGATTGCATAATTTCCTCTTAACCAAATCAGAACATCGCGCCCCCCCCCCCGAGCCCTGTGCATGAACTATGTATGGGTACAGTGATTCACGCAGCTGAGCCACTTTGCCGCAGTATATCTGCGGCGGGCGGTCGGCAACTGGTTAAATCTGAGTTCCGGCCTCGGGGGTCAATTTTAGCTAAAAATACCCCCGGGACAGTCAGGGCTAGTACCTTCCATAATGGATAGCCTCTGAACTGTCCCGGGTCGCACTTACCTGTAAGAAGAAATACTTACCTTGAAAAGTTCTTCTCCAGCGCTGCCATCTCAGGTGTGGGCAGCTGAAGCAGCATTCCTCTTCGTGTCCTCTTCCGGGACGTCGGAGTCCCACAATGCACTGCACCGGCCCCGCTCGTCACTTCCGGTGCAGGTGCGGCATCCCTGCACAGCTTTTGGGCATACCCAGAAGCTGTTTAGCAGGGAATGCCACGCATGAACCGGAAGTGACAAGCGGCGCCAATGCAGGCGCATTGACTCCTGGGAGCGATGACAATCAGCTCCCAGGAGTCATCGCAAACCGGAAGAGACGGCACGGGCCGCAGAGGGAGGATGTAGAAGGAAGGTGAGTATATTTTCTTCTATAATAAAAAAAAAAAAAAAAAAAAAAAAAAAAATCGGCAGTATCCATTTCTTTTTCAGGTCGCACTCAGCAAGTGGATGGCCCAAAATCAATTTTCTCTTACGTCCTCCGACAGTCGCCGTCTCTTCATGTTCGTCACAATGGGGTAATTGACCTTTGCTCCGTAGGAGTAGCTAGGCAACAGAATATGTCAATATTAAAGCTTTTAGCATATCCCACACCCAGGGGGTGGTCCCCTCAGTCAATACCCTCCTGCTTCCTGTTCCATACCTCAGTTTCATTGTCTAGCTTTCAGGAGTCAGCTGGCTGTTTCTGTGCTGGGGCATTTTGTCTCAGCCTTTATCTTCTTTTTGATTTTATTTGAGTTTTTTTCTCTCTCTTTACTTAGCTGTTACTTTTCTCTATCGCTCATTGACAGACGTAGTCTTCTTGATTCTCAAGAGCTGGGTTATGTTGTCTCCGCAGGAGTAGGACTAGGCAGAAAGACAAAACGTTCTGGCTCCACCTTAGGGGCAGTCCCTGAGGGTATATCCTCCCTCTCTCTGCTACAGGGAATCAGTTTTTTTCTGTCTAGTCAGGAGTAAGGACCTAAGTTCCTTGCTGGGATCTTTTTGGTCCTGGCAAGATTTTTTCTTTAAAAAAAAAAAAAAAAAAAAGATTTTTTTTTTTTTTTAGGCAGTTTTTCTCCAGTGTTTTTTTCCTGTGAGATCTTCAAGCAAATACGCCGGAATGGGCGACACTAGTGGTCACCCCAGCTGGCCTACGAGCGCGCGCAGACCATTGCATTGCGCTTGGTCGGCCGCGACACATTCAAGTAAGTATGCGGGGCCGGGCGACGGGCTGGGTGTTGAGATCCAGTGGTCACCCCGGTTTCTGCCTACGAGCGCGTGCAGACCAGAGCTCCGCGCTGGGTCGGCCGCGACGGAGTCCCATTGGAGGGACTGACCTTGCGAGTTAAAAGTCTCGCTTGGACGCCAGGAACCAGAGAGTCGAGGAGTCCGGAATGGTCCACAACCCCCCACCCCGGTGGAGAGGGTATTGTGAAGAGAGGGTGCCTGTTGGTTCGGTATGGTGAGTAAACGTTCCCTTTTTTCCTTCCTCGTTATGAGGCAGTATGAATTATGGGCCCCTCCATACATGGTCAGTATATATCTGACACTAAAAGTCCCCCTTGTAAATACAGTATGTGTTTGGTGGGAAGTGGACTTGGTTTGAGAGCTAACACTCTACCCAGCAGACTGTAGCATTACAGCAGACATAGGAGGTATAATCCTACCTTATTTGTAGTGTATCTCCTGTAGATCAATAAATCGCCACTTAGCAGAGATGCAGGTGGATGTGCTGGGAAAAACGATTTCGGCGGTCCGCCGCCATTTTGCCGTAGACCAGGTGCATGTATGTCCTCAGGTCACGCCGGCCGCCATGTTTTTGGAGTCTATTGTCTCTTGTATGGGGGCGGCCATGTTTCATGAGCCCAGCTACCTCGTGGAGAGCTGGGAACGCCGGAAGGCGTACACAGGGGGCAGAGCCACGTCCTTCTACCCGGGAAAAAGCAACAGCTTTTTTTTTTTTTGTCAGCATTAGTTAGTTCTTCTGATGAAGAGGATCGTGCGGGCTGGGTCTCGGGCTGGCCCCCCTGGTCGCAGGTTGTGGGTCAGTGGCTTCCCAGCCTGCCATCGAGCGTTCAGTCAGGTATTTTTCCTGGCATATGTGAACGATCCATCCCTGTTCGCTGCGGGATGCTATGGTGAGGTGGCTACCTCACTGGACGCCATGCGGTTTCGCACCACAGTTCTACTGCGTCCTGGCTGCGACTCTCCCTGTCACATGTGCAGTGGCTTGATCGCTTGTGCAGGTTCCCCACGCCATTCAGAAGGTAAGTGTACTCTGTGTGGGGACCTGTCTGTTTAGTGGGGGTCAGTCTGGGACTGTGTAACCCTGCATGTCTGTTCACACTATGGGGCTCCCTGTCTGGATGCTGCTGGCTGCTGTGGGCTGCAAGGAGGGGGGCTGTGATACACTGTTCTGTGTTACTAACTGTGTGATTTCTCTGTGTGACATGCTATATGTTGTAGGGCATGCTGTGGTACATGTTTTGTGCAACATGCGGCGGCTGCGGTCTGCCATTTTCAAGTTAACTACAGGCTTATGAGGGCTTCTTCTGTAAGCTGGGAGCGGCGGTTTTGGCGCCAAACGCCGCCATTTTGGCGGCGATCGCTCCGGCCTCATGTAGTACTGCATTTGCCTCCTCCCCCGGCGGCCATTTTCTTGTAGCCTTCCATAGGCTTTATAGGAGCCGCTTCTGGTACATCACTTCCTTTTCCCTGGGCACACTGATCGTTACAGCAGCAGCAGTGATCTCTCCAGGTTTTTTATCCTCCTTAGTCCTGTGTCCTTGCCTAAGTTTGTAGTTTTCCCTGTGGGGGTCGACTTGTGCAGGTGTGTGTGAGCGGTGGGCTGCGCTCGCCACACTTTTAAAGGGGCAGTTACCCTTTTTTTCTCCTACACACTTCTGGGGGCATGGATTCTCAGGAAAGCAAATTTCCTCCCCCTTTACTGGGTGGACAAGGGGCTGCTGCTGTTTTCCCCTGAGGGCGGCGATTTGGCCACAGTTGTGGCTAACCTGGCTGCTCAGGTGCAGATGCTTGTGGCTGCTCAATACACTAAACGGCCCAGAGTTTCAATATCCTCTGATTCAGAGGGCGAAGGTGATGGGGCTGCTATGGCTGGGGTCCCCTTATCGGGGTCCTGTTCGTCCCTGGACTTTGCAGGGTCGGAGGGGGATGCAGAGGTTGAGGGGGTTGATGATTCTCCCCCTGGCTCGTCTGATAGAAGCAACCAATTCATCCATGATTGCAAGCTCTTCAAACAAACGCTGCATTTACAGATGAACCATGTCCACCTGCCGTTCTGGCTTCTTATGGGACACAGCGGAGGCGCAAAACTTCGCAGGTTTTTCCTTGTACTGAGGATTTTCAGCGCGCTGTTAGTGAACAAAGGCGCAATCTAAAGAAACCTTTTGCTGTGCCAAGTAGGTTCAAGCTGCATTATCCCTTCACACCCGCCACTGATGAACGTTGTTGTGTGCCGCCTCCAGTGGATCACGCGGTGGCGGTTTTGAATAAATCCACTGCGATTCCAGCAGAGGATACCCCGGTGTTCCGGGAACCTACGGACAGGAGACTGGAGTCTCTTGCCCGTCATACTTACTCGGTTACCGGTTCCATGCTAAAAGCTATTTTTGCTTCCCTTATGGCAGCTCAGGCTGTTGCGGATTGGACGCAAGTACTCAGGCGCGTCCTGGTGGCTGATTCTGCCCCGCCGACGACTTTGGCAATGGTGGATCAGATCCATCAGGGGGTCATGTATTTGTGTGATGCGGAATTGGATGTCATTCCTTTGGCTGCACGTGTGCACAGCGTGGCGGTGTTGACACGCCGTTTGATTTGGCTAAACTGTTGGTCTGTGGACCAATCGTCTCGCAAGACTTTGGCTAATTTGCCCTATTCAGGGTCTCGTCTTTTTGGCGACTCACTGGATACGCTGATTAAGGGGATCTCTGGGGGTAAGCGCACGCTCTTGCCCCAATCTCACAAGGCTAAGGGCGCTCAAGGTAAGAAGCACGCTTCGTTTAGGCCCCCTCAGGGGTACTTTCGTGCCTTTCTGTCGCACTATAAGGGCAAACCCTTCAAGGGTCAAGGCTCCCAAAAGAAACCGTGGGCAGGTAAGCAGAAGTCCGGCCAGTCCTGATCCGCTGCCCATAACAACGCGGCCTGAAGGGACGCCCTCACCCAGTTCTGGGGTGGGGGGACGTTTGCTCGGTTTTCTTCAACCCTGGCTGGCCCGCATTCGGGACAGGTGGGTTCAGGAGATCGTTCGACCCGGGTACAAGATCGAGTTCCTGTCTCGGCCGGCGAACAGGTTTTTTCCCTCAAACCTTCAACTGTCCTCGGAGCGTTTGCGGGATCTGCACCTGGCGGTGCAGGACCTGCGGGCTCAGGGAGTGGTGGTTCCGGTGCCTCATCGGGACAGATTTCGGAGGTTTTATTCAAATCTGTTCACTGTGCCCAGAAAGGAGGGCAAGGTACGTCCAATTCTGGACTTGAAAGCTCTGAACCGCTTTGTGCGGGTTCGCAAGTTCCGCATGGAATCCCTGCGCTCGGTGGTGGCTGCTCTAGTTCCGGGAGAATTCATGGCCTCCATCGACTTGAAGGATGCGTACCTACACATCCCCATTTTCGAGGGTCAGCGAAGGTACCTTCGTTTTGCCATTGCGGAGGATCATTATCAATTCGTGGCGTTACCCTTCGGTCTCGCTTCGGCTCCGCGGGTTTTCACCAAGGTGCTTGCACCGGTTCTGGCCTTACTGAGAACCCAGGGTATCTCAATCCTGGGGTATCTGGACGACATTCTGGTTCGGTCTGCGACCAGTCAGGGTCTGGTGAAGGACCTGTCCGTCACGATGCAAACTCTGCAGGAGTTTGGTTGGACGATAAACTTCCCAAAATCGACGCTGTGCCCGTCGGTTCGTCTTCCCTATCTGGGTATGATTCTGGATTCGGTTCAGGCAAGAGTCTTCCTACCGGAAGTCAAGCTCAAAACACTTCAGGACGAAGTCAGGTCCCTTCGGGACTTTCCGTGCTCATCCCTCCGGACGGGCATGAGGTGCTTAGGTTTGATGGTCTCGGCTTTCGAGGCGATTCCCTTCGCCCAGTTTCACACGAGGGATCTCCAGGCGGAGATCCTGTCCAGGTGGGACAGGCGATCACAATCTCTGGATCTTCAGATATCGTTGAGTCCTCGCACGAGAAGCAATCTTCTGTGGTTGCTGCAGTCCCCGGCGGTGTCGGCGGGCACGTCTTTTCGTCCGCTTTCGTGGATGGTGATCACCACGGATGCCAGCCTGTCGGGCTGGGGTGGTGTTCTGGGCGTTCTGTCCGCCCAGGGAACTTGGTCGGAGGAGAAATCTTCCCTTCCGATCAACATTCTGGCAATAAATCTTTGCCTTCAACGCTGGACGGACAAGCTTCAGGGCTGTCCGGTTCGGGTTCAGACGGACAATGCCACAGCGGTGGCCTACATCAACCACCAAGGGGGCACCAGGAGTGCTCGAGCGGCTCGGGAAGTGGCCGACATTCTGTCTTGGGCCGAGACGCACGTCCCGGCGATAACGGCAGTTCACATTCCGGGGGTGGTCAACTGGTAGGCGGATTATCTGAGCCGCCAGACTCTGGACCAGGGGGAATGGTCGCTCCACCCGGAGGTCTTCCAGATGTTGTGCGCGAAGTGGGGTCTTCCGGATGTGGACCTGTTCGCGTCTCGTCTGAACAACAAGGTGGGAAGGTTCGTGGCAAGGACGCGCGATCCTCGGGCAGACGCGTTAGTGGCTCAGTGGCATCAGTATCGGCTGGTGTATGCATTCCCACCAATTCAGTTGCTATCCCGGTTCCTTCGCAGGTTGTCCTCGGAACCAAGAACAGTGATTCTATTGACGCCAGACTGGCCTCGCCGGTCTTGGTACGCAGACCTCGTGAATCTGGCGGTCGACGCTCCATGGCGTCTGCCTCTTCGGGAAGATCTTCTGTCTCAAGGACCGATATTCCATCCTGCTTTACAGTCGCTGGCTTTGACGGCCTGGCTGTTGAGACCGAGGTCCTGAAGGATAGGGGTCTCTCTCCGGAGGTCATTCATACTTTGATCAATGCTAGAAAGGCCTCTTCGGGGAAAATATACTACCGTACTTGGAAGGCCTATTTTGCCTGGTGTGAGTCCAGGGGGTATACCCCTCGCTCATACTCGGTTTTGAGAGTGTTGGCTTTCCTTCAAACGGGCGTGGACCAGCGTTTGGTGTTGGCCACGATTAAGGGTCAGATTTCTGCTCTGGCCGTTCTTTTTCAACGCCCTGTGGCGTCTAATTCTCTGGTTGGCACCTTTGTTCAAGGGGTGCGACACCTGGTCCCTCCTAGGAGGGAGCCTTTGCCTCCATGGGACTTGAACCTTGTTCTGTCCGTGCTACAACATGCTCCTTTTGAAAAGATCAGGGAGATCTCGTTGCCTCTGTTGTCCAAAAAGGTCGCCTTTTTGGTGGCGATCACTTCGGCTCGCAGAGTTTCGGAGCTGGCAGCTTTGTCCTGCAGGTCTCCGTATCTGGTACTCCACTTGGATAAGGTGGTCTTGCGACCTAATCCTTCTTTTCTTCCGAAAAGGATTTTGGAATTTCACCTCAATGAGGACATTGTCTTGCCTTCGCTTTGCGCGGAGCCTAAGCATCCGAAGGAGGTGGCCTTACATTCCTTGGATGTTGTTAGGGCGATCAGGGTTTACCTGAATTCGACAAAATCCTTTCGCAAGACGGATTCTCTTTGTCCTTCCTGAGGGACCTCGGAAGGGCATGGCGGCGTCGGCTTCTACCATCGCCAAATGGATCAGACAGACCATTGAGCAGGCATATGCTTTGAAGGGGAAGGTTCCTCCTATGCCTGTGAAGGCGCACTCTACCAGATCTCGGAGTACGTCTTGGGCCTGTCATCATCGGGCTTCTGTGGCCCAGGTGTGTAAGGCGGCGACTTGGTCGTCCGTTCACACCTTCTCGAAGTTCTACAAAGTGGATGTTCAGGCATCGGCAGATGCTTCCTTTGGCCACAAGGTTCTTAGTGCGGCAGTACCTTAAGGTCCCTTGTTTTTGGGCCCTTGGCTGTTTGGGATGTTTTTATCCCTGGGTTATTTGTTCTTCCTGGGTTGTTGCTCCTGTTGAGCAGTTTTTTTTCATGCTGCCCAGCTGGTTTCCTTCCTTTTGGTAAGGTTCCTTTCTCTGATGTGGAGACTGCATTGCCTTAGGCGCGGTTGCGTTTCCCACCCCTCATGTTTGCACTGCTTTGGGACGTCCCCATTGTGACGAATATGAAGAGGCGGCGACTGTCGGAGGACGTAAGAAAAAACAGAATTTTTGTAAAATCTTACCTGTAAAATTCCTTTCTCTGAGTCCTCCGACAGTCGCCGCCCCCGCCCCTCTTTTGGGGTTTGTTTATGTACTCTACTGCTATTCTACTGAAACTGAGGTATGGAACAGGAAGCAGGAGGGTATTGACTGAGGGGACCACCCCCTGGGGGTGGGATATGCTAAAAGCTTTAATATTGACATATTCTGTTGCCTAGCTACTCCTACGGAGCAAAGGTCAATTACCCCATTGTGACGAATATGAAGAGGCGGCGACTGTCGGAGGACTCAGAGAAAGGAATTTTACAGGTAAGATTTTACAAAAATTCAGTTTTTTTCGATTTTGAGGCGGGAACTCCGCATTAAGCATGCATACTTGCACGTCCCAAACTTTCCAGCACATCTAGAAAAAAAACTCTTCCTGGTCCTAGCATTTGGTATGATTTCCGTACCCTGAGTGTTTACCAAATTACTACCTCCAGTGCTAGCCTTATGCTACCATTGTAGCATATCTGGATTGCTTCCTATTGAGTGAGCAGTCAGCACAGCTCTTTATTGACATCATTCGGACAAGCTGACCTTTAAAGCAGAAATACAAGACAAAAAATATTTTTGGCCATTAAACTATCTCTTTGAGTAGAATGCATGACTTTTTTTTTTTTTTTTTTAAATGGTCAAGATGGAGAGTGAGTATTGCTCTTAACTGTATGAGACAGACCTTTAGTTTACAGTGCCGGAAGTTTAGTGTTACAGTAGTGTCGGAACTGAATGAAGTTGATTCTCCCTTAATGCAACAGCCAGTTACACATAGGGAAAAATATTTCAAACTTGGTGCTAAAATCTAACCAGTCATCTCAGGTGGATGACCTCGTGCTACATCAAACAACGGGGCATACACCACCATTTCTGCCTAGAGCCTCTTTTAAGGTACTTAAGTGATTTATCATGCCCTTTAACCACAAAGACATCGCTACAGGACAGTCACCACGTGGTTTTCTCTGTTCTCCTTCTCAGACATGCTTATCCCATTTCCACACCTTACTCATTGAGAGTATTTCCCTGTGCTGTTCTCAGAAAGAGCAGTGGCGGAATCCAGATGCAAGGAAATTGGGGGGAAATCTTAGGCTAACATTCACTCTGCTGAAGGCTTGCAAAAACACTGGCCGCTCAAAGTGATGCTTCCTTTGCACCAGAGCAGGTCCCTATTTTCACACACTCTGCATCCGGTTCTAGCTCTACATTAGGCATGCCACACAGCCCATCTGAGTCGTGTGACCCTTCCTTGGACAACCAACCACTTTTAATACAGCCATCAATGTCCAGGGCTCAAAAGCGCCAGAGTCCTACTCCACCCCCACCTTCTCTACCTTAGTTGGATCCCAATATGCCTGCTCTAGAAGAGTTAGACGTAGTGTGGAATAAGGTGAAATGAAATGACACACACACATACACACACACATACACATACACACACACACACATACATAGTTACATAGTTAGTGAGGTTGAAATAAGACATCAGTCCATCCAGTTCAACCTATGATGTGTGTGTGTGTGTTTGCTTTTAACCGTACATTGTATACCCCTGTATGTTGTGGTCTTTAAGGTGTCCATATAATAGTTTTTTGAAACTATCAATGCTCCCTGCTGATACGACTGCTTGTGGAAGAGAATTCCACATCCTTACCGCTCTTACACACATATACACACACACACACATCACACACACACACATCACACACACACACATCACACACACACACAGCACACACATCACACACACACATCACACACACACATCACACACACACATCACACACACACATCACACACACACATCACACACATCACACACACACATCACACACAACACACACACACAACACACACACATCACACACATCACACACACACACACATCACACACACACACATCACACACACACACATCACACACATCACACACACACACATCACACACACACACATCACACACACACACACATATATATATATATATATATATATATATATATATATATATATATATATACACACACCTGGCCTCACCGTTGCAGCTGCCTGGTCTTAGGAGTGGCCAAACAACTCCCTGCTGGGACCTTTTGTCCTGGCTCTGTTTAAAACGTCTTAAAGGGAACCTTTTTGTTTTATTTTTTGTTGCTGCTGACTCCAGTTACTGTGGAATGCCGGTTGGGTTTCGGACTGGCTATATGAGAGCCTTACGGTCTCCCAATTTGTGCCAGCGAGCGCTTGCAGACCGTAGCTCCGTGCTGTGTCTCCATAGCAACTATATTCCCACGGACATGGACTGGCTTGCGGGTGAAACAACCCCGCTGGGACTCGCACACCTGGCATGCTGACAGCGCCCTCACTGCGGTGCGGAGGCAGTCTGTCAAGATGGATGCCCACCCTCAGCAGCGTGGTCCGGTAAGTACAGTCCCCCTGTCTGGTTAGCGGACATGGGCTCCTCCGTAGGTGAGTAGGACCCTTGGGTACCCATACCTCCTACCACCCTCCTCCACTATGAGGGGTCCCCTGGGACCTTCCTTCCTACCCTGACATCTCCCTACCCTGGGCTCCGGACCCCCGGTACAATTTTAGTGGGTGGTCCCCTATGTAAGTCGCCTCAGGTGCTATACCGGGTATTGGACAGTGGGGGGGGGGGAGGCCTTGGAGGGGGTACATGGTTGCACCTCATACCGCTACCTTTTGGGGGGGGGTAAGGGGTTTATCTGCTGGGATCACCCCAGCCAGGGCCCCCAGGCCTGTTACTAGGGTAGGCCACTAGGCCCGAGGTCACATTATCGTCGATGCAAAGTCGCCATTTTGCCGTGGCCTGCAGCCTTAACAGGCCTCAGCAGCCGGCCTGGGTATCCCTATCGCTGTAATGCCGGTTGCCATTTTGCTGGAACCAGAGACAAAATAGCACAGGAGCTTCTGGCTCTTGTGGGCGGGGGCGTTTCCTTCTCTTCTCCATGCTGCTGATTTACCTTGCTGTGTTCTCCATGTGGTAACTACTCTAGAGGAGTTTTATTACCCTGGTCTACACCTTTTCATCTTCAAAGGGGTTTCAGGCCTTTAGGGGGCTTAAAATTATCCCCCTGAGTAGCGCTGCATGCATCGCGATCGCCTCTTAAAGGCGCAGTGCACATTGGTAGCGGCAGACTTGCTGGAACCTGTGGTGCTTTTGTAACCTCACTTAGCCTCAGGGGCGTTAATCTTTGGCGATTGGGCGTGGATTGCTCCCTCTTAGGCTATTGCTCCTGTTTTCAGGAGAAGCTTCTGTTTAACCCCTTGCGGTGCAAGTTTCGGTGTTTCCCCTTTTTCCCTTTCTGCTCTTTACATTCTTACTGTGCAATCCTACTGTTTGGCTATATGTCTAACATGGATTCCCCAAGTTTGTCTGCAACCCCCCGATTTATTAGAATGCTCATGATGTGACTATTGTCTGTGATGCAAGAAATGTCCAGAAAAACGGACAAAGTTTATTGCGGCAGCATTTACTAAGAAACGCCCTCAGCCCTCGCCTGTCTAATCTCAGACCTCGGATTCTGAGGCCGATATGGTCGCCGGCGATGCAGACCCCCTTTTAGGAGATGCGTCCCCGTATTTAGACTTTTCTGATGCGAAAGAGGATGTTTCCACACCCGCTTTGGCACAGGAAAAGGCGCTGGTAGATGCTTTGATATCCTCAGTGAGGGACACCCTAAAAATCATGGATGCGATTTCTAAATTGCAAGGAGCCCCGGTATCTTTTGGATCACTTTAGGGCAAAGAAATCAGCCAAGCTTTTGCCTTGTCCTGAAGTCTTGTCCGCCTTAGTAGAGGAACAGTGGTGGCGACCTAATCGCACGCTTGCAGTTCCCAAACGTTTGGCTAGACACTACCCGTTTGAGGAAGCGATCTTACGCAAATGGACGGTCCCCCCCTCAGGTGAACCCCCAGATATGTGGTATTCACGAGGCCACGGTTTAAGCGGTGGCAGAACCCTCATCTCTCCCTGATCCGGTTGACAGACGTATTGAGGTCTTATCCCGACTCCTGTATACGGTAGTGGGATCTATTCTCAAGCCTGCCCTGACTACCATTCTAGTCTCTCAGACTGTTTGAATAGGTAAAGGCTTTGGAAAAGGCACTGACGAGAACCCCGTTACCGTCATCTGCCCTGGAACTCACTGACCGATTATCGCAGACTCTGCAGTTTGTATGCGATGCTAACCTGGACGTTCTTCTGCTCGGGCCAGAGCATCAGTGGTAAGTGTGCTCATCAGATGTGCGATCTGGCTAAAGTCCTGGTCGGCCGGCCAGGATTCTAAGAAGCTTTTGGCAGATCTTCCCTTTCATGGTGATCGCCTTTTTGGTTCCTCCTTGGATGACTTGATCAAGACGGTCACTGGGTGAAAGAGCACACTCCTTCCTCACGCCATTAAGGGTAAGTCTACCTCGCGGAAAAGGATCCGGGAAAGGGTGGGCTGGTAAGCCGAAATCCTCTGCCCCCAGCACCTCCAAGCAGACCCCTTCTGCCTGAAGGGGTGCCCCCATCCACTTCAGGGGTGGGGGGGACGTCTGTTTCTTCCTGGACCCTTGGACCTCACCCGTGCACGACAGCTGGGTCCACAAAGTAATTCAGTCTGGGTACAAGATAGTTTAGTTCCCGTCCGCCATACAGATTTCTTCCCTCCAATCTTGAGCTGTCCCCAGACCGCCTTGCGGGTCTGCAGGAAGCGATTCAGGATATGCTGTCACAAGGCGTGACTCTACCAGTTCCTCATCAGGGACACTTTAGAGGGTTCTATTCGAACCTGTTTACTGTTCCACGGAAGGAGGGTAAATTGCATTCAATCTTGGACTTCAAAACTCTGAACCACTTTGTGCGCATCCAGAAATTTTGCATGGAGTCCCTGCAGTCAGTGGGTGGCGTTCTTGCATCAGGGGGACCTGCTGGCCTCTATCTATATCAAGGATGCCTATCTCCATGTCCCTATTTGCCAGGGTCATCAACGATTCTTCCGCTTCGCGGTGGGCAAGGACCATTTTCAGTTTGTGGCGTTACCGTTTGGTCTCGCCTCTGCTCCCAGGTTCTTCACCAAGGTGTTAGCCCCTATCCTGGCTCTGCTACGACAGAGAGGAATAGCGATTCTGGGGTACCTGGACGATCATTTTCTCTGAGCGGACTAGTCTGGTGAGGTGAGGCCAGGGGTAATAACCCAGGGACCCCCGCCCCCTGGGCGTGTCAAAGCCTTTGGCTCTACCTGGTCACTCCTAGCTGGAGGGGCTTATTACCCATCTGTCTATCACTTAAAGCAGCACCTACGTACGTCAGTGGATTCAGAGAAATGGATTTTACGGTAAGTAAAAAAAATCCCATTTTTTTTTTTTTTTTTTTTTGCGTGGAATAAAAATCAAGATTCTCGCAACAATTCTCGGCGTAACATCTTTTACATTCTACAAAAAAATTGGGCTAACTTAACTGTTTTTTAAAATTCATTAAAGTGACTTTTTTTTAAAAAAAAACCTGAGTTTGAAAGACTTCTGCGCAAATAGTGTGACACAAAAGATTGCAACGATCACCCATTTTATTCTCTAGGGTCTCTGCTAAAAATATATTTATGTACAGTATATACAGTTGTGCGCATAAGTTTACATACCTTGGCAGAATTTGATTTCTTGGCCATTTTTCCAAGAATATGAATAACACAAAAACTTTTCGTTTACTCATGGTTAGTGTTTGGCTGAAGCCATTTATTATCAATCAACTGTTTTACTCCTTTAAAAACATAATGACAACAGAAACTACCCAAATTACCCTGATCAAAAGTTTATATACCCTGGTAATTTTGGCCTGATAACATGTACACAAGTTGCCACAGAGAGGTTTGAATGGCTATTAAAGGTAACCATCCTCGTCTGTAATCTATTTGCGTGTATAAAAGGTCAATGAGTTTCTGCACTCCTGACAGACCCTTGCATCTTCCATTCGATGCTGCAATGACGTTTCTGGATTCTGAGTCATGGGGAAAGCAAAAGAATTGTTAAAGGATCTGCGGGAAAAGGTAGTTGAACTGTATAAAAAAGGAAAGGGATAGAGAGCCAAGGAATTGAGGAAAGGGATAGAAAAAGTGAGCCAAGGAATTAGGAATGCCAATTAGCAGTGTTCAAACTCTAATCAAGAAGTGGAAAATGAGGGGTTCTGTTGAAACCAAACCACGGTCAGGTAGATCAACTAAAATTTTAGCCAAAATTGTCAGGAAAATTGTTTGGGATGCACAGAAAAACCCACAAATAACTTCAGGTGAAATACAGGACTCTCTAAAACCATGTGGTGTGGCTGTTTCAAGATGCACAATAAGGAGGCACTTAAAGAAAGACGGGCTGCATGGTCAAGTCGCCAGAAGAAAGCCTTTCCTACGCAAATGCCACAAAGTATCTCGCTTACAATAAGCCTAAAAGCACGGAGACCAGCCTCAAACCTTCTGGCACAAAGTCATTTGGAGTGATGAGACCAAAGTTGAGCTTTATGGCCTTACCTGGTGGTTCACAGAGATAAGGTGGTTCTGTGTCCATGTCCATCGTTCCTTCCAAACGTCGTCTCTGACTTTCATTTAAATGAAGACATTTTGTTGTCCTCTGTGTGTCCTGCGAAGCATCCTAAGGAAGTTGCCTTGCACTCCTTGGATGTGGTTCGGGCAATAAGGGTGTATCTGGCAGTTACAAGGTCTTTTAGGAACTCAGACTCACGATTTGTCCTCGCTGATGGACCTTGCAATGGGCTGGCTGCTTCTGCTGCGACCATTTCCAGATGGATCAGACAGACTGTGGTTCAGATTTATTCTATTAAGTTGCTCTAGAAAGAAAAAATAGAGAGCGCATCCGCCTAGCGCATTACCTTTGCAAAAATGTTTTTATTAAAAAATATATGCACATCATACTCACAAATTGAAACAATTCAAGCAAATATAGGTGTGATTGAACCCAGATTTCCACTTGGCATGGGCTGCTCAGCGACAGTCATGGAATGGATATCCCCAAAATAAGCTGATGTGTTTCGAGGGGTGTCCCCTATTCCTCAGTGATGGATTTGGAGTGTGGGCAGGTGATCTTTAAATAGTCATACCTCAATGACCCTAAAAAACAAGTCCCTCCCACAATGGGTGGGGCTCTAGTGTTGGATCACCGATTGGATAGATGCAGCAATAAATACAACAATAGAACATGCATGTAAATAAAGCACAATACACAAGGACACACAAAGGGGTGTCTTGCAAATAACTCTTCAACATACAAACATATGTTGTGCAAAAGAGATGCGCTGTCAAAATGTGTATGTATATGTGTGTGCGTATGTATGTATGTATATGTGTATATATATATGTATATGTATGTGTGTGTATATATATATATATATATATATGTATGTGTGTGTATATATGGATGTGTGTATGTGTATGTATATATGTATATATATATATATATATATATATATATATATATATATATATATATATATATATATATATATATATATATATATACAATTAGTGTGTGTGTGTATACACACACTTGTGCTCATAAGTTTACATACCCTGGCAAAATTAATTTCTTGGCCATATGAATGGTAACACAAAAAAACCTTTCTTTCACTCATGGTTAGTGTTTGGTTTAAGCCACACAGGAGAGGCAGAAGGAGATTAGGGAACTTAACAAGTGGCTGAGGAATTGGTGTAGGAAGGAGGGGTTTTGCTTCCCCGGAGAAATAGGCTGACTTCTCAGTCTGATACCGGCTCTTTAGTAAGGATGGGCTGCACCTTAATGGGGATGGTACAGCTCTTTTGGGGAGAAAGATGGCCACCAAGTTGGAGGGGCTTTTAAACTAGGAGACGGGGGGGGGGGGGGGGGGCTTAGAAGTAGTCAATCAGAAGGCAGTATTAGAGTCAGCAGTGACAGTAGTTCCATAACGTCAAGTGGGGGGTCTGTGCGGGAAAACCTCAGTTTTGTGGAAGTTGATAGTGAATGGTGATTATTTTTATTCCTGTTTGGTCTAAGAGGGGTATATGCAAATGCCAGGAGCCTAGCTAATAAAATGGATGAGTTGGAATTGTTAGTACATGAGGAGGACATAGACCTTGTGGGAATAACGGAAACTTGGTTCGACCCCTTACAGGACTGGCTGGCCAATATCCAAGGGTATTCAGTGTACCGGAAGGACAGGGTAGGAAAAAGAGGGGGAGGGGTATGTCTCTATGTCAAGAATAATGTAAGGGTCATTGAGAGGAGTGATATTAGGGAAGGGATAAGTATGGAGTTAGAATCCGTGTGGGTAGAACTCCATAGGGAAGAAGAAAAGGGAAAAGGAATTGTGGGGGTTTGCTATAGGCCACCCAACCAAAGGGAGGAGGTAGAGCAGGAATTTATATCACTGTTGGGTAAAGCGGCAAAACTGGGATCAGTCATCATATTGGGGGACTTCAATTATCCTGACATTGACTGGGAAGAGGGGACTACACACTCACAGAAGGCCCATCTATTCCTGGAAACCTTACAGGACAACTACATCTCTCAGTTGGTGGATTCTCCTACTAGAGAAAATGCAGTCCTGGATCTATTGATCACGAATGACCGAGACCTAATCTCGGAGGTAGGAGTCCAGGACAACCTGGGCTCTAGCTATCACAGGATGATCACATTTAGCGCAAATAACAATATAACAAGGCAAGTGGGGAACATAAGAACCCTAAACTTCAGAAGGGCAAACTTTCCCAAATTGTGCTCAATGATAGAAAGGGTAAACTGGGACCAAACCCTGGAACACTGACCACGGAGGAAACATGGGAATGCTTTAGAAACATATTAAACAAATGCATTTCGCAGTGCATTCCTATGGGAAATAAATATAGAAGAGACAAAGCCAAATCTGGCTGGCTAAACTGTAATGTTAAAAAATATATTAGGGGGAAAAAAAAGCCTTCAAGAAATATAAATCAGAGGGCACAGTATCGGCTTTCGAGTAATGCAAGGAGGCAAATAAGAAAAGTAAATACGAAGTCAAAATGGCCAAAATCAACTTTGAGAGACAAATACATCTGGAGTATTATGTCCAGTTCTGGTCGCCAGTCCTCAGGAGGGATGTGTTGAAGCTGGAGAGAGTCCAGAGAAGGCCAACTAAACTAATTAGGGGATTGGAGGACCTTTTAATTATGAAGAGCGTCTGCAATCGCTTGATTTATTTTTCCTGGAGAAGAAACGCCTGAGAGGGGACATGATAGCAATTTATAAATATCTCAATGGTAAACTCAGCATTGAAAAAAAGCTATTCCGTCGAAAGAATTGCATTAAGGACTTGAGGGCATACAATGCGATTAAAGGAGAAGCGTTTTAACCTCAGGCAACGTGGGGGTTCTTTACTGTTAGGGCTACAAGATTGTGGAATTCTCTACCTCAAGAGGTGGTTTCTGCAGGAAGTATGGTGGCTTTCAAAAGACTATTGGACGTACATCTCAAGGATCAGAACATTCAGGGGTATGAGATGATTACGGCCACGCACACACCTACACAGGTTGAACTGGATGGACTATTGTCTTTATTCAACCTCACCTACTATTTTAACTATGTAATTTATCAGTCAACTGTCAATTCTTCCTGGCAAAAAGCCTCCAGTTCTTGTAAATTCTTGTGCTGTCTTGCATGAACTGCACGTTTGAGATCTCCCCAGAGTGGCTCAATGATCGAGGTCAGGAGACTGAGATGGCCACTCCAGGACCTTCACTTTAGTCTGCTGTAGCCAATATCGGGTAAACTTGGCCTTGTGTTTTGGATCATTTTCATGTTTGAATGTCCAAGTGCGTCCCTTGCGCAGCTTCCGTGCTGATGAATGCAAATTTTCCTCCAGTATTTTTTAGGGATGCACCGAAATGAAATTCTTGGCCGAAGCCGAATAATAATGAAATGCTTGGCCGAAGGCCGAATATCGAACGTGGTGTTTCGCATTTTTTAACATAAAATATGCCCATTAGCGTGCCCCTTAACATAAAATATGCCCATCAGAGTGCCCCTTAACATAAAATATGCTCATCAGAGTGCCCCTTAACATAAAATATGCTCATCAGCATGTCCCTTAGCATAAAATAAGGGGCACGCTGATGGGCACATTTTATGTTAGGGGGCACTCTGATGGGCACATTTTATGTCAGGGGGCACGCTGATGGGCACATTTTATGTTAGGGGGCACGCTGATGGGCACATTTTATGTTAGGGGGCACTCTGATGGGCAAAACAAAACATTTAAAAAAGCATTGCTCTTAACATAAAATATGCCCATTAGCGTGCCCCTTAAATTGAAATATGCCCATCAGAGTGCCCCTTAACATAAAATATGCTCATCAGCATGTCCCTTAGCATAAAATAAGGGGCACGCTGATGGCCACATTTTATGTCAAGGGGCACTTTATAGGGCACTCTAATATAATTAGCATGGCAAGTGGTCTGCACACTAATGCTTGTGCAGCTGCCAGCTACCGTATTCTTCTCCCCCAAATGTGCTCAGCTCCACATCACATACCTCAACTGCAGCCAGAGCCAAAAGCCGCGAACAGGGGGGCGGGGCGTGGACCTAGTGTGAAGGAGCCGCCAGTCAGGAGCAGAGGGCGGGAAGGTGAGCGGTCAGGGCGGAAGCTACAGAGAATCATTGCATACATTATCAGAGGGTTACTTACTGCAGAGGACATTTTTTACATAGATCACAGTAGAGGACCACGAGCCGCAATGAGGAAGGTGAGACATTTTTCGGCTCAAAATTATTCGGCCTTTTGATTTATTCGGCCGAACACCGAAAGTGCCATTTCCTCTATTTTCGGCCGCCGAATATTCGGTGCATCCCTAGTATTTTTTGATAACATACTGCATTCATCTTGGCATTAATTCTGACCAATTTCCTGTGCATTTTTAGCTGACACATCCCTAAAACATCAGTGATCCACCTCCGTGTTTCAAGGTAGGAATGGTGTACCTTTCATCATGGGTGACTCCTCTCCAAGTGTAGCATTTTATGGTTGTGGCTAAAAAACTCAATTTTGGTTTCATCACTCCAAATGACTTTGCCAGAAGGTTTGAGGCTTGTCTGTGCTTTTTGGCGTACTTTGTGGCATTTGCGTAGTAATGGCTTTCTTCTGGCGATTCCACCATGCAGCCAAAGTGCCATCTTATTGTGCATCTTGAAACAGCCACACCACGTTTTCAGAGAGTCCTGTATTTCATCTGAAGTTATTTGTGGGTTTTTCTTTGCATCCCGAACAATTTTCCTGGCAGTTGTGGTTGAATTTTTAGTTGGTCGACCTGACCATTGTTTGGTTTCAATAGAACCCCTCTTTTTCCATTACTTGATTAGAGTTTGAACACTGCTGATTGGCATTCTCATTTCCTTGGATATCTTTTTATATCTTTTTCCTGTTTTATACAGTTGAACTACCTTTTCCTGAAGATCCTTTGACAATTCTTTTGCTTTCCCCCATGACTCAGAATCCAGAAACGTCAATGCAGCACTGGATGAAAGATGCAAGGGTCTATCAGGAGTCCAGAAACTCATTGACCTTTTATACACACATACTAATTACAAGCAAACAGATCACAGGTGAGGATGGTTACCTAATAGCCATTCAAACCCCTTTATGTCAACTTGTGTGCATGTTATCAGGCCGAAATCACCAGGGTATGTAAACTTTTGATCAGGGTCATTTGGGTAGTTTCTGTTGTCATTATAATTTTAAAAGGAGTAAACAGTTGATTTCTAAATTGCTTCAGCCAAACACTAACCATGAGTAAAACAAATTTTTGTGTTCTCAACTATATTCTCTGAAAAATGGGCAAGAAATCATAAATTCTGCCAGGGTATGTAAACATATGAGCACAACTGTGTATATGTGTGTGTGTATGTATGTATGTGTGTGTGTGTGTGTGTGTGTGTGTGTATATATATATATATATATATACACACACAGTGCCTTGGGAAAGTATTCGGCCCCCTTTGAACTTTGCGACCTTTTGCCACATTTCAGGCTTCAAACATAAAGATATAAAACTGTAATTTTTTGTGAAGAATCAACAACAAGTGGGACACAGTCATGAAGTGGAACGAAATTTATTGGATATTTTAAACTTTGTTAACCTTTAAAAAAAATAAATAAATTAAAAATAAAGAACTGAAAAATGGGGCTGAATAATTTTGCACGCCCATTTACTTTTAGTGCAGCAAATTCTCTCCAGAAGTTCAGTGAGGATCTCTGAATGATCCAATGTTGACCTAAATGACTGATGATAAATAGAATTCTCCTGTGTGTAATCAAGTCTCCGTGTAAATGCACCTGCACTGTGATAGTCTCAGAGGTCCGTTTAAAGCGCAGAGAGCATCATGAAGAACAAGGAACACACCAGGCAGGTCCGAGATACTGTTGTGGAGAAGTTTAAAGCTGGATTTGGATACAAAAAGATTTCCCAAGCTTTAAACATTCCAAGGAGCACTGTGCAAGCGATAATATTGAAATGGAAGTATCAGACCACTGCAAATCTACGAAGACCTGGCCCTCCCTCTAAACTTTCAGCATATACAAGGAGGAGACTGATCAGAGATGCAGCCAAGAGGCCCATGATCACTCTGGATGAACTGCAGAGATCTACAGCTGAGATGGGACACTCTGTCCATAGGACAACAATCAGTCGTATACTGCACAAATCTGGCCTTTATGGGAGAGTGGCAAGAAGAAAGCCATTTCTTAAAGATATCCATAAAAAGTGTAGTTTAAAGTTTGCCACAAGCCACCTGGGAGACACACCAAACATGTGGAAGAAGGTGCTCTGGTCAGATGAAACCAAAATCAAACTTTTTGGCAACAATGCAAAACGTTATGTTTGGCGTAAAAGCAACACAGCTCATCACCCTGAACACACCATCCCCACTGTCAAACATGGTGGTGGCAGCATCATGGTTTGGGCCTGCTTTTCTTCAGCAGGGACAGGGAAGATGGTTAAAATTGATGGGAAGATGGATGGAGCCAAATACAGGACCATTCTGGAAGAAAACCTGATGGAGTCTGCAAAAGACCTGAGACTGGGACGGAGATTTGTCTTCCAACAAGACAATGATCCAAAACATAAAGCAAAATCTACAATGGAATGGTTCACAAATAAGCATATCCAGGTGTTAGAATGGCCAAGTCAAAGTCCAGACCGGAATCCAATCGAGAATCTGTGGAAAGAACTGAAAACTGCTGTTCATAAACGCTCTCTATCCAACCTCACTGAGCTTGAGCTGTTTTGCAAGGAGGAATGGGCAAAAATTTCAGTCTCTCGATGTGCAAAACTGATAGAGACATACCCCAAGCGGCTTACAGCTGTAATCGCAGCAAAAGGTGGCGCTACAAAGTATTAACTTAAGGGGACTGAATAATTTTGCACGCCCAATTTTTCAGTTTTTTTTTTTTTTTTTTGTTAAAGTTTGAAATATCTAATAAATTTCGTTCCACTTCATGATTGTGTCCCACTTGTTGATTCTTCACAAAAAATTACAGTTTTATATCTTTGTTTGAAGCCTGAAATGTGGCAAAAGGTCGCAAAGTTAAAGGGGGCCGAATACTTTGGCAAGGCACTATATATGTGTGTGTGTGTATATGTATGTATGTATATGTGTGTGTGTATATATATATATATATATATATATATATATATATATATATATTTATATATGTGTGTATGTGTATACACACACAAGCACATTGTGGTATTAGTAAACCCCCCCCCCCCCCCCCCAAAAAAAAAAATCCTTGTTGATAAAACCTCGTAATAGAGACAAAAGTTTAAGGGTCTCAAAAACCTGACAAATTTTGATAAATAATGAATTCTAAATAAGTGGATTAAAAAATAGGTGGATTAAAAGGTATTTTGCCAGCCACTAGGGGGTTCTATGCTTTATTCTTCATCTAAGCCTTTCTGATGGTTGGATCATTCATAAAAACCTATTAACCACTTTAGCCCCGGAGGATTTTCCTGCTAAACGACCAGGGGGTATTTTGCGATTTGGCTCGGCACTGCGTGACTTTAATGGACAATTGCGCGGTCGTGCGACGCTGTACCTAAACGAATTTGACGTCCTTTTTTTTCCCACAAACAGAGCTTTCTTTTGGTGGTATTTGATCACCTGTGCGCTTTTTACTTTTTGCGCTATAAACAAAAGAGCGTAAATTTTGCAAAAATAACTTTTTCACATTTTTTTAAATGAAATTCCCCCCCAAAAAAATGTAAAAATCAAAATTTAACATTTTCGGCCAATTTGTTTTATGCTACATATGTTTGGTAAAAAAAATCGCAAAAAGCGTATTTTTATTGGTTTGCGCAAAAGTTATCGCGTTTATGAACAAAGGGAAAGATTTTTGTCGTTTTTTTTTTAACGCGTAATGGCGGCGATCTGCGTTTTTTTTTTTTTTTTGCGGTACTGCGACATTGGGGCGGACAGATCGGACCCTTGACTGACATTTTTGACACTTTTGGGGTTACCAGTGACATTTCTACAGTAATCAGTGCTATATATATGCACTGTTACTGTAAAAATACACTGGTAGTGAAGGGGTTAACTTTATTTGGGAGGGAGGGGCTGTGTGTGTCCCTAGGGGCGTGCTTTCTACTGTGATTGGCTGTGGCTTGAGGTGTAAGGACACTGATCAACGGATCTACATGGTAGATCCGTGTGATCACTGTCTTTACACCGAGGAGAATGACAGGCAGCTTGTTTACACAAGCCGCCTGACTTTCTCCCGACCCCCCCCCCCCCCCCCCCCGACGATCGCCGAGTGACCGGCGGACATCGGGTCCGCCAGTCACACGCGCGGGGGGGGGGGGGGGGTCCGTGACCGCGCGGGTGACCTCCCCAGAGCCTCACAGGCTAGCGACGTAGAGCTACGTCGCTCTGCCTGTGAGGGGCTGACTGCCGCAGTAAATATACTGTGAGCAGTCGGCAAGTGGTTAAGATGCCCAGATGTGAGGGGGTCCACTTATGCCCAACACATTAGTAGGCATAACACATGTTGATCTGTGAAATGCATGCTGGCCAAAGGCTGTAAACATGTCTGTGCCGTGCGTTTCAATTCCAAGAGCCGACCTGATGGTCTAGGTGCGTCACATCCGGAGGAAACGGAAGGACGCCTCCAATAGTGAACCGCACACGTCACTTCATGCCTTCTATGGATCCCAGACGGCAGTGGAAATGCAATGTAATCTCTAAGAACATCATACACAAAAGGGGAAAATGGTCACTGGGAATGCTGGAAATCTATATTAAAAAAATGAATGCTGTAAGCATATGACCTATATGCTGGGAAAGGCCAGCTGCCACTTTCCTTTTTTTTTTTTGCCACTTTCCTGGTGTCAAGATTTAAAAATTTAAATGTGTGTTTGTGTGTATATATGTGTGTGTATGTATGTATATATATTTTATACACACACACACTAAAAAAAACAAAAAAAACTTTTATAATAAATTAATTAAAAACTGTTGTATGATGAAATGTAATCATCTGCTCCACATATATACACACAATTTGTAAAAATGACCAGGACTAATGGATTAGATTATGCACTTCTTGGTCCTTGTTTAATCCCTTCGGCATCAGACTACATAGGGTAAATATCCAGAAGCTTCCCCTTTTGCACAATCTCTGATATCTCCTCCCTCTGTCTAACTCATCAGTAATGGCTTCAATGCCAAAAATCCTCATACCCCTTGGGTATTGTATTAGGGGTAAAGTTCTTCACTTCCCTGACAAGGCGCAGTCTATGCGTACAATGCCTCCTGGGCCTTCTGTCATTAGCCATCAGAGATGCAGGTTTGCAGGCGGCTACCTGGTTCTCTATATACACATTCACAAAGCTTTATAAAGTGGGTGTGTTGGCATCTGTGGATGCTTTTTTTTTTACCCCAAAGTTTTGCAGCCTGCTGTTTAGAGGACTTGTCCACTTTGAGTGTGTTTTTTCTTTTTCAGGTGATCTCCAGTTGTTGACAGTTGAGCTCCATGTTACTTGGTTGGCTAGGTTTAGCTTGGGTGAAGTTTTGTTTTTTTCTGCTGTTTCCACCCCTCATGTTTGACACTGCTTTGGGACGTCTTTACAGTCAAGAAAATGAAGAGCTGTGTCCGTCAATGAACGAAAGAGAAAATTGTATTTTTGTCTTACCGTAAAATCCATTTCTCTGATGTTCAATGGGAACACAGTGGGAATATACCCCCAGGGAGTGCCCCATAGGCGTGCTCAAGCTTTTTCTCTGCCTAGTGTCCTACTCCTGTAAAGGGCAGTATAACCCTACGGTGAAGAAGAAGAAGAGCTGTGTCCATCAAACATCAGATAAATGGAATTTATGATTAGACAAAAATACAATTTTTACAGGAACTTTTTGTTTTTGTGACAAAAATGTATAAACCTATACCTGGCCTGATTTTAAAATTATTTTTAGGGTAACAACAATGCTAAGGTGCAAGCACACTATGGTGCTTGCATGATTGTCACATTTTTAATTTAATCCACATGGAGGCAAATATAACCAAGGTTTATGCTGTAATTAAAGAGGGACTGCCGTCTGCTCACATAATTTGTAATAAAAACATTTTCCATTCTGATGCCTCCCTCCAACCACTTTGCATATTATTTTATATACAGTATACTCTGATTCTGTATTTGCCAAATATGCTGCAGAAATCTCCCTCCACAAAGTCTGTCAATATATATATATATATATATATATATATATATATATATATATATATATATATATATATATATATTTATATATATATATATATATATATATATATTAATATTAGTGTGTGTGTCTCTTAAGTCCTCTGACAGATGCAGCCACTTCATAGTTTCCTCACAAATGGTTAATGCGCCCTCAAGAGTAAAACTAGGCAGTGAAATTTTAAGAAAAACTTTTCACTAGATACACCCTTAGGGGCTGTCCCCTCAGACATTACCCCACACATCGTGCTTACTAATCAGTTTCTTGCTGCCTAGTGTTAGGAGTAGGACCTAGGTTTCTCTGCTGGGACTCCGGTCTCAGTTTTTTGTTTTCTTTGAGAAATGTTTAATTTTCGTTACTCACTATCGCTAGCTAGTGTCAGGGGGATCCTCCTGGTGAACTACAAGCGACAGCTGGGCTGGGGTTTTGCACTGGATAATTTAGAACCTTATGGTCTCCCAGCCTTGCCAACGAGCGTGAGCAGGTTGTGGTCCACCCAGGCCTCGCCACGACGGTGCCCTGATGGATTGGGACGAGCCTGCGAACAAATGTTTTCATTGGGATACATCTCCCTGGAACGCCCTGAGTTGCAGTGTACCCTTCTTGGCTGGTAGCACCCCCACTCAGGGTGGGAGGCGAGCTGCCTCGGAGCGGAGCCCGGGGTCCATGGTATGCTTCTGCCCCCCTGGTTCCTGGGACAGTCATCGTGGGGGAGATCTGGGCCCACTCCTGGGGATGTCAGAGCTGCGATCTCTGTAAGATCCCCCTGGCCTGTCAGGACAAGTCCTACCCTTCCTGCCTCTCATGAGGGCGCTATACCAGCATCTAACGCCTGGGGGGGGGGGTGTATAGCTTCTACCTCTTCCTGGGGGGTTCCCTGTGGTTGATTTGTACAGTGGCCTTGTTCCCTGGGCTCCTGATCGCTGGTGCCGTGTTTGGCCACCATTATGCAGGATGAGAGGTGCCGGATCTGCAGGAGGAGTTCTTTAAGTATATAAACAGTAAGAAAGCGAGGCCAGAACACATTGGCCCCATAAAAGACGATAAGGGAGTTTTGGCCACAGGGGAAAGGCGGTAGTGTTAAATTATTTCTTCTCTTCAGTCTTCACAAAAGAATTGGGGGCTACACTAACCCAGCTTGTAAGGCCAAACAAAACGCACCTCAGGAAGTACCGCCACGGCTAACAGAAAATAGACTTAGAACTAAACTAGAGAAACTTCACATAAATAAATCACCGGGACCGGATGGCTTGCACCTGAGGGTTCTTAAAGAGCTCAGCCAGGTGATTGCCAGACCATTATTCTTGATCTTTAAGGATAGTTTACAGATGGGTATGGTGCCAGCTGATTGGAAAAAAGCCAACGTGGTACCAATATTTAGAAAGGGGCCGAGATATATCCCGGGTAACTATAGGCCGGTCAGCCTAACATCAGTAGTCTGCAAGATTTTGGAGGGGATGTTAAGGGACCACATACAAGACTTTAGTAATGAAAACGGTATTATTAGTAGTAATCAGCATGGATTCATGAAAAATCGTTCTTGCCAATCTATTAACCTTCTATGATGAAGTGAGCTGCCACCTAGATAAAGGTAAGCCTGTGGATGTGGTGTACCTGGACTTCGCAAAGGCCTTTGACACCGTTCCCCACAAACGCTTACTGTTCAAACTAAGGAAGGTAGGTATGGACCATAAGGTGATTACCTGGATAGAGAACTGGCTCCAGGGGAGAGTCCAGAGGGTGGTGATTAATGAGGAGTACTCGGATTGGGTGGGTGTGGAAAGTGGGGTCACCCAAGGTTCTGTCCTGGGGCCAATCCTGTTTAATTTATTCATAAATGATCTAGAGGAGGGGATATTGAGTAAAAGCTCAGTATTTGCGGATGATACTAAACTAAGCATGCCAATATCTTCTGGGCAGGATGTGGAAACCTTACAAGCGGACCTGAACAAAATAATTGAGTGGGCAACTACATGGCAGATGAGGTTTAATGTTGAAAAATGTAAAGTAATGCACCTGGGTGCCAGAAACCAGAAAGCAAGCTACTCACTGGGGGGGGGGACCTCTGGGTGAGTCTAGGATGGAAAAGGACCTGGGGGTACTGGTAGACAACAGGCTTGGCAGTGGCATGCAATGCCAAGCCGCTGCAAGCAAAGCCAACAGAATACTGGGATGCATAAAAAAGGAGATTCACTCCAGAAATAGAGATTATTCTCCCGCTCTACAAGACTCTGGTCCGGCCATATCTGGAGTATGCTGTCCAGTTCTGGGCACCGGTCCTCAGGAAGGATGTGCTGGAACTGGAGAAAGTCCAGAGAAGGGCAACAAAAATAATTAGGGGAATGGAGGACATCCGCTATGAGGAAAGACTACAAGCACTGAACTTATTCTCTCTGGAAAAGAGACGATTGAGGGGGGATATGATATCAATGTAAAAATACTGTACTGGCGACCCTAGCATATGGAAAAACCTATTTAGAGAAAGGAAATACAATAAGACACTGGGCCACTCGTTAAAACTAGAGGAAAGGCGGTTTAACCTTAAAATACGCAGGGGGTTCTTCACTGTAAGAGCAGTAAGCATGTGGAATTCTCTTCCGCAAACAGTCGTATCAGCAGGGAGCATCGATAGTTTCAAAAAACTATTAGATGGGCACCTTAAAGACAACATAGAGGGGTATACAATGTACGGTTAACAGCAAACACGCACACATCATAGGTTGAACTGGATGGACTGGTGTCTTTTTTTCAACCTCACTAACTATGTAACTATGTATAGGTGTGGGCAGGCAGGCTGCATCAATGTAAGGGCAGTAGTCATTTTCTGCCTTGCTGTGTGTTGGCGCCGTTTTCGGGCACCATCTTGGATGTGGGCAGGCCGCGCTGTATTGGCAGCTGCCATTGTCCCTGTGCTTTTCTCATTCTTTCCTATGGCACCATGTGGTGGCTCAGGGGGGTTTCGCCCTCTAGTGCTATTTGGTCACTTCCTCCCAGGAGTTTTTCACTTGCTGCAGACAGAATTGAGAGCAGTTGCTGATCCAGTTCTGGCACAGTAAGGGGGTCTTTAGTCCTGTTGGGCATTCTTCAGACACATTTAGCTCTTATCAGTTTTTATACTAGCTAAAGGGGGACTCCTGCAGTAGCGCAATTTAGCGGTGCGGACCGCTATCGCGTATTTATAGGGCCAGTGTAGCTTTTTTTTTTTGTCTATTTGCCAACATGGAGTCCCAGAGTAATATTTTCCCCACTGATCTTGTTTGTGTATCCAGGACATCCGGATCACCTTCCCTGGCATCTCTGTCTGCAGCCATTGAAACTCTGGCGTCCAAAGTTGATCTTGTCATGTCACAAGTTCCTATTCAAAAACGGCCGATGCCCTCTCAATCTTCAGATTCAGAGCCTGAAGTGGTTGCCACAGACACTGTCCGCCTTGAGGAGTCCCTGTCCTCACATTCGGACGGCGAGGAGGAGTCCTCTGCTGCAGCGCGGGAACGCGTTTTGGTGGAAGCACTGGTTCGCTCCCTCAGGGAGACTTTGCATATTGATGATGAGCCCACACAGTCAGGAAAGTGTATTGTCGTCAGCTCCCGCAAAGTCCAGAAGTCGGGTTAGGTTTTCCCTTGTCCCGTGGAGTTTCACGAGACCGTGAACCAGCAATGGCGGTGCATTAAGCACATGCTGGCGGTGTCTAAGCGTGTTTAGCGCTGTCACCCTTTTGCAGACTCAGTTTCCAATCGCTGTACAGTGTCCCCTAAGGTGGACCACACTGTTTCCCGGTTTAATAAATCCACAGTGGTTCCCGTGGAGGACTCCCCGGTGTTTAAGGACCCGGTGGACAGGCGCATGGAATCTCTTTCCCGCCACCTCTACTTGGTGGCGGGCTCGCTTCTCAAGCCTGTGTTCGCATCTGTGCTGGTTTCTCAAACGGTCACGGAATGGATTAAGGTGCTTAAGAGCAACTTGCTGGAGGAGTCGGTTCCCCCAACTCGTCGAACTCACTGATCAAATGGCCCAGGCCATGGTGTATCTGTGTGACCCGGCTCTGGACGAGGCTCCCTTGGTCGCAAGAGTATCTGCGGTGGGGATTGCCTTTCGCCGCATGGTATGGCGGAAGAGCTGGTCAGCAGACCAAGCTTCTAAAAAGGCAGTTTCTGATCCCGGGAACGACTTTTTGGTGACTCCTTGGATGAGCTCATCAAGGGTCTCACGGGGGGTAAGAGTACTCTTCTGCCCCAGTCCACAAAGGGTAAGGCACCCCGCGGTAAGTGGAGTCCCTCCTTCAAGGCTCCCTGGGGGCTTTTTCGTGCCTCGGGCACAGGAAAAGGGAAAACCGTTCAAAGCCTCCGGTGGAACGAAGACGGCTTGGTCAGGTAAGCCCAAGGCCGGTCAGTCCGGTGCTGCGGCCAAGTCTTCCTCCGCATGAAGGGACGCCCTCACCCGGCTCGGGTGGGTGGGACGTCTGCTTTACTTTCAGGAACCCTTGACATCTCTGATTCAAGACAAATGGGTTCACGAACTGATTCGTACAGGGTACAAGATCGAATTTCGATCTCTTCCAGCAGACAGGTTCTTTCCATCAAATCTCCATCTGTCCCAGGATTGTTTAAAGGATCTCAATGGGGGCTGTGCAAGATCTTCTCGCAGTAGTGATTTAAAATTATTGCAGCAGTGAGTGGCATTCTACTGTAGCAGTGGTCCACTGGCACTGACTCCAATCCACTGTCTACTATGTCTATTTTTTTTTTCTAGCAGTTATGCACTGACTGCAGCGCAGCAAAGTCAAAAAAATAGACACAAGCTAGACAGTGGATTGGACAGACGCAGTGGACTGGTGGACAAACACTACTACACTTTCAAATCCATACTCCCAGTTAAGTAGAACAATATTATAGTGCAGAAAGCATAACATTTCAGCATGTTCACAAGTTAAACGGCTTCTTTTCTTTTCATAAATTGCTGCCACTAAAAACACGCTCACTTGGTACTGAGGAAGGAGGAGCAGAAAGGTATCTTCTAGCATGAGAAGCAAGTCTTTTGTAGCGTACCTCATTTTCTTTCCACCACTGAAGAGGATCACTTCTTCTGTCAATTACTGGTTCCTTCAAATAGAGATGAAGTTCATCATCCAGGCTCATTATTGCAGATTCTGATGAATCCTCTGCATGAGGCCCCAATAAAACGCTGAACATTGCATCTATTTGACCGCGATTAATTTTTTCTTCTGTCAGTTGTCTTTTGGGACATTTTTCTCCTGCATCCTGCTTTTCCACATCAGAAAACTTCTCTTCTTGTCCTTGACTTTTCATCAAGAGGAACCTCCTGCACCTTCTGTTGAATATGTTCTGTCAGCCATTGCTTTGCCTTGGCCAATACATCATCAGAAGAGAAAGGATGGTTCTTGTAGTGTGGATCCAAAAGACATGTAAGCACAACATTTTTATTTTCCTCATGCTTCTCAAACCATTTGGTGAGGCTGTCCCTCATGGCCTGCCTACATGCTTTGATGCCACGTGTGTTGGGTCCTTCATTCTTTTGAAGAAGCATCTTCAGGACTCTCGCGCATGGGATCACAGAGGAAACAGATGAGTCATAATGACTCACCTCCAGTGTCACTTTCTCAATGGGTACGAGCGTCTCTATAATGTTGCTTACTATGTCCCACTGATCTGCAGTAGGACAAGAATGTCCTCCCAAGTCCATATTTACCAGAATATATAGTGAGTGCTCGCTTTTGCTCCAGTACCCTTTGTAACATGTGTAGCGTTGAGTCCCATGGTCTTGGAACAGCCTGTATCAGGTTGTTTTTGGGTAGGCCAAGATCTTCCTGAATACACCTCAGTCGCTGCTTGGCAAGAACAGAATGGTGGAAATGGCCTGTGCACTTCTTCAGCATGCTAATGTCCAGCAAAGCTTTCTGGTTTGACAGACCATTTACCACCAGTTGGAGGGTGTATGCCATGCAACTGAGGTCTGACACTAAAGCAAGTCTCATTCATGCAAATTTGCACCTTAATAAATTTGATACATACGTGAATTTACAGAAATTCATGCGTTCCCTTAGGCTCCGTTCACATGTCAGCGTATGGATCGTGGCGCGATTCCGCCCGCGATCCGGAGATTATTGCAAATCGCGGGACGCCTGTGCGTTGCCCGTGATTTGCAATAGTCCCCCAAATGCTGAGCGATGTTGCCGCGATTTCCGCCTGCCAAATCGTGGTAACATCGCGCAAAAAAAAAATCACGGGACGCATTACGCCCAAAAAAGTACAAGAGCTTCTTTGGACCGTATTGCGTTCCGCAATTTTTTTTGCGCGATGTTACCGCGATTCGGCAGGCGGAAATCGCAGCAACATCGCTCAGCGTTTGGGGGGCTATTGAAAATCACGGGCAACGCACAGGCGTCCCGCTATTTGCAATAATCTCCGGATCGCGGGCGGAATCGCGGCGATTCTGCCCGCGATCCATACGCTGACATGTGAACGGAGCCTTAATCAGAAGAAATACTTTTTGGCAAAACCTGACAATAGACCCCCTGTTGTAGAGAGAGGACAACACTCTACTTTAAAAAATAGATCAGTCTTCAATCCGCTGGGTGTGCTAAGTCTCATACCTTTAACCATGTTCACTCCACTGTCTCGCAGCACAAGCATCATTCTGTCTTTGGTGATTCCCCATTCTTCTAGCATGCCTAGAAACATTTCTCTAATTTACTCCCCAGTGTGGGATCCTTGCATCACTTTTGTATTCAACACCAAATGCCTTCTTGTTCATCCGCTGTCAATGAAGTGGCATGTAAGACTCATTAAGGACTCCGTTTGTCCTGACCAGCAGTTCGTCGTGGATGATAGTGAGTTGCCAGTATTCTCTGGTTGCAGCATCTTTACTTTGTCAATGACCTTTTGGTGAATCTTTTGCAGCATTTCAGTTCGATAAAATTTGTCACTCTTCAGTGTGTACCTTGGCTCAACTATGGACATTAACCGCTTAAATCCAGAGTCAGACACTATTGTATATGGCTGGTTATCAGTCACCATCATCTCTGTGAGTACTCTGTCCAGCAGTTGGTATCTTCCATCAGATTTTAGCCACCTGTTTTTTTTTTTCTCTGAAACATATCTGTTATTGTTGCCTGGGATAGGGATGAATCACCTTGTGATTAATTTTGTTTTTTCTGTGCTGCATTATACAATTTAACATGATGAACTCTTAGATGGGTCCAAAGATTAGACATATTTTTGGTTTTTGCAGTTATTAATCCCATACTCACATTGTTTTTTCAAGTGTTGCACAGTGCTGCTGATTTTCCTGGAGATGGAGAAATAGTCCCAGACCACACTTTTAATTTTTCTATCTCCATCCATCTCCATTGAAACAAGAAAGAGTCAGGCACTAATATAGGCTTAAACAAAATGGCTGGCTGGCACCCTGTAAGTGGGTGGCTGTCTGGCTGGCACCCTGTAAGTGGGTGGCTGTCTGGCTGGCACCCTGTGGTGGGTGGGTGGCTGGCTGGCACCCTGTGGTGGCTGGCTGGCTGGCTGGCCACCCTGTGGTGGCTGGCTGGTTGGCCACCCTGTGGTGGCTGGCTGGCTGGCCACCCTGTGGTGGCTTGCACCCTGTGGTGGCTGGGTGGCTTGCACCCTGTGGTGGCTGGGTGGCTTGCACCCTGTGGTGGCTGGGTGGCTTGCACCCTGTGGTGGCTGGCTGGCTGGCACCCTGTGGTGGCTGGCTGGCACCCTGTAGTAGCTGGCTGGCTGGCACCCTGTAGTGGCTGGCTGGCTGGCTGGCACCCTGTAGTCGGCGGCACCCTGGCTGGCTGGCACCCTGTGGTGGCTGGCTGGCAGGCACCGCTTTGGCTAGGTGGCTGGCTGTCGTCCACCTTTTGGTGGCTGGCCGGCACCCTGTGGCGGGGGGGCTGGCTGGCACCCTGTGGTGGTGGTGGGTGGCTGGCTGGAACCCTGTGGCGGTGGGTGGCTGGCTGGCACCCTGTGGTGGTGGGGGGCTGGCTGGCTGGCACCCTGTGGTGGGTGGGTGGCTGGCACCCTGTGGTGGTGAGTGGCTGGCTGGCACCCTGTGGTGGCTGGCTGGCACCCTGTGGTGGCTGGCTGGCACCCTGTGGTGGGCGGCACCCTGTGGTGGCTGGCTGGCACCGCTTTGGCTGGGTGGCTGGCTGTCGTCCAACTTTTGGTGGCTGGCTGGCACCCTGTGTGGTGGCGGGCCCGTGGCTTGCTAGCTTGTACCGTCAGGTCTCAGGAGTCAGGACTCGGGTAGGGCCTAAGGCTGGCTCACTGGTATACAGTGGGTGTGTGGGACTGGGTTGCTGGCTGGCACCGGGCAGCTGTGGGTGGTGGGTGACTGCGGCGGCTGTGTTACAGAACAGATACAGAACGTGTGTCAGACTGTTGGTCACTGTTCACTCACTAGATGTAGAAGAACTCACTGTCCCGACCGACCGCCTGTGATGCATGAAGACTCCAGTGTGGCCGGGGCGGGTAAAATAAACTGTAATGAGGTGGATAGAGGCGGCCTAGGAGCTGCCCAGTGTGCGGAGGCGCGTGGCGCAACATACGCGATGACGTCACGTAAATATCGGCAATAGCGGTAAATCCAAATGCAGATTCCAATATATAGGGGAAAGTGCATATTGGCCTCAGATTATGTTTCGGTGTTGCCAATAATCGGTCGATCTCTACTTTTCGCCATCAGACTTCGGTTGCTCAGGTGTGTAAAGCGGCAAATTGTGCACGCTGATGGAATAGCGTCAAATTACGCTACCTAAAAATCTCCATAGGTGACGCTTAAAACTTTTATGTTTTTTTTTTTTGTTTTTAGAGTTACAGAGGAGGTCTTTTTTTTTTTACAATTATTGCTCTCGCTCTGACGATCGCGGCGATACCTCACATGTGTGATTTGAACACCGTTTTTTCATTTTCGAGTGTGACTTACGTATGCGTTTTCTTTTGTGCGTGCGTTTGCGGGGACGTGGTCACTTTTAAAAAAAATTCTCCTATTTTATTTTTAACTTTTTTTTATTTTTTTTTTAAATATGATCACTTTTATTGCTGTCACAAGGAATGTAAAGTAAACATCACTTGTGATAGTAATAGGTAGAGACAGGTACTCTTTTTATGGTGGGATCTTGGGTCTAAAATACTCTAGACCCCTCCACTGCACTTAAAAGTATTCAAAACTCCGAAATCTGCATTTTTGATTGCTGTCACTTCTTCTTTTTTTTTTTTTTTTTTTAACCACTTGCAGTCTGCTCACTAGAGCTGTACTGTGGCAAAGTTGCTCTTTTAGGTCTGACAATCCCCCTCGCTCGTATTCAGTCACAGCGAGAGTTGGGCCAGGGGAGGAGCAGCGGTGATCGCCGCTGCTCTTCCCCGATCGTCGGGGAATCGAGTCTGGAGATCCGCCCGCTTGTGTAAACACAAGCGGGCGGATCTCCTAAGTGACAGGCAGGGTCAGATTGCAGGGTTCAGCATAGCTGAACCTGCGATCTGTCCTTGTGTCACTCAGTCACCTCCCCCCACACGTTAGTAAGCACCAGGCATACATTAACCCCTTCCCTGCCAATAAAATTAACCCCTTCCCTGCCAGTGTCATTTTTACAGTAACAGTGCATATTTATAGCACTGATTACTGTAGTAATGTCACTGGTAACCCCAAAAGTGTCAAAAATGTCAGTCAAGGGTCCGATCTGTCCGCCGCAATGTCGCAGTCCCGCAAAAAAAAATCGCAGATCGCCGCCATTACTCGTTAAAGAAAAAAAAAAAAAACCAACAAAAACGACAGAAATCTTTCCCTTCGTTAGTAAACGCAATAACTTTTGCGCAAACCCATCAAAATATGCTTATTGCAATTTTTTTTACCAAGAATATGTAGCAGAAAACAAATTGGCCTAAAATAACACATTTTGATTTTTTTTTTTACATTTTTTGGGGGGAAATTTCATATAAAAAAAATTTGAAAAATATTGTTATTTTTTCAAAATTGTCGCTCTCTTTTTGATAATAGCGCAAAAAGTAAAAATCGCATAGGTGATCAAATACCACCAAAAGAAAGCTCGGTTTGTGGGGAAAAAAGGACGTAAATTTCGTTTGGGTATGGCATTGCATGTCCGCGCAATTGTCAGTTAAATTTGCACTGTGCCAAATCGCAAAAAGTGGCCCAGACATAAGACCGTAAAATCCTCCGGTGGTAAAGTGGTTAAATCGGCGCCATTGGTAGCCGAGTAAACCGGAAGTGACGTTGTGATGTCACTTCTGGGTTACTTGATCAGGGACCTGATTGAAGCCGAATACAGCTTTGTTTGGGACTGCAACCAGCCGGTTGGCATGCTGGCTGGTTGCTCAGGTCTCTGGGTGGGACAGGAGACCCATGCAGACCTGCGGGAGGGGCATAACAGCCGAGTGACTGCTGAGCCGCATCGGTTATGTCCTGAAATCCGTCCGCCAGCTCTAAAAAACGGTACAGGGTTGATGCCTGCAGCTGCATGCATCATCCCTGTACAACAACTACTTCAAGCCGACATACATGTATGTCAGTTTGCGGGAAGTGGTTAAAGTCGTTTAAACCTCAGATATGAAATATGAACAAAGTACATCCCTCTATAATGTGTACTTGTCTCAATTAAGAGCGCCAAGTGTCGCTTTGGTCTGCTACTTAGTTCCTCTGCTATTAGCATGACTCACTTCTGACAAATTTTCCTGACTGCAAGAGAAAAAAAATTGACAGCTGATTGATAGCTTCAGCTCTGTCCTGTGTGTTGTCTGGAGGGGAGTTGTGTCCCTACTTTCCTCACTGAGCTCTGCAGACAATAACTTCTGCTATCTGCCCTTCTTTTCTGAACGCCCAGACAAGCTGTAAGATTCAGCACTTTGAACATATATAGGGAAGACAGGGTCGCAGATACACAGGTACAACGTATGTAGGAGGATTTGTTTCATCTTGGTGTATCACCTGAAGCCAGTCACTTCACTGGGTATATGTAAGGATTTACAACCATTTTCAGAATTCTTCCAAAGTTAAGAATGGGATCCTCCCCACTCCTCATGCTAGCCCCCTGCCTTCTTTACTAAACTGTCAAATGCCAGAACTTTAGTGGGCAGTAGAAGCTATGGCATTTGACTGTTGATTGATAGTGGTCAGTTAACTTGAAGACTAGAACACTTGATTTCGAGTATTAAACGGTATCTTGACATCAACTTTATTACCTGCTGGTAAATATTAAGTAGATTTAGGCCAAGTCTTGTTTTCAAGTATTAAACGGTATCTTGACATCACCTTTATTACCTGTTGATAAACATGAAGTAGATTTAGGCTAAGTCTTGAACACCTTTTAAGATTAATCTACTGTCTACAACCTGTATTCTGTGTAATGTAACTTAGTAAATTGTACAGTACTGTATAGCTGTTATTTCACAGTGATATAATACAGAATATTCCAAAGACTTTATTTACTTGTAAAAGTCTGTTCATTAAAATGGGCATTATGTTCCTGTTTAGAGAGAAGGAGCAAGAAAGGGAAGAACAGTTAATGGAAGACAAGAAAAGGAAGAAAGAGGATAAGAAAAAGAAAGACGCTGCTCAGAAGGTGAGTCTTTGGTCATTTTGTAATTTATTTATTTTTTTTAGTTCTTTATTTATATTGTTACTTTACAGGCATTATGGTTTAGGGCTGAAACAACTAATCGATTCATCAACCACTAATCGGTTATGAAAATGGTTGTCAACTATTTTCATCGATTAGTTGGTCAGCTGATTAGTTGGCCTGCATACAGGATGCATTATTTGTTTACATATCTGGAAATACAGTGAAGCACACATACAGCTCAGTACACCATCCAAGTGTGAGTAAGTGCCTGAGAACTTGTGAATGTGTGAGGAGCAATGCCTCCTGGGACATGTAGTCCTGGGCAGGAAGTGAGTGGTTCTAATGGCAGAAGTTTTTTTTTTTTTTACCTTGCTATACGCACACTCAAAACTATACTTTGCAGCTTGCTATGGGGGGCATTCTGGAGGCAGGAGGAGCCAGAAGCATCAGCGGGGGACCCCAGAAGAGGAGGATCAGGGCTGCTCTGTGCAAAATCATTACACAGAGCAGGTAAATATAACATGTTTGATGTTTTAAAAAAAAAAAAAAATCACTTTAACCACTTCTGGTTTGAGCCTTTTTCTTACCCTTGTTGTTTACAAGTTAAAATCAGTGTTTTTTTTTTTGGTAGAAAATTACTTAGAACCCCCAAACATTATATATATTCTTTTTTTTTTTTTTTAGCAAAGACCCTAGAGAATAAAATGGAGATCGTTGCAATTTTTTTCATAACACCGTACTTGCGCAGCGGTCTTACAAATGCATTTTTTTATATAATGAGTAATATATATTATTACTTTCACAGTGTAAATGAACCCCTTATAGTAGCGATTATCTGCTCTTTTTGTACTATAAAAGGGCTAATTTTCGTTTTTTAATCCCCTTATTACAGGTAATACAAAAAAAAAAAAAGCATGCTGTTGCTACTAAACGTCTTAGGCCTGGATCACACCTATGCGTTTTTTGGTGCGTTTTGCAGAAACACACTACATGGATACTTTAACATGGTTTTCTATGGTATACGTTCACATCTATGCTTTTTTGAGCCACAGCGTATTTGGAACGGGCCAAGGATTTTTTTTCAACACAAAACGGTGCTTTTTTTGCTTTTTTGGTTAAATAGAGGTCAGTGGAGAAGCTGCAGAAAAACACTTTTTGTCATTTTTGCCACGATTTGCGTTTTTTTTTTTTTTTTTTTTTTTATTATATTAATCTCCCCAACAAATTCGCAAAAAAAAAAAATAAAATAAATAAAGCACGAAAAAAATGTAAAACGAAATCCCAGCAAAACTCACAGCAAAAGGCATTGCAGAAACAGATCAAAAGCAAACTGCATAGGTGTGCGCTGAGCCTTAAACGTATGGATTTTTGGAGGAGAATATTCATACGAAAAATCTTTATACTTTCGCTGAATGAAAGAATTTTGTTTGAAAATTTCACTTGCTTTTAACATTCAGTTTGTAAGTGAATGGAATTTCTGAATGAAAACCCCATACACTGAAAAATTGTATTTTTGAAAATTCCTTTGACCGAGAAGTTTTTTGTTCTGCTTCCTCAAATTTTCCAGTCGGTGTGGTTGAATACGAACATCGATTTGACCCCACTAATGATTAGAAAATCAAACGTAAATGACAGCAGGCGCAGGTAGCTTTTATTTTATCAAACCACCTGCCTATGAAAATTTGGCAAAAAGTCTTTAATTTTTTTTTCTTCTTTTAAATAAAGAATTTGTTCTCTGACTCTAAAAATAATGGACAGAAGAGATATAGGTTGAATCTGGTAAATATCAAAGTGGATTAGAGATTTTTCTCCTTAACCATAGAGTTGGTTATTTATATTTACCACTGCATATAGCTATTTAACCACTTTACCACCGGAGGATTTTCCTGCTTTACGTCCAGGCCACTTTTTGCAACTCGGCACTGCGTGATTTTAACTGACAAATGTGCGGTCATGCAATGCTGTACCCAAACAAAATTTACTTCCTTTTTTCCCCCACAAACAGAGCTTTCTTTTGGTGGTATTTGATCACCTCTGCGCTTTTTATTTTTTGCGATATTAATAAAAAAAGAGCGAAAATTTTGAGAAAAAATGACATTTTCAACTTTGTCTTTTAAAAAATATTCAATATACTCAATGTATGTCATATTTTTTGGCCAAAATGTATTTCTCTTACGTCCTCTGACAGTCGCCACCCACTCATACAGTCTTCACTTATGGGTATTGACCTCTTATCCACAGGAGCAAGCTAGGCATAAGATTTGTTAAAACACAAAACACTTTGCATAGACACACCTATAGGGGGCTGTCCCTCTGGTCCAATACACCCCTGCTAGCAGCATTCCCAAATCAGTTTGTCTTTTGCCTAGTCAGGAGTCGGCAGGCTTACCTTAGCTGGGGCTACAGTCTCAACCTTTTCTTCTGTTTTCTTAATATTTATTTCTGCTAAGTGTTTTTTTCTTTACACTGATAGCTTTTTATTTGATTCTGCGCTTAGTTAGTCAGACTTCGGAAGACTACAGTGTTTGCGGAGCTGGGAATTGGACTGGTTGTACTACAGCCTTACGGAATCCCAGCCCGCCATCGAACATTTAGCAGGCTATGTGTACGCCCTGGCCTCGCAAACGACCTGTCCCTGTCCTCAGGGACAAAGCCCGCAAAGTGGCCACTTTACTATTATGTCTCAACTGCGGTACGCCGCGTGTTGCTAGAATCCTGTTTGGCTGACGGCACCCCCACCACCAGGGGCACCCACACTTTCGCTTGATCGGTAAGTACCATGCTACCCCCTCTGTCTGTGACATTGTATGTCCGGGGGTGTATGTGGGGCCTCTGTCAAGGGGATGGCAGTCTGCTTTGAGTCTGTGTTATCCCCCTCATGTCTGTATGTCTGGGCCACGCTTGTCCCTCCTGGTCCCTGCGGGTTCAGGTACGCCTGAATCCTCTGCGATGGGCTCCCTTACTGCTGCACTTGCGACTTTAGCGTCTAAAGTGGATCTGTTGATGTCTGAGCGGGCTTCTAAGAAAAGGCCCAGGCTTTTTCATTCTTCTGATTCAGAGCTAGATATGGTTGCCATGGACAGTGTACCCCATGAGGGGTCTCGGTCCTCTCCGTCGGAAGGGGAGGATGAAGAGGGGGACGGCTGACCAGACTTCCAGGAAGACGGTGTCTGACATCCCTTATGCAGGGAATCGCCTTTTTGGGGACTCCCTGGACGAGGGATGGGGTTAAGGGGGTCACTGGGGGCAAAGCACTCTGCTTTCCCAAGCACCCAAAGGTAAGTTTTTTTCGCGATAAGCGGGGCCCTTCCTTTAAACCTAATCAGGGGTCCTTTTGTGCCTTCAAGGCACAAGACAAGGGCAAATCCTGCATGGGCGCTGGTGGCCAGTAGAAGCCTTGGGCGGGCAAGTCCAAAGCTGCCCACGCTGGGACGGCGGCCCAGTCCGCCTCGACCCAAAGGATCGCCCTCACCTGTTTCAGGGGTGGGGGGACGTCTGCGCGGTTTTCCCAAACCTTGGATTTCCCGGATTCAGGACGGTTGGAACTCATTCGGTCAGGGTACAAGATCGAATTCCGATCGCGTCCAGCGGACAGGTTCTTTCCCTCAAATCTTCATTTGACCCCAGATCGTTTACAAAATCTTCAATGGGCGGTTCAGGATCTCATCGTCCCAGTGCCTCATCGGGACAGATTTTGGGGGTTTTTCTCGAATCTGTTCACAGTGCCCAGAAAGGAGGGCAAGGTGCGTCCTATTCTGGACTTGAAATCTCTAAACCGCTTAGTGCGGGTTCAAAAATTCCGTATGGAATCCCTTCGTTCGGTGGTAGCCTCCCTGAGCCCGGGAGATTTCCTGGCTTCAATCGACCTCAAGGATGCGTAGCTACACATCCCCATATTCGAGGGTCATAAGAGGTACCTCCGGTTCTCAATCGCAGAGGAGCACTATCAGTTTGTGGCGTTACCCTTCGGTCTCGCTTCGGCTCCAAGGGTGTTTACAAAAGTGTTGGCTCCGGTTCTGGCCCTGTTGCGGGTGCAGGGGATTGCAATCCTGGGATATCTGGACGATCTCCTGTTAAGATCGAGTTCCAGTCCAACTCTGTTGCGCGATCTGTCAACCACGGTTCAGACGCTCCAGGAGTTCGGGTGGACCATCAACTGTCAGAAGTCGACATTGTCCCCTTCTGTTCGTCTCCCTTACTTGGGGATGGTCCTGGACTCCGTCTATGCAAAAGTTTTTCCGCCGGAAGACAAACTCCAGACTCGACAGAACGAGGTCAGGTCCCTCAGGGACAACGATTCCTCGTAGCTCAGGACCTGCATGCGGTACCTGGATTTGATGATGTCAGCCTTCGAGGCGATACCATTTGCACAGTTCCACACACGATCTCTCCAAGCGGAGATCCTGGCCAGGTGGGACAGGCATCCTCATTCCTTGGAAAGGAGGATATCTTTGAGTCACCAAGTCAGAGAGGATCTTCTGTGGTGGCTCCAGTCTCCGGCTCTGACGGAGGGGAAATCCTTCCGGCCGTTGTTGTGGACAGTGATCACCACGGATGCCAGCCTGTCGGGCTGGGGTGGCGTTCTGGGCACTCTGTCTGCCCAGGGCACTTGGTCGGAGGAGGAGTCCTCGCTACTGATAAATATCTTGGAACTGCCAGCGATCAGACTATGCTTGCTCTGTTGGTCGGATCATCTTCGGGGCCGCCCTGTGCGTGTGCAGACGGACAACGCAACTGCGGAGGCTTACATCAATCACCAAGGGGGCACCAGGAGTACCCGGGCATCCCAGGAAATTACCAAACCAAAATTTTGTCTTGGGCCGAGACGCAGGTCCCGGCGATTTCGGCAGTTCACATTCCCGGTGTGGAGAACTGGCAGGCCGATTATCTGAGCCGCCAGACCCTGGACCAGGGTGCTGTGTGTGCGTTAGGGATCCCCGGATGTGGATCTGTTCGCGTCTCGTCTAAACAACAAGGTGGGAAGGTACGTGGCAAGAACGCGCGATCCTCTGGCAGACGCCTCGGATGCGCTGGTGGTGCCTTGGAATCGGTATTGACTGATTTATGCCCCCCCCCCCCCTGATTCCGTTGTTGTCCAGGTTCCTTCGAAGGTTGGTCTCAGAACCGAAGTTGGTGATTCTGGTGGCCCCCGTACTGGCCGCGCCGGTCTTGGTACGCAGACATCATGCAACTGGTCATCGAGCCTCCCTGGTGGCTCCCGTTACAAGACGATCTGCTGTCTCAGGGGCCGATCTTCCATCCTGCTTTACAGTCGCTGGCTTTAACGACGTGGCTGTTGAAAGCCAGGTCCTGAGAGATCGGGGGTCTCTCGTTGGCGGTCATTCCTACCCTACTCAAGGCTAGGAAGGCCTCGTACTTGGAAGGCTTATTTTGCCTGGTGTCAAAATCGTGGGTTTTCCATCCTCGCCCCTTTTCGGTGGCGAGGGTGTTGGCCTTCCTGCAATCTGGTGTGGACCAGCATCTTGCGCTGACCACTATTAAGGGTCAGTTGTCTGCGCTGGCAATCCTTTTCCAGCGCCCTTTGGCGGCAAACTTTTTGATACGCACCTTTTTATTCAAGGGGTGCGTCACCTGGCTCCCCCTTGGAGAGCGCCTTTACCTCCTTGGGACCTGAATTTGGTCATATCCGTTTTGCAACGTCCTCCTTTTGAGAACATAAGGGAGATTCCTCTGCCTGTGCTGTCACGAAAGGTTGCCTTTCTGGTGGTCGATCACATCTGCTCGCAGAGTGTCGGAGTTGGCGGCCCTGTCCTGCCTCTCCCCTTAACTGGTTGTTTATGGGGATAAGGTGGTCTTGCGACCCCACCAATCTTTCCTTCCTAAAGGTGGTATCTGATTTTCATCTTAACGAGGACATTGTCTTGCCTTCGCTGTGTGCGAATCCTAAACATCCTAAGGAATTTGCCTTGCATTCCTTGGATGTGGTCCGGGAGATCAGGGTGTACCTGTCGTCTACTGAATCCTTAAGAAAGTCGGATTCTCTTTTTGTCCTTCCCGAGTGCCCTCGGAAGGGTATGGCTGCGTCTGCGGCAACCATTTCGAAATGGATCAGACAGACGAAAGGCACACTCTACCAGAGCGGTGAGTGCGTCCTGGGCCTTCCGACATCAAGCATCGGTGGCGCAGGTGTGCAAGGCAGCGACTTGGTCGTCCGTGCACACTTTTTCGAAATTTTACAAACTTGATGTTTTGGCATCGGCAGATGCCTCCTTTGGCCGCAATGTTCTGTGTGTGGCAGTGCCTTGAGGGGGACATGGCGTTAGCCTGTCCCCGCCTGTTGCGGTTTGTTTCCCCTTTGTTGATTTGCTTTCCTGGGTTTGTTCGCTCCTGTTGAGCTTTTCTGTTACCCAGCGTTTTATACCATTTCTGGTTCAGATAAGGTTCCTTTCTCTGACCTGGGTGCTGCATTGCCTTTGTGACGGTTGCGCTTCCCACCCCTCATGTCTACACTGCTTTGGGACATCCCATAAGGGAAGACTGTATGAGTGGGCGGCGACTGTCAAGAGGACGTAAGAGAAAACTGAATTTTTGTAAGAACTTACCGTAAAATTCCTTTCTCTGAGTCCTCTGACAGTCGCCTCCCCCACCCCTCTTTTTTGGGGTTCTTGGACTATTTACTGCTTGCTACCAAACTGATTTGGGAATGCTGCTAGCAGGGGGGTATTGGACCAGAGGGACAGCCCCCTATAGGTGTGTCTATGCAAAGTGTTTTGTGTTTTAACAAATCTTATGCCTAGCTTGCTCCTGTGGATAAGAGGTCAATACCCATAAGGGAAGACTGTATGAGTGGGCGGCGACTGTCAGAGGACTCAGAGAAAGGAATTTTACGGTAAGTTCTTACAAAAATTCAGTTTTCACCTCCGCACTACCTGTCACAGTTTCGGAGGCCCCAAATTTTCAAGATAGCACAAAACCCCCCCAAATGACCCCATTTTGCAAAGTAGACACCCCAAGCTTTTTGCTGAGAGGCATGGTGAGTCCATGGAGTATTTTATATTTTGCCACAAATTCCGGGAAATATATTAATTTTTTTTGGTTTTGTTTTTTTTTTTTTTTTTTTTTTTTTACACAAAGTTGTCACTAAATATATTTCTCACACATGCCATGGGTATATGTGAAATAACACCCCAAAATACATTCTGCTGCTTCTCCTGAGTACAGGGATACCCCATGTGTGAGACTTTTTTGCAGTCTAGCCGAGTACAGGACCCCGAAAATCAGTCACCACTTTCAGGCTTTCCAAGGGCGTAAATTGTTGATTTCACTCCTGGCTACCTATCACAGTTTCGGAGGCCATGAAAGGCCAAGACAGCACAACCCCCCCCCCCCCCCCCAATGACCCCTTTTCGGAAAGTAGACACCCTAAGCTATTTGCAGAGAGGCATGTTGAGTGTTTTGCAGATCTCACTTTTTGTCACAAAGTTTTGGAAATTGAAAAAAGAGGAAACATTTTTTTAATAATAAAAATTAGAGCTACAAAATACTCACCATGCCTCTCAGCAAATAGCTTGGAGTGTCTACTTTGCAAAATAGGGTCATTTGGGGGGGGGGGGGGGGGCATCTTGGCATTTCATGGCCTTCAAAAGTGTGATAGGTAGTAAGGAGTGAGTTCAACAATTTATGCCCTTAGAAAGCCTGAAGGTGGGGATTGGTTTTTGGGGTCCTGTACGCGGCTAGACTGCCGAAAAGTCTCACACATGGGGTATCCCTGTATTCAGGAGAAGCAGCAAAATGTATTTTGGGGTGTCCTTTCACATATACCCATGGCATGTGTGAGCAATATATCATTTAGTGACAACTTTGTGTAAAAAAAAAACAAACGTAAAAAAGAAATAATAATTTTACGGAAACCTAATGGCAAAATATAAACTATTCCATGGACTCACCATGCCTCTCAGCAAATAGCTTAGAGTGTCTACTTTACAAAATGGGGTAATTTGGGGGGGTTTTGTGCGATCTTGAAATCTCAGGGCCTCTAAAACTGTCCCTGGAATCCCCTCCCACTGCACGTAAAAGCAGTCTAGCGACCAATTATCCGCTAGGGTTGCTTTTACATGTAAGCCGACCGCTGGCTGTAAAAAACGATACCGAGATGATGCATAAATCTGCAGGCATCATCCTGGTATAACCACTCGAAGTCCAGCAACGTACCAGTACATTGCTGGTCCTTGTTTGGCATATAGTGTAGGCTTTTTTTTTTTTTTTTTTTTTCATGCAGCCTGTGGGCTGAACAAAAAAGAGAACCTAACCGAAATCACCACAGGATTTTGTGTAGTATTACACACCATTAACCACCCAACAACCAAACCCACTGATTTAATGGTGGGTATACATGACCATATTCCACGTATGCCTAAAGGTATTTTAACAGCAGTGGGGAAATCAACCTACCACAGCTGCTGCCATCAGGGGTATCCATATATGCTGAGCGCAAACGCTGTGTGTGTCAGAATATATAAAATCAGTGTGGCAGCCGACGGGTACCTGCAAGAGAAACAGGTTAACAAAAGAAAGAAAAACAAACAAAGTACAGTAAAAGTACAGTAGGAAGTGTAGAAGAACATAAAAATAACCTAGACAACTATTTTTGGCTTTTTTGCTTTATGTGTTTATGTATTTTTTTACACTTTTTTTTTTCAACGTTCGAGTTCCAGGTTAGGGTCTCTCAAAATGACGTTAGCCATCGAACATCCTTTTAGACCCTGTGTAAATGTGCCCTAAACTGTGCCGTGCTGTACCCTACGCTAATAATCCACTAGTGTGTGGTAGCAACGTGGCAAAGACCAGATCGGTCAGGACAGTCGGAACAATAATTACGGGTGTCACGCCTAAATCTGCGCTTGCTGCAGATACGGCATCTTTTTTGGGGGTATCTTTGGGTAGGGGTACTCAGGAGGTATTCCGGAAAATGCCTCTAATGCAGCCGGCTCACTGGATCTGGTTGGGGAAGTTGGGCAGGAGCACCAGCTGGATACAGAAGGGCTCTGATTATCTCTTCTTGGAATTGAAAGAAGGATAATGTTCCGGCAGACGCTTTGTATAAGACATAAGCGTTGTAAATAGTCAATTGAAAAATGTATACAGACACTTTTTTGTACCAGCGTCTGGCCTTACGGACAATTAAGTACGGTCCCATCATCTGGTCGTTGAAGTCCACCCCTCCCATTTTACGGTTATAGTCGTGGACACAGAGGGGCTTGTCAACAACAACACCGGTGACCGTAGTAATTTTGACTGCCGTGTCTGGGTGAATGGAGGACAGAACAAAAACGTTCCGTTTGTCCCTCCACTTCACTGCAAGCAATTTATCACACCTCAAGCAGGCTCTCTCCCCCGAGCTCAGTGGGGCATTTACTAGCCGTTGGAGGAAGCCCCGGTGATTAGATCGCACCGTGCCACAAGCGCCAATTTGCAATTGAAAGAGGTGTCTAGAAAGTGGCACGCTTGAACAAAAATTGTCCACGTACAAGTGGTACCCCTTTCCAAATAAGGGTGACACCAAGTCCAAAACTATCTTGCCGCTGCTCCCTATGTTGTCTGGGCAGTCGGGGGGCTCCACAGAGCTATCTTTTCCCTCGTAGACACGGAAACTAACTGTATAGCCTGTGGCCCTGTCACACAGCTTGTACAGTTTGACCCCGTAACTGGCCCCCTTGCTGGGGGAGATACTGTTTGATAGCAAGGCGGCCAGTAAACTTAATCAGGGACTCGTCAACGCAGACCTCTTGTTGGGGGATAAACAAGGCTGCAAACTGCTGATTGAAGTGGTCTACGAGGGGCTGAATTTTGTGGAGCCGATCATATTCAGGGTCTCCCCGAGGACGACAGAGTTCATGGTCGCTGAAATGCATGAACCAAAATATTTGTTCTTATTGAGCCCTGGACATAGCAGCAGAGAACACGTGCATTTGATGAATTGGGTCTGTGGACCAATATATCCGCAATTCATTCTTTTTTGTAATGCCAGTGTTGAAGGATAGGCCCAGAAATTTTTTAAAATCGGGAATAGTTATAGGATTCCAGGCGAATGGTCTAGCAAGGGGTGAATTTGGGTTGGCGGCGATGAATTATTGTGCTTATAAATTTGATTGATCCACAATAGATCTGAAAAGATCTTCAGTAAAAAACAGCTCAAAACAGCTAATAGGATTAAAACCAGCTTTTTCCACTCGAATTCCGGGTTGGGCAGTGAATGGGGGAAGTACTGGCGCTGTGGAATCTGTGGGCTGCCAATTAGGATATGCCAGCGCTTCAGGGAGGGCACTATGGGCTCTACGGGCCTGTCTTTGAATACGTGGTGGCTGCGGGCCACTACTCGTGCTAGCCACAGCACCAGCTTCAACTGCACTTATGGGACTCGCCACGTCACCAAGTGTTACTGCAGTGCTGGTTGTACTAGGTCCAGGGTATACTAGGCCGCTCGTGCTTGCCAGATCACGAGAAGTGTGAGCGGCACTAGTACTGGCACTCTGCTGCATACGAGAAACATCAGGTCCTTGCATCTCTGCAACTCCAGAATGGGGTCGGGTACGCCTGACCTTAGCAGGGACCCCTCTGTCGCCGGAGCTGTCAGGGAGCCGCTGCTGTCATCAGGTTCGTATACTGACCCTGATTCTGCCAGTGAGGCTTCCCCATCGCTCTCATCTGACATGGTCAGTATACTGTAAGCCTCTGCACTACTGTACCAACATTTGGTCATTTTAGTAACTACATTTACTGGTACAGTATTGTGACTAACAGGTATAAAAGCACCTGGTTGTCGAGGACTATTTGGTCGCTACAAAAAAACTGCTAGTGCTAGCAGAGATCAGGCCTGACTTTGCTAACACAGCGGTTTTGTGTGATTTGTGTTTTTTGGAAGTGACAGTAATCTATTGATTACTGCACTTGCCTGGGTAGGGTGGGCTGGGCGGAGGGGCTAAACGCAGGTGCTGGCAGGAATCAGAGCTGATTGTGCAAACACTGCATTTTGGGAACACTAAACTATGGGGACGCTAGTATAGTTCTGATCAGATGTTGATCTGTTCAAACACTATACTAGTAATGGAGGTGTGTGTGTGTGTGTATGTGTGTTGGTGTACTTGACTCTAACTGACGCTAAATAACGGTGGTGTGGTGGGACCCTGACGCTAACTAGCCTAAGTAGCGTCACCCATGACAGGTAATCACTGTACATAGTTAACACTGTGACAGGGCAGTGAAGGGGTTAACTGGGGGAGATTAAGGGGTTAAACCTTTATAGGGAATAGATGGCGGGTGGCCTAAACCTATTTGGGCTTAGCGCAAGAGCAAATTAGGGTCACAAGTGACACTAATACAGTGATCAGTAGTTATTTGATATACTGCATATATTAGTGCACTGTGTGATAGGGAGTGAAGGGGTTAAAAGTTTATTAGGGGATGGGCGGCGGGGGGGCCTAAACCTATTTGGGCCTAACGCAAGCGCAAATTAGGGTCACAAGTGACACGAATACAGTGATCAGTAGAAGAACTGTATATAGTGTTTACTGTGAGCGGTTTGGGGGGGGGGGGGATGATCAAGGGGTTAAATGTGCCTATGTGAGGTAGTGTCAGTGTAGTGTTTGGTGGAACTCACATTTTAGATGACTCTGTCTTCTCCTGGAACCGAAAGGGCTCAAGAAGGGAAAGCACTTCCCCTGCCTGTGTTTACATTACACAGGCAGGGGACATGATGCCATTGGCTAGAACCGATCACCAGATCCAGACCAAAAATCATTGGTCTGTATCTGGTGACTGATCGGTTCTCTGCCGAATCAGACCAGGATCGGCTCGCGGGGCGTGATCGTTGCCAAATGTTATCGAGCCACTTTGCCGCAGTAGCAGCACAGTGAGCAGTGGGCAAGTGGTTAAGAATTAATTGCATTTTGTTTAAACTTTACATATTAACTAAATATTACACCACACTTTATTAAGGTTATTATCTGGTTAATGGATTAATCGAAACAATAATCGGCCACTTAATCGATTATAAAACTAATCTTTAGTTGCAGCCCTAATATGGTTATCAACTTGGTATAATGCATGGACATACATTTCTCTTTCACTCCTTGACGGACACAGCTCCTTATCTTGACCATTGAGTTATACTACCCCCTACAAGAATAGGACATTAGAAAAGGAAAAAGCTTGACTAGGCCTATCAGGGAAATCCCTGGGGGTATACTCCCACTCTCAGCTATAGGCACTCAGTGCCTATTTAGGAGTAAGGACCTAGTTCCTTGCTGGGATCTCTGGTCCTGGCAGTTTTTTTTCCTTTTTTACATGAAACTTTCCTATCTTTGTTCCTTTGAGAATCTACAATCAGCTGCTGGACTGGGCGAATGACTGGATAATCTAGATCCAGAGGGTCCCCCCAGTCTGGCCAGCGAGCGCATTCAGGCCTCAGCTCCGCGCTAGGTCAGCTGTGACATAGCCCCACTGGACGGGGCTGGCCTGTGAGTTAAACGTCTAGCAAGAGCCTGAGTCGCAGAGTTCCTTCTGGCCAACAGTCCCCCCCCATTGTGATGAAGCAGGGGTCTGTCAGGATCGGTGCCTTCCCTGTTCCTTGTATGGTAAGTAGCTGTAGGGTTTTGGGGTGGACATGAGCCCCTACCTGGGACAGTCTGACCCCCAGGTTCCCCTTCTTCCCATGCAGCGTCTCCCCCCCCCCCCCCCCCAATTTCTTGGTGGTCCTCTGCGGACTTGTTACCCCCCTCCCCCTCTCATGTGGTGGCCATACCTTCTAGGACTGTCTAGGGTGTTGAGCTGGTGATGGGGGTGGGGGGCGCCACCGGCGACCTGACTATTGACTTTTGGGAGGGGGCTCCTGCCTGGGCCCCTCTTCCTGCTGGGATCGTGTTTGGAGCTCCTGGGGGCCCAGCGTAGTGCCGCCATTTTCTTGTAGCCTTTTGTACTGTAGATCGGCGGCAATGTTTTTGTAGCCTCGGCGAACATTTTCTTGTGGTTTTCTCATTGAAAATTGCGGCGACCATGTTTTTAAAGCTGTATGATGGTGATTCCGCAGTGGGAGCCCCTCCTCATCCCCTTGTGCTGACTCCTGGATTTTTCTCTTCCTGATCGCCGCATGGTGCACAGTTTGGTGCACAGTTAGTTTGGTGCTGTAAGTGCCTGATGGGGTTCTCTTTCCCTCTTTCTCCTATAGCAACAGTAGTGCTCTGTGCTGGACCCTGTTGTGCCGACAGCGCGGTGGGGGTGTCCCTAGCAGTGTTCTACACTTTTTTTGGGTGGGTTCCCCTCTTCACTAATGGAGTCCCTGGAGCACATTTCCCCACCTGATCCCCCTCTCAGAGGCTGCCGGACCCTCTGGGTCCCAACAATCCCTGACTGCACTGGTGGCGGTCCTGAAGTCCTTAGTGTCCCAGGTGGATTTGGTCCTGGCAAAAGCATCCTCCACCTTCACCTGCTTCATCCATCTCATCAGATCCTGAATCTGATTCGGCCTTGGCGGATGCGAGTTACCCGTCTGGGTCCACGCACCCTGCATGCTCAGATAGGAAGGATGATTCCTCTGCTCCTCTAGCCAGACATGAAAAGGCGCGCTGGTGGGTGTGTTGATTGTGTCAGTTCGTGAAACTTTAAAGATGGAGGATGCGGCTGATGCTGCGTCAGAGCCGGTCCCTTTTGGCACCCACAGGCCCTCCGAGGCAGCGAGGGTGTTCCCTTTTCTTGCTCACTTTGATAATATTGTTGCAAAACAGTGGGGTTGTCCAAAAACACACTTTTGCGGTCCCTAAGCGTTTTGAGATGCGCTATCCTTATGAGGAGTCCCTGCTTAAAAAGTGGGCGGTTCTACCTGTAGTGGACTCACCAGTTTACAGGTTAAATAATGCAATATTAACTCCTGTTGTGGAGTCCCCATCCTTTAAATATCCGGCTGATAGGAAGTCATGGCTCTGCCCTGCAATATGTTCACTGGGGCTGATTTAGCACTTAGGCCGGTATTTACTATTGCCATGGTGTCGCAAACTCTGACCGAGTGGGATAAACTTGTATGCTGGGACCTGGAGGGGGAACAGTTTCTGTCCTGCCTTTGCAGAGCTGGCGGATCAGTTGGTCCAGGGGCTACAGTTTGGCTGTGATGCCTTTTTAGATGCAGCTCTTTTGATTTCTAGACGGTCTTTCTCAGCAGTGGTCCTTCGGTGTTTTATCTGGCTGAAATGCTGGTCTGCGGACCAGACTTCTAAGAAGGCCTTATCTGACCACCCATTTGTGGGGGATCGCCAGTTAGGAGCTTTCTTGATGAAATCATTAATGGCCTCACAGGGGGGAAGAGTACTCTTCTTCCGCAGGCTTCCTAGGGCAAGGAGCTCTGTTGTAGATGGGGGTCATTCTTTTCGGCTCTTAAGAGACCTTTTCATCCCTTAGGTTCTAAAGACAAGGGATCTAAGCCCTTCAGGGCCTTCACTGGAGGTTCCAAGAGGACCTGATCTGGCAAGCCACAAGCTGACTCTTCCAGACCTGTGGACAAGGCTTCCTCTGCAAGAAGGGCACCCTCACCCGTATCTTGGGTGGGGGGTTGTCTTTGCGGATTTCTGGATCTGTGGATCTCTCTGGTGGTACAGGACAAGTGGGTCCAAGAGTCGTTCGGTCCGGCTACAAGATCGAGTTTCAGTCTTATCCTCCGGAAAGGTTTTTCCCTTCCAACCTGCGCTTGTCCCCAGATCGCTTACGGGGTCTCTTTGGGGCAGTGCAAGACTTGTTATTTCAAGGGGTGATTGTCCCAGGTTCCAATTTCGGAACATTTACAGGGGTTTTACTCAATCCTCATTACAGTTCCCAGGAAGGAAAGAAAGGCACATCGAATTCTGGACCTCCAAGACGCTAAACTGTTTTGTGTGGGTACAAAAGTTCAGAATGGAGACTATTCGCATGGTAGTGGCATCCCTATATCAGGGATTTTCTCGCTTCTATTGACATCAAGGACGCATACCTTTACATTCCAATATGTGCCAGTCACCAGCACTTCCTCCACTTTTGCATGGGCGAGGAGCATTATCAGTTTGTGGCGTTACCCTTTGTTCTTTCGTGAGTGGGGGGGGGGGGGGGTCGCGGTACTTGGGCACCTGGGCGACCTTCTGCGAGCGGAGTTTCCGACTGCTCTGATGGACAACTTGCAGATCACTCTGCGAACTCTGAAGGGAGTTCAATTGGATTCTGAACCTTTAGAAATCTTCTCTGGTTCCGTCCACAAAACTGGACTATCTCGGTCTGACTCTGGACTCTGCCTCAGCCAGAGTGTTTCTTCCTCTGGAAAAATTCCAGAAATTGCAGGTGAAAATTCAGCTTCTGTTGTCCAGCAGACGGTCATCCCTCTGGGCTTGCATGTGGGTGCTGGGCCTGAGGGTGTCTATCTTTTGAGGCGGTTCCATTTGCATAGTTCCACACAAGATCTCTGCAAAAAGAGATTCTGGTGAAATGGGACAAGAATCCTCAGTCTCTAGACAAGCTGATCCCGTTGAGTCGGGGTGTGAGAGGGTCCCTGATCTGGTGGCTTCGTTCTCCAGCATTTCAACAGGGAAAATCCTTTCTCTATTGGACGGTTTTCACCACGGATGCCAGCCTGTCTGGGTGGGGAGGCGCCCTCGGCACAGATTGTGCTCAGGGAGTCTGGACTCTTCCAAACTGTCGATCAATGTACTGGAACTCAGAGCGATCAGACTTTGGATCATTGAACAAGTCGTCTTCAGGGGTGTCTGGTATACATTCAATTAAATAAAGCCATAGCTGTGGCCTGTCGATTGCCAAGGGGGCACAAGACGTTGCACGGGCAGCTCAGGAAGTAGCCAGCATTCTAAGGTGGGCAGAGCAATTCGTTCCAGCCCTCTCTGCTGTACACGTTCCAGGAGTGGAAAATTGGCAAGCGGATTTCCTTAGTCGACAGGCGTTTGACTAGGGGGAATGGTTGCTTCATCTGGAGGTGTTCCATCAGTTGTGTCTCCAGTGCGGTACTCCCAAAATTGACCTGTTGGCCTCTTCTCAACAGGAAGGTACAGAGGTTTGTGGCACGGTCTCGGGATTCTCTAGCTGACGCCACAGACGCCATAGTGGCTCCTTGGAGTCAATATTGTTTGCTTCCCCCTCTCAAACTTCTGCCAAGACTCCTGTGCAGGTTTAAGGCAGAATGGATTCCGGTCATTCTAGTGGCTCCAGACTGGCCTCGCCGCTGTTTGTACGTTGTTCTGGTATGGCTGGTCGCCGATGCTCCTTGGAGACTTCCTCTCAGGGAACATTTGCATGTCTGTGTCCATTGGCCCACATATTCCTTGGTGCATACCTTTTATCTAGAGAGTCCAAAACTTGGTTCCTCCAGTGCGGTCTCCATTGCTGCCGTGGGACCTTAATTGGGTGCTGTCAGTTCATCAGAAACCTCCTTTTGAAAGTCTTCGGGAGGTTCCCCTGCTTAGTTTGTCCTAGAAGGTGGCCTTTTTGGTCGCTATTGCTTCTGGGTGCAGGGTGTCGGAGCTGGCAGCGTTGTCTTGTGGTTCACCTTACCTGGTGGTTCACAGAGAGAAGGGGGTTCTTCGTCCCTGTCCGTCGTTCCTTTCAAAGCTCGTCTGATTTCCATTGGAATGAAGACATTGTGTTGCCTTCCCTACGTCCCAGGTCTGAACATCCTAAAGAAATTGCCTTGCATTTGTGGTTCGGGCAATCATGGTGTACCTGGCAGCTACGGAGTGTTTTAGGAAGTCAGACTCACTATTTGTACTCACGGATGGACCTCGGAAAGGGTTGGCGCTTCTGCTGTTACCATTTCCAGATGGATCAGACAGACAGTTATTCAGGCCTATTCAATTAGGGGTCAGGTTCCTCCTTTCCCTGTTAAGGCACACTCTACTCGGGCGCTTAGTGCTTCCTGGGCCTTCCGTCCATCAGGCATCAGTGATGCAGGTTTGCAAGGTGGCCACCTGGTCGTCTGTGCATATTTTCACAAAGTTTTACAAGGTGGATGTGTTGGCATCCGCGGATACTTCTTTTGGCTGCAAGGTTTTGCAGGCTGCTGATAGAGGACCTGAACCTCTATGAGGGTGTGTTGGTTTGTTTTTTCAGGTGAGCTCCAATTGTTTTTGAGCTCCATGTTACCTAGTTGGCTACGGTTTAGCCTTGGGAATTTTTTCCTACTGTTCCCACCCCTCATGTTTGACACTGCTTTTGGATGTCACAATGGTCATGAAGCTAAGGAGCTGTGTCCATTAATAAACAAAAGAGAAAATAGGATTTTTGACTTACCGTAAAATCTATTTCTCTGATGTTCATTGACGAACACAGCACCCACCCCTCTGTGTAGTTGGCTTTCTTGTGTCACTCCTTGTAAAAAAACTGAGTGCCTATAGCTGAGAGTGGGAGTATACCCCCTGGAACTGCCCTATTGGAATAGTCAAGCTTTTTCCTGCCTAGGGTCCTTCTCCTGTAGGGGGCAGCATAAACCAATGGTCAAGAAGATAAGGAGCTGTGTCCGTCAATGAACATTAGAGAAATGGATTTTAATGCAAGTCAAAAATCCTATTTTCTCTTTTGTTCATTGACGGACACAGTTCTCCATTATTCAGAACCATAGGCTCATATTGCCCCCTACAGGAGTAGGACGTACACTGGACAGAAAAAAAAGACTTGGCTTTGCCTATGAGCGTTCCTAGGTGGTATACTCCCTCGTTAATATAGGCCTAGTAAGGAGTAAGAACCCAGTTCCCTGCAATTTTTTCTTTTTTTAAATGCCTTTTTTTTTTTCGCAAGACCTGCAATCTACTGCCGGACTTGGTGACTAGCTGGATAATCTAGATGCAGTTGTCCCCCGAGTCTGGCCAGCGAGCACGCGCAGACCACAACTCTGTGCTAGGTCGGCCGCGACCTAACCCCAGTGGACGAGGTCTGGCCTGGGAGTTATGCCCCATACACACGTGCAGATTATCTGCAGACTTTTGTCTGCAGACTTACCTTTTCTATGTAGTGCAAGGGCCTGCCGGATTGCATACAAATTGAAAGTGTTTAGGTTTGACCTCATATTATATGGTTTTGGTAAGTCTGCAGACAAAAGTCTGCAGATAATCTGCACGTGTGTATGGGGCATTAAACGCCTTGCGAGGTTGCATACGACCGGGTCTCGGCCCATGACAGAGGAGCCTCTGGGTGGAAATTTAGGCTGTGGGATCTCCTCCTTTTTCCGCTGGTGTTGACTCCTGGGTTTTTCTTTTCCATTGGACACCGCATGTAGAGCAGTGCAGACCGGTGCTTCTCTGGTGGGGTGTTGGAAGTCTGGTGGGGTCCTTCCCTCTCTCTGCTGAAGGTTGTGAGGTGCTCTGCTTGCTGGGGACCCAGTGGTGCTACAATCGCGGTGGGGGTGTCCCTTAGCGGTGCTAGACACTTTTTGTGGGGGTTCCCCTCTTTACTGATGGTGTCTCAGGAGCATGTTTCCCCCACTTCACCCCCCCCCCCCCTCACAGGCTGCAGGTCCCTTGGGATCCCAGCCCTCCATTAATGCACTGACAGCGGTCCTGAAGTCCTTTGTTTCCTGGGTAGAGGTGGCCTTTGGGTGGAGGGCTAGCAAAAAGCATCTGATAAAGTGTAGGGTGCGCTAAACAACAATATGATCCAAACAGTTGGAATAATTAAAAAATTATAAACATGTAGTATAAATGAACATAAATGAATTATGGTGACACAATGATGATCCGTGAATAATCAACTGGTGCATAAACATAAGTTCATAAGTGTCCATAAATAGGGTGATGATATTGCATAGAAGATGAAGAAAAATAAACTTGATTCCACATCCAAAATAAATCCACCACCAAGTGAAATTTCTCCTTACCGAACGGAAAAAGGTAAGGTGCCACTAATGAACATAAGTGCTAAACAAATACCAATCCCCGTAGTGATCCAGCAACCACCTCGTGAAAAACACCTGGGTTAGCATCTCACCAGATGGCAATCAATACACGCTTGAAACTGAAGGAACACTATCTTCCCCTTCTCCTAAGATCCACATGAGTCTTTCACAAAAGCCACGCTGACGATCCAGCTCCACCATATGACAAAGGGACAGAAGCAGACTGATAGTGTATTACCCTTTAAACATTTATTTATACAAGCAGTATTGCACTTACAATTGGAAGTCTTGAAAACAGCATAAACAGGCACCCTGATATCTGCAGTCCTTAACTCTACAATTTAAAGAGTCTCTACAATGAGAGCACATGCATTTAATGGGATAGATGGAGGACAGGTGACTAGAGGGAGCCCACCCCTCCTTAAAGGCACAGTGCTCTCATTGTAGAGACTCTTTAAATTGTAGAGTTAGGGACTGCAGATATCAGGGTGCCTTGCCGTGGCCTGCAGCTTACGCATGTATTTGCAAATGTGTGCAACCAAACCCCTGTTTTTAACGCGTACTGTTAGACAGGTCAATTCAGTTGGTCACTGGCTGGTTGGTAAGTTGTGACTGGAAATCTTAGGTTTTTTTTTGATCTGCGTCCGCCCTTCCAGTGCTCCTCACCATGAAGACTCATGTGGATCTTAGGAGAAGGGGAAGATAGTGTTCCTTCAGTTTCAAGCGTGTATTGATTGATCAAATTTCACTTGGTGGTGGATTTATTTTGGATGTGGAATCAAGTTTATTTTTCTTCATCTTCTATGCAATATCATCACCCTATTTATAGACACTTATGAACTTTTATGTTTATGCACCAGTTGATTATTCACGGATCATCATTGTGTCGCCATAATTTATTTATGTTCATTTATTCTACATGTTTATAATTTTTTAATTATTCCAACTGTTTGGATCATATTGTTGTTTAGCGCACCCTACACTTTATCATTTACTTTACACATTCACCAAGCACTGAATACCGGGAGCAGCTTCAACACGCTATCAGCGCACCCATCCCCCCTAACACATAGCAAAAAACATCCCCTGCCTTTCCCTGCCTCATCTGTCACCTCAGATCCTGAATGGGACTCGGCCGCTGCGGACGTGGTCCACCCTGCGGAGTCTGCCGCTACGCTCCCTGATTGTATCAGATAGTGAGGATGATTCATCCACACCTGTAGTTGCGCAAAGGAAGGCACTAGTTGATGCACTGATTGCATTTGTGCGGGAAACTTTAGGAATGGAGGATGGCTCTAAAGAGTGGGAGCTTCGAAAACGTTCTTTTGTGGTTCCTAAAGGCTTTGTGGTAAGGTTCTCCTTCAAGCAGTCTCTCTTCAAGAAGTGGACTGTCCCACCAGTGGTGGACCCCCCGGTTTTCAGGTTGAACAAGGCAACCATGGTTCTGGTAGAGGAATCTCTGGCTTTTAACCACTTACTAACCGCCCAGCGACCATATACATCGGCCGTTTAAACCTAAATACCGCTGTTATAGCAGCAGATAGCTGCCATAACCCTGGTATTTTTTTTAAACGGCGGGCGGTCGGCTTTCCGATTAGGGTGGCCCCAGCGGAGGATTCGCCGCGGGATCACCCTTCCGGGGCGGTTGAAGAGGTGCCCCCCCTCCTCCGCCACGTCATGGTCCTTTTCTCCGCTTACCGGACCCGCCGGCAGTGGGGAAAACGATCTGGTCCAGGATCCTCACAGACAGGATGTCAAGTGAGGGCAAGCTTGCCCTCACTCGACTCTATGGTCTTGGAGGACCGGAGCGATGGCAAATGTCGTTGCCTAGCAACCGGTTTAAAGGTCCCTTTTTTTTTTTTTTTTTTCTTTTTTTTTTTATTAATTTATTTTTATCTTTTAGTGTACTTGTAAGATCTAAGGACTTTGGACCCCAGATCTCACAAAATAGAGGTCCTGTCATGCCTATTTCTATTACAACGAATGTTTACATTCCTTGTAATAGGAATAAAAATGATCACTTTTTTTTTTTTTTAAAACTGTGTACAAATAAAAAATAATAAATAAAATATATAGTAAAAAAAAATTAAGGCGCCCTGTCCCCGTTAGCTCGCGCGAAGAAGCAAACGCACACGGAAACTACGCCCACATATGTAAACGGTGTTCAAACCACACATGTTAGGTATTGCCGCGATCGTTAGAGCGAGAGCAATCATTTGAGCCCTAGACCTCCTTTGTAACTCTAAGATGGCAACCTGTAAAAAGTGTCGCCTATGGGGAAAGTTTGTCGCCATTCCGTGAGCGTTCACAATTTTGAAGCATGACTTGTTGGGTATCCATTTACTCAGAGTAACATTATCTTTCATATTATGGAAAAAAATTGGGCTAACTTTACTGGTTTCTAATTTTTTAATTAAAAAAAGTGAATTTTTTCCAAAACAAATTGCGCTTGGAAGACCGCTGCGCAAATACGGTGTGATAAAAAATATTGCAATAATCTCCATTTTATTCTCTAGGGTCTCTGCTAAAAAAAATATATAATGTTTGGGGGTTCTAAGTAGTTTTCTAGCAAAAAAAAATGATTTTAGCTTGTAAACACCAAGTGTCAAAAATAGGCCTGGTGGGTAAGTGGTTAAAGACCAGGACCGACAGGAAGGTAGAGTTTGTGGCCCGCTAGATGTTCATGGTTGCTAGTTCAGTGCTTAGGCCAGTCCTGGCCATTTCCCTGGTTCTGCAAACTCTGTCCAAGTGGGCTAAACTTTTGTGCCGTGACTAAGCGAGTGAGCAGATTCCCCCTGCCTTTGCTGAATTGGCGGAGCAGTTGGTCCAGGGGCTGCAGTTTGTCTGCAATGGCTCTTTGGATGCAGCTCCTCTGACTTTATAGGCTGTCTGTTTCGGCAGTGGTGCTTAGGCGTGTATTGTGGCTTAAGTATTGGTCCCGATGGACCAATAATTGCAGACCAGACTTCAAAAAAATAAATAAATACATTTTGATGGATTAATCCTTTTTGGGCGATCATCAGTTTGGGGCTACCCTGGATGACATTACTCCCCCCCCCCCCCGTGATACGGTTACTTATCTTCCACAGTCTGGGAAGGTAAAAGAAAAGTCCCTAAAGGTCCACGGACAAGGGTTCAAAACCTTTCAAGTTATCCTCGGGAGGTTCCATGCGGCCCTGGTCTGGCAAGTCGACAGCGGACAAGGCTCCTCCAGCATTTTGGTGCACCCTCATCTGTGCCTGGGATGGGTGTGTTTTTGCTGGTTTCCAGGCCGTGGACCTCCTTGGTAAACGACAAGTGGGTTCGCGAAGTGATACTGCCCGGTTACAAGATACTTTCGTTTTGTTCTTGTCCTCCGTAAAGGTTCTTCCCTTCCAATGTGTATCTGTCCCTAGACCGATCGCAAGCTCTTCTTGGGGCAGTGCAAGACCCGTAGCTTCAGGGTGTGATTTCCCAATATCAGAATAGTTTCAGGGTTTTTAGTCAAACCTGTTCATGGTCCCAAAGAAGGAGAGCAAAGTAGGTCCCATTCTGGACCTCAAGGCCCTGAACTGTTTTGTGCGAGTACAGAAGTTCAGAATGGAGTCCATTCGCACGGTGGTGGCATCCCCTTCATTAGGGTGACTTTCTTGCTTCTATTGACCTCAAGGATGCCTATGTGCACATTCCAATATGTGCCTGACTCCAAGCGCTCCCTGCGTTTTTTCTGTGGGAGAAGAGCTTTTTCAGTTTGTGGCGTTACCCTTTTGTCTCCCCTCCGCTCCTCGAGTCTTCACAAACGCGTTGGCCCTGTTTCTGGCATTGCTATGTCAGCGGGGGATTGTGGCACTGGGCTACCTGAACGATCTTCCCCTGTGAGCGGAGTCCTCTGCTGCCCTGTTGGAGGACGTGGAGATCACTATACAGATCCTGAAAGAGTTCAGTTGGCATTCTAAACTACCAGAAGTCTGTTCTGATTTCATCCAGGAAAATTGGATTAGGTGGGTATGATTCTGAATTCAGCTGTAGCCAGAGTGTTCCTTCCTCTGGACAAACTCCAGAAGTTGCATGATGCAATTCACCTACTGCTGTCCAGCAGGTGGTCCTCCCCCTGGAGCTGCATACGGGTTCTGGGCCTGATGCCTTTTTGAGGCGGTTCCCTTTGCACAGTTCCATACGAGGTCCCTTCAAAGGGAGCTCCTGGTAAAATGGGCCAAGTGTCCAAGGTCTCTGGATAATTCGATTCGGCTGAGCTGGGAAACGGTGGGGTCTCTGGTCTGGTGGCTTTGCAAATTCTTTCTCCCCTTGTATTGAACAGGGATCACCACAAATGCCAGTCTTTCTGGGTGGGAGATGTCCTGGGACTGAGCTCTGCTCAGGATTGTTGGATGCTAGAAGAGTCCAGACTACCGATCAATGTCTTGGAACTTCGGGCAAATAGGCTATTCCTGGATCATGGGATGGATTGACTCCTGTGGCTTTCGGTGCAGATCCTGTTGGACAATGCCACGGTTGTGGCTTATGTCCATCACTAGAGCGGAACAATGAGTGTGTTGGCAGCCCTAAAGGTAGCCGGCATTCTCAAATGAGCAGAACGATTCTTACCTGCCCTCTCTGCCATACACATTCTAGGAGTGGAAAACTGGCAAGCGGACTAGCTCAGTCGGCAGACGTTGGTCCCTTCATCCGAATGCATTTCATCAGATATGTCTCCGGTGGGGCTTCCTCGAGGTGGATCTGCTGGCGTCCCGTCTCAACAAAAAGGTACTGTGGTTTGTGGAAAGGTTCACAGGATCCTTTGGCAGACACCACAGACTCCCTGGTGGACCCGTGGGGCCAGTATCATTTGATTTTTACTTTTCCTTCTCTCAAGCTTCTACCGCGGCTTTTGCGCAGGATCGAGGCCAAGGGGATTCCGGTCATTCTAGTAGCCTGGGACTGACCTCGTCTGTTTTGGTATGCCGACCTGATGCGACTGTTCACCAACGTCCCTTGGAGACTGCCTCTCGGGGAGGATCTACAGTCTCAAAGGCCAATATTCCATCCTGCTTTTCAGTCCCTGGCCTTGACGGCCTGGCTGTTGAAAGAGGTTTGCCTGGCTCAGTGATTCTGGCACTGCTTAAGGCTAAGAAGTCTACTACTAGGAAGATCTACCATCGTACGTGGAAAGCGTACATTTTGGTTTCTTTCGGTGCCTCGGATTTGGACTTTTCTTCATCAAGGTGTTGAGCAGAAATTGGCTTTGAGTACCATCAAGGGCCAGGTGTCGGCCTAGGTGTCTCTACCTCCTTAGGATCTGAAATTGATGCTTTCAATTCTCCAGAAGCCTCCCTTTGAAAATATTAGGGAGATTCCCCTGCTTATGCTTTCCCTGAAGGTGGCCTTTTTGGTGGCTATAATTTCTGCTCACAGGTGTCGGAGCTGGCGGCATTATCTTGTCGTACCCCCTATTTGGTGGTCCACAAAGATATGGTGGTTCTTCGCCCATGTCCATCGTTCCTAATGTAGTCTCTTGTTTCCATTTCAATGAATACATTGTTGCCTTCCCTGTGTCCCAGGCCCAAACATCCTAAGGTGTATCTGGCAGCCACGGAGTCTTTTCAGAGGTCAGATTCAGTTTGTGATCACGGACGGGCCAAGAAAGGGCTTCTTCTGCAGCCATTTCCAGATGGATCAGACAGACTGTGACTCAGGTCTATCCTGTCGGGGGTCATGTTCCTCCTTTCTATTTACCGGCGCACTCTACTCTGGTGCTTAGTTCTTCTTGGGCCTTCCATAATCGGGTTGGGAAGGTTTGCAAGGCGGCCACTTGGTTGTCGGTGCACACTTTTATCAATTTTACAAAGTGGATGTTTTGGCATCTGCGGATGATTCCTTTTGGCCACAAGGTTTTGCAGGCTGCTGTTTAGAGGGTCTGTTCCCTCTTTGTTGGTGTTTTGTTCAGGTTGGGCTCCAGTTGTTTGTTAAGCTCCTGTTTATTTGGTTGGACTTTGTGTTTAGCCTTGGGATTTTTTTGTTGTCCCACCCCTTGTGTTTGGCAATGCTTGGGGATGTCCCTAGTGTTCTGAATAATGGAGAGCTGTGTCTGTCAATCAACTCGGAGAAATGAATTTTACAGTAAGTCATAAATCCCATTTTATTTTTCATTTTCAAAATGCAAATTGGGTGAACAGAAAAAAAATCAAATCCAAACAAGATGAGACTACATTTTGGCTTCAAACTGGCATAAGTTTTTACACTTGCACACTTTGAACACTTGCACAAAGTCAGGGATTTTGTAGGATTAGAGTCAGGTGTATGATTAACCAATAATAACCAGCAGGTTCTAATGATCATCAACTTCATATGTAGGTTGAAAAAGCCATTAACTGAAACAAATCATGTGTAGGAAGCCAAAAACTGGCTGAGGAAAAGCCAAACTCTGCTACTATGGTGAGCTTGTAGAAGACTGTTTCATGTCAGGGGTCATACACCATATCAAGACTGAGCAAACAAGGTAGTTATACTGCATCAGCAAAGTCTCTCCCAGGCAAAGATTTCAAAGCATACTGGGGTTTCAAGATGTACTGTGCAATCTCTTTTGAAGACACATAAAGAAAAGGGCAATGTTGAGGACCGTAGACGCAGGGTAGGAAACAATGCAGCAGTTGAAAGACACATCATGCTTACTTTCGACATCAGACGTCCAGCAGTGCTATTGGCATATAACTGGTGGAAACTAGTGGGGCCTAGATACACCAATCTACTGTCAGGCGAAGTGTGGGCTGAAGTGGTCTTCATGGAAGAATTGCGGCTAAAAAGCCATACCTCTGACCTGGTAACAAGGCATAGCTACTCAACTATGCACTAAAACCTAGGAACTGGGGTGCAGAGAAATGGCAGCAGGTGCTCTGAAATGAGTCAACATTTTGAAATATTTAACTGTAGCAGGAGGACGTTTGTTTGCTGAAGGGCTGAAGAGCAGTATAATGTGTCTGCAGGCAACAGTGAAGCATTACGGAGGCTCCTTAAAAGCTTGGAGCTGCATTTCTGCAAATGGAATTGGAGATTTGGTCAAGATCAATAGTGTCCTCAATGCTGGAAAAGAAAAAAGGCAGATATTTTTCCATCATGCCATTCCATCAAGGAGGTATAGGATTGGCCCCAAATGTATTCTGCAGCAGGACAATGATCCCAAACGTTCAGCCAATGACATGAAGAACTATCCTCAGTGTAAAGAACAAGTAGTCCTAGAAGTGATGGTTTGGCCCCCAGGGAGCCCTGAACTCAACATCATCATGTCTGTCTGGGATTACTTGAAGAGTCAGAAGGATTTCAGGCAGCCTGATTTTGAATTCTCTTCTGTTCATATTCTTTCCATTTTATTTGATATAAAATTAAAATATTAACACTTCTATTTCTAAAAACTTTCTTAACACATTTCCGACCGCTCACTGAGCTGGTACTGCGGAAAAGTGGCTCGATACCGTCCAGCGACGCAGACCTACGTCGGGTGTGATCACGGCTCGCAAGTCGTTCTCCCGGTCTGATTCGGCAGAGAACCGATCACTCACCAGATACAGACCAATGATTTTTGGTCTGGATCTGGTGATCGGTTCCAGCCAATGGCATCATGTCCCCTGCCTGTGTAATGTAAACATAGGCAGGGGAAGTGATGTAACTTTCCCTTCTGGAGCCCTTTCAGTTCCAGGAGAAGAGAGACATCAAAAACGTGAGTTCCACCAAACACTACACTGACACTACCTCACATAGGCACATTTAACCCCTTGATCACCCCCCAAACCCCTCACAGTGAACACTACATATACAGTGGTATACAGATGTTTTACTGATGACTGTATTAGTGTCACTTGTGACACTAATTTGCGCTTGCGTTAGGCCCAAATAGGGTTAGGGCACCCACCATCTATCCCCTAATAAAGTTTTAACCCCTTGATCACCCCCAGTTAACCCCTTCACTCCCTATCACACAGTACACTAATATATACAGTATATCAGATAACTACTGATCACTGTATTAGTGTCACTTGTGACCCTAGTTTGCGCTAAGCCCAAATAGATTTAGGCCACCCGCCGTCTATCCCCTAATAAACTTTTAACCCCTTGATCTCCCCCAGTTAACCCCTTCACTCCCTATCACACAGTACACTAATATATACAGTATATCAGATAACTACTGATCACTGTATTAGTGTCACTTGTGACCCTAGTTTGCGCTAAGCCCAAATAGATTTAGGCCACCCGCCGTCTATCCCCTAATAAACTTTTAACCCCATTGATCTCCCCCAGTTAACCCCTTCACTCCCTATCACACAGTGCACTAATATATACAGTATATCAGATAACTAGGGCTGAAACAACTAATCGATTAATCGACAACTAATCGATCATGAAAATAGTTGTCAACTATTTTCGTAATCGATTAATTGGTCAGCCGATTAGTTGTCCTGCATACAGAATGCATTATTTGTTTACATATCAGAAAATACAGTGCAACGCACATACAGCTAAGGACACAGTCCGTACATGTCAGTAGATGGCAGAGAACTTGTGAATGTGTTGGGAGCAATGCCTCATGGGAAATGTAGTCCCGGGCAAGAGAAGGAACCAAGTGATTCTAAAGGCAGAGTTTTTTTTTTTTTTTTAACCTTGCTTACAATCACTTTAATGGCTCTGTGCAGAGAAGATCAGCATCTGAACCCAGAGAAGGTGGAGGTCGATATACTAGAGGTGATATAAGGCATTACAATTACATTTAAAGTAAAAGTTTACTAGTATTGTGCATTATATTTAAAATTATATCCATGAAAAAAAAAAGTCCCAGCTGTTAGTAATACTTTAATATATAAATTATATTTTTCCCCCCTCCACCCTTCATATAGCTTCATGTTTGACTCCCAGTTAAAATATCCTGCATATCCAACTTCTGGGCCTATTTTTTTTTACATATACATACACATGATACAAGATTTACATACTTTCACTGTTTCACAGTAGAAATTATATTACAGTAGCGATTTTCTGCTGTTTTTTCTTTTTTTTACTATTTTTTGCTATTTTCTTTTTTTTTAACCCCATCATGACAGGTGATAAAAAAGCATGCTGCTGCTACTAAATGTCTTCTGCTGCCCATATATTTATTGGATTTTTGGACAAAAATATTTGCATCTATATTTATATTCGTTGAATGGGCGAGTGTTTGAAAATTCCCTTTGCTTTTAACATTACATTTTAAAATGAATATAACTTCTGAGCAAAAACCACATACACTATATGAAGATTTGTTTGATCGAGAAGTTTTGTATTCTGCTCCTTCAAATGTTCCTGTCACTGTTGACAACGAACACCAAATGGACCCAACTAATGGTTGTAAAATCGAATGAATGTCTTTAAAAATGTTCTAAAAAAAATTTAGTTTGTGTATGGCCAGCATAAGTGACAGCAGGTGCAGGGAGCTTGTATCAAACTACCTGCCTATTAATAAGGGAGTGTGTCATGAATATTCTATACCAATCCGGTCTGAAAATTTGCAAAAAAGTGTTTGATATTTTTAAATTTTAAAAATGTTGGTCTCTGAGTCTGATATGTACCACATTTAAACCTCCAATAATACATATATCTGTCTCAGAGTGGATTAAATATCCAACTATATAGCTGGATATCTATATTTACTACTGCATATAGATATTCAAGAATATTAGCTAAATTATACACCAACCTTTTTTTTGTTGAGGTTTTTATGCGATTAGTCGATTAATCGAAACAATAATCGGCCAACTTATCAATTAGGAAAATAATTGTTAGTTGCAGCCCTACAGATAACTACTGATCACTGTATTAGTGTCACTTGTGACCCTAATTTGCGCATACGCTAAGCCCAAATAGGTTTAGGCCACCCACCATCTATCCCAGTGATGGCGAACCTTGGCACCCCAGATGTTTTGGAACTACATTTCCCATGATGCTCATGCACTCTGCAGTGTAGGTGAGCATCATGGGAAATGTAGTTCCAAAGCATCTGGGGTGCCAAGGTTTGCCATCACTGATCTATCCCCTATAAAGGTTTAACCCCTTGATCTCCCCCAGTTAACCCCTTCACTGCCCTGTCACAGTGTTCACTATATACAGTGATTACCGATCACTGTATTAGTTTCACGGGTGACGCAACTTAGGCTAGTTAGCGTCAGGGTCCCACTACACCACCGTTATTTAGCGTCAGAGTCAAGTAAACTTACACACACACACCTCCATTACTAGTATAGTGTTTTGAACAGATCAATATCTGATCTGATCAGAACTATACTAGCGTCCCCATAGTTTGTGCAAACACTGCGTTTTGGGAACACTAATCAGCACTGATTCCTGCTAGCACCTGCGTTTAGCCCTTCCGCCCAGCCCACCCTACCCAGGCAAGACTAGTAACCAATAGATTACTGTCACTTCCAAAAAACACAAAACTGCTGCGTTAGCAGAGTCAGGCCTGATCTCTGCTAGCACTAGCAGTTTTTTTTGTAGCGACCAAATAGTCCTTGACAACCAGGTGCTTTTTTACCTGTTAGTCACACTACTGTACCGGTAAATTTAGTTACTAAAATGACCAAACGTTGGTACAGTAGTGCAGAGGCTTACAGTATACTGACCATGTCAGATGAGAGCGATGGGGAAGCCTCACTGGCAGAATCAGGGTCAGTATACGAACCTGATGACAGCAGCGGCTCCCTGACAGCTCCGGCGACAGAGGGGTCCCTGCTAAGGTCAGGCGTACCCGACCCCATTCTGGAGTTGCAGAGATGCAAGGACCTGATGTTTCTCGTATGCAGCAGAGTGCCAGTACTAGTGCCGCTCACACTTCTCGTGATCTGGCAAGCACGAGCGGCCTAGTACACCCTGGACCTAGTACAACCAGCACTGCAGTAACACTTGGTGACGTGGCGAGTCCCATAAGTGCAGTTAAAGCTGGTGCGGTGGCTAGCACGAGTAGTGGCCCGCAGCCACCGCGTATTCGAAGACAGGCCCGTAGAGCCCATAGTGCCCTCCCTGAAGCACTTGCATATCCTAATTGGCAGCCCACAGATTCCACAGCGCCAGTACTTCCCCCATTAACTGCCCAACCCGGAATTCGAGTGGAAATAGCTGGTTTTAATCACATTAACTTGTTTGAGCTGTTTTTCACTGAAGATCTTTTCAGATCTATTGTGGATCAATCAAATTTATACGCACAACAATGCATCGCCGCCAACCCAAATTCACCCCTTGCCAGACCATTCGGCTGGAATCCTATAACGATTCCCGATTTTAAAATCTTTCTGGGCCTATCCTTAAACACTGGCATTACAAAAAAGAATGAATTGCGGTTATATTGGTCCACTGACCCAATTTATCAAATGCACGATACGAACAAATATTTTGGTTCATGCATTTCAGACCATGAACTCTGCCGTCCTCTGGGAGACCCTGAATATGATCGGCTCCACAAAATTCGGCCCCTCATAGACACGGAAACTAACTGTATAGCCTGAGGCCCTGTCACAGAGCTTGCACAGCTTGACCCCATATCTGGCACGCTTGCTGGGGAGATACTGTTTGATAGCAAGGTGGCCAGTAAACTTAATCAGGGACTCGTCAACGCAGACCTCTTGTTGGGGGGGGTAAACAAGGCTGCAAACCGCTGATTGAAGTGGTCTACGAGGGGCCGAAAACGTTCCGTTTGTCCCTCCACTTTACTGCAAGCAATTCATCGCACCTCAAGCAGGCTCTCTCCCCCGAGCTCTGTGGAGCCCCCTGACTGCCCAGACTACATAGGGAGCAGCGGCAAAATAGTTTGGGACTTGGTGTCACCCTTATTTGGAAAGGGGTACCACTTGTACGTGGACAATTTTTATTCAAGCGTGCCACTTTTTAGACACCTCTTTCAATTGCAAATTGGCTTCCCCCAACGGCTAGTAAATGCCCCACTGAGCTCGGGGGAGAGAGCCTGCTTGAGGTGCGATGAATTGCTTGCAGTGAAGTGGAGGGACAAACGGAACGTTTTCGTTCTGTCCTCCATTCACCCAGACACGGCAGTCGAAATTACTACGGTCACCGGTGTTGTTGTTGAGAAGCCCCTCTGTGTCCACGACTATAACCGTAAAATGGGAGGGGTGGACTTCAACGACCAGATGATGGGACCGTACTTAATTGCCGTAAGGCCAGACGCTGGTACAAAAAAGTGTCTGTATACCTATTTTAATTGGCTATTTACAACGCTTTTGTCTTACACAAAGCGTCTGCCGGGAACATTATCCTTCTTTCAGTTCCAAGAAGAGATAATCGGAGCCCTTCTGTATCCAGCTGGTGCTCCTGTCCAAATTCCCCAACCAGATGCAGTGAGCTGGCTGCATGAGAGGCATTTTCCGGAATTCCTCCCGAGTACCCCTACCCAAAGGTACCCCCAAAAAAGATGCCGGGTCTGCAGCAAGCGCAAATTTAGGCGTGACACCCGTAATTATTGTCCCGACTGTCCTGACCGACCTGGTCTTTGCCACGGTGACTGTTTCCGTCGCTACCACACACTAGTGGATTATTAGCGTAGGGTACAGCACGGCACAGTTTAGGGCACATTTACACAGGGTCTCAAAAGATTTTCGATGGTTATCCTCATTTTGAGAGACCCTAACCTGAAACCTTGAACTCGAACGTTGAAGAAAAAAAAATAAAAAATACATAAAACATAAAATAAAAAAGCCAAAAATTGTTGTTGTCCAAGTTATTTTTATGTTCTACACTTCCTATTGTACTTTTACTGTACTTTGTTTGTTTTTCATTCTTTTGTTAACCTGTTTCTCTTGCCGGTACCCATCGGCTGCCACATTGATTTTATATATTCTGACACAAACAGCGTTTGCGCACAGCATATATGGATACCTCTGATGGCAGCAGCTGCAAAATACCTTTAGGTATACGTGGAATATTGTCATGTATACCCACCATTAAATCAGTGTGTTTGGCTATTTGGGCGGTTAATGGTGTGTAATACTACACAATATTCCTGTGGTGATTTCTGTAAGGTTCTCGTTTTTTTTTTTTGTTCAGCCCACAGGCCAAACAAGGACCAGCAATGTACTGGTACGTTGCTGGACTTTGAGTGATTATACCAGGATGATGCCTGCAGATTTTAGGCATCATCTTGGTATCGTTTTTTACAGCCAGTGGTCGGCTTACATGTAAAAGCAATCCTAGCGGATAATTGGCCGCTAGACTGCTTTTACATGCAGTGGGAGGGTACCCCCCCCCTACTGCCGCCTTCCACGGTTTTTCTCGGGCTCTCCTGTCCCACCGGTTAACCCGAGAGTGCAGTCGGGGGTTCAGTTATCTAACCATAGAGCTGATTGGAGATGAGAATGGCTCCAATCATCTCTATGGCCTAAGATATCAGAAGCTACGAGCATTTCATGACTTCGGTTTCGCCAGAAATAAACAGCGCCATTGGGAAATTGGGAAAGCATTTTATCACAACAGTTTTGGTATGGTCAGATGCGTTAAGGTCAGAGGAGAGATCTAGAGTCTAAAAGACCCCAATTTTTTTAAAAAAAAGAGTACCTGTCACTACAGATTGCTATCATAGGGGAAATTTAAATTCACTATAACAATAAAAAAAAAAAAAAAAAAAAAAATGAAAGAAAAAGTTTCAAAATAACATAAAACAATCAAGCCCCCCTGTCCCCCCGTGCTTGTGTGAAAATGCGCTCACAAGCATTGGTCTAGTGTCATATGTAAACCGCAATTGCACCATGCATGTGAGGTATCGCTGCGAACGCCAGGTCAAGTGCAGTAATTCTTGCAGTAGACCTCCTCTGTAAGTCTAAAGTGGTAACCTGTAAAGACTTTTAAAGGCTTTTAAAGGCGTACGTAGTTTGTTGCCGCTGCACTGGTGTGCACAATTTTTAAAGCATGTCATGTTTGGTGTCTATGTACTCGGCATAAGATCATATTTTAAATTTTACCAAACAATTAGGAATTATATATTGTATTTCTGCATTGAATATAAAAAAAAAAGTGTTTTTTTAACAAAAAAAATTGCATTTGGAATATGTGTGCGCAAATACCGTGTGACAAAAAAAATTGCAACATCCACCGTTTTGTTCTGTAGGGCCTCTGCTTTAAAAAAAATATATAATGTTTGGGGGTTCAAAGTAATTTTCTTGTAAAAAAAAAAAAAAAAAAAAAATTTTTTTCATGTAAACAAAAAGTCACAGAAAAGGCTTGGTCTTCAAGTGGTTAGAAGAGTGGGTGATGTGTCGCTAAGATTGAGCATAAAATGCCAGGACTGTTCAAACACCCCCCAAATGACCCTTTTTGGAAAGTAGATACCCAAAGCTATTTGCTGAGAGGCATATTGAGTCCATGGAGTATTTTACATTTTGCCCTAAGTTTCAGGAAAATTACAATTTTTTTTTTTTTTTACACAAAGTTGTCACTAAATGATATATTGCTCACGCATGCCATGGGTGTATGTGAAATGACACCCCAAAATACATTCTGCTGCTTCTCCTGAGTACAGGGATCCCACATGAGACTTTTTGGGAGCCTAGCTGTGTACGGGACACCGAAAATCAATCCCAACCTTCTGGTTTTCTAATTGCGTAAATTGTGCATTTTACCTCTGCACTACCTGTCACAGTTTCAGAGGCCCTGAGATTTCAAGATAGAACAGAACCCCCCCAAATGACCCCATTTTTTTTTTTTGTGTGCTATCTTGAAATTTTAGGGCCTCCGAAACTGTGACAGGTAGTGCGGAGGTGAAATGCACAATTTACGCCATTAGAAAACCTGAAAGTGGTGATTGATTTTTGGTGTCCCGTACACAGCTAGGCTCCCAAAAAGTCTCACACATGTGGTATCCCTGTACTCAGGAGAAGCAGCAGAATGTATTTTGGGGTGTCATTCCACATATACCCATGGCATGTGTGAGCAATTTATGTTTTAGTGAAAACTTTGTGTTAAACTAATTTTCCCAAAACTTGTGGAAAAATATAAAATATTCCATGGACTCACCATGCCTCTCAGCAAACAGCTTGGGGTGTTCTCTTTCCAAAATGGGGTCATTTGGGGGGGGGGGGGGTTGTGGTATCTTGACATTTCAGGGCCTCCTAAATCGTTATAGGTAGTGAGAAAATGCAATGTAAAATGGTGGGGATTGGTTTTCGGGTCCCATACACAGCTAGGTTTCCAAAAAGTCTCACATATGTATCCCTGTACTCAGAATAAGCAGCAGAAGATATTTTGGGGTGTAATTACACATATACCCATGTGTGAGCAATGTATCATTTCAATGACAACTTTGTGTAAAGAAAAAAAAAAAATACATTTTTTTTTTAGTCAAACACCTGTGACAAAAAAAATGAAATATTCAATGAGCTCAACATGCCTCTCGGGACATTCCTTAGGATGTCTACTTTCCAAAAAGTGATAATTTGGGGGGGGGGGGGGGGGGGTTTGTACTGCCCTGCCATTTTAGCACTTCATGAAATGAGATAGGCAGTCAGAAATTAAAGCTGCATAAACACCAGTATTTACACCATTGTTTGTAGACGCTATAACTTTTGCGCAAACCAATAAAAATACGCTCACTGAGATTTTTTTTTGTCAGACATGTAGCTAAATACATTTTGGCCAAAATATATGACATAAATTGAGTATATTGGATATTTTTTAAAAGACAAAGTTGAAACTGTTATTTCTCTTACGTCCTCCGACAGTCGCCGCCTCTTCATATTCGTCACATATAGGGTATTAGACTTTGCTCCGAAGGAGTAGCTAGGCAACAGAATATGTTAACAATAAAGCTTTAACATATCCCACCCTCAAGGGGTGGTCCCCTCAGTCAATACCCTCCTACTTCCTGCAACCATATCTCAGTTTTAATGTCTAGCTTGTCAGGAGTGGCTGGCTCTCTCTGTGCTGGGACTTTTTGTCCCAGACTCTTTCTTCTTTTTAATATTTTATTTGAGTTTTTTCTCTACCTTTACTTAGCTGTTGTTTTTGTCAGCATTAGTTAGTTCTTCGGACGAAGAGGATCATGCGGACTGGGTCTCGGGCTGATCCCCCTGATCGCAGGTCGTGGGTCAGTGGCTTCCCAGTCTGCCATCGAGCGTTCAGCCAGGTAACGCTCCTGGCACGGTGAACGACCCATCCCTGTTCGGTGCAGGGATGTTTGGTGAGGTGGCTACCTCACCGGACGCTGTGCGGTTTCTTAACCGCCATTGTGTGCGTCTTGAATTGCGACTCTCCCTGCCTCATGTGCAGCGGCTTGTTCGCCTGTGCGGGTTCCCCACGCCATATGAGGTAAGTGTGTCTATGTGGGGACCTGTCTGTCTGGGGGGGGTCTCAGTCTGGGACTGTGTAACCTGCCTTTAAATCACACTGCTTGTCTCCCTATCTCTCGGCTGCATGCTGTGGGCTGCAAGGGGGGGGGGGGGGAGCTGTATGACACTGTGTGTGTCAGGCTGGGCAGTGTGGGAAGCTGTGTGCTGTGGGGCATGTTTTTAATGGCATGTTGGGGCATATACAGCGATCGCTGCGGCGATCTAACATGTATCCATATAATGGGATGAAATTGTGTGTGTTTTTATGCACTGTGGAGCGGCGGTTTCGGCGCCAAACGACGCCATTTTACCGGCGCCCGCTCCGGCCGCATGGTTTACATGCACGGCGGCCATTTTCTTGTAGCCTCCATAGGCTTACATAGAGCGCCCTGGCAGCATCACTTCCTTTTTCCTGGAACACCGGTCGAGGCAGCAGCAGCAGCGGGGTCTCCTCAGGTTTTATCCTTCTATTCCTGTTGTCCATTGCCTGTATTCAGTCTGTATATTCCCTGTGGGGGTCTCATTGTGCCTGAGTGTGTGCGGTGGGCTGCGCTTACCGCGCTTGCTGAAAGGGGGCAGTTAACCCTTGGTTGTCTGGCGTACAGGGGCAATGGATTCTCAGGAGGGCAAGTTTCCCACAGTATTGGTGGAAAGCCAGGGGACCGCTGTTTCCCCCCCGGGGGGGGATTTAGCCACTATTGTGGCTGGCCTTGCTGCCCAGGTGCAAATGCTGGTGGCTGCTCAATCTACTAAACGGCCCAGAGTTACTCTGTCCTCCGATTCTGAGGGTGAAGGTGATGGGGCTGTTCTGGCAGGGACCTCCCTATCGGGGTCCCGCTCCTCTCTTGATCTAGTGGGGTCTGAGGTAGAGGCTGAGGTTGAGGGGGTTGATAATTCTCCCCCTGGCTCGCCTGAAGAGCTTGCAATCATGGATGAGTTGATTGCTTCCATTAAGCAGACGCTACGTTTGCAGGACGAAGTGTGTCCCCCCGCTGCCTTGGCGGCTTATGGGACGCAGAGAAAACGCAGGACGCCGCAGGTTTTTCCCTGCAATGCTGATTTTCAGCACGCGGTAAAGGATCAATGGCGCGATCTGCGCAAACCTTTTGCGGTACCAAGTAAATTCAAGCTGCGTTATCCTTTCTCCCCTGCCACTGATGAACGGTGGTGTGTGCCTCCACCAGTGGATCATGCAATTGCGGTTTTGAACAAAGCCACTGCGATTCCTGCAGAGGGATCCCCTGTTTTCCGTGATGCCACGGATAGGAGACTGGAGTCTCTTGCCCGTCATACTTATTCTGTTACGGGTTCTATGCTTAAAGCTCTATTTGCTTCTCTCATGGCGGCCCAGGCAATCGCAAGTTGGACGCAGATGCTTAGGCGCGTCCTAGTGGCCGATTCGGCCTCGGCGGCGACCCTGGACATGGTGGATCAGATCCACCAGGGTGTCATGTATCTGTGTGATGCGGACCTGGACCTGATTCCGTTGGCTGCACGTGTGCACAGCGTGGCGGTGTTGTCTCGCCGCCTGGTTTGGTTGAAATGTTGGTCGGTGGACCAATCTTCACGTAAAACCTTAGCCAATCTGCCTTATGATGGGTCTCGCCTTTTTGGGGAGTCTCTGGATGTGTTGATTAAGGGGATCACCGGGGGTAAGAGCACTCTCTTGCCCCATTTCCCCAAGGCTAAGGGGGCTTCTGGGAAGAAGCATGCGAATTTTCGGCCCCCTCAGGGGTCCTTTCGTGCCTTTCGGCCGCACTACAAGGGCAAACCGTTCAAGGGCCAGGGCTCTCAGAAGAAACCCTGGTCTGGGAAACAGAAGTCCGGCCAATCCGGACCTGCGGCCCATAACAGTTCGGCCTGAAGGGGCGCCCTCACCCAGTTTTGGGGTGGGGGGACGCTTGCTCGGTTTTCTTCAGCCCTGGTTGGCCCGTGTGCGGGACAGATGGGTTCTGGAAATCGTTCGATCTGGTTACAAGATCGAGTTTCTCTCTCGGCCAGAGAGCAGATTTTTTCCCTCAAATCTACAACTGTCTCCAGAGCGCCTGCGGGATCTGCACCTGGCGGTGCGGGACCTGAGGGCTCAGGGAGTGGTGGTTCCGGTGCCTCATCGGGACAGATTTCCGGGGTTTTATTCCAATCTGTTCACCGTGCCCAGAAAGGAGGGCAAGGTTCGTCCAATTCTGGACTTGAAAGCTCTGAACCGCTCTGTGCGGGTTCGCAAGTTCCGCATGGAATCCCTGCGCTCGGTGGTGGCTGCCCTGGTTCCGGGGGAATTCATGGCCTCCATCGATTTGAAGGATGCGTATCTTCACATCCCCATATTCGAGGGTCATCAGAGATACCTTCGATTTGCCATTGCGGAGGATCACTACCAGTTCGTGGCGTTGCCCTTTGGGCTCGCCTCGGCTCCGCGGGTCTTCACCAAGGTGCTTGCACCGGTTCTGGCATTATTGAGAGCCCAGGGCATTTCTGTCCTGGGGTATCTGGACGACATTCTGATTCGGTCTGCGACCAGTCAGGGTCTGGAGAAGGACCTGTCTGTCACGATGCAAACTCTGCAGGAGTTCGGTTGGACGGTAAATGTTCCAAAGTCGACACTGAGTCCGTCGGTTCGTCTTCCCTATCTGGGAATGATACTGGACTCGGTGCAGGCGAAGGTCTTCCTGCCGGAAGACAAACTCAGGACTCTTCAGGAGGAAGTCAGGTCCCTCAGGGACGTTCCGAACTCGTCTCTGCGGACGTGTATGAGATGTCTGGGATTGATGGTCTCGGCTTTCGAGGCGATTCCTTTCGCGCAGTTTCACACGCGGGGTCACCAGGCGGAGATCTTGTCCAAGTGGGACGGGCGACCTCAATCTCTGGATCTTCAGATCTCGTTGAGTCATCGCACCAGGGAAAACCTGTGGTGGCTCCAGTCCCCGTTGGTGTCCGGGGGCAAGTCGTTTCGTCCGATCTCGTGGACGATAATCACCACGGATGCCAGCCTGTCGGGCTGGGGTGGTGTTCTGGGCGTTCTGTCCGCCCAGGGGACCTGGTCGGAGGGGGAGTCTTCCCTCCCGATCAACATTCTGGAATTGCGTGCGATAAGGCTCTGTCTTCATCGCTGGACGGACCGGCTGCAGGGCTGCCCGGTTCGGGTGCAGACGGACAATGCCACGGCGGTGGCCTACATCAACCACCAAGGGGGCACCAGGAGTGCCCGAGCGGCTCGAGAAGTGGCCGACATTCTGTCTTGGGCCGAGACTCATGTCCCGGCGATAACGGCGGTTCACATTCCGGGAGTGGAGAACTGGCAGGCGGACTATCTGAGTCGCCAGACCCTGGATCAGGGGGAATGGTCTCTCCATCCGGCTGTCTTCCAGATGTTGTGCGCGAAGTGGGGTCTTCCAGATGTGGACCTGTTCGCGTCTCGCCTCAACTACAAGGTGAAGAGGTTCGTGGCAAGGACGCGCGACCCTCGGGCAGACGCGTCGGACGCGTTAGTGGCCCCGTGGCATCAGTACAGGCTGATGTACGCGTTTCCACCGATTCAGTTGCTGTCCCGGTTCCTTCGCAGGTTACACTCGGAACGCAGCACGGTGATTCTTGTGGCACCGGACTGGCCTTGCCGGTCCTGGTACGCAGACCTCGTGAATCTGGCGGTCGACGCCCCCTGGCGTCTGCCTCTTCGGGACGATCTACTGTCTCAAGGACCGATTTACCATCCTGCTTTACAGTCGCTGGCTTTGACGGCCTGGCTGTTGAGACCGAGGTCCTGAAGGAGAAGGGTCTCTCTCCAGAGGTTGTTCATACCTTGATCAACGCGAGGAAGTCTTCCTCGGGAAAGGTTTATTACCGTACTTGGAAGGCCTATTTTGCCTGGTGTGAGTCCAGGGGGTTTTCACCCCGCACGTACTCGGTTTCCCGTGTGCTGTCTTTCCTTCAGACGGGTGTCGATCAGCGTTTGGCGCTGGCTACGATAAAGGGTCAGGTGTCTGCGCTGGCCGTTCTGTTTCAACGTCCCGTGGCTTCCAACTCCTTGGTTGGCACTTTTATTCAGGGTGTGCGGCATCTGGTTCCTCCTAGGAGGGATCCTTTGCCCCCTTGGGACTTGAATCTAGTCCTATCTGTGTTACAACGTGCTCCTTTTGAACAGATCAGGGAGATCTCGTTGTCTATGTTGTCCAAAAAGGTCGCCTTTTTGGTGGCGATCACTTCGGCTCGCAGAGTGTCGGAACTGGCGGCTTTGTCCTGCAAGTCTCCGTACCTGGTTGTTCATTTGGATAAGGTGGTCTTGCGACCTAATCCTTCTTTTCTGCCGAAACGAGTTTCGGAATTCCATCTTAACGAGGATATTGTTTTGCCTTCGTTGTGCACGAAGCCTAAACATCCAAAGGAGGTGAGATTGCATTCTCTGGATGTTGTTCGGGCGATTAGGGTTTACCTTAATTCGACTGAGTCTTTTCGAAAGACGGACTCCTTGTTTGTTCTTCCAGAGGGTCCTCGGAAGGGCATGGCGGCTTCCGCCTCTACCATTGCCAAATGGATCAGGCAGACCATTGAACAGGCCTATGCCTTGCAGGGGAAGGTTCCCCCTGTGCCTGTGAAGGCGCACTCTACTAGATCTCTGAGTACGTCTTGGGCCTGTCGTCATGGGGCTTCTGTAGCCCAGGTGTGTAAGGCGGCGACTTGGTCGACCGTACACACTTTCACAAAATTCTACAAAGTAGATGTTCAGGCATCGGCGGATGCTTCCTTTGGCCGCAAGGTTCTTAGTGCGGCTGTTCCCTAGGGTCCCTTGTTGGGGACTCCTGGCTGTTGGGATAAGTTTTGTATCCCCTGGTTTTTTGTCTTTTCCTGGGTTGTTGCTCCTGTTGAGCACTTATTTTTGCTGTTGCCCAGCTGGTTTCCTTCCTTTGGTAAGGTTCCTTTCTTTGATGTGGAGACTGCGTTGCCTTTCGGCGCGGATGCGTTTCCCACCCCTCATGTTTGCACTGCTTTGGGACGTCCCCATATGTGACGAATATGAAGAGGCGGCGACTGTCGGACGTAAGAGAAAACGGAATTTTTGTAAAATCTTACCTGTAAAATTCCTTTCTCTGAGTCCTCCGACAGTCGCCGCCCCCGCCCCTCTTTTGGGGTTTGAATGTATACTCTACTGCTATTCCACTAAAACTGAGATATGGTTGCAGGAAGTAGGAGGGTATTGACTGAGGGGACCACCCCTTGAGGGTGGGATATGTTAAAGCTTTATTGTTAACATATTCTGTTGCCTAGCTACTCCTTCGGAGCAAAGTCTAATACCCTATATGTGACGAATATGAAGAGGCGGCGACTGTCGGAGGACTCAGAGAAAGGAATTTTACAGGTAAGATTTTACAAAAATTCCGTTTTTTTTCTCCAAATTTGTGCTTTTTTTTATCTCAAAAAATAAAAAGCGCAGGGGTGATCAAATACCACCAAAAGAAAGCTCTGTTTGTGGGAAAAAAAGGACTTAAATTTCGTTTGGGTACAACATTGCATGACCGCACAATTGTCAGTTAAAGTCACGCAGTGCCGAGTTGCAAAAAGTGGCAAGAATGTAAAGCAGGAAAATCCTCCGGTGGTAAAGTGGTTAATATATAGCAATTTTTTACACCTGCCTAAAGCTTTTGCACAGTACTATATATCTAGTAATGCAATAAGGCGGGTCATTTTAAGATATTAGCAATATCATTAGTAGTCCCCTAAGTTAACCGCTTGCCGACTGCTCACAGTAAGTATATTTACTGCGGCAGTCAGCCCCTCACAGGCAGAGCGATGTAGGTCTACGTCGCTAGCCTGTAAGGCACTGGGGAGCGAGCGCGCGCCCACGCGGTCACGGACCCCCCCCCCCCCCCCCGGTCACTCGGCGATCGTCGGGGGAGAGGGAGAAAGTCAGGCGGCTTGTGTAAACAAGCTGCCTGTCATTCTCCCCTGTGTATGAAGGATGATCATACGGTTCTACTATGTAGAACCGTTGATCACTGTTCATACGTCTGAAGCCACAGCCATTCACAGTAGAAAGCACGCCCCTAGGGACACACATAGCCCCTCCTTTTCAAAAAAAAGTTAACCCCTTCACTGCCAGTGTATGTTTACAGTAACAGTGCATATGTATAGCACTGATTACTGTAGAAATGTCACTGGTAACCCCAAAAGTGTCAAAAATTTCAGTCAAGGGTCCGATCTGTCCGCCGCAATGTTGTAGTACCGCAAAAAACATCGCAGATCGCCGCCATTACGCGTTAAATAAAAAACAACAAAAATGACCTAAATCTTTCCCTTTGTTAGTAAACGCGATAACTTTTGCGCAAACCAATAAAAGTACGCTTTTTGCGATTTTTTTTTTTTTTTTTTTTTTTTTTTTTTTTTTTACCAAACATTAGGTAGCATAAAACAAATTGGCCGAAATTGTTAAAAAATTTTGATTTTTACATTTTTTTTTTGGGGAATTTCATATAAAAAATGTGAAAAATATTGCTATTTTTGCAAAATTGACGCTCTTTTTTTGTTTATAGCGCGTGATCAAAAAATCGCACAGGTGATCAAATACCACCAAAAGAAAGCTCTGTTTGTGGGAAAAAAAGGACGTCAAATTACTTTAGGTACAGCGTTGCACGACCGTGCAATTGTCCGTTAAAGTCACGCAGTGCCGAATCGCAAAATACCCCCTGGTCGTTTAGCAGCCAAATCCTCCGGGGCTTAAGTGGTTAAAGAACCTGTTGGTTAAACATGTCTGGTAATTTTAATAGAAAGTGGAAAATATGTGAATAAACTGAGCTAACTTAAAACTAATCTGTAAAGTAAAACACAATATAAAGCTGCTAACACTCCAACTGACAGTGATGGTGATCAAAATATTAAGAAAAATAGTGCAGCGCTAAAAATGTGTGAATAAATGTGCACGAAGTAAAACATGAACAATCAAACCAAAATGCAAAAAAATGCAAAATCCAAAATGCAAAAAAATGCAAAAACTCAAAGTCCAGAATGTCCATAAAGTGTAAACTGTGACTTGAAAAAGGTGTTGACTCCAGCATGTGAAATAACTGCAACAAACGATAAATCCCACACCAAAGGAAAAAAGGAATCAAGATGTGATCACCAGATGGTATGGACCCAAATTACTGTACAGCAAATGGGTCATACACGCTGTATATGTAGATGTCCTCTGTACCGAATAGGCAGGAACCTCAACAGCGTCTCTTGATCACAGGTGGTGATGAATATCTTCCAAACTGGTCCGCACGGGAATGCCTAGGAGTCCCCACTCATGGCATTGTGGAGAGGGATAAACCAAAAGGACACCATAGCATAATACTGTATGGGCAATTTATTGGAAGATAAAGGAATACACTTACAATTTCACAGGTGGTAAGAAGCATTCAGAAAAGATAGGCACTCATGATACTCCTAACACGTTTCCTTAAAAATAACATCCTCAAAGGAATTAGCCTGGTGCCTGAATCTACATACCTTATATTTATAGTCTTGATGTTCAGAGAGAACAGCTGATGTGACTTCTAAATTAACAAAACACCATGCCCATCCAACATGGCGCCTGCGTGCATGTCAAGCCTCCCTCTCAATAGCCAATCCCGGACAGCCATGTCACTATGGGGGGGGGGGGGGTCAAAACTGTATGCACCTCCATATTCACAAAGGGATTGGGCAATCTCATAGCATGTCCATACAGGCAGGAAATGACGTCATCACAGCGTCCAATGGCTGGGATGATACATCCAAGCCTCCTTGTGAAAACAGGAAGTGATCTAATAGACACATAGACGTATCTATGAACAATATGGGGAAACAACTAAGTGTCTGCACACTGTCATTAGCATTCTATGAATGGAAAAAGGTTGTAAGTGTAAATTAAAACTACAAACTGCAAGCAAAGACCTTTAAAAGGAGTTTTAAATGTAGTGGAAAAAATACTAGGTTAAAATTAAAAGTGCAAACATATGAGCACATAATTTGGAGCGGGAACAAAACTGTACATTATTAAGCACACTGTAAATATGATTAAAATTTACATTAAAACTTTTTTAAAATTGTAATGTAAATTTTAATCATATTTGCAGTGTGCTTAATAATGTACAGTTTTGTAAGCCCCAGCCCTATTTCTGACACTTTTTGTTTAAAAGTTAAAATCCGTATTTCTTCCTAGAAAACTACTTGGAACCCCCAAACATTATATATTTTTTTTAGCAAAGACTCTGGATAATAAAATGTCTGTCATTGCAATATTTTTTGTCACGCGGTATTAACGCAGCGGTCTTTAAAACACAATTTTTTTGGAAAAATTAAGAAAAATCACATTTCACTGCATTTAAAAAATACTAAACAGTAAAGTTAGCCCATTTTTTTGTATATTGTGAAAGATGATGTCACGCCGAGTAAATAGATACCCAACATGTTACAGTTTGAAATTGCGCACACCCGTGGAATGGCGACAAACTACTGTCAATAGAAATCTCAATAGGCGACGCTTTAAAAAATTTTAACGGTTACCAGTTTAGAGTTAGAGTTTAGCTCTTTTATTAAAATGTATTGCTCGCGCTCTGGCGATCGCGGCGATACCTCACGTGTGGTTTGAACAGTGATTTAATTCGCGGCTCGACTACTGTATACGTTTTCTTTCGTCTGCGAGCTAACGGTGACGGGGGCGGCTAAAATAATTTTTTTGTTTCCGATTTATTTTTTTATTTTTTTTTTTTTTTTTTACTTTATTACAGGTTTTTTAAAAATAAAAAAATCTGATCACTTTTATTGCTGTCACAAGCAATGTAAACATCCCTTGTGACACCAATATGCAGTGACAGGTACTCTTTATGAGGGATCGAGGGTCTAAAATACCTTAGACCCCTCCACTACACTTTCACGTATGCAAAACGCCGAAAACTGCATTTTTGCATACAGTTGTTTTCTAAATCTGCCGCCTTTTGCAGCAGAGTAACCCGGAAGTAACGTCATGGATGCCGCCTTCGGATTACGTCATCGGAGACCCGATCAAAGCCGCTTCCTGCTTGGATCGGGACTCCATCCAGCCGGCGGATGCTCGGGTCTCCCAGTGGGGGCGGGAGTCCCGGGCAAAGGCGGCGGGAGGGGGGGGGGAACGTCCCCTCCCGTTCACCCGGGTAACGATCGAGCGGCTCGTTGCCGACCGTCGGCTCTAAACCACAGTACCGGGATGGTGCCTCTAGCTAGAGGCATCACCCTGGTATAACACCGCAAAATTTGCCGACGTAGCCCTACGTCCCTTTTCGGTAAGTGGTTAATATTCTTAAAATTTTAATAGAAAACCATTGCAACTTCCAACACCCACCCCCCATCCCATTCGTTCAGCAGGAACCTACTGAAATTCATTCCATTTCTTGGGTACAACCAGCATGTCTGATTTTTAACATGCAGTTGTCGCTACTAGCAGTGATTACTGTTTTCTTCCAGCAGGGGCAGCTAGGAAGTTTAGGCATTTTTGGAATGACGGGTCATGCGTTAAAGCAGTTGTTTTATGTGTGGCTTGCATACATCCTAATCCTTTGGGCTCTATTATTTTCCTCAATTTTATTTTAGTTTTTGTTGACAAATCAGTTATTTTGGTGTTTCAATTCCTGGGCCACAAATTTACTTTCTCTTACGTCCTCCGACAGTCGCCGCCTCTTCATATTCGTCACATATGGGGTATTAGACTTTGCTCCGAAGGAGTAGCTAGGCAACAGAATATGTTAACAATAAAGCTTTAACATATCCCACCCTCAAGGGGTGGTCCCCTCAGTCAATACCCTCCTACTTCCTGCAACCATATCCCAGTTTTAATGTCTAGCTTGTCAGGAGTGGCTGGCTCTCTCTGTGCTGGGACTTTTTGTCCCAGACTCTTTCTTCTTTTTGATATTTTGTTTGAGTTTTCTCTCTACCTTTACTTAGCTGTTATTTTTGTCAGCATTAGTTAGTTCTTCGGACGAAGAGGATCATGCGGACTGGGTCTCGGGCTGATCCCCCTGGTCGCAGGTCGTGGGTCAGTGGCTTCCCAGTCTGCCATCGAGCGTTCAGCCAGGTAACGCTCCTGGCACAGTGAACGACCCATCCCTGTTCGGTGCAGGGATGATTGGTGAGGTGGCTACCTCACCGGACGCTGTGCGGTTTCTGAACCGCCATTGTGTGCGTCTTGAATTGCGACTCTCCCTGCCTCATGTGCAGCGGCTTGTTCGCCTGTGCGGGTTCCCCACGCCATGTGAGGTAAGTGTATCTATGTGGGGACCTGTCTGTCTGGGGGGGGTCTCAGTCTGGGACTGTGTAACCTGCCTTTAATCACACTGCTTGTCTCCCTATCTCTCGGCTGCATGCTGTGGGCTGCAAGGGGGGGGGGAGCTGTATGACACTGAGTATGTCAGGCTGGGCAGTGTGAGGAGCTGTGTGCTGTGGGGCATGTTTTTAATGGCATGTTGGGGCATATACAGCGATCGCTGCGGCGATCTAACATGTATCCATATAATGGGATAATATTGTGTGTGATTTTATGCACTGTGGAGCGGCGATTTCGGCGCCAAACGACGCCATTTTACCGGCGCCCGCTCCGGCCGCATGGTTTACATGCACGGCGGCCATTTTCTTGTAGCCTCCATAGGCTTACATAGAGCGCCCTGGCAGCATCGCTTCCTCTCTCCTGGAAGCACCGATCGAGGCAGCAGCAGCAGCGGAGTCTCCTCAGGTTTTATCCTTCTATTCCTGTGTTCCATTGCCTGTATTCAGTCTGTATATTCCCTGTGGGGGTCTCATTGTGCCTGAGTGTGGTGCGGTGGGCTGCGCTTGCCGCGCTTGCTGTAAGGGGGCAGTTAACCCTTGGTTGTCTGGCATACAGGGGCAATGGATTCTCAGGAGGGCAAGTTTCCCACAGTATTGGTGGAAAGCCAGGGGACCGCTGTTTCCCCCCCAGGGGGGGATTTAGCCACTATTGTGGCTGGCCTTGCTGCACAGGTGCAAATGCTGGTGGCTGCTCAATCTACTAAACGGCCCAGAGTTGCTCTGTCCTCTGATTCTGAGGGTGAAGGTGATGGGGCTGTTCTGGCGGGGACCCCCCTGTCGGGGTCCCGCTCCTCTCTTGATCTAGTGGGGTCTGAGGTAGAGGCTGAAGTTGAGGGGGTTGATAATTCTCCCCCTGGCTCGCCTGAAGAGCTTGCAATCATGGATGAGTTGATTGCTTCCATTAAGCAGACGCTACGTTTGCAGGACGAGGTGTGTCCCCCAGCTGCCTTGGCGGCTTATGGGACGCAGAGAAAACGCAGGACGCCGCAGGTTTTTCCCTGCAATGCTGATTTTCAGCGCGCTGTTAAGGACCAATGGCGCGATTTGCGCAAGCCTTTTGCGGTACCAAGTAAATTTAAGCTGCGTTATCCTTTCTCGCCTGCCACTGATGAACGGTGGTGTGTGCCTCCGCCAGTGGATCATGCTATTGCGGTTTTGAACAAAGCCACTGCGATCCCTGCAGAGGGATCCCCTGTTTTCCGTGATGCCACGGATAGGAGACTGGAGTCTCTTGCCCGTCATACTTATTCTGTTACGGGTTCTATGCTTAAGGCTCTGTTTGCTTCTCTCATGGCGGCCCAGGCGATCGCAAGTTGGACGCAGATGCTTAGGCGCGTCCTAGTGGCCGATTCGGCCTCGGCGGCGACCCTGGATATGGTGGATCAGATCCACCAGGGTGTCATGTATCTGTGTGATGCGGACCTGGACCTGATTCCGTTGGCTGCACGTGTGCACAGCGTGGCGGTGTTGTCTCGCCGCCTGGTTTGGTTGAAATGTTGGTCGGTGGACCAATCTTCACGTAAAACCTTAGCCAATCTGCCTTATGGGTCTCGCCTTTTTGGGGAGTCCCTGGATGTGTTGATTAAGGGGATTACCGGGGGTAAGAGCACTCTCTTGCCCCATTTCCCCAAGGCTAAGGGGGCTTCTGGGAAGAAGCATGCTCATTTTCGGCCCCCTCAGGGGTCCTTTCGTGCCTTTCGGCCGCACTACAAGGGCAAACCGTTCAAGGGCCAAGGCTCTCAGAAGAAGCCCTGGTCTGGGAAACAGAAGTCCGGTCAATCCGGACCTGCGGCCCATAACAGTTCGGCCTGAAGGGGCGCCCTCACCCAGTTTTGGGGTGGGGGGACGCTTGCTCGGTTTTCTTCAGCCCTGGTTGGCCCGTGTGAGGGACAGATGGGTTCTGGAAATCGTTCGATCTGGTTACAAGATCGAGTTTCTCTCTCGGCCGGAGAGCAGATTTTTTCCCTCAAATCTTCAACTGTCTCCAGAGCGCCTGCGGGATCTGCACCTGGCGGTGCGGGACCTGAGGGCTCAGGGAGTGGTGGTTCCGGTGCCTCATCGGGACAGATTTCGGGGGTTTTATTCCAATCTGTTCACCGTGCCCAGGAAGGAGGGCAAGGTTCGTCCGATTCTGGACTTGAAAGCTCTGAACCGCTCTGTGCGGGTTCGCAAGTTCCGCATGGAATCCCTGCGCTCGGTGGTGGCTGCCCTGGTTCCGGGGGAATTCATGGCCTCCATCGATTTGAAGGATGCGTACCTTCACATCCCCATATTCGAGGGTCATCAGAGGTACCTTCGATTTGCCATTGCGGAGGATCACTACCAGTTTGTGGCGTTGCCCTTTGGGCTCGCCTCGGCTCCGCGGGTCTTCACCAAGGTGCTTGCACCGGTTCTGGCATTATTGAGAGCCCAGGGCATTTCTGTCCTGTGGTATCCGGACGACATTCTGGTTCGGTCTGCGACCAGACAGGGTCTGGAGAAGGACCTGTCTGTCACAATGCAAACTCTGCAGGAGTTCGGTTGGACGATAAATGTTCCAAAGTCGACACTGAGTCCGTCGGTTCGTCTCCCCTATCTGGGAATGATACTGGACTCGGTGCAGGCGAAGGTCTTCCTGCCGGAAGACAAACTCAGGACTCTTCAGGAGGAAGTCAGGTCCCTCAGGGACGTTCCACACTCGTCTCTGCGGACGGGTATGAGATGTCTGGGATTGATGGTCTCGGCCTTCGAGGCGATTCCCTTCGCGCAGTTTCACACGCGGGGTCTCCAAGCGGAGATCCTGTCCAGGTGGGACGGGCGACCTCAATCTCTGGATCTTCAGATCTCGTTGAGTCATCGCACCAGGGAAAACCTTCTGTGGTGGCTCCAGTCCCCGTTGGTGTCCGGGGGCAAGTCGTTTCGTCCGATCTCGTGGACGATAATCACCACGGATGCCAGCCTGTCGGGCTGGGGTGGTGTTCTGGGCGTTCTGTCCGCCCAGGGGACCTGGTCGGAGGGGGAGTCTTCCCTTCCGATCAACATTCTGGAATTGCGTGCGATAAGGCTCTGTCTTCATCGCTGGACGGACCGGCTGCAGGGCTGCCCGGTTCGGGTGCAGACGGACAATGCCACGGCGGTGGCCTACATCAACCACCAAGGGGGCACCAGGAGTGCCCGAGCGGCTCGGGAAGTGGCCGACATTCTGTCTTGGGCCGAGACTCATGTCCCGGCGATAACGGCGGTTCACATTCCGGGAGTGGAGAACTGGCAGGCGGACTATCTGAGTCGCCAGACCCTGGATCAGGGGGAATGGTCTCTCCACCCGGCTGTCTTCCAGATGTTGTGCGCGAAGTGGGGTCTTCCAGATGTGGACCTGTTCGCGTCTCGCCTCAACTACAAGGTGAAGAGGTTCGTGGCAAGGACGCGCGACCCTCGGGCAGACGCGTCGGACGCGTTAGTGGCCCCGTGGCATCAGTACAGGCTGATGTACGCGTTTCCACCGATTCAGTTGCTGTCCAGGTTCCTTCGCAGGTTGCACTCGGAACGCAGCACGGTGATTCTTGTGGCACCGGACTGGCCTCGCCGGTCCTGGTACGCAGACCTCGTGAATCTGGCGGTCGACGCTCCTTGGCGTCTGCCTCTTCGAGACGATCTACTGTCTCAAGGACCGATTTACCATCCTGCTTTACAGTCGCTGGCTTTGACGGCCTGACTGTTGAGACCGAGGTCCTGAAGGAGAAGGGTCTCTCTCCAGAGGTCGTTCATACTTTGATCAACGCGAGGAAGTCTTCCTCGGGGAAGGTTTATTACCGTACTTGGAAGGCCTATTTTGCCTGGTGTGAGTCCAGGGGGTTTTCACCCCGCACGTACTCGGTTTCCCGTGTGCTGTCTTTCCTTCAGACGGGTGTCGATCAGCGTTTGGCGCTGGCTACGATTAAGGGTCAGGTGTCGGCGCTGGCCGTTCTGTTTCAACGTCCCGTGGCTTCCAACTCCTTGGTTGGCACTTTTATTCAGGGTGTGCGGCATCTGGTTCCTCCTAGGAGGGATCCCTTGCCCCCTTGGGACTTGAATCTCGTTCTATCTGTGTTACAACGTGCTCCTTTTGAACAGATCAGGGAGATCTCGTTGTCTATGTTGTCCAAAAAGGTCGCCTTTTTGGTGGCGATCACTTCGGCTCGCAGAGTGTCGGAACTGGCGGCTTTGTCCTGCAAGTCTCCGTACCTGGTTGTTCATTTGGATAAGGTGGTCTTGCGACCTAATCCTTCTTTTCTACCGAAACGAGTTTCGGAATTCCATCTTAACGAGGATATTGTTTTGCCTTCGTTGTGCACGAAGCCTAAACATCCGAAGGAGGTGAGATTGCACTCTCTGGATGTTGTTCGGGCGATAAGGGTTTACCTTAAATCGACTGAGTCTTTTCGTAAGACTGACTCCTTGTTTGTTCTTCCAGAGGGTCCTCGGAAGGGCATGGCGGCTTCCGCCTCTACCATTGCCAAATGGATCAGGCAGACCATTGAACAGGCCTATGCCTTGCAGGGGAAGGTTCCCCCTGTGCCTGTGAAGGCGCACTCTACTAGATCACTGAGTACGTCTTGGGCCTGCCGTCATGGGGCTTCTGTAGCCCAGGTGTGTAAGGCGGCGACTTGGTCGACCGTACACACTTTCACAAAATTCTACAAAGTAGATGTTCAGGCATCGGCGGATGCTTCCTTTGGCCGCAAGGTTCTTAGTGCGGCTGTTCCATAGGGTCCCTTGTTGGGGACTCCTGGCTGTTGGGATAGTTTTTTGTATCCCCTGGTTTTTTTGTCTTTTCCTGGGTTGTTGCTCCTGTTGAGCACTTATTTTTGCTGTTGCCCAGCTGGTTTCCTTCCTTTGGTAAGGTTCCTTTCTTTGATGTGGAGACTGCGTTGCCTTTCGGCGCGGATGCGTTTCCCACCCCTCATGTTTGCACTGCTTTGGGACGTCCCCATATGTGACGAATATGAAGAGGCGGCGACTGTCGGAGGACGTAAGAGAAAACGGAATTTTTGTAAAATCTTACCTGTAAAATTCCTTTCTCTGAGTCCTCCGACAGTCGCCGCCCCCGCCCCTCTTTTGGGGTTTGAATGTATACTCTACTGCTATTCCACTAAAACTGAGATATGGTTGCAGGAAGTAGGAGGGTATTGACTGAGGGGACCACCCCTTGAGGGTGGGATATGTTAAAGCTTTATTGTTAACATATTCTGTTGCCTAGCTACTCCTTCGGAGCAAAGTCTAATACCCCATATGTGACGAATATGAAGAGGCGGCGACTGTCGGAGGACTCAGAGAAAGGAATTTTACAGGTAAGATTTTACAAAAATTCCGTTTTTGCCCCCCTTACTAGTAGACTTAAATTTTAAGTGAATGAGTGGGTCATTGATGAGTCCATTTACTAAAGATGGCCATAGATTTTTGAATAAATTTCTTGGGAAAATTCTAACGAAAATGCTCAGAACATTTATTTTTCGAAAGATTTTGTTTGCTAAAAAGTCCATTCATTCCAAATTCAAATGTTGAAAGCAAATGAAAACCACTTAAGCTTAAGCATTGACCAAATACATCCATTTGACCCACTAATGATTGGAAAAACTAACAAACTTTCTTTAGAACTTTTTTTTTTTTTTTAAGCAAGGGCCTTTGGACTATGTACAGTGCCTTGCAAACATATTCACCCCCTTGACTTTTTACCAATTCTGTTACATTACAGCCTTAAGTTCAATGTTAATCTGAATTTTATGTGATGGATCAGAACACAATCGTCTAATTTGGTGAAGTGAAATGAGAAAAATATATACATAAAACTATTTTTTAGAAAAAGAAAACAGTAAATTGGCATGTGCGTATGTATTCACCCACTTTGTTATGAAGCCGGTAAAAAAGCTCTGGTGCAACCAATTACCTTCAGAAATCACATAATTAGTGAAATGATGTCCACATGTGTGCAATCTAAGGGCTCTTTCACACGGGCGCTCCGCATGTCCGCAAATCATCCTATTTTTTTGCGGATGATTTGCGGACATAATGTAAGTCTATGGCATTGCGGATGTCAGCGGAATACCATCCGCTGACATCCGATTTTCTTCCTGTCAGTTCTCGTCCGTTTTTTTGAACTGAACAAAACCCTATTTTTGTTCCGTTCAAAAAACGGAAAGGAAGGAAAATCGGATGTCAGCGGTGTCATCCGCTGAAATCCGCAAACCCCCATAGACTTACATTATGTCCGCATATCATCCGCAAACGGATGGGATGATATGCGGGCATACGGAGCGGATGACAGAAATGTCATCCGCTCCGTGGAAAAAAAAAAAAAAAAAGGACCGCAGCGGAGCTCTCACACGGAGCGGCCGTGTGAAAGAGCCCTAAGTGTCACATGACCTGTCACTACATATACACACCTTATTTTGAAAGGCCCCAGAGGCTGCAACACCTAAGCTAGAGGCACCACTAACCAAACACTGCCATGAAGACCAAGGAACATCAGAAATGGAGGACATCAGCTATGAGGAAAGACTACAAGCACTGAACTTATTCTCTCTGGAGAAGAGACGCTTGAGGGGGGGACATGATATCAATGTACAAATACTTTACTGGCGACCCTAGCATAAGGAACAAACTATTCAGAGAAAGGAAATACAATAAAACACATGGCCACTCACTAAAACTAGAGGAAAGGCAGAGATGTATAGTAACTAAGTAGAACTACTTCACTACTGTACTTAAGTACCGAAAGTCGGTATCTGTACTTTCCTGGAGTAGAATTTTTTTCTCCTACTTCCACTTTTACTTCACTACATTTTTTAAATGATTTCAATACTTCTACTCCGATATTTTTTTTTGTGCTGCATAGTTACTCGTTACAATTATAAAAATTACCACTGCCAGAACAGTAGATGGCAGGTTTCATGAAGCTCAAAAAATGTGTATTATCAGCGCATACGAAAATAAATGCTACTGTATGTATAAATAAAAGCTGCATTTGAAATAATAAAAAACAATATGATGTTCAAACTTTTGACTTCTTTCTTTAATAACTACATAACACAGTACTTGTACTTTTACTTTCAGTACTTGAGTAGCATTATTTTTTTTCAAAACTACTGGTACTTTTACTTTCAGTACTTGAGTAGCAACATTTTTTAAAAAAACTACTTGAAATACTTAAGTACAAAAAATGTTGAATACTTTAGTACTTCTACTCAAGTCACTTTGATCGAGCACTTGTACTTTTACTCAAGTATGGGTTTCGAGTACTTTATACAACTCTGAGGAAAGGCGGTTTAACCTTAAAGTACTTAGGGGGTTCTTTACTGTCAGAGCAGTAAGGATGTGGAATTCTCTTCTGCAAACAGTCGTATCAGCAGGGAGCATCGATGGTTTAAAAAAACTATATGATGGGCACCTTAAAGACCACAACATACAGGGGTATACAATGTACGGTTAACAGCAAACACACACACATCATAGGTTGAACTGGATGGACTGATGTCTTTTTTCAACCTCACTAACTATGTAAGTCAGGGTAGGGTTATAAAAAAAAAAAACAAATATCCAAATCTCTGATGATCCCCAGGCGCACCATCAAATCGATCATAATCCAGTGAAAAGAACATGACACAACAGCAAACCTGCCAAGAGACGGCCGCCCACCAAAGCTCACAGACCGGGCAAGAAGGGCATTAATCAGAGAGGCAGCACAGAGACCTAAGGTAACCCTGGAGGAGCTGCAGAGTTCTACAGCAGAGACTGGAGTATAGGACATAGGACGACAATAAGCCATACGCTCCATAGAGTTGGGCTTTATGGCCGAGTTGCCAGAAGAAAGCCATTAGCTTTATCAAAAAACAAAATAGCACGTTTTGAGTTTGCAAAAAGGCATTGAGTTGAGGGAAAGATGGATGGTGCTAAATACAGAGATATTCTTGAGCAAAACATGTACCATTGCGTGATTTGAGGCTAGGACGGAGGTTCACCTTCCAGCAGGACATTGACCCCAAACACACTGCTAAAGCAACACTTGAGTGGTTTAAGAGGAAACCTGTAAATGTGTTGGAATGACCTAGTCAAAGCCCAGACCTCAATCCAATAGCAAATCTGTAGTCAGACTTAAAGATTGCTGTTCAAAAGCTCAAACTATCATCCTTGAAGTAGCTTGAGCAGTTTTGTAAGGAGGAATGGGCAAAAAACCCAGTGTTAATATGTGGCAAGCTCATAGAGACTTATCCAAAGCGACTTGGAGCTGTGATTGCTGCAAAACGTGGCTCTACGAAGCATTGACTTTAGGGGGGGGGGGGGGGATTGTTATGCACATAGACTTTTTCTGTTATTTTGTCCTATTTGTTGTTTGCTAAAAAATAAAAAAAGAAATAAATCTTCAAAGTTGTGGGCATGTTCTGTAAATTAAATGATACAAATCCTCAAATTATCCATGTTAATTTCAGTTTGCGAGGCAGCAAAACATGAAAAATGCCAAAGGGGTGAATACTTTTGCAAGGCACTGTAGGAGCTCATTCTACTGTGTCACTGTTTTTAAATTAGTGTGTCTGAATAAATGTGCCTGTATAGGGATAGGGACCTTGTGACACTAGAACTGGCTACCCAGCACTCTGTTCTCAGGTCTGAAAGCGTTACATTTATTTCCATGACTCCATACAATCTAACTCAACATGTGTATGTTTTAACCCTTAGTTTGTGTTGTTGCTTTACTGCATTGTTGCTTTACATTAACTGGAATTTTTGAATTAAGCTCTGTCTAAAAGGTTTTTAGACCTACTTTTATTTTATTTTTTGCTTTCTTGTAGGTCACAGAACAAAAAACCAAAGTGCCCGAAGCGACAAAACCAAGTTCAAGCCAAGCGACGGCCGCCAGCCTACCTGGCAGTTCCCCCTCGCCACCAGTCAATGGTGGCAACAATGCCAAAAGGGTGGCAGTGCCGAACGGACAACCGCCCAGCACCGCCCGCTACATGCCTCGGGAGGTGCCACCGCGATTCCGCTGCCAGCAGGACCACAAAGTGTTACTGAAACGTGGTCAGCCCCCTCCAGCATCCTGTATGCTGTTGGGGGGAGGAGCAGGGACTCCACCCTCCTCCACTGCACCAGGGGCAGGCCCAGGCAACGCACAGCCAGGGACAGGAACACTGCTGTCGGGGGAAAGCGGAACTGCAACAGGTATGCTTATATGTTTAAAGGGACAGCTTTTTACTTTTTTTTTTTTTTTTTAATCTGGACATTTGCTACAGGGATTAGCACGATATAAAAATATTACTCTTGCAAAAACCTTTGCAATTTTTTTTAAGGAACTTTTAAGTGTATTTGTGTGTATATGTATGTGTAATGTGATAGAAAGTATATAGATAAAATATATAATTTGTTTTTTTGATGTTGTAAATATGACTTCTGACATTTCCAGTCAGCAGGTCAAACTCTAAGCTTTTTTTCAGCCTGCGTATTGCTGAAAGTTTACAGACTCAAATACTGTAGCTAGAGCTAATGCTTAAAAACATAACAGAAGTCATCTGAAGAGTGACTCATTCTCATACCCCTCCTTACCAAGCAACTACTGCTGTGCTCTTCTTTGAGAGAACCTGCAATGCTCTGACACCCTATGTATTTAAAAAAAATAAAGACTTTTAGATTGATAGAAAACTATATGAGCAGCTTAAAACTTAATATACAAAATAAAACCGAATCAAAAGCATTTTACTTTTTATTTCAAAGTGGATTTACTCTTCACACCTCTTTCAACATGGTAAGCTCTGTTAATTGCTCTTGCTTGCACCAGTGCTAGACTGAGAGAACCAGGAGTTGTGGGATATGTAGTAATGTTAATTGTTAGACTATAGGCAGAGGGCATGCATTAACTAGTGCAGTGGCATGCCTCATGTTTAATCACTTGCCACCCGCCCGCCACAGATATACTGTGGCAGGCTTGCGCATCTGCGCGCACACACCCCCACTAGGCAGCGGGGATGCCGATCCACGAGGCCGGCAGCCGCGACTGCCGCGCAGCGATCGCTTCCCGCTGAGAGAGAACGACGGTCTGGTGTTGTAAACACAGCAGACCGTTGTTCTCTCTGAAATGAACACACAGCGCCTGTGTTCCTACTGTGTTCATTTCACAAGTCCCTCCCCCATACAGTTAGAAAACACTCCCCTAGGCTCACGCGTAACCCTTTGATCACCCCTGGGTTAACCCCCTTCCCTGCCAGTGTCATTACAGTAACAGTGCATATTTTTAGCGCAGATTACTGTGGAAATGTCACTGGTCCCCCCAAAATTGTCAAAAATGTCAGGTGTCCGATCTGTCCGTCGCAATGTCGCAAAAAATCGCATATTGCCACCATTAAAATAAAAATGACAAAAATTTCCCCTAGTTTGTAGACGCGATAACTTTTGCTCAAACCAATCAAAATAGGCTTATTGGTATTTTTTTTCCAAAAATATGTAGCGGAATACAGATTGGCCTAAAAGAATGAAAAAATTAAATTTTTTTTTTATTTTTTGGGGGGGGAAATTTTATATAGCAAAAAGTAAAAAATATTGTGTTATTTCAGAATTGTCGCTCTTTTTGTTTAAAGTGCAATAAATAAAAAATCGCAAAGGTGATCAAATACCACCAAAAGAAAGCTCTATTTGTGGGGGAAAAAAAGGACATCAATTTTTTTTAGGTACAGCATCGCACGACCACGCAATTATTCGTTAAAATAAGGCAGTGCCGAATCACAAAAAATGGCCTTGCCATTAATCCTTCCGGTCCAAAAGTGGTTAAAACACATTTCTGACACAGGACCACCGACGGATGTAGCTGCTGCTTTAAATCATAGACGGATGGTAATAAGCCGCTCCCACTAGGAGTGTCCAGGTAGAGCCAAAGGCTTTGACACGCCCAGGGGGGGCGGGGTCCCTGGGTTATTACCCCTGGCCTCACCGTTGCATCTTCAGTTTTAGCTGCCTGGTCTTAGGAGACTCGTCTGTGACATTGGAGGTGACCATTCATACTCTGAAGCAGTTTGGTTGGAATCTCAACCTTCAGAAATCTGCCCTGGTTCCAACAACCAGACTGGAGTATCTAGGGATGATCCTAGATTCAGCTTCAGCAAACTCCTGTGAAGTTATAGAAGTTGAGAAGCGATTCTGTCGCTGCTTGCTTGTGACCTGGTGTGTCTCAGGTTATCTATGCAGGTGCTGGGCCTGATGGTGTCCTCCTTCGAGGCCGTACCATATGCTCAGGCCCACACAAGACTTTTGCAACAGGAGATCCTTGTCAAATGGGACAAGGATCCTCTATGCTTGGACAGTCTGATTCCTTTGAGTTGGAGATCCAAGGACTCCCTGAATTGGTGGCTCAGTGCTCCAAATCTCCACGGGAAATCCTTCCATCCAGTATTCTGGACGGTGGTGACAACAGATGCCTGTCTGACCGGTTGGGGGGGGAGTGCTGGGCACCCTGAATGTTCAAGGGACCTGGACGGTGGAAGAGTCCATGCTCCCGATTAATGCTCTGGAAGTGAGAGCAATCAAGTTGAACCTGTTCCACTGGACGGGCAATCTCAAGGAGTGTTCTGTCCGAGTCCAGTCCGACAATGTCACGGCCGTGGTCTATGGCAATCATCAAGGGGGCACCAGGGGTGCCCTATCAGCTCTGGAGGTAGCCGAGATCCTGCTATGTCCCAGCCCTATCCGCCGTGTACATTCCCAGTGTAGACAATTGGCAGGCGGACCACCTGAGTCGTCAAACCCTGGATCAGGGAGAGTGGTCCCTGCATCCACAAGTGTTCCTCCAGCTGTGTCTCGGGTGGGGGACTCCGGATGTGGACCTGCTGGCTTCCGTCGCAACAGGAAGGTGCAGAGGTTTGTGTCAAGGTATCGGGATCCTCTGGCCGACGCCGCAGAGGCCCTGATTTCCCCTTGGGGTCAGTATCGTCTGATTTACGCCTTTCCTCCAATACAACTTCTGTCTAAACTGCTACGCAGAATCAAGCTAGAAGGGATTCCAGTTATTCTGGTGGCACCAAACTGGCCTCGTTGGTCTTGGTACGTAGGTCTGGTAAGGCTGGTAGCAGACGTCCCTTGGAAAATGCCTCTCAGGGAAGATCTTCTGTCTCAGGAACCTGCTTTACGGTCACTGGCTTTAACGGCCTAGCTATGGAAAGCCAGGTGCTGAAGGACAGAGGGCTGTCAGAGTCGGTGATTCCTACATTGTTAAAAGCTAGGAAATCTACTTCTAGGAAGGTTTATCATAGAGTTGGGAAGGCGTACATTACTTGGTGTGAGTCTCTGGGGGTTTCTCCCTGCTCCTTTTCTGTGTCTCGCCTTCAGAGTTTCTACATTTAGGTGTAGATGAACATTTGGCTCTGGGCACCATCAAGGGCCAGATTTCCACCTTGGCTATATTTTTCCAAAGGCCGTTGGCGGCAAAGTTCTTGGTTCACACTTTTGTGTGGGGAGTTCGCCATTTGATTCCGGTGCGTTCCCTGGTGCCTCCGTGGGATCTCAATTTGGTACCGCCGGTGCTTCAAAAGCCTCCCTTCATTTGAATGAGGATATGGTGTTACCGTCCCTATGTCCTAAGCCGTAATATCCTAAGGAAATTGCCTGACATTCCTTGGATGTGGTAAGGGCGATTTCGGGTGTACCTGGTGGTTACTGAACCGATTCGAAAAGCCAATTCTTTGTTTGTTCTTACGGATGGACCTCGTAAGGGGCCGGCCACATCTGTTGCGACCATTTCCAAGTGGATCAGGCAGACGGCGGTGCAGGCCTATTCTATTAGGGGTCAGGTTCCTCCTTTCCCTTTTTAAAGCGCATTCTATGAGGGCACTTGGTGCCTCCTGGGCCTTCCATCATCAGGCATCAGTGGTTCAGGTGTGCAAGGTGGCGATGTTGTCATCTGTACACACATTTGCAAAGTTTTATAAGGTGAATGCACTTTGGTCGCAGTTTTGCAGAGGCTTCCGCTTCTTGAGGGTGTCATTTTTTTTCCTGATGGTGAGCTCCTGTTACAAGTTGAGCTCCTGTTTTTTTACCTGGTTGGCTGTTTAGCCTTGTTGGGAATTCTGTGTATTGCTGTGTTTTTTCCCACCCCTCATATTGGCACTGCCTTGAGACATCCCAATGGTCTGAAGACATGGAGCTGTGTCAGTCCGTGAACGAAAGACAAAATTAGATTTCTCTTACGTCCTCCGACAGTCGCCGCCACTTCATATTCATCACTAATGGGGGTTATTGACCTTTGCTCCGCAGGAGTAGCTAGGCAACAAAATAGTTAATATCAAAGCTTTTAGCATATCCCACCCCTAGGGGGTGGTCCCCTCAGTCAATACCTCCCTGCTTCCTGCATTCCCAACTCCGTTTCTAATGCCTAGCTTAGGAGTAGGCTGGCTGTTCCTGTGCTGGGGCTCTCAGTCTCAGCTTCTTTTCTCTTTTTGATTTTATTTGGAGTTTTTTTCTCTTTCTTTTACTTAGCTGTTTATTTTCAGCATTAGTTAGCTTCTTCTGATGAAGATGATCGTGCGGAGCTGGGTCTCGGACTGGCCACCCTGGATCCCAGGGCTCAGGGCCAGGGGCTTCCCAGCCTGCCATCGAGCGTTCATCAGCACAGGTTTCCCTGGCACATTGAACGACCCATCCCTGTTCGCTGCAGGGATGCTATCTGTGAGGCGGCTACCTCACTGGACGCCATTGCGGTTTCGCACCGCAGTTCCATTGCGTCACGGCTGCGACACTCCCTGTCCTCAGTACAGCGGTTTGGTCGCTGGAGCAGGCTCCCCACGCCATCCGGACTGGTAAGTGTATCTCTATGTGGGGACCGGTCTATTGGGTGTCAGTCTGGGACTGTGTGACCCTGCATGTCTGTGTGGCAGCTGAGCTCCCTGTCAGTTCCTGTGTGGAATTACTGCCTGTGTGTGGGCTGCGAGGGGGGGGGGGGGGCTCTCCTGCTCTGCTGAGTGCATACATGAAGCAGGCTGGGTTTGGACATGCTGTGCGGCGATCGCTGCGGCGATCCGCCATTTTTTTGCGGCAGAATGATGGTGGCCGGTCCTGTGTGGTAAAGCGTGGCGTTTTGGCGCCAAACGCCACCATTTTGGCGGCAATCGATCAGGCCACATGTCGGCGCCATTTTCTATTTGCCTATGAAGTCCTCAGCCGAGCGGCCATGTTTGTGTAGCCTTACATAGGCTTTACAGGGACGGTCAGTCATTGCATCACTTCCTTTTGCTCTGGGACAGCGATCGGTGGCAGCAGCCTGTGATCTCTCCAGGTTTTTACCTTTCCATTTTCCTGTATTCCTTGCCTAGTGTTCTTATCCCTGTGGGGGTCGGTGTATTCAGTGGGTGCGGTGGGCTACGCTCGCCGTGATCTTAAAGGGGCAGTACTCCTTTTTTCCTAATAATACTACTGGGGCATGGATTCTCAGGATTGCAAGTTTCCTCCCACCTTGGTGGGGGGCCAAGGGGCTGCTGCTTCCCCTGAGGGGGCTGATCTGGCTACTATTGTGGCAAATTTGGCTGCTCAGGTGCAGATGCTGGTGGCTGATCGATCCACAAAACGGCCCAGAGTGTCTATTTCCTCTGATTCAGAGGGCGATGGGGCTGCTATGGCTGGAGTGCCCTTAGGGTCCCACTCATCTCTAGACCTTGTGGGGTCTGAGGGGGAGGCTGAGGTGGAAGGGGTTGATAATTCTCCCCCTGGCTCGTCTGAAGAGCTTGCACTCATGGATGAGTTGGTTGCTTCTATCAAGCAAACGCTGCATTTGCAGGATGAGCCATGTCCTCCTGTTTTGATGTCCTCTTATGGGACGCAAAGGAAACGCAAAACATCGCAGGTTTTTCCTTGCTCTACGGAATTTCAGCGCGCGGTTGATGAGCAATGGCGCAATTTAAAAAAGCCTTTTGCTGTGCCGAGTAGGTTCAAGCTGCGTTATCCATTTACACCCGCCACTGATGAGCGCTGGTGTGTGCCACCTCAGGTGGATCATGCAGTGGCGATTTTAAATAAATCCACTGCGATCCCTGCTGAGGATACCTCGGTGTTCCGGGACCCTACGGACAGGAGATTGGAGTCTCTGGCCCGTCATTCTTATACGGTTGCTGGCTCTATGCTGAAGCCGATTTTTGCTTCCATTATGGCAGCCCAGGCTATTGCGGATTGGACGCAGCTGCTCAGGCGCACCCTGGTGGCTGACTCTGCCCCGCCGACAACTTTGGCTATGGTGGATCAGATTCATCAGGGTGTCATGTATTTGTGTGATGCGGACTTAGATTTGGTCCCTTTGGCTGCGCGTCATTTCTGGGGGTAAGAGCACTCTCTTGCCCCAAACTCACAAGAATAAGTTTGTTCGTGGTAAGAAGAATGCCTCGTTTAGACCCTCTCAGGGGTCCTTTCGTGCCTTTCGGTCGCACTATAAGGGCAAGCCCTTCAAGGGCCAAGGCTCCCAGAAGAAGCCGTGGACGGGTAAGCAGAAGTCCGGCCAGTCCGGGTCTGCTGCCCATAACAATACGGCCTGAAGGGACGCCCTCACCCAGTTCTGGGGTGGGGGGACGTTTGCTCGGTTTTCTTCAACCCTGGCTGGACCGCATTCGGGACAGGTGGGTTCAGGAAATCGTTCGATCTGGTTTCAAGATCGAGTTTCTCTCTCAGCCGGCGGGCAGATTTTTCCCCTCAAACCTTCAGCTGACTCCGGAGCGCTTACGGGATCTGCACCTGGCGGTGCGGGACCTGCGGGCCCAGGGAGTGGTTGTTCCGGTGCCTCATCGGGACAGATTTCGGGGGTTCTATTCCAATCTGTTCACTGTGCCCAGAAAGGAGGGCAAGGTACGTCCGATTCTGGACCTGAAAGCTCTGAACCACTTTGTGCGGGTTCGCAAGTTTCGCATGGAATCCCTGCGCTCGGTGGTGGCTGCCCTGGTTCCGGGGGAATTCATGGTCTCCATCGATTTGAAGGGTGCGTATCTTCACATTCCAATTTTCGAGGATCACCAGAGGTACCTTCGATTCGCCATTGCGGAGGATCACTACCAATTTGTGGCGTTACCCTTTGGTCTCGCTTCGACTCCGCGGGTTTTCACCAAGGTGCTTGCGCCGGTCCTGGCTTTGAGAGCCCAGGGCATCTCTGTCTTGGGGTATCTGGACGATATCTTGATTCGGTCTGCGACCAGTCAGGGCCTGGTGAACGACCTGTCCATCACGATGCAGACTCTGCAGGAGTTCAGTTGGACGATAAATTTCCCAAAGTCAACATTGTGTCCGTCCGTTCGTCTTCCCTACCTGGGAATGATACTGGACTCTGTTCAAGCGAAGGTCTTCCTCATGGAAGACAAGCTCCGGACACTTCAGGACGAGGTCAGGTCCCTCAGGGACAGTCAGTGCTCGTCCCTCCGGACGTGTATGAGATGTCTGGGATTGATGGTCTCGGCTTTCGAGGCGATTCCCTTCGCCCAGTTTCACACACGGGATCTTCAGGCGGAGGTCCTGGCCAAGTGGGACGGGCGTCCGCAATCTCTGGATCTGCGGATTTCGTTGAGCCGCCTCACCCGAAGGGGTCTTTTGTGGTGGCTCCAGTCCCCGGCGGTCTCGGGGGGGCAAGTCTTTTCGTCCTTTGTCGTGGACGAGCTGGGGTGGTGTCCTGGGCGTTCTGTCCTCCCAGGGAACTTGGTCAGGGGAGGAATCCTCCCTTCCGATCAACATTCTGGAATTGCGAGCAATACATCTCTGCCTTCTGCATTGGACGGACAGACTTCAAGGCTGTCCGGTTCGGGTGCAGACGGACAATGCCACAGCGGTGGCCTACATCAACCACCAAGGGGGCACCAGGAGTGCCCGCGCGGCTCGGGAAGTGGCCGACATTGTCTTGGGCCGAGATGCACGTCCCGGCGATATCGGCAGTTCACATTCCGGGAGTGGAGAACTGGCAGGCGGATTATCTGAGTCGCCAGACCCTGGACCAGGGAGAATGGTCCCTTTACCCGGATGTCTTTCAGATGCTGTGCGCGAAGTGGGGGTCCCCAGATGTGGACCTGTTCGCGTCTTGTCTAAACAACAAGGTGGAAAGGTTCGTAGCAAGGACGCGCGATCCTCGGGCAGACGCCTCAGACGCGTTAGTGACGTCCTGGAGTCAGTATCGTCTGATGTATGCCTTTCCACCGATTCAGCTGCTGTCCAGGTTCCTTCGCAGGTTGGCCTCGGAACCGCGCACGGTGATTCTGGTGGCACCGGACTGGCCTCGCCGGTCTTGGTACGCAGACCTCGTGATTCTGGCGGTCGACGCTCCGTGGCGTCTGCCTCTTCGAGAAGATCTCCTGTCTCAAGGACCGATCTTCCATCCTGCTTTACAGTCGCTGGCTTTAACGGCTTGGCTGTTGAAAGCCAGGTCCTGAAGGATAGGGGTCTCTCCCCCGAGGTCATTCCCACTTTGATCAAGGCTAGAAAAGCCTCTTCGGGGAAGATTTACTACCGTACTTGGAAGGCGTATTTTGCCTGGTGTGAGTCCAGGGAGTATTCCCCTCGCTCGTACTCGGTATCGAGAGTGTTGGCTTTCCTCCAAACTGGAGTGGACCAGCGTTTGGCGTTGGCCACGATTAAGGGTCAGATTTCTGCGCTGGCCGTTCTTTTTCAACGCCCTGTGGCGTCTAATTCTTTGGTTAGCACCTTTGTTCATGGGGTGCGTCACTTGGCTCCTCCTCGGAGGAATCCTTTACCTCCATGGGACTTGAACCTTGTTCTGTCCGTATTGCAACATGCTCCCTTTGAGAAGCTCAGGGAGATCTCGTTGTCTCTCTTGTCTAAGAAGGTTGCCTTTTTGGTGGCAATCACTTCGGCTCGCAGGGTATCGGAGCTGGCGGCCTTGTCCTACAGCTCTCTCTACTTGGTGATTCACCTGGATAAGGTGGTCTTACGACCTAACCCTTCTTTTCTTCCGAAGAGGATCTGGGACTTTCACTTCAATGAGGACATTGTCTTGCCTTCGCTTTGCGCGAAGCCTAAGCATCCAAGGGAGGTGGCTTTGCATTCCTTGGATGTTGTTAGGGCGATCAGGGTTTACCTGTCATCGACAAAATCCTTTCGCAAGTCGGATTCTCTTTTTGTTCTTCCAGAGGGTCCTCGGAAGGGCATGGCAGCGTCGGCTGCGACCATCGCCAAATGGATCAGACAGACCATTGTGCAAGCCTATGCTTTGAAGGGGAAGGTTCCCCCTTTCCCTGTGAAGGCGCACTCTACCAGGTGTCTGATTACGTCTTGGGCCTATCGTCATCAGGCTTCTGTGGCCCAGGTGTGTAAGGCGGCGACTTGGTCGTCAGTTCACACCTTCTCAAAATTCTACAAGGTGGATGTTCAGGCATCGGCGGATGCTTCCTTTGGCCGCAAGGTTCTTAGTGCGGCAGTGCCTTAGGGCCCCTTGTTTTGGGTCCTTGGCTGTTGGGATGTCTTTATCCCTAGGTTACTTGTTTTCCTGGGTTGTTGCTCCTGTTGAGCACGTTTTTTTCCTGTTGCCCAGTTGGTTCTCTTACCTTGGTAAGGTTCCTTTCTCTGATGTGGGTACTGCGTTGCTTTAGGCGCGGCTGCTTTTTTTCCCACCCCTCATGTCTACACTGCTATGGGACGTCCCCATTAGTGATGAATATGAAGTGGCGGCGACTGTCGGAGGACGTAAGAGAAAACAGAATTTTTGTAAGATCTTACCTGTAAATTTCCTTTCTCTGAGTCCTCCGACAGTCGCCGCCCCCGTCCCTCTTTTGGGGTTTGTTTATGTACTCTACTGCTATGCTACTGAAACTGAGTTGGGAATGCAGGAAGCAGGGAGGTATTGACTGAGGGGACCACCCCCTAGGGGTGGGATATGCTAAAAGCTTTGAAATTAACTATTTTGTTACCTAGCTACTCCTGCGGAGCAAAGGTCAATAACCCCCATTAGTGATGAATATGAAGTGGCGGCGACTGTCGGAGGACTCAGAGAAAGGAATTTTACAGGTAAGATCTTACAAAAATTCAGTTTTCTCTATCGTTCATTGACAGACGCAGTCCTCTGATGCATATCAGGAGTAGGACACTAGGCAGAAATACCCTCTCTCTTCCTGCACAGGATGTCAGTTTTTATCTGCCTTGTGAGGAGTGAGGACCTAGTTCCTTGCTGGGACCTTTGGTCCTGGCATTAAAGTAATTTTTTATATTATTTATTTATTTTTTTAAGCTAGCTTTCTCTCCGGAATTTTTTCCTGTGAGGTCAAGCAACTATGCTGGGTAACAGGCTGGATATCTAGATCCAGTGGTCACCCCAGTCTGGCCAGCGAGCGCGTGCAGGCCTTAGCTCCGTGTTGGGCCGACCGCGTCGTTAAACCTCTCGCCAGGTCGCACAGTACCTGGTCACAGCATTCCTACTTGGCCGACAGCCCCCACACTTCGGTGTTCCTGGTATGGTGAGTAAATGTACCCCCCCCCCCTCTTCCCTGGTGGATTTTGGAGTGGACGCATGCCCCCTCCCTGGGATGGTTGGACCCTCATACTCCTGGGTTCCCTCTGTCCTGTCGTGACCCCCTCCCCCCTCCATCCACATCGGGGGACTGTTGGGCCTTCCTGGGGCCGGAACCGGTTTTGCAGGCCACATGGGGGAGTGTGCAGTCCGCGATGCTCAACTGATGGGGGGGGGGGTTGGGTGGGCTTCGATGGGTTCCCGGGGGGTGCTCCAGCTGGATGGGCAGGCGGGGGGTCCCCTTGTGGGTCCTGGTTGCCGTGTTCCTGCGCTGGCATGCCTTTTTCCTGTAGCCTTGTTTGTTTCTATGGTGGCGGCCATCTTGGTACACCCATCCTTTTTCCGGTGGATTTTTCGCTGTGAAGGCCGGTGGGTGTGCCTGGAGGCAGTTTTTGGTGGGAGGAGCCCATCCCTTCACCCCGATCAGCTTCCTGGCTCGCTTCCTTTTCCTGAGCCGCCGCTGACACGTGCAGACCTTCCTGGTCAGATTGCTGCATTCTAGGGACAGTGGGTTTCTGGGGGCATATTCTCTCCCTCTCTCGCTCTGTGGAGGTCCTTAGCGCGTGCCTGACCTCCGGGGGGGGGGGGGCGCTGTGGGGATGTTCTTTTTGCATTTCTGTAATTTTTCCTCAAAGTTTGCTGGCAGGTTCTATTAGTGCAACATGAACCGCTCAGACCATGTGTCCCCACCTGATCCCCTCACGGAGGCTGCAGGGCCCTCCAGATCTCAACTGTCCACCGATGCGATTTCAGCGGTCCTGGAAGCATTTGTGTCCCGGGTGGAGGTGGCCTTTAGAGGGCGGGTTGCGAAGAAACGACCCCCACCTACCCCTGCCTCCTCTGATGTCTCGGATTCTGAGTCTGACTCAGCCACCACAGACGTAGGTACCCCGGCCGGGTCTGGTACCCCGCGCCATGCCTCCTCTTATAGTGAGGATGAACCCTCTACCGCTACTGCTGCGCAAGATAAGGCGCTGGTGGACGCACTGGTTGTTTGTGCGTGAAACCCTAAAATTGGAGGAAGCGCCTCTCGTCGTTCCTGGGGCGCAGATTGCCTTCGGCACCCATAAGTCTTCAAGGTTGGAAAAGTTTTTTCCTTTCCCCACTTATTTTGCTGGCCTTCTCACAAAAGAATGGGATCGGCCAAAACGTTCCCCTGGGGTGTCTAGGGTGTTTACTAGACGCTATCCCTTTGAGGAGTCTTTGTTGAAGAAGTGGTTGGCAACACCTAAGGTGGATCCTCCGGCCTCCAGGCTTAACAAGGCTACCGTTAGTCTGGTGGAAGATTCCCCATCCTTTAAGGACCCAGAGGATAGAAAGGCGGAGGCTGTGGCTGGCAACATGTACTTTCTGGTGGGGACTGCACTGAGGCCTGCTTTTACTGTGGCCTGTGTCACGCAAACGGTGACTGAATGGGCGAAGCTGCTACGCCGTGACGTGGAGGCTAGCCTGTCCCTCCTGCCTTTGGGGAGCTGTTGGACCAGATGGTGCAGGGGCTGCAATTTGATTGCGATGCCGCGCTGGACACTGCTTCCTTTTTGGGTCACCTATCTTTTTCGGCGGTGGTCATTAGGCGTATGCTCTGGCTGAAGTGTTGGTCTGCGTATCTGGCTTCTAAGAAGGCCTTGACAGAACTCCCCTTTCAGGGGGACCGTCTGTTTGGGGCTACCCTGGACGACATTATTAAAGGTTTTTACGGTTCATCTGTTGATGTCCAATGACCGCTCGTCCCTTCGATCCTATATGAGAGTGCTGGGACTGATGGTGTCGTCCTTCGAGGTGGTCCCATTCGCTAAATGCCACACGAGGATTCTTCAGAGGGAAATTCTTAAGTGGAACAAGCACCCAAATTCTCGGGACCTTCGGATTGGGCTAAGCCACAGGACCAAGGAATCCCTGATCTGGTGGCTTCGGTCTCCAATGGTTCAGTTGGGGAAGTCCTTTCTCCCTATATACTGGACAATTGTCACCATGGATGTGAGTCTGGGTGGGAGGGGGTCTTTAATCAGAACACAGCTCAGGGAATCTGGTCCCTGGAGGAATCTGGATTGCTGATTAATGTCCTGGAGCTGAGAGCGATCTGGCTTTGCCTTGCACACTGGACCGAACGCCTGGGGGGTTGTCCAGTGCACAGGGGTCGCACAGGCAGGGATTGCATTGGCAACTACTATCTTGGATAAAGTATTAATATTGGATTAAGTATTACACTTCGGCTCGGCACAATCTAAAAAGCTGTTATCTATCTCTCCACAGGTAATCTATGTTGCTTTCAAAATTCACCTTTAACTGCAATAGAATCCTTGTTTCTAATTTGCTCAATGGTAATCTATGCTGCTTTCAAAATCCACCTTTAACTGCAATAGAATCCTTGTTTCTAATTTGCTCAATGGTAATCTATGCTCCTTTAAAAATCTTTACCTCTGTCCATAAAACACTGATGTTTATTTTGCTTTCTCTTGTCTATACCTTAATTATAAGCCGTCCTCTTTATAACTGCCATTCTGCTCTCTTGCTATTTCTTGTAGTCTGTCTTTGGTGTGAGAAGTTTATTCTGTTAGCCATGTGTCCCTCCTATGCAATCCTAATTGATTAATTGGCAATACCCCCACCCAACTCAGTATAAATCTAAGCCCTTTCTAGTTGATGCAAAGGCAGGGGTCGTACAGTCAGGGATTGCATTGGCAACAACTATCTTGGATAAAGTATTAATATTGGATTAAGTATTACACTTCGGCTCAGCACTTCAGCAAATGCACAAAGCGAACATCCAAAGCATACAAATGCAAATCAACAGACTACAGGTGGCCTGACTAAAACTTTTCCATCTCTCATTCAGTCTACTTCTCAATCTCACCACCCTGTATTATGCAATCCCTAATTCTCCTCATGTTTGCATCCTCTCTCCTAAAACTTTCTCTCCTTTACCCCTCTTCTCCGCCCCACAGCTTGTATATATCACCCTCACTCCTATCCTCACCTTTATACTGCACTCATCAACTCCTGCTGATTCTAATCCCACACACCAATAAAACCTTCAGGACACTGAGATGTGTCCCCCCTCATAAATCCTACTCCCATATCACCTCCCTTACCCTTCTGCTTCTCCTAACCTCTGGAGATATTTCCCCAAATCCTGGACCCCCATCATTTACCTTTGGCCAACATATACCCATCACCCCCTATCCTCTAACACCAGCCGTAATCCACACAATCTGGTTTCTATTCCTCCTCTGCCTAGAGCCAACCTCCCCTTCTCCTGCACCCTCTGGAATGCCTGCTCTGTTTGCAACACTCAACTCTGTCCATAATAAATGGGAAGAATGCTGCGCTTACTCATAAAGGTATGTGTGTTAACACAAAAATATTAAACCAAGCTGCCAACACATAATCCTGAATAAGAAACCAGATTCAAACAGACAATGTAAAAAATAGTGTAGCGCTAACGTTTTGTAATGGCTAAATCAATTGAGTCCACATTAAATATAAAGATGAATCCAGAAAAATAATGAAAGAAAGTCCACAAAGAGTGTGCTCAATTCCCAACAAGGAACTTAAATCTTATCAGTATCCGAGACCCCATGCAGGAAAGCCACCACCAAGGAGGGTTAATTAGCCTCTTACCAGAGATCAATGATCCTTCTCACAGGGATCACAAACAGCCATGGATAGATAACAATCTGTCACATAGAGACTTCACTGCTCCCCACTCTCCAACGTTCCTCTCAGGGTTAACCGACCATGTGAAAGAAAGTGCCTCACATAGTGTAATATATTCACACATACGTTTTATTTTAGTTGTACAGACAAATTCCTAGTCGCATGAAGTCAAGTAATGCAGAGCACATCGGATACAGTCGGTATGCTGCTGTAGATGGGTTTCCAAACAGAAAGATGACCACCGCGTCCCCCGTCCGTAGCGGCGTGACGTACCGCAAGCTCCTCCTACGCGTTTTGTCACACGTTGACGTCAGGGGGTGTGGCTTAGCGGAGTTATCAGTGCGTATATAGGCTACAGGATGGGCAGAGCTGGACAGTTGCGTTCCGGGGTCAGGAAGCACTTGATATGCGTTCCAGCCACCGGAAGCTTGAATCAAGAATACTAGTTAGCCAGAAGTCAGGAAGCATTTAATATGCGTACCAACCACCGGAAACGCTTGTGGACGAATGTGGACAATAAAAGTTGATCAGAATCAAAACAGCGAATAAATTCATTGAGGAATTACTTGTATTTAAATCATCATATTTTAAATATATTCTAAATCAACTTTTCACAGTATGATGTTATTCTAAAAGGTAATAGTTGGAATATATTCCCTACTTTATATGCTAAGATACATCGCCACCTATGGACAGGGAGAAGCAGCGCCTCCTCTGGTCAGAAACCAAATCCTCATCAGCAAATACATGACAATTTATTCAAACTAAAATAAATACATAATAAACACATTAAAAATATAAATAAGTTAAAAATACATATAATAGCTAAAAGAAGGTGACTAGAAAAATGTTTACCAATGATTAGAAATGGCCAAAGAAGCAAAAAAAAAAACTAACCGAGACCAGAATAAATAGAGGGGTATCGTCAGGGTGCATAAGATTACAGGTGAGTTAAGAATTAATGAAATAGTTAAAATCCCACTCTATATTTAAACCATGGGGAGTGTAAGACTTTAATTTATTTTTTTTTTTTGAAAAATTCTTTTTATTGATTTTTTAAGAAAGAACAGAGTAACACAAACAGACATACACAACAGCCCCAAAAAAAAAAAAAAGCAGACAATAATCCAACAACAAGCCCCCCCCCCCCCCACCCACCCAAAAACGACCACCAGCACCTTGAGAAGACCAGGAGCGACGAGGTCAGGGGGTCGGCGCAGGCCACCGTCCGAGGACAGCACGACCTACCACCGGCCCCCGGAGTAAACAACCTCCGGTCCCTTCGTATAAACAACACATCTCCCCCCTACCCGGGATCAAAACATGTCAATTAAGCATTAAAGAGACCCAGTATCTGGCTGTTCCTGCAGGACTACAAAACTAGAATACAAGATAGCATAAGTACACTTCTATAGAGCGTGCAATCCACCAGCGTCATAACAGTTACACAACATACATTTCAGCCCACAGTGTCTGAGGAGTCCACCCACGCCCTCCAAACCTTGTTGAATTTTTTCGGGCAACCTCGTGAGACATGGGTGGCTTTGTAGAGGGGTAGCATTGCATTCACTAGGCCTTTCCAGAACAGTAAGGATGGCGGGGAAACCTTCCAATGCAATAAAATAGCCTTTTTGGCATAGAATAGAAGAATGCTCAGCAAAGTCCTGTGTGCCACTGAGGGGACCACCTCCTCCACCAAACCCAGTAAACAGACTCGCTGGGTTCGCGGGATCGGAGTCAGCAGCACCTCGGCGAGACAGGAAGTCACTGCAGTCCAAAACTGCTGAATTTGACCACAATCCCAAAAAATGTGAGTTGCATCTGCGGGGGAAGCGGAACAACGCCAACACTCCGCAGACGAAGTCGGGAAGATTCTGGCTAGACGGGCCGGAGTATAGTAAATCCTGTGGAGGAATTTAAATTGTATTAGCTTGTCCCTAGCAGCAACTAAATATTTGAAAGGCTCCGTCCATACATCATCCCAGTCCTCCCCCTGTAGGTCCGGCACCTCAGCCGTCCATTTTTCCCTACATCTAACTATGCCAGGGGGTGTAAGTCGGACCATATCCTTGTACACAGTGGAGAGAGTTTTGAGTGTGGTATCACAGGTCAACACGCATTCTAAGTCCGAAGGAGACAGCTCTACAGAGGATGAGGCAAATTGGGCCTGAAAGGCATGACGCAATTGGAGGTATCGGAATATAAAGCCACTAGGTAGGTCGAATTTCTCTCGCAAACGGTCAAACGGTAAGAGAGCCCCCGCCGCTGTTATATCACCCAAGGTTTTTATACCCCGCGTCGCCCACAACATCAAATCAGGTAAGCGACGAAAATGGGGAAAGGTAGGGTTCATCCACAACGGCTCGGAGGGGGAGGATCCAACATAACTGGGGCATGTCAATTTCAATGACTGGGCCCAAGCCCTAACAGTCGCTCTCATGGAGAGCGTTAAAGGGAGATCTGAGCCCAGACCCCTAAACAGCGCCAACCTAAGGGTTTCAAAGGAGCCCAGGTGGGCCGCCTCTAATGTTGCCGAATCCTCCCCGTCCGCCCGCAGCCAGCGCCGCGCAAACACCATCTGTCCTGCCAAATAATACTTGCGCCAATCGGGCAGCGCCAGGCCTCCATTACCCCACGGTTCCTGGAGGGCCCGAAGGCCAATCCTGGGAACCCCGGGCGACCAGAGGAATGAACAGACGAGGCTGTCCAATTTCCGGAAAAAGGACAGTGGTACCCATGGCGGAGAATTGCGGAGGAAATATAGGACTACAGGCAGAAATTTCATCTTAAGGACACTAATACGACCCAAAAAGGAAAGTTGTAGACGTTTCCAAGCTTGGATATTTTGTTGGAGTTTAGGCAATAGAGGAGCCAGATTCAACGAGAAATAATCCTGGGGACGCCTAGTTATCTTGACCCCCAAGTAGGTGAAGTCATCCACCCAGCGAAGAGGCAGGTCCCCAGCCGCAGCAGGTCGAGCACCGTCATCGAGAGGCAAAATGGAGGACTTACTCCAGTTAACGCGAAGTCCTGAGCACTTGCCAAAATCGTTCAGGATGGACAGGGCCGCTCTCAAAGAGGGACCCGGATCCTCCAGGAACAACAGCATGTCATCGGCATATAACGCCAGACATTCTTTAATAGAGCCGACTTTAATCGACCCCACGGCCGGGGAGCTGCGCAGTGCGGACGCGATGGGTTCAAGGGTAAGGGCAAACAGGAATGGGGAAAGGGGACACCCCTGCCTCGTCCCCCTCCCCACCCGGAAGTATGGAGAAGTGAGATAGCCCAACCGTATGGCCGTTCTAGGGCTCGCGTAAAGGAGTCGGATCCAGGTCTTGAATTTGGGTCTGAACCCCATACGATCCAGCGTCTTGTGCATAAAGGCCCAGTCGACCCAATCAAAGGCCTTCTCAAAGTCGATTGAGACCACCACCCGCTGCCCCGAGACCTCCCCAGGAATTTGAAGATGGGTAAACAATCTCCTAATGTTAGTATCCACAGATTTACCCGGCATAAAGCCCGTTTGATCCGGTTCTATCAACAAGTGAATAACCCCAGCCAAACGAGTGGCCAGGACCTTCGTCAGGATTTTAAGGTCCATATTTAAAAGGGCGATAGGGCAATACGAGGAGCAGTCCAGGGGGTCCTTACCCGGTTTCTGAAGCAGCACCATATAGGCATCCATCATGGAGGGAGGAAGTTCCTCCACCTCCAAACAGTGCTGCAACAGAGAGCTAAGTCTAGGCGCTAAATGTTCCAAATATTGTTTGTAAAAGTCAGCAGGGAAACCGTCAGGACCCGGGGCCTTATGTGGCGGGAAGGCCGCAATGGCTCTTGCCACCTCTAAAGTCGTTATCGGAGCATCCATGAGGGCGCTATCCTCCGCCGACAAGGATGGCAAGTCAACGCCCTCCAGGAGGGCATCCACGTGCACAGAGTCACTATCCGGTAGCGGGGCGTACAGGGCCTCAAAATAGTCAGTAAACGTCTCCAAAATGTCACGAGGATCCGACCTGAGCACACCCCCAGCGGCCCTGATAAGCGGGATATTAACCGGCGGCTGCTGGTCAGCCACCAGCAGTGCCAGGAACTTGCCATTCTTATCGCCCTGTGCGAATATAGAAGCCCGTAAATTGTTAGCTTCCGTATGAGCAAGATCAGAGACGTGAAGAGAGAGAAGGCGTCTCGCCTCCAGCAATGCAGCATAGCTGGAATCAGACGGCAAAGCCGCGTTCTCCCCCGCATGTCGCCGCTCCTCCTCCTGTAACATCCTCACCTCCTCATTGTGATCTTTCCTAGCGAATTTAATGGCCGAGATACACTCTCCCCTCGCCACTGACTTAAATGCCTCCCACACCACTCTCTGATCAGCTGAGTCCTCATTTTCTGTCCAATATGACTGGATCGACTTTTCAAGGTGGGAAGTGACCTGATCCTGTTGGAGCCAGCCCGCAGCCAGGCGCCAACCCCGCACTCCAGCCCCCAATTGGAGGTTCACTGTCAAGAGTAGCAGGTTGTGATCAGACACTCCCCCGGCCCTGTATTCCGAGGCAGTCAAAAGAGATTGCATTCTGGCAGTGCCAAACGCCAGATCTATGCGAGCAGAGGAACGATGAGCGGTGGACAGGTGAGAGTATTCCCTCGAGAGCGGATGCTTCCATCTCCAAAGTTCAGTCAAGCCCACCGTGGAAGCCCAGGTGAGCAGATCCACCGAGGGCGGTCTATTGGGGTTGGAAGTATCCAAGGTAGCATCCAGGATGGCATTAAAGTCACCCATAAACAACACAGGTAAATGCATATATTCAGCCAACTTATCAGTTAAATCATATAGCAGTTGTATCTGAAAAGGTGGAGGCACATAAACAGCGACCAACAGCATGGTAACGGAGTACATATCCAAAAGTACAGCCACATATCTGCCCCCTGGATCAGAGATCACCCGCTGGATCGAACATGGGATAGATTTACTAATGAGAATGGAGACCCCTCTAGCATAAGTGGAGTATGTGGCATGAAATGCCCTCTGTATCCACGGCCTACGGAGAGCTAAAATCATGTTCCCATCAAGGTGGGTCTCCTGCAGGAGGATGACATGTGGCTTAATGAGCTTTAAATACTGAAAGACACTGGCGCGTTTGAACTTATTGTTCAGGCCCCTCACATTCCACGAGAGAAGTCTTATATTGTCAGCCATGGGAATCGAGAAAAAAATTACACAGAGCCCAGGTAAGGGCTATGGGCAGGATGAAAAAAAAAGGGACCCATAAAATACCCCCTCAAAATACACATGAGCAAACATAAACAGGTGCCGGTGCAGAACTCCCCGTGCCATTATACCAGAACAACCCCCCCCCCCCCCAACAAACAAAGAAAAAGGGAAAGCTGAACAAAAACGAGTTTTCCCAAAACGTGAAATAAGAAGAAAAAATGAAAAACGTAGTCTGGTATGCGGCTTCAATCCCAAACTGCCCAAAAAAACAGTGACGCACGTCAGTTCTCCAATGTGAGCAACAGTCCGGTATAGAAGATGTTCTTACAGTTCAGATGGAGTCTTTGATGAGACCGGATCACCCGGTGTGCAAGGAGGGCAACACGACACCACCTTCCTTCAATAACCAGTCTCCAGATCGCAGGATAGGGGACCCCAATAGCAGACATCCCTACACCATCAACAAGCCGTAGGCATCCAGAAGGAATGGTATGACAGGAGGATAAAATCAACAGGGGCAGCGTACAACAGGAAAACAAAAAAGTAAAAAGAAAAAAACGGACCACATCCAAAGGGCAGCTAGCCGAGAGCACTGGCAGTCAGGACTCATCACAAGCCATCCAGCCAGTCCGAAGCCTCTTGAGGAGTGTCAAAGAATTTTACCGAGCCCTTGTACTGCACTCTGAGCCTGCTAGGATATTGCATACTATAGATAAGTTCCTTGGCCCTTAGGCGCTTCCTGACATCAGTAAAGGAACGTCTGCGGCGTTGTGTCTCCGCTGAGAAATCGGGGAATAGCATGACACGTGCATTCTCAAAGCGAAGTTCAGGGTGCTTCCGCGCCTCCGAGAGGAGCATGTCTCTGTCCCTGTAATTGAGGAACTTCACCAGGAACGGACGGGGGGGGGGGGCCCCCAGTTGGCACTCTATGAGCCCTTTCTACCACATATGTGGGGGGTAAATTCTCCAGAGAGAGCAGTTGTTTAAAGAACTGTTCCGCAAATGTGGCAGGCTTTTTCCCCTCCAGCCCCTCAGGAAGCCCCACCACCCTTACATTATTCCGGCGCTGTCTATCCTCTGCATCGTCAGCTCGGTGTTGCAAGGATTTCACAATGTCCTGTAGTTCAGCCAGCTGAGTGCCATGGGAGTGTGAGCTGTCTTTCACCTCCGAGATGTGATCCTCTGCAGCAGTGAGTCTCCCCCTGAATTTGTCCAGGTCATGGCGGATGAGCGTGCACTCCGATGCCAGGTGATCTATGCGCACCATCAACGCCGCTTTACAAGCATCTATGGCTTCCAGGATGGGGGCTGTGATCGCCCGCTGGTCCACAGCTACCTCCGGAGCCTGTCCCTGAGAAGTGCCGGAGAGCATGGGGTCCGTAGGCTTCTGTGACTCCATGTCTGCACCCGTACCACCGCTCCTCCGTGAAGACGTTGGCGCCAAGATGGCGGAGACGGAGCCTGAGCCCTGGCTCTTGACGGAGCGGGTCTGGCGCTGGTCCTGTGGCGGCTGCCTGGCCGGTTTTGGGGTCGAGGATGGCATCGCTGGAGACCTGAGAGCTTCCCCCACAAGATGGTATAGGAGAGCAGCCCCACCGCACACCGAAAACGGAGGTAAGTTGCAGGATTAACAGAGAGCTCCGGTCCAGCACGTCTACCCTCGCTCACATCCGGCCACGCCCCCTAAGACTTTAATTTATAAATCCAATTCGTTTCGAGTTGGGACACTCCCCTGGTCATATTACTGCCCCTCCAATTCCCTGAGAATTTATCCCCAGGAAGGTGGTACCACTGGGGTTCCTCCCGTGACAATCATGTCGTCTTGAAACACTATGTTTCGTAAAGCCCTTAATGATGTTTGCAACATGTTCCTTCAGCCTCAAGTGTAACATCCTCTAAGCCGCAAGGGCACCGAATCAAATAGACCACGTGTTTCGTGGTACAGGAGATGAAAGGTTTTATGATATGATCCTGTTGGGTGACCCCTGAATGAAAAGATTTGACCCTTCTCTCCCTGTTATTCAGTTTACAAATGGCACATTTCCTGCAAGTAAAGAACACCCCCCCGGTTTTGAAAAAATGAAACTCTCTTTGGGGGGGTCTACTATATTCGGTGCCACCTGTAACCTCAAGGGAGGTACTCCCCTAAATATGACATTAGGGGCCTCAGGGAGAAGGGGGCCCAACAGACCATCATTTTTCAATATGTGCCAATGTTTACGAATTATTTTCTTGACGGAAAAATGCTGTATGGAATAAGAGGAAAAAAACGCATGCTCAAAAGTATTGTTTTTGTCACGCGTTCTAGGTTGTAATAAATCCATCTCTATTCTTCTGGTCCGCCAAAATCAGGGCCCTTTCCAGTTCCTCCTCTTTATATCGCTTTTCCAAAAATTTAATTTTAAGGGAGGAGGCTTGTAAGAAATCAATTCGGTCTGAACAATTACGTTTCAGTCTAAGGAACTGACTGACAGGAATGGATCTCAACCACGCCTCATGATGACAACTAGACGTGTTAATAAATCCATTCCTGTCAGTCTCCTTAAAGTATGTGGATGTCTCAATGCGTCCATCCACCACTCTGATCCTTAGATCTAAAAAATGGATCTCCGTCTTACTAAATTCGTGTTGTAATTTAATACCTCTATCATTGGTATTAAGTGCGTCCATTAATCCATTCAAGGATTCAAAGTCGCCATCCCAAAGGAGGAGGATGTCATCAATATACCTCCGCCAGAGTACTACCTCAGGTCTTGGCACATTATCGATGACCTCCTCCTCCCATTTGGCCATAAAAAGATTGGCCATGCTGGGCGCCCATGGCCACACCACTATTTTGTCTAAAATACGTACCACTGAACCAAAAGTAATTGTGACCCATTGCATAATCAAGGAGAGAAAGAATAAATTGGCTTTGAAAGCCCAGCAACGAACATTGTCCCAGATAATGAGACTGCTTCCCTACCATGATGGTGGGAAATTATCGTGTATAAGGTTGCAACATCCGCAGTAACCAGGACATAGCTGTCTTTCCACTCAATACTTTTAATTCGTTGATGACTTGCATAGAATTCCTCAAGAAGGAAGGAGTCTTAAGGCCCGTACACACGTACCGATCGTCGGCATACAAACGTCGGCGGACGAAAGATCTGCCGATTGTACGCGTGTTAGTATGGTGCCTCCGACAGATGTCTGCGCACAATCCGCGGACAAAAGTCTTTCGTGCAAACATGAAAATTTTTGTCTGCGGACACCAGAACGGACGATTGTTCGCCTGTCGGTACAGAATTCGGCCGACAGACCGCAGATTTGCAAGACTGGGCATGCTCAGAAAATTAAAAACACAGGGAAAGTTAACCATTACATGACATCACTTCTGCAGTCAGCTGAAGTCTGCAGACAAAATTCTTGTGCTGTCCTTGTGCTGTCTTTGCACTTTTCAACAGACACCGACATCCCGGGGAGAAAAGACGAACATTTGTATGCCGACGATCGGTACGTGTGTACGGGGCTTTAGTTACCAGAGGTTGTAAAAAGGAATCCATATGCTTGCCCACCTGGGAGGTCACCGAAACTTAAGCCCATGGTTGAGATCAAATTTCTCCTCGTTTGACAGAGGAGCAGAGCTTAAGTTAAAGAGAGTCCCTGATCTTTCAATATCCCCTTCTTTTTATTGCGGACCCTCCTCCCCCCTCTGGTCCCTCTCTTCCATCTTTTATTCTTTTGGTTCTTGGTGTTCCCCCGTGAAAAAAATTATTGCCATTGTGGAATCTCTGTCCATGGTAATAGTCAGAGTTATCAGATCGAGGATATTGATTATCCCTCATATTCTGTGGCCACATACTATTCTCTGATTGAGAATGGTGGGGGCGACCAAAGTTCTGAGTGGGAACATAATCACCCTCAGAAGGATGAGTAGTGATATACTGCGCCGCACTCTCACCATCACTCGGCAGAGATGCAAACCTATTATAGGTGAAGATATTATCTCCATATTGGTACACAGGGGGCGGTCTCCCTCTGCCCCGTCCCCTACCACGCCTGGGCTGAAACCAGGTGTTAGTAGATTGATGTGGGAAGGGGGAGTGGCAGGATTCATCCCGACTCCTCACCACACGAGGGGTATTGGGAGGGGGGCCTGTAGCCACATCTGATGGGGCCGCCGGTTCCCTTATATTAGAATTCACATTTTGTTGCCACTTAAATACTGTATTTTTTTTATAATCTCCTACATCCCTAAGATATTTTTTCGTTTTTTGGTCAGTATCCTCCTTTTCCAAATGTTTTAGTGCCGGTTCACACTTATGCGTGTGCGGCGATCGCATGTAATACCGGAACGCACTGCTCCTTCATTACATGCGATCGGATGTGCAGTGCGAATTCAGCCATACACTTTGTATAGCTAAATTCGCACTGCACCCGCACAAAAGTCGCACATGAGGCATTTTTTCAGCCGCATCAGGATCGGATCGCACAGTGGTTCACACTTCTGCTATCCGATCCTGTGCGAACTTTCAGATCGCACTGCGATATGCGATCAAACTGGGTGTGTCATTAACATTTCATTGACACCCCCAGTGTATCGCATATGGCAGTGTGAACTGCCAGATGTGCGTTTGCGATGCGGGAACAGGCTGCGAATTCGCAGCCTTCCCGCATCGCATAAGTGTGACCTGGCACTTAAGGAGGTCTGATTTCTGTTTATAAACATCCTGTTTTAAATTTAAATCTCCTCATCCCTCATCTAAGCGCAAGAGTTACTGTTTTTTCTTAGTCACCATGAATCTCAAAAGCTCCAGACCTGCTTTATTAAAATATGTATCACAAACTCCTTCAACCTGCTTGTAATTACGGAGACCTGGCTTCAAGAATCTGACTCCTTCTCCTGCTGCCCTCTCCCATGGTGGCCTCCTGTGGACTCACTCTCTCAGGCCTAGTGGACGGAAAGGAGGTGGGGTTGTAATTCTCCTTTCCCTTCAAAGCACTTTTCAGGTTCTTCATCCACCCCCATATCTGTCCCTCTCCTCATTTGAAGCTCACTGTATTCGTCTATTTTCTCCAGTTTCGTTGAGAATTGCTGTGATCGATCGGCCTGCTGGACCGATATCAGGCTTCCTTGATGACTTCTCTGCCTGGCTACCCTACATTCTCTCTCCTGAAATTCCCACAATAATTCTTGGAGACTTCAACATCCTTGTTAATCTTAACTCTCCTGCTACTTCTAAACTTTTGAGCTTAACCTCCTCTTTTGATCTAAAACAATGGACACATGCTTCTACTCACTCTAATGGCAACAGCCTTGACCTCATGTTCTCCTACCTATGCACTCCTCGCAACCTCTCCAACAATCCATTCCCTCTCTCTGATTACCATCTTATTAGTTTCAGTCTCTCCTTGTCCTCCTTCTTACCTTCCAACTACCGAACAATTACCCATAGAAACCTTCGCCATCTTATCCCTTCACTTCTTTTTTTTTCTGCTACAGATTGTCTCTTCAACACAATCTCATCCCTTTGCTGTCCCAACATGGCCACTTCTGTCTACAACAGTTCACTGTCATCTACCCTGGATGCCTTGGCCCCCCTCATTACACACAGAATCAGGCCCGACCACTACAACCCTGGTGGGATACTCTTCTGTTTGCAGGACACTGCTCGGACAGCAATGTGTGCTTGTTGACACATAGCTGAACTTTTCATGTGGCTGAGATGGTCTCTAACCCAATCTGGTTGTACCCCCATATGCTGGCTTTGCTTTGGGGTCTCGGATCTTGTTTTGCGACAGGAACTCTGGGACCACCTTCCCTTGTTCACCTTCTCTTCGCTGCTGCCAATTATCCGGTCCTCTGCTTTTAAAATCTTGATTGTTAGATTTTTCATTGGCTTTGATAATGTGATTACAAGACATCTGATATCCCTGAAGAAGGAATATCTTTCTGAAACGCATTGGGTTTTGCCTTGTATTGCATATACTCGTGAGCCACTGTCTCATATCAAGCCATGCATGTTTTATATATGCCTTTTGCCAGTTTGTTGTGTCTACAATCAATTTAATACAAATTTCTTTGTCATTTTGCCATCACACCATTGTTTTGTTTTTTGATATTGAGTATTTAACCACTTTACCACCGGAGGATTTTGCTGTCTTCCGTCCAGGCCACTTTTTGCGATTCGGCGCTGTGCAAATTTAACTGACAATTGCGCGGTCGTACGACGCCGTACCCAAACGAAATTTTCGTCCTTTTTTTCCCACAAACAGAGCTTTCTTTTGGTGGTATTTGATCACCTGTGCGATTTTTACTTTTTGCGCTATAAACAAAAAAAAGAGCGTAAATTTTGAAAAAACAACAATATTTTTCACATTTTTTTATATGAAATTCCCCCCAAAAAAATGTAAAAATCAAAATTTTTTTAAATTTTTGGCCAATTTGTTTTCTGCTACATATGTTTGGTAAAAAAAATCGCAATAAGCGTATTTTGATTGGTTTGCGCAAAAGTTATTGCGTTTACTAACTAAGGGAAAGATTTCTGTGGTGTTTTTTTTTTAATGCGTAATGGCGGCGATCTGCGATTTTTTTTTTTTTTTTTTTTTTTTTTGCGGGACTGCGACATTGTGGCGGACAGATCGGACCCTTGACTGACATTTTTGACACTTTTGGGGGTACCAGTGACATTACTACAGTAATCAGTTCTATATATATGCACTGTTACTGTAAAAATGACACTGGCAGGGAAGGGGTTAATTTTATTGGAGAGGGAGGGGTTAATGTATGCCTGGTGCTTACTGACGTGTGGGGGGGGGGGGGAGGTGACTTTGTGAGACAGGGACAGATCGGATGTCCAGCTATGCTGAACAGTCCGATCTGTCACTCCCTGTCACTATGGAGATCCGCCCGCTCTGTTTACACAGGCGGGCGGATCTCCTCACTCGATTCCCTGACGATCGGGGCAGAGCAGCGGCGATCGCCGCTGCTCCTCCCCTGGCCCGACTCCTGCTGTGACTGAACACAGCGGGAGCGAGCCTCCGGCGGCACGCGAGCGCCGCCCACAAGGGGCGGAGTCCAGCGACGTAGGTCTACGTCGCTGGACGGAATCGTGCCACATTGCCGCAGTAGAAGCAATGTGAGCAGGGCGGAAGTGGTTAATAAAAAAAATAACATTTTTTACTACTTTACCTTACATCTATTTGACTTGTACCTGTAGGTCGCTATAGTCCCACCCTGTGGGGAACTTTTTCTTCCTTTCTCGTTTACTAGGGATGAGACCTACTGTATAATCCAAACCTATATTCCCCCATTGCCCTCCGTTTTGTAACCCTGGCAGACAAGACAATACCAGAAGCCTCACAAAACTTAGCCATGCTCTTGAGCGTCTGTGGCATAAGACTAAGTCACAGCAAGATTTCAGCCAGTATAAATCTCCCCTTTCGAAAATACAGTTCCTGCCTCCACACTGCCAAACAGACCTATTTTATCACATCCATTAACACCCTCTCACACAGTCCCTGTCAACACTTTTCTACCTTCAGCACTCTACTTTATCCTCCATTACCTCCACCCACTATCTTACTCACTGCCCAAGAGATTGCCAATCACTTCAAAAATAAGATTGATACAATTCGTGAAGAGATCTTTACACTACAGATACCTCCCTCACCTTACACACCTTGCCCTCCAAAATCAATACTTTCCTTGTTTAACCCAACTACTGTAGAGGAAGTCACTAAAATTTTTTCTAATGCCCACCTAACTTCCTGCCCCATGGACCCTGTTCCTTCTCAAATACTACAGTCACCCTCTGGCTCTATCCTACACTCTTTAACTCATATCTTCAACCTCTCCCTTTCCACTGGCATCTTCCCCAACTCTCGAAAACATGCGCTAGTCACTACCATACCAAAGAAAGCCTCACTAGACCCCACCGATCTTGACAACTTAAGACCCATCTCCTTACTCCCTTTTGCTTCCAAACTCCTTGAACGTTTAGTCTACATTCGCCTGAGCAAGCACCTCGTTGAGAATAACCTTCTTGATCCCCTTCAGTCTGGATTTCCCAAGCAGCATCCACATAATTGTCTCTCTTAAAACTTACAAATGACTTAACAGCTAAAACCAATGGTCAGTACTCTTACTCTTGGACCTCTCTGCTGCCTTTGATAGTGTTGATCACCTCCTCCTTCCCAAAAAACTCGAGTTTGCTCGATCTCTGTGACTGTGCTCTCCATTGGTTTGAATCTTGCCTATATCACCGCACCTTCAGTGTCCCTTACAATTCCACTTACTCCCCTGCAACTCCTCTTACTGTTTGGGTCCCCCAAGGTTCTGTCCTTGGACCACTACTATTCTCAATCTTCACCTCCTCCCTGGGTCAGCTAATAGCCTCCCATGGCTTCCACTACCATTTCTTTGCTAATGACACCCAAATCTACCTCTCTACCCCTCAGCTCACCCCATCAGTCTCCTCCCGCATCACTGATCTACTAACAGACATATCAGCCTGGATGTCACACCACTTCCTCAAACTGAATCTATCTTAAACCAAGCTCATAATATTACCTCCTCCGCGTGCCCCTTCCCCTGAATTCTCTGTCAAGATCAATGAAACAACTCTGTCCTTCCACACATGCCAGAGTGCTAGGGGTAACCCTGGACTCTGCACTGTCTATTTAGGCTCACATCCAATCCCTGTCCAAATCATGCCACCTTAAGCTCCGCAACATTGCTAGAATACAGCCCTTTTTAACCAACGACACCACCAAGCTTTAATTCATGCCCTGGTTATCTCTCACCTTGACTACTGCTACTCCCTTCTCATTGGATTACCTTTACATAGATTATCCCCCCTTCAATCCATAATGAATGCTGCTGCAAGACTCCTCCACCTTACCAACCGTTCAGTGTCCTCCAGCCCTCTCTGCCAATCCCTTCACTGGCTTCCACTCACCCAACGAATAAAATTCAAAGTGCTAACAATAGTTTACAATGCCATCCACAACTCTGCCCCCAGCTACATCACTAAACTGATCTCAAAATATCTACCAAGCGGCTCTCTACGGTCCTCCCAAGACCTGCTCTCTAGCTCCCTTGTCACCTCTTCCCATGCTCGCCTCCAGGATTTCTCCGGAGCTTCTTCCATTCTTTGGAACTCTTTACCCCAATCTTTCCGGGTGTTCCCTAATCTATCTATCTTTAGAAAATCTCTGAAAACCCTTGAACAAATAAGTGAAGGTCAGGTGGCTCACAAAATAGATCGTACATCAGCCACATCCCTGGTACAAAGGTATTTAAAAGGTATGATTGGAAGTGTTTCCTGCGCTAATTGATAAGCCACAGGCTACACCCCAAAATAGATGGGATTTTCAAGGGCTGTAGTATGTTCTAAATGAATATAAATGTAGACACAAGCATATTATAAAATTGAATTTAAAATCATATAGAAAAAATGGTTAAAACCATAGCAAGATGATATACATTCATTTGATGGACAACCAATAAGTACAGAGTAATGGATAATACAGTCCTACATGTTTCGCCGAGGTGTTTTAATTCCTCATGTAGTGGCTTCTTTAGGGACCGATTTAAATAATCCATATAAGATTCTAAATAAATCAGAAAACCTATATGATGGAAAATACACAGGGGAGAAATTTAGGAATGACAATTGCATACCAACTGCCATATGTTGTATGGCCAGTCTCCACATGTGGGATACATTAAACATATATCTTACCATGTTATGTCCAAATGAGTAACATCTGCTGAGTGAGATACAGAATATGGAAAGGGCTGTCTGCGTCTGCTGCGACTATTTCCAGATGGATCGGACAGCCAGTGGTGCAGGCTTATTCCATTAAGGGTCAGGTTCCACCTTTCCCTGTCAAGGCACATTCTACTCGGGCGCTTAGTGCTTCGTGGGCTTTTCGCCATCAGGCACCTGTGCTTCAGGTGTGCAAGGCGGTGACCTGGTCGTCAGTTCACACATTTACCAAATTTTATAAGGTGGATGTGCTAGCATCTGCGGATGCTTCCTTTTGGCCGCAAAGTTTTGCAGGCAGCTGTTTAAAGGGCCCCTTGGCCTTCCTTGAGGGTGTTTGTTTGGTTTTCAGGTGGATCATATCTTGTTGTTCTGATGAGTCCTGTGTTTTCTTGTTCTGTTCCCAACCTTCATTTGGGTACTGCTTTGGGACTTCCCTACTGATATTCATTGGAGGACTGCGTCCGCCAATGAACGAAAGCGAAAACTGTATTTTTGACTTAACGTAAAATCCTTTTCTCTTAGGTTCTTTGGACGCAGTACCCGCCCCTCTATTTTTTTTTGAGTGGGTTGGTGTGTTATTCTCTGACACTGCTTTCATACAAAACTGACATCCTATGCAGGTAGAGAGAGGGTATACCCCCAGGGATTGCCCATAGGCGTAGCCAGAAATTCTTTCTGCCTAGTGTCCTACTCCTGTAGGGGGCGGTAAAACCCTACTGATATGCATCAGAGGACTTTGTCCATCAATGAACCTAAGAGAAAAGGATTTTATGGTAAGTCAAAAATCCAGTTTTTTGTCTTACCGTAAAATCCTTTTCTCTGAGGTTTACCGACGGACATAGCACCTGCCCATCTGGGACTGCCTCAGGGACGTAACCAAAAAGGTTTCCACTTAGTCCTACTCATGAAGAGAGCGCAGCATAAAGCCCAATGGTCTGAATACATGGAGCTGTGTCAGAGGAAAGGATTTTATGCGAAGACCAAAATCCAATTTTCTCTTACGTCCTCCGACAGTCGCCGCCTCCTCTAAGTCATCACAATTGGGTATTGTCTTCCTATCCGTAGGAATAGCTAGGCATATAGACTTAGTCCAAAGACCAAAGGCATTAGCATATACACACCCATGGGGGCTGTCCCATCCGGTCATTACCCCCCTTCATCACCACTCCAACTCAGTTTTAATCTGCCTAGCGTCAGGAATAGTCAGGCTTACCTTGTGCTGGGGCTTCAGTCTCAGCCTTCCTAATCTTTTATTTGATTTTCTTTGAAAATGTCAGTTTTTTCTCTCACTTTACTAGCTGTTTATTTTGTCAGCTCTAGTGTTAGTCTTCTCTTCGGATGAAGATGGATCATGCGGTGCTGGGATGTGGACTGACCGCCCTGGTTCTCCAGGGCACAGAGGGTCAGATGGACCCCCAGCCCGCCATCGAGCATTCAGCTATGGTTCGCCCTGGCATTACCAACGACCCATCCCTGTTCGCTGCAGGGATGCAGCCGTGAGGTGGCTACCTCACAGGACTCGTCTGCGGTGCTGCAGCGTCATGTCCCTGGCTCACGGCACTCCCTGTCAGATGAGGACAGAGGTTTTCGGTGCATAGAGGCTCCCCCACGCCATCTGGTACAGGTGAGTACTTTTCTGTGTGCGGCCTCTGTCTAGGGTGGCAGTCTGTGTTGCTGTGTGTCCCCATGTCTGTGCCTGTGTGACTCCCTGTGCGATCCCTGCGGGGTTCGCTTGTGCAGATCTGTATGTTTGCCGGGGGTCCCTGTCCCTGTGTCCCCTTAGGTGCATGTTAGGGGTGCAGACGTTTGTGCTTGTGCGGCGACCGCAGCGGGGAAAAATTTGCGTGGTCCGCCATCTTTACTGTGGGCACACATGTATAGCTCTTCTGGGGCGATTGTACATGTCATTTTGTGGGCGGTGGAACGATCGGTCCGGCCGCATGCCGGCGGCCATTTTGGCGTAGCCTCCAATGCATTCCTATGGGGCAGCCATTTTCCCGGGGTCTGTCTTTAGTCCAGCCCTCTCCAGCAGCATTCCATCAGCAGCAAGGACACTGGTAGCAATGCTCTGCGGGTTATCACTCTCAATTTCCCTCTGTATATCGCTTCTGGCTCAGTTTTCTTTTCTCCCTTGGGGGTCTTTCATCACTGTTGCAGTAGTGGTGGGCTGCGCACACCGCAGCGCTTTTAAAGGGGACAGTACATCTTTTTTGCACTGTAGTTTGTTTCTGATAACTTGAGCAATGGATTCTCAGGAAAGCAAGTTTCCTCCAGCTCTAGTGGGGGGTCCCAGTTCTCCTGTGGCCCCGCTGCGCCCCGCTCTAACTACGGTGGCGAATAAGGAACTGCTGATGTCTGAACGGGATGCGAGTAGGAGTCCCAGGTTGTCTCTCTCTCCTTATTCAGATGGGGATATGGCTGCTGCTGCTGCGAGCGTGCCCTTTTCAGGGTCCCGCTCATCTTTGGACCCCTTGGGGTCTGAGGGGGAGGCTGAGATGGAAGGGGTTGATGCCGCCTCCCCGGGGTCGCCTGCAGAACGGGCGACCATGGATGATTTGATTGTGTCTGTTAAGAACACCTTACATTTAGAGGATGAGCCCTGTCCTCCGGGCGTTGTGTCCCCGTTTGGGACGCACAGGACCCGCAAGTCTGTGCAGGTTTTTCCCTGCCCAGAAGAATTCCATGACACTGTTAATGAACAGTGGCGCACGTTAAAACGTCCATTCCTGGTACCTAGTCGGTTTTGGTTGCTTTATCCTTTTGATCCGGCTACGGAATCACGATGGTGTGTGCCTCCACAGGTGGATCACACTGTGGCCATGCTGAACAAGGCTACCTTGGTTCCTATTGAGGATGCTCCGGTTTTCCGGGGTCCCACGGACCGGCGGTTGGAGTCCCTATCTCGCCATTCCTATACGGTGGCGGGTTCGTTGCTCAAACCCGTTTTCGTGTCCGTTCTGGTGGCTCAGGCGGCTGCTGATTGGACTAAGATGCTTAAGCGCAATCTTGTGTCTGCTGGTGTTACACCTGCCCGGCTGAAATTGGTGGATCAAATCCACCAAGGAGTCCTGTACTTGTGTGATGCAGCCTTGGCCGAGGCCCCCTTAGTGGCTCGCCTCTCTAGTGTCGCGGTGCTTCAACGGCGACTGATTTGGCTGAAGAGCTGGTCGGCCGACCAGTCCTCATGGGAAACGGTTGCTGGTTCTCCCTATGCTGGCTCTCGCCTTTTTGGATAGGCATTGGACGCCCTGGTGACAGGCGTCACAGGGGGGTATGAGCTCTATGCTGCCCCGGAACCCGAAGACCAAGTCTTTTCGAGGCAGGTGGGGTTCTGCGTCTGGTTCCAATCGGGGGTCCTTTCGGGCCCATCCCAAGGGCAAGACCTTCCAGGGCTCCCAGAAGAAGCCCTTGGCAGGTGAGCAGGAGTCCGGCAATGCCGGCTCGGCGGGTCAATCCGCCTCTACCTGAAGGGGCGCCCTCACCCATTTCAGGGGTGGGGGGACGTTTGCGCGGTTTCCTCCGACCTTGGCTGCTCCGGCTATCGGACAGGTGGGTCCAGGAAATCGTTCGATCGGGCTTCCAGATCGAATTTCTTTCCCGGTCGGCGGACAGATTCTTTCCCTCCAATCTTCATCTGCTTCTGGGGCGTCTGCAGGACTTGCATCAAGTGGTGCAGGACCTGCTTGCTCAGGGAGTGATTCTCCCGGGAACCTCATCGGGACAGGTTTCAGGGTTTTTTTTATTCGAATCTGTTCACTGTGCCCAGGAAGGAGGGCAAAGTACGTCCTATTCTGGACCTGAAAGCGCTGAACCGATTCGGGCGTGTTCGGCAGTTTCGAATGGAGTCTCTCCGTTCGGTTGTGGCCTCCTTGAGTCCAGGAGAATTCCTGGCTTCGGTAGATCTGAAGGTTGCGTACCTGCACATCCCTATTTTCGAGGGTCATCAGCGGTACCTTCGGTTTGCTATCGCAGAGGACCACTACCAGTTTGTGGCGTTACCTTTCGGTCTCGCTTTGGCACCCAGGGTGTTTACCAAGGTGTTGACACCGGTCCTGGGCCTACTGCGATCTGTCCATCATGGTACAGACGCTCCAGGAGTTCGGATGGACCATCAACGTTCAAAAATCAGCGTTGTCTACGTCGCTTCGCCTTCCCTATCTGGGAATAATTCTGGACTCTGCTCAGGCAAAGGTGTTCTTGCCGGAGGACATGCTCCGGACTTTGCGGGACGGACTCAGGTCCCTCAGGGACAATCCGTCCTCATCACTCAGGACCTGCATGCGGGGCCTGGGGTTGATGGTGTCGACCTTTCGAGGCGATTCCCTCTGCCCAGTTCCACACACGGGCTCTCCAGACGGAGATCCTGGCCAGGTGGGACAGACTTCCTCAGTCCTTGGATCTGGATGTCTCCCTGAGTCGCCAGACCAGATTGGCTCTTCTATGGTGGATCCAGTCCTCGTCGGTGGCGGAAGGCAAGTCCTTCCGTCCGTTGGTGTGGACAGTGGTTACCACGGACGCCAGCCTGTCAGGCTGGGGTGGAGTCCTGGGCAACCTGTCTGCCTAGGGCACTTGGTCGGAGGAGGAGTCCTCCCTCCCGATAAATGTGCTGGAACTACGAGCGATAAAACTCTGTCTTTTCCAGTGGTCGGACCGTCTCCAGGGTCTGCCTGTTCGCATACAGGCGGACACTGCTACCGCTGTGGCTTACATCAACCACCAGGGGGGCACCAGGAGTGCTCGTGCGGCCCGGGAGGTGACCGACACTCTGTCTTGGGCCGAGACTCATGTCCCGGCGATCTCGGCAGTTCACTTTCCGGGTGTGGAAAATTGGCGGGCCGACTATCTTTTTTTTTTTTTTTTTTTATTGATTATAAACTTTTATTGAAAAATATATTCAATACAAATAGTATAGTAAATGTAAAATTTACATAAAGGTGTTTCATCAATAAAACATTTTAAGTAATAGGCATGTGAAAAAGCATACAAGCGATAGAAAAGAAACAATAATTAAACAAAATATAAGATGCATATCCGTTCTTGATGGAAATATAGCGTTGTAAGAATGATAAAATATCCAAGAGTAGGGTGAGCAAGTTAACAGAATACGTGGGAAATCGTCAATCGTCAGGGGGAATGGTCCCTACACCCGGAGGTCTTTCAGATGCTGTGTGCGAGGTGGGGAACCCCAGACGTGGATCTGGTCGCATCCTGACTAAATCGAAATGTGGAAAGATTCGTGGCAAGAACGCGCCATCTGTTGGCGGACGCCTCGGATGCGTTGGTGGCCCCTTGGCATCAGTATCGTCTGATGTACGCCTTTCCTCCGATTAAGTTACAGCCTCTGCGGGAAGATCTCCTGTCTCAGGGTCCGATCCTCCATCCTGCTTTACAGTCGCTGGCTTGAACGGCCTGGCTGTTGGGACCCAGGTCTTGAAGGACAAGGGTCTCTCCCCTGAGGTTATCCCTACCCTACTCAAGGCTAGGAAATCCTCCTCTGGTAAGATCTATTACCGTACCTGGAAAGCCTATTTCGCCTGGTGTGAGTCCAGGGGGTTCTCCCCTCGTTCTTACTCGGTGTCGAGAATCTTGGCTTTCCTCTAGTCTGGAGTGGATCAGCGCCTGGCGCTGGCCACGATAAAGGGCCAGGTGTCTGCACTGGCTGTTTTTTTCCAACGCCCTGTGGCGTCTCGTTCCATGGTGCGCACCTTCATTCAAGGTGTGCGACATTTGGCTCCTCCCAGGATGGAGCCCTTACCTCCGTGGGACTTTAACTTGGTTCTGTCCGCGTTACAGCGTGCTCCCTTTGAAAACATCAGGGAGATATTGTTGCCTCTGCTGTCAAAAAAGATTGCTTTTCTGGTGGCGATCTCTTCGGCTCGCAGAGTGTCGGAGCTTGCGGCGTTGTCTTGCCGTTCCCCTTACTTGATAATTCACAAGGATAAGGTGGTTTTGCGACCACCCCCATCCTTCCTTCCCAAGGTGATCTCTGAATTTCACCTTAATGAGGACATTGTCCTGCGTTCGCTTTGTGCGAAGCCTAAACATCCGAAGGAGATTGCTTTGCTCTCCTTGGATGTTGTCAGGGCGATCAGGGTTACCTGTCGTCTACGGAATCCTTTCGGAAGACGGTTTCCTTCTCTTGTCCTTCCCGAGGGACCTCGGAAGGGCATGGCTGCGTCCGCAGCGACTATTGCCAAATGGATCAGACAGACCATTGAGCAGGCTTACGCCTTGAAGGGACGGTTTCCATCCTTCCCTGTTGAGGCGCACTCTACCAGGTCTTTGAGTACTTCCTGGGCCTGTTGGCATCGGGCCTCGGTGGCCCAGGTGTGCAAGGCGGCGACTTGGTCGTCGGTGCACACTTTTTTCCAAGTTCTACAAAGTGGACTTTCTGGCATCAGCTGATGCTTCTTTTGGCCGCAAAGTTCTCAGTGCGGCTGTGCCATGATGGACCCTTAAATTTTTTCTCTGGGTCCCTGGCTGTTAGCATTTGCTTTCCTGGGCTGTTGCTCCTGTTGAGCATTATTTGTTTTCTGTTGCCCAGTTTGTTCTCTTACGGTGCATGTAAGATTCCTTTCTCTGATGTGGGTACTGCGTTGCCTTTTCTACGGTTGCGTCTCCCACCCCTCATGTCTATCCTGCTTTGGGACATCCCAATTGTGATGACTTAGAGGAGGCGGCGACTGTCGGAGGACGTAAGAGAAAACTGAATTTTTGTAAAATCTTACCTGTAAAATTCCTTTCTCTGAGTCCTCCGACAGTCGCCGCCCCCGCCCCTCTTTTGTAGTTCTTATTACCTACTGCTATGCTACCAAACTGAGTTGGGAGTGGTGATGCAGGGGGGGTATTGACCGGATGGGACAGCCTTCATGGGTTTGTATATGCTAATGCCTTTTGTCTTTGGACTACGTCTATATGCCTAGCTATTCCTACGGATAGGAAGACAATACCCAATTGTGATGACTTAGAGGAGGCGGCGACTGTCGGAGGACTCAGAGAAAGGAATTTTACAGGTAAGATTTTACAAAAATTACGTTATTTAACCTCTTGCCAACCACCCGCAGATATACTGCGATTCACGACAGGGGAAGCTGTTCTGCATGGCCAGCAGCTGCGATTACTCACCGGCGACACAGAACGGCGGTCTAGTGTTATAAACACGGCAGACCGTTGTTCTGTCACCAATCAACACTGGGCTCCTGTGTTCCTTCTATTTTGGAACACAGGTCCCTGTGTTGATTTCCTAAGCCCATCCCCTTCACAGTTAGAAAACACCCCACTAGGCATACATCTATCCCTTTGATTGCCACTGGTGTTAACCCCTTCCCTGCCAGTGTCGGTACAGTTCATATTTTCAGCAGATTACTGTAGTAATATCACTGGTCCCCCAACAACTGTCAAAAATGTCAGGTATCAGATCTGTCCGTCGCTATGTCGCAGTCGTACTAAAAATCGCTGATCGCTGCCATTGCTAGTAAAAAAAAGAAAATTCAATAAAAATGACGTAAATCTTTCTCCTAGCTTGTAGACGCGATAACTTTTGCGCAAACCAATCAATATACACTTATTGGGATTATTTTTTTTTACCAAAAATATGTGGCAGAATACAAATTGGCCTAAAATGATGAAAAAATTTGATTTTACATTTTTTTATTATTGGAAATGTTATATAGCAGAATGTAAAAAAAATTCTTACTATGCAGGAGTAAGCTAGGCAGTTAGAAATGTTAATGAAAAACTTTTCTATACTTAGACACACCTCTAGGGGGCTGACCCCAGCCATTATCCTGATCCAGTTACCACTGGTCCTCAATTTTTTGCTGCCTAGCGTTAGGAGTAGGCTAGCTCTATCTGGCCGGGAGCTAGTGTCTCGGTTTTCTTTGTTTTTTTACCGCAATGTGTGTTTTTTTCTTCTGAAAATAAATTTTTATTTCTCTCACTATCACTAGTTAGTCAGAGACTTTTCCTGGAGGACTACAAGTGACTGCAGAGCTGGGCCTCGCACTGGATAATATAGATCCATATGGAGTGCCAGCCTGCCAACGAGCGTCGCAGGTTACAGGTGCGCCCTGGCCTCGCAACGACAGTGCCCCTCGGAATGGGGACGAGCCTGCAGAGATGCATCTTCGCCGAGGGTGTCTCAACTCCGGAAAGCCCGCGTGTTGCTAGCAGCATCCCTCCTTGGCTGACGGCACCCCCACTTAGGGTGGGAGGTCTCCAGTATCATAGCGGTGCCCACTTTTCCTGGACTGGTGAGTACTGATACCCCCTTGTCCCTGGGACTAGGACACTTAGGGGGTTTGTGGGCCCACTCTTAGGGGATGGCAGGGCTGGTGGTCTCTGTGGGATCCCCCTTCTGGCCGGCTTCTGTACCTGGGGGGTGGGGCTCCATAGCTGTGAGGGGTTCTCCCTGCGGTCCCCTGTGGGGGCCAGACCGCATGTATGTGCTTAATTTGGCGCAGTTTAACGCGGCCGCCATTTTTGATGAGCGCAGGTGGCTGAGCTCTGTGTATGGGAAGCAGCCATTTTAGGACCTGTCCTGGCGCTGATCGGGTGCCATCTTGGCTAAGGGCACATGCCTATTAAGGGCAGCGGCCATCTTGACGGTGACTTTTTGCATTGAGTTTCTATAGGCACCATTTTTTGTGGCTCATGGGCAAGGCCTCTAGGAGCGTGAGGTCACTCCCTCCCTCCCTTCTCTTTTTACTGAGCAGCGTGTGACAGTTACTGACACTAGGGATGCACCAATCCGACTTTTTTGGTCCCGATCCTGATGCCAATCTTTTGCTTTGTGAAATCGCCGATCCGGAGTCTGATCCGGGAGTACTGTTTTGTGAGCTTATAACAAAATAATACTTCCGTTTCGGTATCGGCAGATACCTTATAACATTGTGCATTTAAGAGGTTAAACTTCCCTCCTCTGGCAGACGGAACGAAAAGATACATTGTATGCATTGTGTTTACTTAACTGTGAGACTGACAGGCATTTGCAGGAGGCTCTTTTTTTTTTTTTTTTTCTTCTTTGACAGCTGTTCTCTGCTCCCTCACAGCTATGTAAAGAGCAAAACTGGATCGGCCCGTGGATCTGTTAATTTTACCGATTCCCCTAATATCGGATCGGTGCATCGTGATACTGTGGGGGGATTTTTACTAATGCCAAGGGCTTTTTTCTGCCAAAACTGTTGTTTCTTATGGATTTTGCATTATCTGAAGGGGCTCTTTCAAATAGTGCAGGCTGCGGTGGGGTTCCGCGGGAACCGCCAATTTAAAGGACCAGCGTCCCATTCATTTTTATATTGGCATTTTGGACTCCTAGGCTAACAATTTCCCCGCAGGCCTGGTGGGGGCTTCGGATACTCCTGAAACCTCTTCCATGGCCTCATTATCTCCTTCTCTTGCACTTTTTGCGTCCAAAGTGGGTCTGCTGCTGTCGGAACGCTCTTCCAAAACACCGGCCTAAGCCCTCCCAGTCCTCTGACTCAGAGCCTGAATTTGGTTGCCACAGACGACGTCCCACCGGAGGGGTCCCTGTCCTCGGCTTATGAGGGGGTGGAGGTGGAATCTTCCTCCTCGGTGGCGCGGGAATGCGCTGTGATGGATGCCCTCATTAGCGCCATTAAGGAGACTCACAAATCTTGACAATGAGCATCTCAGTCAAATAAGTGGGCTGCTTTCGAGTTCCGAAGGGCCCAGGAATCGAGTCAGGTTTTTCCCTGCCCTGAGGAGTTTCACACACTTGTGAACGGCCAGTGGGGTCGCATACAACATATGCTGGTAGTGCCTAAGCGTTTTCACCACCGCTATCCCTTTTTGGAGGCTGGGTCTAAAAAGGGGGACCACACTGTCTCTAGGCTTAATATATCCACCTAGATGCCGGTGAAGAACTCCCCGGTGTTCAAGGATCCAGCTGATAGGTGCGTGGAGGTGCTTTCCCGCCACTTTCACTGGGGACGGGCTCCCTGCTAAAACCTGTGTTTGCCTCGGTGATGGCCTCTCAGGCTCTCACTGTGTGGTCCAAGGTGCTTTGGAGCACCCGGGTGGCGGAGTGGGTCTCTCCGACTGCCCTTGCCATGGTGGATCAGATTACCCAGACTGGTATGTACCTGTGTGACGCGGCCTTGGGCGAAGCTCCGTTAGTCGCTTGGTTGTCTGCGGTCTGTGTCGTGATCCATCGCATTATTTGGCTAAACAGCTGGTCGGCTGACCACGCTTCCAAACAGACGGTGTCTGCTGTTCCTTATGTGTGGAGTTGTTTTCTTGGGGGCACTCTGGATGAGTTGATTATGGGGCTTATGGGGGGGGGGGGTAAGAGTACTCTGTTGCCCCAGGTCACTAAGGCGGGGGCTTTCCTTTAAAGCTCAGCATGGGTCATTTTCATACCTTCGGGGCGCAGGACAAGGGCATATCATTCAAGCCCTCCGGTGGTCACAAGAAGCCGTGGTCGGGTAAGCCAAAGGCTGGTCAGTCTGGACCCAGTCCACCTCGTCCTGAAGGGACGCCCTCACCCCTCTTAGGGGTGGGGGGGCGACGTCTGCGTTGCTTTCAGGAACCCTGGTTGTCCAGCCTTTGGGACAGGCGGGTTCACGAGCTGATTCGTTCAGGGTACAAGATCGAGTTTTGATCTCGCTTCGCAGACAGGTTCTTCCCGTCAAATCTCCAGCTGACTCCCGATCGTCTCAGAGATTCTCATGGGGGCGGTGCAAGATCTGCTCGCCCAAGGATTCATTGTGCCCGTGCCTTTACGGGACAGGTTTTGCGTTTTTTATTCCAACCTGTTCACGGTGCCCAGAAAAGAGGGCAAAGTGCATCCGATTCTGGACTTGAAGTCTCTGAACCGCTTTGTGCGGGTGCAGAAGTTCCAGCTGGAATCAATCAGGTTGGTAGTGCCTTCATTGAGTCCAGGGGACTTCCTGGCTTCCTTCGACTTATCGTATCTGCGCATCCCTGTCTCCGAGGGTCATCGGCGGTATCTCCACTTTGCGGTGGCAGAGGAGCTTTATCAGTTTGTAGCGTTGCCCTTCGGTCTCGCTTCAGCTCCCGGGGTATTCACCAAGGTTCTGGCTCCAGTGCTGGCTTTACTGCGTTTAAAGGGGATTGCGGTCTTCTGTTATCTGGACGACCTCCTGTTAAGGTCGAGCTCGTGTTCAACTTTGACGAGCGATCTGGCTGTAATGGTTCAGACACTCCAGGAGTTTGGGTGGACCATCAATTTGTTCATCTTCAGTACCTGGGGATGGTCCTGGACTCAGCTCAGGCACGAGTTTTCCTTCCGGAGGACAAACTCCTGACCCTGCAGGACAAGATCAGGTCCCTCATGGACAACCATCTCTCCTCCTTGCGGATCTGTATGCGGTCTCTGGGTCTGATGTTTTCGGCTTTCGAAGTCATCCCGTTTGCTCACTTTCACACAAGGATTCTGCAAGCGATATAAGTTTCATTCAAGGCAGATCCGCCACCTCCAACATTAGAAAGGTCGAAGCAGCCTTGGAATACGCGAGGGCCAATCCGACCTCGGACTCTGCCATCATTACGCTCTACACTGAAAAGCATTCGACAACGTGAGCTTCCGTTGGTTGGATTTGGTCTTCGCCAGACTCGTGTTCTCAGGACCTTTTACCCACTTGATCGGAACTATGTATTCTGAACCGATGGCTCAAGTGATGGTGGCGGGTCGTGCCTCAGGCTCCTTCAGATTGCACAAGGGTACGAGACAGGGCTGTCCCCTGTCCCCGCTGTTGTTCAATTTGGCAATGGAGCCTCTGTCTAGACTTATTACCGATCATCCACAGCTATATGGCATTCCGGTGGGGGACAGGGACTTGCGTTCAGTGCTATTCGCTGACGACGTCCTGATCTTCACTGCGAACCCCAGTCATGACCTTCCGGTAATACAGGACCTCTTTGCCAACTTTCGCCTGTGCTCTGGGTTACGCATCAATTTCAGTAAGAGCGAGGTGCTCCCTCCACACCCAACGTCACCCCCCCTGGGCCTCCAGTTCGTCGCTCAAAGTAGTACACTTCTCCATCACTTATTTAGGAATTAAAATAGGTAAACATCCGTCCTCCCTTTATCGTCTTAATTTATCGTCCACTATTGATAAAATTATAGCCGAACTCTATTCCTGGCAGAAACTCCCTATATCGTTTCTAGGCCGCTGTCACCTGTTTAACCCTCCTCTTGTGTTAGGGTCAAAACTGACCCGTTTTCAGGTTTTGAATGTCTATAAGTATCACATAAATTTGTTTATTGCATCAAGATTTTTTTACTTTGTCAGGAACCTCTATTTAAACAATGTAATAGAAAAATAATCCTTTTCACTAAATTATAAAATACTGTGGTGAAAATTAAGACGTTCATGGTGTTAGGGTCAATTCTGACCCAGTTATAATATAGGATTTTAGGACACTAATAAGTGCCAAAACTGAAATCATAAACACTCTCTCTGCTTAGTAACAGTGACAGCCAATCCCCTCTCAACCCTGTGAGCTGTAGTTAGGGAGGGGCCTATCTCTTTTCCTGCTTGTCTGCTTCTCTAAATAAAGTGAAGAAACATAGGACAAATTCATTTCAGAGTTGCTGACTTTATTTTACCATTTTTTACATTTGACAATGAGAGGTATGCTATCAAAAGAAAGGTCTAGGGGTCACACCAAAAATATTAAAACCAATCTTTTCAAGGATAAAGAAGCCTAACAAGGTAACCAAGAGGTAAGAAACAAATTTGATGATAATTATTCAGAGGGTATTTTATGGCTGATTTAAAACACGGGTCAAAACTGACCCTAACATCATGTATAGTAACGGAATTCTAACATAAGAGGAGGGTTAAAATGATGAGCTTTCCTAAACTGCTATATCCTCTTCAAACTATACCCCTTCTCTTAAAACACACTGATGTCTCCGGACTAAACAAGGCCGTTGCTAAGTTCCTATGGAAAGGTTGTAGATCACGTATCGCCAAATTGTTCCTGCCCACCAAGGATGGGGGGGGGGTAGGTCTCCCCGATACACGCTTATACAACTTGTCCTGTCTCATCCGGGGTGCTCTGGATTGGATCACCAGAGATTCCAGATATACCAACTTAGAGCTGGAATCCAGTATGGTCAGGCCGTATGACTTGGTGGCGCTGCTGCACTGTGGGCACAGGGATCTCCCTTTGCCTCTTAGACAGAATGTCCTAATTAGAGACACGGTCCTGGCATGGAGGGAAGTCCGGAAGAAACTGGGGGCCCCCCAAAGGCTATCCCCCTATCTTCCTATTTGCAACCATCCATTGTTCCCCCAGGCCCAGCAGCGCTTCCCCTTCTCGGACTGGGCTTCTAAAGGCCTGACCAAGTTTGTACAATTGTTCGACCCTATCTCGGGTACCCCGACCTTCGTAGAGGCACTCCATACCCAATATGGCATCCCTCTCTCCCATCACTTGTATGTACAACAATGTATTTGTTTTGTTAACTCTATTTGCTCAAACAAGTCTACACGCTTTCAGCATACTCTGACTACTGGGTCTCGCAGGGCAGGCATAAGATCTCCCACATCTATACCCCCCTTCGTCAAGAATGGCATGCCACAGTCAGTCTCCAAGTAGCCAAACAATGGAATAAAGTGCTGGACTCCCCCATTGCTCACCACCTGGCCCTCAAGGGCTACAACGCCACACGCTTGTATGGTCGCAATGAATTTTGGAGGGAGCAGCAATTTAAGATTCTGCATGGAGCCTACTTCCCTTGCCTTCGATGGTCAGACGACCCGGCCCTCAAAGTGTGCACCCTGTGTGGGACTCAGCTACCTACGTTAGTCAACAAACTTTGTACTTGTACGGCTATCTCTCGCTTCTGGGACAAGATTTTCACCTTCATCTCTGCTACACTTGGCATACACCTGCCTAAAGACATTTTCGCTTTACTATTTGGCCACACGGATGGCGTTTGTGTTTTTTTGCCACAAACCGTGGCTCCTCAATTGCCTCATGATAGCGAGGAGAGCCATCCTTCGACATTGGACTGCTACTTCTCCCCCCTCGATTTCGGAAGTCTGCACTGACGTCAATACTCTAATGAAATTCGATCTGTTGGACTTATATCACAGCCCGTATCCTAGACATAGCCTGTTCAACAGGACCTGGATACCTTCCTACCTTGCCAACGCCCCCCCTCTCTCAGACCACCTAGGGGCGTATTACCAAGCCCTGCTTGCTGATCCCTCAGGATTGTCTTAATCTCCGCTGCAACTTTCCCGGAACGGAGAGTGCCCTCACCAGCTGCTTTAGTTGATTATTTGTTTTGGATGAAAAGTCTATCCCATGTTGAATCTTCCACGGTCACCTTCCCATTTGTATGATGGTTCTGTCTGACCTCGACTCTACAGCAACTGAGTCTCCTTGTTCTGTTAATTATTCAATATCTGCATCTGCTACCCCCCTCCCCCCCGCTTCCATCTCCCCAATTCTACCTTCCTCCCTCTTCTCTCCCCTCTACGTTTCTACCCACATTTTGGAGATCTGCTGTTTTTGCTACTTTTATCTGCAATGTTGTGAAAAAATTGAAATTTGTTCATGTTTTGTATATCTTTCTCAACGGTCTTCAATCTTTTGGTATTTGTTCATCACTTTGGATAATTTCTTGGAATGCCGTTATGATTTTATCATTGTATTTGTGACAAATTTCAATAAAAATTGTTGTTAAAAACAAAAAACAAAAAGCCAGCCCTATAAAAAAAAAAAATGCATTTAGTGCCTTGAGATGTAAGAGAGACCTCATGTCTTCGTTTGGTTTGGGGCCACTACGGTTGAGTGTTTTCCAATAATGAGCTCATAACTTCTGCGCCAAGAGCAATTGCAAGGCAAAAGGCTGATAACACTGTGGTGGACCCAGAAGAGGGGTACTTAAAGCATGACTCCCCAAAAGTATTTTCTTCCCTTGTATTGGACAGTGGTCACAATGGATACCAGCCTGTCCAGATGGGGAAGTGTCCTGGGGCTGAGCTCTGCTCAGGGATGTTAGACGTTGGAAGAATCCAGACTAATGATCAATGTCTTGGAACTTCGGGAGATCAGGCTGTGCCTGGATCACTGGATGGATTGGCTCCAGGGACTCCCAGTAAGGATCCAGTCGGACAATGCCACGGTGGTGGCTTCTGGCAATCACCAAGGCAGAACAAATAATGTGTTGGTGGCTCTGGAAGTATCTGACATTCCCTGTTGGGCAGAATGTTTCATTCTGGCCCTCTCCCCCATGCTTTTCCAGGTGAGGAAAATTGGCAGGCGGACTATCTCAGTCAACAGGCGATGGATCAAAGGGAGTGTTCCCTCCATTGGGACATGTTTCATCTGATATGTCTGCGGTGGGGCACTCCCCTGGTGGACCGGTTTGTGTCTCGGTTCAACAGAAAAGTACAGAGGTTTGGGGCAAGGTCACAGGATCCTCTGACGGACACCACAGATGCTCTGTGGGGCCAGTATCATCTGATCTATGCCTTCCCTTCTCTCAAGCTGCTTCTGTGCAGGATCGAGGCCGATGGGATTCCTGTCATTCTTGTGGCCCCGGACTGGTCTCGCTGGTCTTGGTACGTCGACCTAGTGCAATTGGAAGCGGCCACTCAGGGAGAACCTGCTGTCCCAAGGGCCGATCTTCCATCCTGCTTTACAATCGCTGACTTTAACGGCCTGGCTGTTGAAAGCCAGGTGCTGAAGGATAGAGGTTTGCCTGCCTAATTAGAGGGCATCTCCACCAGATGTGTATGAGTATGCCAACCCCTGAGAGACATCGCCAACATTTGTTTTTATTTATAGCAGATATTTAGTGCAACTTAGGAGATCTTTCCCATAGGGTTAGCAACTTATAGTTTCTTTCTTGCATCTCACTAGCCAAGGGGTCTGCAACCTTTAAAACAAAAAGAGCCACTTGGACCCGTTTCCGAAGGAAAAAAAAAACTGGGACCTGCAAAACCATTGCAACATTTAAAACAAATGTAACACTGCATATATGCCCCCTTTCAATGTAGTGACCAGCGTACATGCCCTCTTTCAATGTAGTGACCAGCGTACATGCCCCTTTCAATGTAGTGACCAGTGTACATGCCCCCTTTCAATGCAGTGACCAGCGTACATGCCCCCCTTCAATGCAGTGACCAGCGTACATGCCCCCTTTCAATGCAGTGACCAGCGTACATGCCCCCTTTCAATGCAGTGACCAGCGTACATGCCCCCTTTCAATGCAGTGACCAGCGTACATGACCCCTTTCAATGCAGTGACCAGCGTACATGCCCCTTTCAATGGTAGTGACCAGCGTACATGCCCCTTTCAAAGCAGTGACCAGTGTACATGCCCCCTTTCAATGCAGAGACGTGCGTGCGTGCCCCCTTCAAAGCATCACTTCACTTACCTGCCTTCACCATGCCTGGCGTGCTGTTGACGGGAGTCGGGTCTCGGTCGGACGTCTTCTTCTTCTTCCTCGACCTGCATTCGCGCCGCTGCCCTCCTCTCTGACGGCGGGCGGGAAGGTGACGTCGGGACGGTGCGTGACTAACGCACGCACTGCCCCCCACGCGACATCACCCGGGATGTGCTCTATGATTGGTCCAGCCTGGGCCAATCACAGCCAGGATAGCGCCACAGTGGGGGAGTGTCGGGGCGCATTGCTATGCGCACCGATGACATCCAGAAGGCCGCCATTCGGCGGCTCTGCGTGACACACAGTGCGCCTCCTCCCCTCATCCGCCCCGGAGCCGCGGCAAAGGTTTAAAAGAGCCGCATGCGGCTCTGGAGCCGCGGGTTGCAGACCTATGCACTAGCCATACTCCATTTATGTGTAAGTAAAAAAAACATCTAGATATATCTTGTTCTGTTAAACGTTCAGTTCTCTTTCCCATGCTCTTAAATAATATGCCTTGTTCCATTCCTTATATCTAATGGAGCTGAAAAATGTCACTTAACCCGCACTCTGGCTATAGGAGTCATGTATAATGCTGTTATATAAAGATGGTAAACCTGCATTCAATAACACGCCCAGCAAAAAATGCCAGTTACTTTGTCAAATGCTTCATCTACAGATGGCAAACAAAAGGGTACTGAATGTTTTTTTAGCATAGTGTATTAAGGATATAGTCCTCTGAAGTGTTTTTTAAAATGTAGTGGTTAAACTGTCTGGGCCTGGACTTCTAAGTGGTAATGCTTTCAGTACTTGGGAAACTTCTTGTAATTCAAATCCTTTGAATTATTTAGTTCTACAGATAACCTGGGCAAAGCAGTTCAATGTAAATACTCCTGTAGATGGGTTTCATAAGGTACTGAAGAAGATTTAGGGGTAATATTATATAACAAAGGATAACATTTATGGAATTCTGTCATTATCTGTTCAGTACTATGTACTATTCCAGATGGAGAATTGATTTTTGGGATGTAGATTCTACTGTTTTGTTCTCTAAAAGACCTGGCTAATAATCGCCCACTTCCCTTGCTCATAATACATGCTCTTGATACGATCTTGCATCAATAATATTTTCAGATCTAATATTTTCTGTATATCTGTACGAATTTTATTAAGTTCTTGATGTAGTAAGAATGAGGGTTTGTTTGTGATGTATCTTTTTGGGCTAACAGTTGGTAAGTTCTACATTCTTCTCTTTCTTTAGTCTAGTTCCATGGCTAATAACACCTCTCAAAATTGCTTTTAAAGCTTCCCACTTAACAGGATCTGGCGTATAGCGTGCTTCATAATCTCTAAGGAAGTTTTGTATTGTAGCTTGTATATCCTTTTAACATATCATAAGATTTTCATTTAACACAGATGCATGGAGATTTAATTATTTTAGAGAATTGTAATCTAAGAAAAATGGGGGAATGATGAGACCCCACTTGGTTTCCAATATTTGATTGGGGGCCCATGACAATAATATAATGGGGAAACTAAGAAAAAAATAGATACAACTATGTGAATTATGAATTCATTCTTGGATGTTGTATACACCAGATATCCACCAACTGCTTTCGCTTTTTTTAATTTGGTCATTAAAGACCTTGATCTCTGTGATTTACCAGAGGTAGAATCCAGCCCTGGCTCAAAACCAAATTTTAAATCTCCCAAAATCACCATGCCTTCAGCAAACTCTGCTAGTTGGGCAAGCGCTAATATCATAAATTGAATTTGTTGCTAGTTGGGTGCATAAATATTCACTAGTGTAATTGGCTGCTGATAAAACAATCCTTTTACAAAAACATACCTCCCTTCTGGATCACTATGCTGTTGTATCCCTTCAGGTGGAAGAGAGGCATGAATCTCCCAACTCCAACAGCTTTTAATTTCTGTTTAGGTTTAGAACTAAAGTTTTTGAAAAATATTGATTGTGTATAGATGGGATTTTATCCTCCTGAAAGCGTGTCTCCTGAAAAAAAGTATATGAATTTTTGTTTATGCATACCATATAAAATCTGAGATGTTTTTTGTGGAGCATTAAAACCCCTGAAATTCAAAGAACATTTCTGGACCTTATCCATTTAACCAACATAATACAATTTTGAAAGCCCTTGGGTCTGTCTCTCCAAAAAGAAAAGCGAGAAAATAATAAAATAAAAAGAACCAAAAAAACAAAATCCAAAATGAAGAAAAAAAAAAAAAAAAAGCATTGACCCTTGTCCAAAACAAAAAATCACTGTAAAATGCCTAGTGATCTCAAAATTAGGCACAGGAGGAGGAGGAATTAGTGTTTTCTAAAAATTATGCAGCGTCGCTGTGTCTTCTAAATATCCTAGTAAACCAAGTTTATATGGACTGCCTACTGAGAGAGAGAGGCGGGGGGGGGGGGGGATTTTTTACATGGTTTTGGTGTACTAACACCTGAGATCACAGTATATCGCGCCTCACAAAGGATACATTTCGAAAAGAGAAGGGAAAAAAGGAAATCCCAAAAGGTGACTCTGATTTTCAAAAACATAGATTAACATATTAAGCTAAAAAAATTAAACCTATATTTGAAAACGTTATTTAAATATATTCCACCTTATAAAACAAACTCTATCTATTTTTCCTACAATTGGGACATATTAACCCGAACCATACATTAATTCACAAAAAAAAAAAAAAAAATGTCAACCCTTTTCTTCAAAAAGTGCACTATTCATTTCTGTGTTTATATACTTTTTATCACCTAATATAAAAAGTAATAAAAAGGAAAAAAAATGGAATGTTTTGTTTGATACTCTTAAGCTTAGTACGCATTGGCCAGTTCAATAGAAACCTGTCGAAGGCTCATCACCTGAAACAGGTCTGCCGACCAGCTTCCGATCAGTGCTCCCAGCCATTGTTGGTACAGGGGCTCAGACCTGAGCTGTCAGTTTTTTTTTTTTTTTTTCCCAACCCAAAAAATTACTGAAGGTGTGCACTAGGCTTTATACTCCATGTCGACTGTTGTCTACTATTGACAGTTGTGCTTCCTTTTTTGATTATTTGGTTGTTATACTTTATTGGTAAATAATGTTTGTGTTAAGGGGAAAAAAAAATAGATGATATGAAAGCTCATGACCTTAACATTAACCACTTCTGGACCGGAAGATTTTGCTGCTTAATGACCAGGCCACTTTTTTCAACTTGGCACTGCGTGACTTTAACTGACAATTGCGCGGTCATGCAATGCTGTACCCAAACAAAATTTACATCACTTTTTTTCCCCTCAAACATAGCTTTCTTTTGGTGGTAATTGATCACCTGTGCGCTTTTCATTTTTTGCGATATTAATAAAAAAAGAGCGAAAATTTTGAGAAAAAAAAATGACATTTTCTACTTAGTCTTTTAAAAAATATACTCAATTTTTCATATATTTTGGCCAAAATGTATTTAGCTACATGTCTGACAAAAAAATCTCAATAAGCGTATTTTTATTGGTTTGCACAAAAGTTATAGCGTCTTCAAACTATGGTGTAAATAGTGGAATTTATGCAGCTTTTACTTTCTGACTGCCTATCTCATTTCATGAAGTGCTAAAATGGCAGGGCAGTAAACCCCCCCCCCCCCAAATTACCACTTTTTGGAAAGTAGACATTCAAAGGAATGTCTTGAGAGGCATGTTGAGCTCATTGAATATTACATTTTTTTGTCACAGGTGTTTGAAAAGTGAAAAAAAAAAGTTGTCATTGAAATGATATTTTGCTCACGCATGCCATGGGTATACGTGTAATTACACCCCAAAATATATTCTGCTGCTTCTCCTGAGTACAGGTATACCACATGTGAGACTTTTTGGGAGCCTAGCTGTGTACGGGACCCCGAAAACCAATCACCACCTTCAGGTTTTCGAATGGCGTAAATTGCTTATTTCACTTCCTCACTACCGGTAACAGTTTCGGAGGCCCTGAAATTGTAAGATAGCACAACCCCCCCCCAATGACCCCATTTTGGAAAGTCGAAACCCAAAAGCTATTTGCTGAGAGGCATGTTGAGTGCATGGAATATTTTATATTTTGCCACAAGTTTCGGGAAAATTACATTTCTCTTACGTCCTCTGACAGTTGCTGCCCGATGGCATTAGCCTTCACTAATGGTTAATGGCGCACTCTGCAGGAGCAGGCTAGGCAGATAATTAATTATCAGGTTAATACAAAAAACTTTTGTACCTCGGCACGCCACTCACTAGGGGCCATCCCACAGCCATTACCAGCAACCCATCTGATATTACTTCAGTTTCATTCTGCCTAGCGTCAGGAGCAGAGCTTAGGTCTTTCCCTGCTGAGACCTAGGGTCTTGGCTTTCTTATATTTTTTTCAGAATTCCAGTGTTTTTTCTTTCCACACTAGATTTTATTTTCTCTCACTATCACTAGCTAGTCAGGGATTCCTTTCCTGGAGGACTACAAGTGACTGCAGAGCTGGGCCTCCGACTGGTTAATATAGATCCTTATGGAGTCCCAGCCTGCCAACGAGCGTCGCAGGTTACTGGTACGCCCAGGCCTCACAACAGTGCCCCTCTATATGGGGACGAGCCGGCTGAGCTGCGCTTAGCAGTGGATGTCTCAACCCGGATCGCCCACGTGTTTCCAGCGTCCTTCCATGACTGATGGCACCCCCACTTAGGTGGAAGGTGTCCCGTTTTTTGAGCGGTGCCCGCTGCTTGACTGGTGAGTACTGAACCCCCTTGTCCCTGGGGACGTTTGGGGAGTTGTGGGCCCACTCCTGGGGATAGCAGGGCGGACAGTCTCTGTAGGATCCCTCTTCTGGCCGGGTTTGGGTTCTCCCCTCCCCGGCCCCTTTGGGGGCGCTGTATGGGTATGCTATGGGGGTCTCCCTGGGGTCCCTGCTAATAGCCAGAAATGTGTTTGGTGCATTTATTTTGCAGCCGTTTGGAGCGGCCGCCACTTTAGTGGTATGCAGAGTCTCAGCTCTGTGGGGAACATCAGCCATGTGAGAATGTCTGCTGTGGTTTCTGGTCAGGCGCCATCTTGGATGTGGGCAACATGCCTAGTAAGGGCAGCGGCCATTTTCCCTGTGACTTTTGTCATAGGCTTCCAATAGGCACCTTTTCTCTGGGCTCAAGGGCTGGCTTCTAGCGATGTGAGGTCACTTCCTCTTTCTCCTGTGTAAAAAAATTTGCTGACAGGCTGGGGTTTTTGCTCATATCTCGGCCATTATTAGACTAAATCAAATTCTGTTTTTTGCTAGAGTGTTCACAAGGGGCCCTTGCAACTTTAGCATCCCAGGTGTATCTGCTGATGCCAGAACACTCTTCCAAAAAACGGCATGTGCCCTCCCAGTCCTCTGTCTCTGAGCCAGAATTGGTTGCCACGAACAAGGAGCAGGATGAGGAGGAGGAGTCTTCCCCCCTCGGTAGCGCGGGAACACGCTATGATGGACGCTATCATTAGCGCTATTAAAGAGGCTCTTGTTCTTGAAGATGAGCCATCTCAGTTACGTAAGGCTTTCGGGTTTGACTGACCCCAGAAGTCTGGTCAGGCTTATACCTGCACGGAGGAATTTCATGAGATTGTGAATGACCAGTGGCGGCGTATTAAGCACATGTTGGTAGTGCCTAAGCGCTTTGCCGTCCGCTATCCTTTCGCAGAGGCAGTAGAAAAACGTTAGACGGTGTCCCCAAAAGTGGATCACACTGTGTCTCGGCTGAATAAGTCCACCTTGATGCCAGTGGAGGATTCACCTGTTTTCCACGATCTGGTAGATAGACGGGTGGAGGCACTCTCCTGTCACATTTATATGGTGGCGGGTTCCCTGTTGAAACCTGTTTTTTGCCTCTGTGATTGCCTCTCAGGCGCTCACGGTATGGGGCAAGGGGCTTCGCAGCTCCCTGGTGGCAGAGTAGGCTACGCCACCTGTCCATGCAATGGTTGATCAGCTCATTCAAACTGGGATGTATCTGTGCAGCGCGGCTTTCTGATGAAGCTCCCTTGGTCGCACGGTTGTCGGCGGTGGGGATCGTGATTCGTCGCATTATCTGGTTGCAGGGCTGATCGGCTGACCACACGTCCAAAAACAAGGTGTTTGAGATTCCCTATGAGGGGGGTCGTCTTTTTGGGAAAACTATGGACGAGTTGATTAAGGGGCTCACAGGAGGTAAGAGTACTCTGTTGCCCCAGGTCACCAAGGGTAAGTCCCCCCGCGCGCGGCGGGGACCCTCTTTCAAGACTCAGCGTACTTCTCTTGCGTCCCGAATGCATGAAAGGAAGGGTAAACTCTTCCGACCCCTGGGTGGCCAAAAGAAACCATGGTCGGGAAAGCCGGACAGTCTGGCTTACCGGCCCAGTCCACCTCTGCCTGAAGGGACGCCCTCACCCATTCTCAGGGTGGGGGGATGTCTGCGTTGTTTTCATGAACCCTGGTTGTCCGGCATTCAGGACAGGTGGGTTCACAAACTGATTAGTTCAGGGTACAAGATCGAATTCTGATCTTGCCCCGCAGACAGGTTCTTCCCATCCAATCTCCAGCTGTCTCCTGATCGTCTCAGAGATCTCATGGGGGCAGTGCACGATCTGCTTGCCCAAGAAGTCATTGTATCCGTTCCCTCCGGATACAATGAACCGCTGTGTGCGGGTGCAGGAGTTCAGGATGTAATCCATCCGGTCGGGGGTAGCATCGTTGAGACCCGGGGACTTCCTGGCTTCAATAGACATGAAGGATGCGTATCTACGCATCCCGATTTTCGAGGGTCATCAGAGATATCTCCGCTTCGCGGTGGCTGGGGAGCACTATCAGTTTGTGGCGATGGCTTTCGGCCTCACTTCGGCTCCCAGGGTCTTCACTAAGGTGTTGGCTCCGGTTCTAGCTTTACTGAGTTTGCGTGGCATTGCGGTCCTCGGTTACCTAGACGACCTCTTGTTAAGATCGAACTCATGTGTTACCCTGTCGAGCGTTTTGGCAGTGACGGTTCAGACACTCCAGGAATTCGGGTGGACCATCAATTTTCAGAAGTCAGCACTGACTCCCTCAAATCGCCTTCAGTATCTGGGGATGGTCCTGGATTCTGCTCAATCTCAGGTCTTCCTTCCAGAGGACAAACTCAGGACTTTACAGGAAGAGATCGGGGGCCCTCAGGTTCCGCGATCTCTCCTCTTTGCGGACCTGCATGAGAGTTCTGGGCCTGATGGTCTCGGCCTTCGAAGCAGTTACATTTGCTCAATTTCATACCAGGACTCTGCAAGCGGAGATCCTGGACAGGTGGGACACTACACCTCAGTCCTTGAAAAGGAGAATTTCCTTGAGTTGCCTGGTGAGGTTGGATCTCTTGTGGTGGCTCCAGTTACCGTCTGTGACGCAGGGCCAGTCTTTCCGGCCTCTGTTGTGGGTGATTTTCACTACAGATGCCAGCCTGTCGGGCTGTGGAGGAGTTCTGGGCACGCTCTGTGCCCAGGGGAACTGGTCGGCAGGGGAGACCTCGCTGCCGATCAATGTCCTGGAGCTCCGGGCGATAAAGCTTTGCCTATTCCGGTGGTCATCTCCGCTTCAGGGGGGTCCGGTCCGGGTACAGACGGACAATGCCACAGCCATGGCATACATAAATCACCAGGGGGGCACGAAGAGTGCCCAGGCGGTCATGGAAGTGGCCGAGATCCTGTACCGGCGATATCAGCTGTTCACATTCCCGGTGTGGAAAACTGGCAGGCGGACTATCTGAGTCGCCAGACTTTGGATCAGGGGAAATGGTCCCTGCATCCGGAGGTGTTTCACCTTCTGTGCGCCCGGTGGGGGACCCCGGACGTAGAGCTGTTCGCGTCCCGTCTTAACAAAAAGATGGAAAGGTTTGTGGCCAGAACTCGCGATCCTCTGGCAGACGCGTTGGTGGTGCCTCGGCACCGCTACCGGCTGATCTATGCCTTTTCTCTGATTCAACTGCTGTCCTGTTTCCTTCGCAGGGTGGTGTTGGAACAGTTGTCAGTAATTCTAGTGGCCCTGGACTGGCCTCGACGGTCCTGGTACGCGGACATCGTCCAGATGGTCATCTAACCTCCCTGGCGGCTTCTGCTGCGAGACGATCTTCTGTCTTAGGGACCGATCTTCCATCCTGCTTTACAGTCGCTGGATTTAACGGCATGGCTGTTGAAAGCCAAGTCCTGATGGATAGAGGCCTTCCGCAGGCCGTAATCCCTACCTTGTTAAAGGCTCGCAAAGCCACTTCAAGGAAGATTTATCACCGCACCTGGAAAGCGTATATCGCTTGGTTCGAGGAGAATGGTCTTCATCCTCGTTCCTTCTCGGTGGCGAAGGTCTTGGCCTTTCTACAGAAGGGAGTTGATCAGCGCCTCGCGCTGACTACGGTCAAGGGTCAGTTGTCGGCCTTGGCCATTTTTTTTCAGCGACCGTTGGCATAGCATTTTTTGATCCGCACCTTCATTCAAGGGGTGCGGCTCTTGGCTCCCCTTGGGAGGGCTCCTTTGCCTCCCTGGGATCTGAATCTGGTTTTGTCGGTGTTACAAAAACCTCCTTTCGAGAACATCAGAGAGATTCCGCTGTCTGTGTTGTCACAAACAGTGGGCTTTTTGGTGGCCATCACGTCGGCTCGCAGAGTGTCTGAATTGGCGGCCTTGTCCTGCCGTTCTCCTTATCTGGTACTTCATAGAGATGAGGGGGTTCTGCGACCGAGTCAATGTTTTCTTCCCAAGGTGGTTTCTTCATTCCACCTTAATTAGGATATCGTGTAGCCTTCGCTGTGCGCACGGCCCAAGCATCCTCAGGAGTTTGTCTTGTACTCTCTGGATGTGGTCCTGGCGGTCAAGGTCTACCTGTCCGCCATGGAGTCAATTCGGCAGTCTGACTCTATATTTGTTCGTCCTGAGGGATCTCGGAAGGGATCGGCCGCCTCCGCGGCGACCATTTCTAATGAATCAGACAGACGATTGTTCAGGCCTATTCTATCAAGGGTCAGGTTCCTCCTTTCCCGGTAAAGGCTCATTCTATCGAGCTGTTAGTGCCTCTTGGGCTTTTTCGCCATCGGGCATCTGTGGCTCAGGTGTACAAGAGGGCGACATGGTTGTCCGTGCACATTTTCACAAAGTTTTTACAAACTTGACGTTTTGGCATCTTCAGATGCTTCCTTTTGGCCGCAAAGTTTTGAGTGCGGCAGTTGTTTGAGGGGACATTCATTTTAATGTCTTTCCTTGTTGGGGTATTTTTTCTGGGTTTGTTCCAGTTTTTTTCTGTGGGCTCAGGGTTGTTACTAGCCCGGTTAGTTGCGTTACCTTCTTATCTGGTTGCGTTGCTTTCCCACCCCTCATACCTGCACTGCTTTGGGACGTTCCATTAGTGAAGGCTAATACCATCGGGCGGCGACTGTCAGAGGACGTAAGAGAAAATAGAATTTTTGTAAGAAGTTACCGTAAAATTATTTTCTCTGAGTCCTCTGACAGTCGCCGCCCCCACCCCTCTGGTTTTTGGATCTGGGGGTTGTTGCCTTCCTGTACTGCTTGCTACGAAACTTAAGTAATATCAGATGGGTTGCTGGTAATGACTGTGGGATGGACCCCTAGTGGCGTGCTGAGGTACAAAAGTTTTTTGTATTAACCTGATAATTCTCTGCCCAGCCTGCTCCTGCAGAGTGCACCATTACCCATTAGTGAAGGCTAATACCATCGGGTGGCGACTGTCAGAGGACTCAGAGAAAATCATTTTACGGTAAGTTCTTACAAAAATTCTATTTGTTTTTTATTTTTTTAAACACAGTTGTCACTAAATTATATTTTTCTCACACAATCCATGGGTATGTTTGAAAAGACCCCAAAATACATTCTGCTGCTTCTCCTGAGTATGGGGATACCCCATGTGTGAGACTTTTTGGCAGTCTATCCGCGTACACGACCCTGGAAAACAATCACCCGCCTTCAGGCTTTCCAAGGGCGTAAATTGTTGATTTCTCTCCTCACTACCTATCAGTTTCAGAGGCCAAAAAAGTACAACCCCCCCCCCCCCCCCCATGACCCCTTTTCGGAAAGTAGACACCCTAAGCTATTTGCAGAGAGGCATGTTGAGTGTTTGGCAGATCTCACTTTTTGTCACAAAGTTTTGAAATTTAAAAAAAGAGGGAAAAGAATGCAGTTTCCTTTTTTTTCCCCCTTCATTTTCTAAAATAAATGAGAGCTGCAAAATACTCACCATGCATCTTAGCAAATACCCTGTGGTGTCTACATTTAGAAAAGGGGTCATTTGGGGGGGGGTTGTGCTATCTTGGCATTTCATGGCCTTCAAAACTAGGTAGTGAGAAGTGAAATCAACAATTTACGCCCTTAGAAAGCCTGAAGGTGGTGATTGGTTTTCGGGGTCATGTACGCGGCTAGACTGCCAAAAAGTCTCACACACGTTGTATCCCCATACTCAGGAGAAGCAGCAGAATGTATTTTGGGGTGTCATTTCACATATACCCATGGCATGTGTGAGCAATATATCATTTGTTCTATCTTGACATCACCAACTCTTTTAACCACTTGAAAACCAAGCCTTTTCTGTGACTTTTTTGTTTACATGAAATATATTTTTTTTTTACTAGAAAATTACTTTGAACCCCCAAACATTATATATTTTTTTAAAGCAGAGGCCCTACAGAACAAAATGGTGGATGTTCCATTCTCTTTCTTCACACTGTATTTTTTCGCACAGATTTTCCAAACACAATTTTTGTGGAAAAAAAAACACTTTTAAAATTTAACGCACAAATACACTATATAATTCCTAATTGTTTGGTAAAATTTAAAGGTTATCTTATGCCGAGTACATAGATGCCAAACATGACATGCTTTAAATTTGCACACACCCGTGCAGTGGCAAAAAAAAATGTACATTTTTAAAAGCCTTTAAAAGTCTTTACGGGTTACCACTTTGGACTAACAGAGGAGCTCTACTGCAAGAATTGCTGCCCTCAACCTGGCGTTCGCGGTGATACCTTAAATGCATGCTGCAATTGCTGTTTACATATGACACTAGACCGACGCTTGCGTGCACCTTTGTGCGCAAGCACGTGGGGACAGGGGTGCTTGTTTTTTTTTTATGATTTATTTTGCTTTTTTATGTTGTTTTGACACATTCCCTTTTTTTTTTTTTTTTTTTTTTTTTAATCATTTTATTGTTATTACAGTGAATTTACAAATCCCCTATGATAGCAATCTGTAGTGACAGGTACTCTTTAAAAAAAAAAAAAAGCCCCGTACACACGTACCGATCGTCGGCCGAACGATCGGCCGTCTTTTGTCCGAGGGCTGTCTTGTCTGTTGAAAAGTGCAAAAAACTGCACACGAATTTTGTCGGCCAACAGCCGACTGCAGAAGTGATGTCATGTGATGGTTAACTTTCCTGGTCTTTTTTCTTTTCTGAGCATGCCCAGTCTTGCAAATCTGCTGTCTGTCGGCCGAATTCTGTACTGACTGGCGAACAATCGGCCGTTCTGGTGTCGGCATTAAAAATTTTTAATGCTTGCACGACAGATTCTGTTCGGCCGAAAGTGCGTTGTCGGCTGTCGGAAGCATCATACTGTGCAATGGAAAGTGTGGAACCGCACACAGGGTAGATGAAAGCAAAACAGTAAGCGGCTGTTCGTGCCGTGAAACGCGTCAACCTTTGGACTTGTCTGTTCCCCACACTGTCTGTCTGTATATGAACTTTGAGGAATAAAGAAACCATTTTGCTTTCATCTACCCTGTGTGCGGTTCCACACTTTACATTGCACATTTCCGGATGGCGGATCTAACCAGCACCAGGTTTTGCTAATACACCTGAGCGGCTTCCCTTCTCTTCAATTTCTACGGAAACATCATACTAACAAGCCGAAAATCGGCCGATCGTTCGGCGGCCGAACAGTTTCGGCCGACAATCGGTACATGTGTATGGGCCTTTAGATGCTAGATCTCTCCTCTGACCTGAACGCATTTGACCACGCCAAGATTGGTGTGATAAGATGCTTTCCCAATTTCCCAATGGCGCTGTTTTTTTCTGGCGGAACAGAAGTCATGAAATGCTCGTAGTTTCCGGTATCTTAGGCCATTCTCGTCTCCAAACAGCTCTATGGTCAAATAATAGAACCACCAGCTGCACACTCTGGTTAACCGGTGGGACAGGAGAGCCCGAGAAAAACCGCGGAAGGCAGGACAGTGGTGCTTGTAAAAGCAGTCTAGCGGCCAATTATCCAATACGATCTCTTTTACATGTAGACCGACCGCTGGCTGTAAAAGATTATACCAAGTTGATGCCTAAATCTGCAGGCATCATCCTGGTAAAACCACTCAAAGTCCAGCAACGTACCTGTACATTGCTGGTCCTTGTTTGGCATATATTGTAGGGTTTTTTTTTTTTTTCATGCAGCCTGTGGGCTGAATGAAAACAAGAGGACCTAACAGATTCCTTCATCCACATCGATCAATGTGGATGAAGAAATATCCACCAGAAAAGGTGTAGTACACCCATCATTAGCTCCCCAAAACATCCAACCCACTTGCTAATGATTGGTATGCGTGACTAAACACCATGTATATATTTTTTTTAACTGGTGGTGAAATCACCTCCTACAGCACTGCCATCAGAGATTTCCATATATGCTGAGCGCAAACGCGGTTTGTGTCAGAATATATAAAATCAGTGTGGCAGCTGATGTGTACCTGCATGGCAAACTGGTTAACAGTAGAATAGAAATAAAAGATTACATTGGTACTTGAAAAGTAAAAAATGGTTACCAATGAAAAAGTCACAAAGTACAGTAAAAGTAGGAAGAGTACAAGTAGAAGAGCAGAGTAAGAACAGAAAAATATCTCAAACGACAACTATTTTTGGCTTTTTTTATGTTATATATTTTTTTTTTACTTTTTTTTTTCAACTGCAACATTCCAGCTTAGGGTCTCCCAAAATGACAATAGCCATCGAACATCTTTCGAGACTCTGTGTTAGTGTGCCCTAGACTGTGCCGTGCTGTACCCTACGCTAATACTCCACTAGTGTGTGGTAGCAATGGAAACCGTCCCCGATGCAGAGACCAGGTTGGCCAGGACAGATGAGACAACAATAACGGGTGTCACGATTAAATCCGTGCTTACAACAGACACAATCTCTTTTTTGGGGGTATCTTTGGTTAGGGGTACTCGGGATGGCATCTGTAAAATGCCTGTCATGCAGCCGGCTCACTGCATCTGGTAGGGGAAGTTGGGCAGGGGCACCTCCTGGATATAGGTAGGCCCTGATGATGTCAACTGGAATTGTAGGAAGGATCCAGTTCGTCCTGATGCTTTGTATAGCACAAAAGCGTTCAGCAAAGACGATTGGAATAAATAGACACTTTTTTGTACCAGCGTCTGGCCTTACGGGCAACTAAGTACGGAACCAAAAGCTGGTCGTTGAGGTGCCACCCCTCCCATATTAAGGTTGTAGTCGTGGACACAGAGGGGCTTCTCCAAAACACCAGTTGCTGTATGAATTTGGACAGTTGTGTCTGCGTGAAGGGAGGACAGAAAGAAAACATTCCGTGTATCCCTCCACTTCGCTGCAAGCAATTTGTCAGTTTTCAAGCAGGCTCTCGTCCCCCGACTAAGACTGGAATCTACAAGCAATTCAAGCAATTGGGGGAAGCCCCAGCGATTAGGTCGCACGGTGCCATATGCACCAATTTGAAATTCAAGCAGGTGACTAAAAAGTGGCATGCTTGAATAAAAGTTGTCCACGTACAAATGGTACCCATGTCCGAATTAGGGTAACACCAAGTCCCAAACTATCTTGCCGCTGCTCTCTATGTAGTCTGGGCAGTTGGGGGGCTCCACAGTGCTATCTTTACCCTCGTAAACACGAAAACTAACTGTATAGCCTGTGGCCCTGTCACACAGCTGATACAGCTTGACCCCGTATCTGGCATGCTTGCTGGGGATAAACTGCTTGAAAGCAAGGCGGCCAGAAAACTTACTTAGGGACTTATCAATGCAGACAACTTGTTGGGGGGTAAACAAGGCTGCAAAACGCTGATTGAAGTGGTTTACGAGGGGCCGAATTTTGTGGAGCCGGTCATATCCAGGGTCTCCCCAAGGACGACAGAGTTTATTGTCGTTGAAGTGCATGAACCGCAGAATTTGCTCATATCCCTTCCTGGTCATGCATGCAGAGAACACACGCATATGGAGGACTGGGTCAGTGGACCAATATGACCGCAGTTCACTCCTTTTTAGTTATGCCCATGTTAAAGGAAAAGCCCAGAAAAGTTTTAAACTCGGAAACCGTTATAGGTTTCCAGCTGAATTCTCTGGCAAGGGGCGAATTTGGGTTGGCGGCGATAAATTGACCAGCATATAAATTGCATTGGTCCACAATTGATCTGTAATGATCTGTGAAAAACCGCTTGTAAAAGTCAAGGGAATTAAAATTGGCTGTTTCCACCTGAATTCCGTGTTGGGCAGTGAATGGGGGATGTGTGGGCGCTGTAGAATCTGTGGGCTGCCAATTAGGATATGCCAGCGCATCAGGGAGGACACTTTGGGCTCTATGGGCCTGTCTTCGAATTCTCAGTGGCTGCGGGCCACTACTCGTGCTAGCCACCGCACCAGCTTCAATTGCACTTATGGGACTCGCCACGTCACCAAGTGATACTGCAGTGCTGGTAAGTCTAGGTCCAGGGTGTACTAGGCCGCTGGTGCTTGACAGTTCAAGTGTGAGCGGCACTAGTATGACACTCTGCTGCATACGAGCACCCTGCAATCTCTGCTCCTCAGCAACTCCAGAACAGGGCCGGGTATGCCTGACCTTAGCAGGGACCCCTCCGTCGTCTGAGCTATCTGTCAGGGAGCCACTGCGGTCTACAGGCTCGTATACTGACCCTGATTCTGCCAGTGAGGCTTCCCCATTGCTCTCATCTGACATGGTCAGCATCCTGTAGGCCTCTTCACTAGTGTACCTCCGCTTGGTCATCTAAATTTACAGGTACACTAGTGTGACTCACAGGTAAAAAAGCACCTGGTTGTCGAGGACTATTTGAAACGCTACCAAACAAAACTGCTAGTGCTAGCAGGGATCGGGCCTGACTCTGCTAACACAGCGGTTTTGTGTGTTGTGTTTTTGAAAGTGACAGTAATCTATTGATTACTGCACTTGCCTGGGTGGACTGGGAGGAGGGGCTAAATGCAGGTGTTGTAAACTATTGGGGACGCTAGTATAGTTCTGATCAGATCAAAGATATTGATCCATTCAGATACTATACCAGTAATAGAGGTGTATGTGTGTGTTAGTGGTAATCAAAGGGTTAAACTAGCTTTCTAACTATCTGCGCTGTCCCTAGACTGACGCTAACTAGCGTTAACGTCAACTGTCACCTTTGACACTAATAATAGTGATCAGAAAAAAAAGCTGTACACTATAAAAGTGACACTGTGACAGGGCAATGAAGGGGTTAATTGGGGGTGATCAGGGGGTTAAATATTTATTGGGGGGGGGGTGGCGGGTATCCTAAGCCTACTTGGGATAGAAACTAACTTGCTAGCGCTAACTGAAGTCACAATCGCACTACTACAGAAATACATAAAACGGCTATATACCTGTATATAGTGTGCAATGTGACAGGGGTGAAGAGGTTAACTTGGGGGGGGGATCAGGGGGTTAAATCTTTATTGGGGCGGGTACCCTAAGCCTAAAAGTAACGGTCGCTAGCGCTAAATGATGTCACAAGGCACACTAATACAGAAATATAGAAAACTGCTATATACTATGTATAGTGTGCAATGTGACAGGGGTGTAGGGGTTAACTGGGGGGGGGGGTGGTGATAGGGGGTCAAATGTACCTAGCTAGGTGTGCGGAAGTGTGCTTGGTGCTGTACTCACGTTTTGATCATTTCTCTTCCCACGATGAAATCCAAAAAGAATTTTGGGTGGAGAGAGAGGACCTTTTCTGTGCCTGTTTACATTTCACAGGCACAGCTAGGTCTTGGATAGGTCAGGACCGATCAACAGGTCCAGGCCAAAAATCATTGGACTGGACCTGATGACTGATCAGTTCTGTACCGAATCAGACCATTGGCGATGTCGGGGGAGCGTGCCCCAAGGCCCCGGGAAGCCAGTGATGCCTATTCACGTGATTTTGCCCCGTAGCTGCCACACTGCTGACGTAAATAGGCAGTGCAGCGACGGCAAGTGGTTAACCAAAGAGGTCCATGGGCCCGGAAACCAAACAATGAAGTCCCCCCACCCCAGGCACTGGTGGAGGCACACCTTCATGCTGTAGGGGCCTTGTCCGTGGGTCTAGAGAACTCCACTCTCAGGTTGCCAGACCAGGGCCACTTGGAACCTCCAGAGTTGAAAGGTTTTGAAACCCTTATCAGTGGATCCTGAGGGAGGAAAAAACTTCTTGTGAGCTGAGAAAGACAGACTACCTCTGTGATGGGGCTCCTTACTCTTTTCAGTCTGTTGAAGAAAGGTACTCTTCCTCCCTGTGAGACTCTTAATGATGTCATCCAGGTTAGCCCTAAACTGGTGATCACAAATCAGTCAGAGCTCTTCTGAGCAGGGCCATCTTAATCCTCTTGTATTTTATTGTATTGTAACTGTATTGTCTCCCTTTTATATTGTAAAGCGCTGCGTAAACTGCTGGCGCTATATAAATCCTGAATAATAATATTAAACTCAGTATATTTCTGTACTCTTTTGTTATAAGTTGAATCTGACAAAAACCAAAGCCCTGCCTATGAACATACTTTCTCAAACTTTCTCAGGTTTACCATACTCTTTCACTTATAACTGGAAAACAGATCAACACCTCCGATACCAAAACTTTTCAGTTAATTACAGTCCTCTTATCAGGGAAATCATTAGCATTGTTGAGATGGAAACCTCATTTAGCTTTCCTAGATAGGTAGAATTACTTCTGTTAAAATGTCCCTTCTTCTTAAACTACTGTCTCTCTGTGAAACCTTACTAATCACATTCCCTCTTGCTGACTTAACCACTTCCAGCCCAAGCCTCCTCTGTCACCCCTCTCCTACATGTAAAAATCATCATTTGTTTGCTATAAAATTACTTTTTTTTTTTTTTTTTTTTTAGCAGAGACCCTAGGAAATAAAATTGTGGTTACTGCAACTTTTAATGTCATACGGTATTTACACAGAAATTTCCAAACGCTTTTTTTGGGGGGAAAAAACTTTCATGAATTTAAAAAAAAAAAAAAAAACCTAAAGTTAACAAAATTGCACACACTTGTGGAATAGCCCATAAATTTGGTACTTAAAAAAATTTCCATAGGCTATACTTAAACATTTTTACAAAGGCCTTGGGCTAGAATGATTTCTCTCGCTCTAACGTTCATGGAGATACCTCACGTGCGGTCCAAACGCAGTTTATCAATGCAGGCACGACGCACAAATGCTTTCGCCTCTGCGGGGCGCTTTAACAGGTCCTCTTTGCAGTGAGATCTGGAGTTTAGAAGTCTACAGATCTCGCCTCCATCCTGGAAAGCCTAAGATAAAAATATATAAAACAAACAATCTTGGCTTCCTAGCCGAAGAAACGACAATTTTTAAATCTGCCGAGGCTGGACATGAGATCATAACTTTGCACTTGGCATCCAAAGGTTCTATACTATGTTGTATTTTGAATATGTTTGTAACATTTTAGGTTTTACATGGGTTGATTATGTTCCGCTGTAGCCTATTCGTGTTTTTTTTTTATATATAGAATATATAAAATATATTATCTATATTTATATATCTATATTTAAACATGTAAATATCATACAAAAAAAAAGGTTACCATAGACATGGTAACAGCAAACACACACACACATCATAGGTTGAACTGGATGGACTGATGTCTTTTTTCAACCTCACTAACTATGTAACTATCCGCAGTTTGTTGCAGATCAAAGCACAAAGTTGTAGCGCTTGTCTCAGATCACCATTAGGGCGCACAAAAAGGGATAACGAAAAAAAAAAAAACTATTAAGTACCATGCAACATGGGCAGAAATCGTAACCAGGGATCAACAGTGTCATGTGTAGAAATGGTGGTTAAAGGCCAGCTCAATAGAAATGGGGGGGCCATATTGGTTAAAATAGTGGGTGATCTGTAGGATGCAAACAAAATAAAAGGGGTCGCCCTGATGTCCACGACTCGGCCCGCTGGATGCTAGAGACCACCAAAATAGCAGTTCGAAATTGTCTTCAACAGATACAGGATCCCCATTAACTCAAAAATACAAAATAGATCAAAGAAAACCAGTAACTAAGCAAGTTCCCAAAAATGGAACAAAAGGTTGAATGCATTTCTTACCATTTTAAAGCAGCAACACCGCTCACATTAGCTTGTACCACTAAGCAAATGAAGATTAGCACAATAACATTAATGTGTAAACAGATGACTGTTCTAAGGTTAGGTGAGTAACCTAAATGAGGCTTGACAGGGCAAGGTCTGAATCAGCAGTATAGTCCCGCCAGGCCTCACAGATATTACAGAAACACTCTTGGGTATCTCTGCAAGTCGCTATCCACTCCTCTGCTCCATAATTTCATTTACTTTCCTGATCCATTCCTCGCAACTTGGGATCTGTGCCCGCTTTCAATACATTGATATTAAACGCTTGGCTGCTGTGTGGGACAGTAGGTACATGGAGGAGGAAGTGAACCGGGGACAAAGTGATATCCACGTTCAAAATGTTCCCATTCTGCGCAGACATTAAAGTCCGTCCTTCTCCATGGGATGATCACAGAGGCTATGTGATCCTGCTACATAGGATCGCATGTCTCCATGTTCATCTTACAAGCCCAAACCCCCCCCCCCCACAGTTAGAATTACTCCCCTAGGCTTACATTTAACCCCTTGATCACCTATACTGTTAACCCCTTCCCTGCCAGTGTCATTATTACAATAACAGTGCATATTTTTAGCACTGATTACTGTAGTAATGTCACTGGTCCCCCCAATAGTGTCAAAAAATGTCGCACTCCCGCAAAAAAGTGCAGATCCGCGCCATTACTAGTAAAAATAGAAAAAAAAAACACAATAAAAATTACATAAATATTTCATGTAGTTAGTAGACCCAATAAATTTTACGCAAACAAATCAAAATACGCTTATTGCAATTTTTTTTTTACCAAAAATATGTAGCAGAAAACAAATTGGCCTAAAATGTTAATACATTTTGATTTGTAATTTTTTTGGGAATGTTATATAGCAGAATGTGAAAAATATTGTTTTTTTTTTTTTTTTTTTTTTTGCAAAAGTGTCACTTTTTTTGTTTATAGCGCAAAAAAATAATCGCACAGGTGATCAAATACCACCAAAAGAAAGCTCTATTTGTGGAAAAAAGACGTTCATTTTATTTAGGTACAGTGTCGCATGTCAGTGCAATTGTTCGTTAAAGTAACGCAGTGCTGAATCGCAAAAAAAAGGCCTGGTCATTAAGGGGTAAAATCCTCCGGTTTGAAAGTGGTTAAAGTGATTTTAAAGTTTCATTTTTTTTTTTTTTTTTTGATAACAAACATGTTATACTTACCTCCTCTGTGCAGTCGGTTTTGCACATGCAGTCGGTTTTGCACAGAGCAGCATGGATCCTCCTCTTCTCAGGTCCCTTTTTGCTGCTCCTGACCCCTTCCACCTGTTGAGTGCCCCCACAGCCAGCAGCTTGCTATGGGGGAAGCGGAGCTGCAGCGCCGCGTGTCCATTCAGACACAGAGCTGTGGTTTGGCCCTGCCCCTCTCTCTCCTGATTGGCTGTGTCCCAGCCGATCAGGAGAGAGAGTCCCATACGGCAAAGGGACTTGTGGACATTGCTGGAAAGAAAGGGTGCTCTCGGGTAAGTTTTATGGGGTGCTTGGGGGGGGAGGGGGGGAATGCTACACACAGAAGGCTTTTTATCTTAATGCATAGAATGCATTAAGATAAAAAAAAAACCTCATGACTTACACAACTTACGACTCCAACAGTTAAAGGAGTCGTAGAGTTATCAACAGTATGTTGTTTCTGTCTTCTCTAACAAGTGATTGTATTTAAAGTGTTACTAAACCCTCATCAGTAAAATCAGTCTGTATATGCAGTAAAGTATGCTTGTTATGTGGATCCCAAGGGGCTAATCATCCACGTTATGTAAAAAAGGCTATTTCATCCTGTCTTCTCTAATCCACCCCTACTTCCACTGTCCCCAATCCATCTTCTGATATAACAGAGCCTTGGGGGCACGCTGCACATGCTGAATTTGGTGTGTATTCCTAGAGAGTTTTTTTTTTTTTGCATGTGATCAGCACAGGGCCAATCAGCACTTTCCAGACAGAGGGTCAGAATAAAAAATACTCCTACAAGCTTAAACCAAACACTGATAGAAGTCATAAGACTGCTCTAACTGCTGATGAGAAGGTATTTAGCAGTTTATATTTACTAAAACTATTGGATTTCCATGTTCTGTGTACTGTGGGAGACCAGATATAGTGAATGCAGGGTCCTGGGTTTAATAACACTTTAAGGTTGACAGACTCATTGCTCAAATGCGCTTTTTGTTCTATTTTGTGTAGAATTATTAGGAAATTGATGCTCACAGAGCCATTAGCTATGTGATGGCTGAAGTGTTTGATGAATCTATGATTTCTGGTGGGTTAATTCAATCACTGGAGAACCCATAAGATAAACAGATAGCAGAAACAACACAGTATTCAACTTGCCAGCAACTGTATACCACTAAATTATTGGCTTCGGCTTTTCAAATAGTTTAATAGCAGTTACCATACAAAATACGTATTTGTTCTGTTTTAATAATGGTTTTAGGGAATTCTAATATTGTTCATTCAGTTTACGTGTGTGTGTGCTCGGTTTAATTACTTTTGCAGTGGGCATATGCTAAGAGATACTTTTATGAAAGATTTTATTTTATTGATACAGTAAATTATAAATTTCTCTGGCTTAAGATATTTTTTTTTCGTTGACATTTCAGATACATCGTCGGGGGCAGCTGCTACTTCAAGTTATGCAAATTCCACTTGGGGTTCAGGAGCCCCCTCCAGCAGTGGCCCTACCACAAACCCTCCCCACGCCTGGGACAAAGTGATTGTAGACGGGTCGGACATGGAAGAATGGCCTTGCATAGCCGGTGTGGACGCAGAGCCCCCTTCTGAAAATGCCACAGACAACAGTGCCTCGAACCAAGCCTCGGAGAAGGGATCCCTACAAGGAAGCGCCACTAACCACAAAGGAAGGGGGGGGCAGAGCCAACAGCAGCAGCAGCCTGGCCACGAATGTATCCAGGGGGTATGGAAAGCTGACCCCAAGGCTAAGCCCGTCCCGTCTTCCAACCCTGCTACAGAGGGAGTTAATAGACTGGGGAACTGGAGGAGCATGGGTGGTTCTGAGCGAACAGGACCTGCCTCTGGTTTTAATAACTTTAACCCAAATACAAATCCAGCTGCCTGGCCGGCTCTGGTTCAGGAGGGCGGCAGGAAAGGGAACCAAGAGTCAGAAGGCAGCTTCTCCAGTGCACAGCTTGGCTCTACAGGTCCAACCTCTCGGGAGCAGCAGTCAAAGATGGAAAATGCGGGTGCTGGTTTTTCAGCTTCGGGCAGGGAGCCGGCCACAATCCACCACACTGACGGACCAAAAAATGGAAACACTAACACTACGAACTCAAATACTTCAAACCCCCTTGAGAACAAGGGAACAGCCTTTGGGGTAGGGTCAGGGGATGCTTGCCGGGGTTCAGATCCCCCTGCTCAAAGCACTGGAGATAGAAAAAATGGAGCGATGGCTTCTTGGGGGCCAACTAGGGGGCAGTCTGTCCCAGGAGATGCCAACTGTGGTGTCAGCAATTCTGGAAATAATGGACGAGAGAGGGAGGACGCAAGGAAGTTGTCTTCATCTCATAGGCCCAATGGGTCCAGGGGAGAATCTTGGGACAGTAAAAGTGGTGGAAATGGTTCTTGGGGATACGGCCCACAAACCGATCCCAGTGAACTGAAATGGGGTGAAGGGAACAAACTGATGGCTGGAGGGATGTCTCAGGGAGAATGGAAGCAGCAGTCTGGGCATGAAGACTTAAAGGTTGGAGAATGGGGTGGGTCGAGCCAAGGAAATTCTAGCACTGGAGCATGGGACAATCAGAAGGGCAACTCACTATCGGAAAACCAGGGCAACTCATCAGTGTCCTGCTGGGGCCGGGCCCCCAGCTCTGCAGGAAGTGAGGCAGGGGGACAAAGCACTGGAAGCAATCCTAAGGCTGGGGGCAGTGGAGACAGTCTGAACTCTGGCAGTCGACGTTCACATAGGTCTACTCTCCCTGACAGCCAAGCTGTTTTGCAGACCCTGCTTAATCGAACAGACTTAGATCCCCGAGTACTCTCCAACTCGGGCTGGGGGCAAACCCAGATAAAGCAGGATGCAGCATGGGAGACTGAAGAAGTGACAACTCGATCTGAAGGCAAAGCAGACCGTGGAACGGAAGGATGGGAAAACACATCACAAGCTAAGAGCTCAGGGGGCTGGGGGGATGCCCCCAGCCATAGCAATCAAAGCAAGTCTGGTTGGGGAGAATCTGCTCCTGTTGCATCTAGTCAAGAATGGAAGGACACCAAAGCAACTGGCTGGAATGACTATAAAAATAGCTCAACTGGTTGGGGAGGGGGTGGAGGTAATGGGGGTGGGGTTGGAGGACGACAGGATGAAAAGGCAGGTCCTGGATGGAACAATGATAATAGTGCAAGTTCTGAGCAGGGATGGAGTTCTCGGCAGCCTGCGCCTGGAAGTGGATGGTCTGCTGGAAAAAATGGATGGGGGGGAAGCAACAGTGAGGACATAGAGCCTCCCAAGGGCCCTGGGGGCTGGGATGGCTCAGGAAACAAAGCTTCCTCTGGCTGGGGGGATGTAGGACAGAATGATGCTGGCTCCTGGAGTAATGGGGCTAGCTCAAACTCAACAACTCGAACTGGCTGGGAAGAGAATAAAAGGTCCCAGGGTGGAGGTAGTTGGGGGGACACAGCCAGGGCTCCAGTTTCTTGGAATAAGCAGCAGGAAGCTACACAGGCTGCTCCATCTACTGGCTCCTGGGGTTCACAAGCTCCACCACCTCCTGGAAATGGTAGGCAGCCACCCACCCCTGGTTGGAAGGGTGGCCCTACACCAACAGTGTCCAAGGATGAAGAACCAAGTGGCTGGGAGGAACCGTCACCATCTATCAGCCGTAAAATGGACATTGACGATGGTACTGCAGCTTGGGGGGATCCTAATAGTTACAATTACAAGAATGTTAGCTTGTGGGACAAAAATGCGCAAGGAACTCCTTCACAGATGCCACGGGAGCAAGTAATGCCTGGATCTATAGCCAGCAAAGGAGCACCTTCAGGTACGGCAGTTTTTTTGTTGATATGCAATTATATGTTTTGAGATCACCACAGAAGGAAGGATTCTAATCCTGTACTCTTCAACCTAATCATCCATTAAACAGGTGAGGTTTACTAGGTACAGCTGCTCTCCAAAAAGGCTGATCAACAATGTCTGGTTTGCAATATGTAATGGAAAATGAGAAGGGGAAAAAAAACAGGGGAAAGCATTCCCCTAGTGTAAAAGCTCTTTTTTCTAACACAATAAAAAAAATGGTTTAAGATACTCGCATGGTTCCAGTGAAACACGCCTGTCAGTGTAAAAGAAACCAAAATTATGTACTTCTGCCTGCAGGCTGGGGCTCTGAGCCAAGGGCTGCTGCGGAAGTCAGGGCAAAACCAACACTGAAGTCTATGGCGGTGTGGTGAGGAACCCAGGGCGGCTGTGAACGCCAGAGCAATGTGCCGAGGGTCTCACAGGACACAAGCCTGTGTACTCTAAATGCTGTGGCTACTGCAACTAGTTTCCAAGGGGGTAGCCTCCTTCAGGCATGCTCAGCAGCGCTCCTCCATCTCTTTAAATGCAGACCTCGGCTCAGAGTCACGGGAGGAGACAACCCCTTGTAATCAACCAATATTTTAAGGGGCACAGACTGAACTGTCCATCAGCAGTAATATACAACTACAAATAAAACTAAAAGCAAAATTGCCAGTTAAAGTACTTGCTGGTAAAAAATTACCACATATGAGCCATAAAAACATCCTATTCGAACAACATAAATAAAAAGAAATTGGTATACATATATATATATGTAAATAAACTATGTAAGAATTTTGCTATATAATTATACAAATCTTAAAATATCCGTTATCCCAATGTTATTACAAAAAACAATATCTAATTATGTGCAATTGCCCTATTATTTTAAAGAGGTTGTAAACTATTTGTTTTTGTTTTTGTCTTTTTTTTTTGGGGGGGGGGGGGACCTGTGGGGTAAAGCCATAATGTGCTAGTATGCATTGTATACTAGCACATTATGTTAAACTTACTACGCGTGTCGGAGCCGCCGTTTGCGGCACAGTACAGCAACGGGCGGCCGTTCCTTTAGATGTCACTGGCGGCATGCAATGTAAATATCTCCTAAACGGTGCCCGCTTAGGAGATATTTACACTACCTATAGGTAAAAGCAAAAGAAGGACGTTTATTTCCTTTTTAACTCCAAATTTCTTGTATACATATAGGATTATTATTGAAACCTTGTTCACAAAGAAGTACATCTATAAACTATTTTAATCAGGTTGGCTACTATCAAATGATGTAATAGATTATATAAGGAAAACTCTTCTGCCCTTATCACCTATGGGTTATGATACTAAGAAAAAAGAAAGAAAAACAGGACTATTGTTTGTACATATTTTGGTTTTAAAGGGTATTTTGGGGGTTGGCTGCATATCCCCATGTTGCAATATTAATGTTCTGACCTCACCATTTATCTTCTATTGCTATATTTTGTTACTTTGTAAGACAACAGTGAAGAGAAAAAGCGGGAGCATCATAAAATGCTTACAATACTGTGCTAATTTCAATGCCGTCATTCAACCCTTTCGGTGTCATACTGTCGATTGTGAAAATTCAGTGGGTTTACCTACCACACAATTGCCTGACAGTTGAGCTGAAATGGCTTCACTCCCAAATAGTTTTAGACTTTGTGGGCTTTCATTGTGAAAGCTGGCAAAGTGTCAGGGATTACTGTGTTCTGTGTCAACTTCTTCTATCATTCCGTCTAAATCTTTGGAACTGACTGGCTGGTATTTTCTTTTTCCATAATGGATAACTCCAATGTAGGTAGGAGTTGCCCGCTACTTGTTTAAAGTGAGTTTTTGACCTAACTTTCCCCGTATTATCTACTGTTAGATGGGGATCCAGAAAGAAAAACTAAAGATTCTAGGTCTGCTACATGTGTAATACTATAATGCCATATGGGTTCTGGTTACAATTATTGGGTAAAGGAAATAGATGTCTATAGAGGTCCATCCCAAATGACAATTATGTCATCTATGAAGCAGACCAAAAACCATTGATGAGCAAATGGATTGTTGGGCCAGATGTAACAGGCCTCCCAAGAACCCATGAATAGGTTAGCGTAACTGGGCACAAAATTTGCGCCCATAGCTTTAACCATTTTTTTGTAGATAGAATGTGTCCATGAGCTAAAAATGGTTATGCTGTAAGGCAAACAAGATGCACTTAGAAACAAATTTGGTTTGGGATGGGTCAACGGACTAATTTTTAACCCAAAAAAAAAAGAGTGCTTCCATTCCAAATTTTTGCTTAATAGACATTTCTCTGTCGCTCATTGACAGACGCAGTCCTCTTGATATCAAATTGGGTTATACTGCCCTCTACAGGAGTAGGACACTAGGCAGAAGGAAAACGTTCTGGCCACACCTTAGGGGCAGTCCCAGAGGGTATATCCTCTCTCTCTCTGCTACAGGATGTTAGTTTTTTTCTGTCTAGTCAGGAGTAAGGACCTAAGTTCCTTGCTGGGATCTTTGGTCCTGGCAAGATTTTTATAGAAAAAAATTTTTTTAGGCAGCTTTTTTCTCCAGTTGTTCCTGTGAGATCTTCAAGCAATTATGCTGGAGCTGGGCGACGGGCTGGATGTTGAGATCCAGTGGTCACTCCAGTCAGCCTACGAGCGCGTGCAGGCCCTAGCTCCGCGCTGGGTCGGCCGCGACATAGTCCCACTGGACGGGGACTGACCCTGCGAGTTAAACGTCTCGCCGGGACGCCGACGACCAGTTGGAAACTGAGTCGTGGCGTCCGTATTGGTCGACAGCCCCCCCCACCTCGGTGGAGAGGGGTTCTGTCAGGAGTTGGCGCCCGCCTGTTCCGGTATGGTGAGTAAAATGTTCCCCGTCTCCCCCTGACGGGTTTGTGGGTGGACGCGGGCCCCTCCCTGGGATGATCGGACCCTCATGATCCTGGGTCCCCCCTCCATCCTATAACAGGTGTCACAGATCCCCCTCTTGAGGGTGATTTAGTGAATAAGAACCAGGAGGCTTGGTTTGGGAGCTGACTATCGGATTCCCACCAGGAGGTTGAACTATCTGGGCCTAACTTTGGAGACATCCTTGGCAAGGGTGTGTCTCCTTACGGAGAAGCTCCGGAAGATTCAGTGAATGATTCGGATGTTACTGTCCGTCAACTGGCCTTCCCTTCGGACTTGCATGAGGATTCTGGGGCTGATGGTGGCCTGCTTAGAGGCAGTACCGTATGCCCAGTCTCATGCCCGAATTTTCCAAAAGGAGATTCTTTTCAAACGGAATCGGAATCCCGATTCTCTGGACAATCTGATCCGGTTGAGCGAGCGGACCAGGGAGTCTCTGGTCTGGTGGCTTCGGTCTCCGAGGCTCAGCCAGGGGAAGTCATTTCTTCCGATAGAATCCAGGTTACCGATAAATGTATTGGAACTGAGAGCGATCAGACTTTGTCTGATTTACTGGACCGAGCAGCTCCAGGGCAGCCCGGTTCGGATCCAGTCGGACAATGCCACGGCCATGGCTTAGGTCAATCACCAAGGGGGCACCTAGAGTGTCCTGGCGGCCATCGAAGTGGCCAGTATCCTTCGTTGGACGGAACGGTTTGTTCCGGCTCTCTCCGCGGTATTCACTCCGGGGGTGGAAGATCGGCAGGCAGATTATCTCAGCCGTCAGATTCTTGATCAAGGGGTATGGCCTCTTCATCCAGAGGTAGTTCACCAGCTGTGCCTTCATTGGGGCACCCCGGAGGTGGATCTGTTGGCAGCTCGGCTCAACAGGAAGGTGCGGAGGTTTGTAGCCCGCTCCCGAGATCCCTGAGCGGAAGCAACAGACGCGCTGGTCGCCCTGTGGGGACAGTATCAGCTACTGTATGTCTCCCCTCCTCTCAAGTTGCTGCCGAAACTTCTTCGCAGGATAGAAGTGGAGGGAATTCCAGTTATCCTGGTAGCTCCGGACTGGCCTCGTCGACCCGGGTACGACTTGGTCAGGCTGGTCGCGGACGCTCCTTGGAGACTTCCTCCCAGGGAGGATCTGCGGTCTTAGGGACCGATCTTCCATCTTCCTTTACAATCGCGGGCTTTAACGGCCTAGCTATTGAGACTCAGGTGCTGAAGGACAAGGGATTGTCAACTTCAGTTATTCCCACTTTAATTAAAGCAAGGAAAGCGACTTCCAGAAAAGTCTATCATCGCACATGGAGGTCTTACATTGCGTGGTGTGAATCCCTTGGATTTCCTCCATGTGCCTATTCGGTGACCCGAATCTTGGCTTTTCTGCAACAGGGGGTTGAGCAGAAGCTGGCCTTGAGCACTGTCAAGGGTCAGGTTTCAGCGTTGGCAATTTTCTTTAAGAAACCTTTTGGCTACCCATTCCTTGGTGCGGAATTTCATCCAGGGGGTGCGGCACTTGGCTCCGCCAGTGCGCGCGCCCTTACCGCCCTGGGATCTTTATGTGGTGTTGTCGGTTCTTCAGAAACCTCCCTTTGAAAATATCAGGGAGATTCCCTTGCTTACGTTATCCCAGAAGGTGGCCTTCTTGGTGGCCATTACTTCTGCACGCAGGGTGTCAGAACTGGCCGCATTATCTTGTCGTTCCCCATATCTGTTGTTTCATAGGGATAAGGTGGTTCTTCGTCCGAATCCATCCTTCCTTCCTAAAGTGGTTTCAGAGTTTCATCTGAATGAAGATATTGTGTTACCTTCCCTGTGTCCTAAGCCCAGTCATCCTCGGGAGTTTGCGTTACATTCCTTGGATGTAGTTCGGGCAATCAGGGTATACTTGAAAACTACGGACTCGTTTCGTAAGATGGATTCACTTTTTGTGAACACGGATGGCCCCAAAAAGGGGTTGCCTGCATCTGCCGCGACTATCTCCAAATGGATCAGACAGACGGTGGTACAGGCTTATTCTATTAAGGGTCGGAATCCTCCGTTCCCTGTTAAGGCGCACTCCACTCGGGCGCTTCCTGGGCCTTCCGCCATCAGGCGCCAGTGGTCCAGGTTTGCAAGGCGGCTACCTGGTCGTCGGTTCATACCTTTACAAAATTTTATAAAGTTGATGTGTTGGCATCGGCGGATGCCTCTTTTGGCCGCAAGGTTTTGCAGGCCGCAATTTGAGGAGACCGTTGGTCTACCTCGAGGGTTTTTTTCTGTTGGGTTTTCAGTTGAGTCTCATCCTTTGGTTTGATGAGCCTTTTAGACTTCTAGTCGGCACCGGTTGGGCCTTCTGGATTTAAATTTTGATTTCTGTTATCCCACCCCTCATTTGTGGCACTGCTTTGGAACGTCCCAATTTGATATTAATCAAGAGGACTGCGTCTGTCAATGAGCGACAGAGAAAAATGGATTTTTGTAAAATCTTACCGTAAAATTCTTTTCTCTCAAGCTCATTGACAGACGCAGTACCCGCCCCTCTACTTTTGAGTTGGGTTGGGTTAAATTCTCTGACACTGCTTTGTGACATAACTAACATCCTGTAGCAGAGAGAGAGAGGATATACCCTCTGGGACTGCCCCTAAGGTGTGGCCAGAACGTTTTCCTTCTGCCTAGTGTCCTACTCCTGTAGAGGGCAGTATAACCCAATTTGATATTAATCAAGAGGACTGTGTCTGTCAATGAGCTTAAGAGAAAAGGATTTTACGGTAAGATTTTACAAAAATCCATTTATATAGGGAGCAGACATCCAGTGATAGCTCATGTATCCTTTCCATCTCTAGTTTTTCTAAATTTCCAACAGGTAAGTGGAATCTCTTATGTATGATAGCAAATCCACCACCATGAGCTGTAGGTAGAAATCCACATATTGTGCAGCTGCATTGGTGAGTCCCCCCATGTTGGCTATGATTAAACTGCAAAATCTGGTGCAGCTGTGCATAGTCGGCTTCTAACTTCAGCTTGTTTGGTAAAGCTTTGACAAATCACCCCCAATGTGTCATTGCGTACAAAACCGTGAAAATAAACAAGAGAAGAAAGAGCATAGAATTGGCTGGTAAAAAGAAAATATTAGCATAATACAGGCTAAAAAGCATGTCCAACGAGGTTCAGGTTCCTGTAACCATGGTTGCTAATATCAAGATGTTGAGGGCAATTGGATTAAAAGCCAACCTCCCCGAAAGAGAAATTTGGACCCCGCACTCAACAGAAGGAAAACCTAAATGGTAGAGAAAGGAACCAAGGAAAATGTCAGAGATTTTGGCAGACCTTCAAGATCAGAGGACAATATCAAGTCACCATACCCATCACTGTCTAAAATGCATGCTGTCAGCCACAGTCCTTCTGAGAGATGATGATAATAGACAGATGATGGATACAATATTAGACCCCTTTGGCAGGTCATAGCAGCACTTTCTGTCCTGTCAATCATAGGGGCGACCTAAAAGCATACAGCAGGCATGTATCAGGAATATGAAATGGTGGGTTTACATATTCTTTAAGTCCAAACAGGGTGTTCTGTAGTGATGTAGGGGCCAGTGAGTGAATCCACAGCCTTCATTAGTCTTTTGCATTCCACATTTCAGGGAGTATCAGATGCCAGTGTCCCCCACTGTTTGCTAACTGTTCCATCCATGTACCCCTAAGTCGATGCTTAGTTTTGTGGTAATGTAGGGGTCAGAGGCATGGTAGGGAACACTGGAATCTGACATTACTGAAAGAGTTGAATTTCAAGCAGACCTACAGAGGCTGAAGCGTTGGAATGGAATGGAATGGGATGGTGAAAGGAAACGCATGCCAGCAAAATAGTGAGTTTTTTTTTTTTGCTACCTTGACAGACCCTGTGATCCCCTTTAAGGTGAGGCATTTAAACATTCTTTCTCTTTGGTTCATCGATGAACACAGCGCTCAATAAATCATAACTACTGGGTTATTTTTCCTCCTCCAGGAGTAGGACTAGGCAGAACAAAAAACACTGGCTACGCCCATGGGCCGTCTTCAGCTGGTGTATAACCCCCCTCTCTGCTCTAGGTAATTAGTTTTATTCTGTCTAGTCCCAGCTGGGATCTCTGGTCCTAGCAATTTTTTTCTCTTTCCCTACATGTTTTTTGTTTTTTTCTCACGGGAGATCTACAATTAACTGCTGGGCTGGGCATCTAGATCCAGTGGTCTCCCCAGCCAGCGAGTGCAGACTGCAGATACGCCCTAGGTTGGCCGCAACATAGCCGCGCGGACAGAGGTTTGCCCGCAAGTTTTAATGTCTCGCAGGTTTGCATACAACTGGGCTTGAGTCTGAGTCGCAGAGGTCCCTTGGATGACAGCTCCCCTACTTCGGTGGCAAGGATTCTATCTGGAGTCCTACCCGCACCATGGAAGTATAAGTACAGTACCCCCCCCCCTTCCCTTTTTGGGGTGGACGCGGTAACCTCCAGGGACGGTCGGACCTGCCTGCAGGTTCCCTCCTCCCATCTTTAAATCCCTCAATGAGCTGGTCTTCCCCCACTCCCTTCCCCCCTGTCTGGACCTGGAGTCTGGGGGTCCCAGGGCAGAGGATGCAGCAGAGACCACTGGGGTTTTTCCCACTATCCCCACTCTGTAAGGTTCCTGGGATAGTGTATGTCCCACCCTGGTAGTCTGCAGTGTAGGAGACCCCTAGGTGCTATTTGCAGTGTGGGTATAGTGAGTGCAGGGGGACCCAGTGCAGAGTGCGCAGTGGGCTAATGTGCGTCCTACCTTCAGGGGGGCCCCTTGCAGAGAGTCCGTTGCAGATAGCGCAGGAAAGCTCCTTACAGTATGCTTCAGCATCTGTAAATGATGGCAGCTATTTTTCCTTAGTCTGGCTTGTCTCCAGCTGGCGGCCATGTTTGTTTATCCGGATGATGTCACGGGGGCCATTTTCCCTTAGTGCTGGAGACTATTGAAGCCTTGGCATGCCGAAGCTCCTCCTTCTCCTCCTCAGTTTCCTCTTCCTGTGCCCGGGACATATGAACAGGGATGATGTCCATGGTAATGCTGGGATCTGAATTCTCGGTGCTCCCCTGATTGGTAGGGTGAGTCCTTGGGGGTCCCTGTTATCTCTCTCTGTTGATGGGTACCCTGAGCCTTGGGAGGATCCTTTAGTGGTGCCAAAAGATTTTTTTTGTACTGCAAGGTCTACCTTTCCCTATTGGGCCTCCTGGTCACATCTCCCCCTCTGCCCCCCTCCATGGAGGTGGCAGGTCCCTTGGAAACCCCAGCTTTTTATGGTTGCACTGACCGTGGTCCTGCAGTTCTTAGCGTCCCAGGTGGAAGTGGCACATGGGCAAAGGCCTAGGAGGATGCGTCCCCTGCCTTTCCCTGCTCAATCTGTCTCATCTGATTCTGAGCCTGATGCTGCTGGGGGGGCTTAATGTCACACCCTCGGATCCATCCGATAGTGAGGATGGTTATTAAAATAGAATAGCGCACACATGCAAAAGAAATGACTATCAAATATGAAGACAATCCATAAATAAAAATGGGGATTTGGTCCCACCATATGGCCATATCGTGCTCAAGCCCACCACTAGTAAGGATGATTCCTCTTATGGTCGCAGCAGCAAATCAAAAAGTGCTGGTAGACGCACTTATCACTGCAGTGCATGATACTTTAAAAATGGAGGATGCGGTTGATGTAGCTGATGTAGGCACGGACGTGGCTGTGTCATTTGGTACGCATAAGTTACCTCGCACTCCACAGGTGTTTCTTTATGTGCCTTGTTTTGACAGGTTTTCCTGTAGGGAATGGGAACAACCAAAATTACCCTTTTTGGTCCCCTAAGGTTTTGCTGTACTTACCCTTATGAGGAGTCACTTTTAAAAAAGCGGACTAGTCCACCAGTGGAGGACCCTCCTGTTTCCAGGTTGAAAAAAGCTATCGTGATCCTAGTAGAGGAATCCTCGTCCTTTAAGGAGCAGGCTGACACAAGACTGATCCAGAGAGGGGAGGAGCCTACATGACGTGCACATAGAGCTTGGGAGCCGCGCTATCCCAGCAAGTAGCAGCAGGATGTGGTTCTCCCTCCCTCTCCCCTTCCACCCCACCCAGCCTTGCCTCGGTCGGCTTCTCCTCTGCCCGTCGCGTCTCGGAGGTCTGGAGATCTGCTGCTGCTGCTGTTTGCGGAGCCACGTGTCGGTCAAGGAGGAGGTACGGAGTGGAGAGTGAGGCTCTGCAATGGATAATGGATGATTAGAATGGTTGAAAGAGTACGAGCGTGGGGGCACAGCTGATAGACCGCTGATATTTTAGAAATTGCTCAAGCCGGCTTGAGTATCTCAGTGGTTGTGGAGAGGGCAAGAAGTGAAGGTGCCTGAAAACACCCTTCATGAGATCGGAGGTGGCTCGGGCCGTTTTGTCCCTGTAGTTTGTGGCTGGAATAGCCTGGGTACTATAAAAGACACAGCAACACTGCAATACAGTTTAACCTAGTTCATTAGATCGGTGAGACCAGTCTAATTTCTTCTTGCCCCAGGTTATTTCAACTTTTGTTCAAAATTAACAGTATCTATACACTACTCTTAACTATTGCCTGAGACATATTCTATGAGACCTATCTTAGACCCTCTGTTGGCAAACCTGAGAAGGGGCAAAAATACATTAAAAAAAAATGAGGGGTAAAACAGTGAGAGGTGGAGCGACTACAAAGTCACCAAGAGTGAGTTCCAGTCCCGCAACAATAAGACAGCATATGTCACAGGAGAACACCTCAGATAAGCAATCCCAAGAGAGACAGCAAGAAGCCCGCAAAAAAACAGTGAAACAAAAGTAAAAATTGAACAGCAAAGGTCACCATTAAACCAGGATATTCCAGCAGAATTCAGAGTAGAACTAGAAGTAGAACCAGAGCAAGAACATGCAGAGCAATCGCTGAACGATCAGTTGCCTACAAAGGGTGAAATGGCGGCAATGTTTGCTGGATTAGAAACATCTTTAAAAAGTGAATTGATGAAAATTAATAAGGCCATGTATTGGAGCAGGTGGAAGAGTTTGAAAAAAAGACAGGACAATTTTATATAAACCCAATACACGAATTAAGAAAGGAAATTAAATATATAAAGAGAGAATACACAAATCTTGCATACAAGATGGAAGATCAAGAGAATAGAAACAGGAGGACAAACCTAAGAATTTGTGGAATACCCGATGTAAAACACGGAGAGGACTAATTAGATAAAATGAGAAAAATCTTCAACCCTTTATTAGGAAGAGATGAAAAGGAACAACTACATGTTGCAAGAGTTCACCGGATCAGGAAATCAATGGGCATTCCAGCAGAAGCCCTCAGGGACATCATTAGATTTCAGAAATATCCTGAAAAGGCCCAAATATGGGAGAACTTTAAAAAGAAAAAAACACCAATAAATTTTGAAAACCGTAGCACAAAGATCTTTATGGATTTATCTCATGAAACGTTAAGGAGGACATCGAAACCCGAAGAGTTGGCCATCATAAAGAAGGAATGGGGGAGGGAGAGGCTGGGATGGGGGGGGGGGGGAGATGGGATATAAAAGGTAATCAATGTTGTGTTAACTATATGATGGAAATATATGATACTGCCTCGTTTGAGTCTAAGATAAGCCCTCTGATATGGATAATAGTAGCCTCAACCAGGTGGGAGAGAGAAAGGCAATAAGGTTTCAAGACAAGGGAGAGGAAAGAGAGATGGCTCTAAAACTATTGACATATGTCAGAGGGATGACTACCCCCACTAAAATTATAGAAAGTATTAGAAGAACTTAGACGTAATTTTGCTAATATAGTATTTTTTGCAGGAAACCTATATTGCACAGGGCACAATGGTATTATGGGGATACACCAACTAAGAGAGCAAAGGGAGTAGCAATATTATTCTCAAAGGAAGTTAGATTTTTCCATAGAAGATAGACTGAATGATCCAGATGGCCGATTCATCTTTTTAAAAGGTCAGCTGATCGGACTGGACCCTGGCAAATGTGTACTGTCCGAATAAAAACCTAAGAGGCTATCTGAAGAAATTATTGGATAAGCTGATGCTCTTTATAAGGGTAATCAATTATTAGCAGGTGACTTTAACTTCTGTATGGATCCATCTCTGGATAGTACGTCAGATGCACTGGAAGTGGAAGGACGTCAATCAAAGATAAGGAATAAGCTTTTTCAATGTCAATTATTGGATGTATGGATAACACAACATCTGAGAGAGATTTTTCCTTCCACTCACTGGTGCATGTACTCAAGATTAGATTGTTAGAATATAGAGCTTAGAAATAGCTGTTAAAAAAACCTCTATAGGAACAATAACTATATCTGTCCATGCCCCAGTTATGATGGAGATAAAAAATTCCAGGTTCCCAGAGAAAGATAAATGTGGCGGATAAATGAAGATCTAATACAACATATTGAAATAGGAAAAGATATAGAGAAGGAACTAGAACAATACTTCTCGGAAAATGAACATTAGACGTCCCTATAGCCACTATATGGGAGGCCCATAAAGCCTACATCAGAGGAGTACTCATTTCAATAAGCTCTAGGAAACAAAAAAGGAAAGAACTTTAAATATAAGAAGATTAATAGCAGAGAGTCATGAGATGGAGCAGAAACATTAGAAAAACCTAGACGAAGGGCAACCAGAATCTCTGGTATTGAAAAAAGGAAAAATTTAAAGATTTATTGGAAGAAGAAACTAGATGCAACTTTAATAGAATGGCCAAAGAAAGATAAAGATGGGGAAACAAACCAGGGAAATATCTTGCAAGGATGTTAAAAAAACAAAAAAATCTAAAAATTATATAGAAAAAAAATAAAAGATCATAAAGGGAAGACGGTATATTTAACAACAGATAGCTGAAGCTTTTCAACGTTACAAAGATACTTTATATAATGTATGGCAGAAAGAACCTAGATATATAGAACAAAACAGAAAACAAAGGATACAGAAGTATATAAGCGAGTCAGGATTACCAAAAATTTACAGATAAATTCCTGAAGCTAAAAACGCCAATTACACAAAGAGAGATAATCAAGGAAATTAAAAGCACACCGACCAGGAAAAGCCCTGGCCCAGATGGATATACTATCCGATACTATAGAAGATTTAAAGAAATATTAGTATGTATGAAGAGGATAGGAGAAGGCGAGGAAATGAGACTAGAATCATTACAGGCCTACATTATGGTAATGCCTAAAGAGGGAGACCACGTGACCTCAGAGATCGTATGCCGAACGGAGCGGTATCACCGGGTGTCACTTACGGCAAGTGGGTGAGATACAGAGCAGTATCGGGTGGTTGGAAGATGGTGATGGACGGAACAGTATTGAGTGGTGGAAATGGCCAAAGATACGCGTTTATTGGCAGAAAGTACAGCAATATATCAAGGAAATAACAGTAGAAATGTGTCCATGGACATGTTTATTTCATAAAACAGAAAAATCATATAGGAAGTATAAAAGAAACATTAGTACCTAACCTTATAAATGCGGCTAAAGGTGCAATACCAAAAAAATGGCTTGAATCGGAAAGCCCTCTACAAGAGATTGGTTTAACAAAATTGAATATATAAATAAAAGGAAAATGTCAGCGCCTAATCTACAAAAAATAGCAGCTTGCAAAACAGTGTGAACATACAAACACCAGTGAAATAAAAGGTTGCAGCACTAAACAATAGTGTCTGAAAAAAGTGTTCGAAAAATCAAGTCCATCTATAGAACATAAGTCCAAACAACTCATAAATCCAAGTGGAAGACGATATTCTGTGTCAATGTAAATTCAATACCGACATCAGCTAATGTTTCTCCACCAAAGTAAAAAGTGAACACTCACTGTTCACAAATAAATAAAAGGGATTGTATACCAGCGCTATGGAGTTGTACTGAATCAGGCTCAAATGGTGGTGTAAGCTGCCTCCAACCTACCTCTGAGGCAGTAAAATAGAAAAAATGCAAAAAAGTTGGACCCGGCGCTACCACTTTAAATCGTGCATGTGCAAATTAGAAAAGTGCATATAGTGCTAAAGTGCACCCAATAAGATATAAAATATAAATTATAAAATATATGTATAGTATATAAAGTGCTACGTGCTATTTATGGGCTGTGCTTGATGTGCCACATTGTAAACATCATATGTTGTACATATAAAGTGCCGAGTGCTGATAATGCCAAGAACCACGTGTAGTGATTAAGGAGACAAATATACAAGCAAAGTTATGGCGTTGGTGGATGTCCCACCAGAAACACCGCTGCTTACCACACTCTCTCGGCCAATGCCTCGACACTTCCTGGTCACTAAAATAAAGGATAAGCCTCCATTGCGTAGCATATGTTATGTCAACCAAAATAACGTAGCATCCACTCACAGTTAGGGAGTTCACTTTCAGCTTGAGAGGTGAACACCTCTCAAGCTGAAAGTGAACTCCCTAACTGTGAGTGGATGCTACGTTATTTTGGTTGACATAACATATGCTACGCAATGGAGGCTTATCCTTTATTTTAGTGACCAGGAAGTGTCGAGGCATTGGCCGAGAGAGTGTGGTAAGCAGCGGTGTTTCTGGTGGGACATCCACCAACGCCATAACTTTGCTTGTTTATTTGTCTCCTTAATCACTACACGTGGTTCTTGGCATTATCAGCACTCGGCACTTTATATGTACAACATATGATGTTTACAATGTGGCACATCAAGCACAGCCCATAAATAGCACGTAGCACTTTACATACTATACATATATTTTATAATTTATATTTTATATCTTATTGGGTGCACTTTAGCACTATATGCACTTTTCTAATTTGCACATGCACGATTTAAAGTGGTAGCGCCGGGTCCAACTTTTTTGCATTTTTTCTACTCACTGTTCACACTCATTGTGGACGTTTTAATAAATACTACACCATGAGGAGATTTCTTTTCTCTCCTGCCTGTTATGGGCTGAGGAAAGCATGTCCGGTGAAGGGGTAGGAAGATCATTCCCCGCTTGATTTCTCTGGCTTCATCTCACACGCTTTCAGCTGTCCTGATAAGACAGCATATGGGTCCGGTGAGTTTTTACTTTGGTGGAGAAACATTAGCTGATGTCGGTTTTGAATTTACATTGACACAGAATATCGTCTTCCACTTGGATTTATGAGTTGTTTGGACTTATGTTCTATAGATGGACTTGATTTTTCAGACACCTTTTATTTATTTATTTAAAAATTTAATATATACCTAAAATGAAGTATTTGGGCAATAGAGAGGAAAAACTGGTTGATCATTTTACAAATAAATGAAAGAAATGGATAGACTTTAAAAAAACTAATATCTGGAAGAATGGATGGAATAGGGGGCAGAAGGAGTAAACGTATAAGATGAAGAAGTGAAACCCAACAATAGGAATAAGTAGTAGAAAGTTTAAAATTTTGTATGTTAAAAAGAATTTTGAATATTATGGATTGTTTGTATTTTTGGATTGAAATTTAAAAAAGTGTGTATATAATATATATATATATATATATATATATATATATATAAAATCTATAAAAAGGACCCGGCTGACAGGAGAGGCTGTGTCACGCAGCATGTTTACAATGGCTGACTCGATATTGCGGCCCTGGTGTCTCAGACCCTAACTGAATGGGCGAGGATCTTTTCAAATCAGTCTGGTGGCCATAAACGTCACTTGGGGGCTTCCTCTCACAGGAGACCAGTTGTCTCAAGGGCTGATCTACTATCCTGCTTTACAGTTGCTGGTTTTAATGGCTTAGCTATTGAAAGCCAGGTACTGAGAGATGGAGGTCTGTCTGGATCAGTGATCCCTACTATGGTGAAGGCGAGGAAGTCGTCTTCCAGCAAGATATACCATTATATGTGGAAAGCATACATTTCTTGGTGTGAGTCGATTGGCGCTCATCCTCTATCCTTTTCTGTTGCTCAGATCCTAGCCTTTCTTCGAAAGGGCGTTGATCAGAAGTTGGCCTTGAAAACCATCAAGGGCCAGATGTCTGTCCTGGTAATCTTCTTTTAGTGACCCCCTAGCTACGCACTCTTTAGTTCTTACCATCATTCAGGGGGTTCAACATGTGGCTCCACCTGTACAGTCTTTTGCCGCCGTGGGATTTAAATTTAGTACTTTCAGTTCTCCAAAAACCTTCATTTGAGAATATGCGGGAGATTCCCTTGCCTATGTTATCCCAGAAGGTGACCTTCTTGGTGGCTATTACTTCGGCCTGCAGGGTATTGGAATTGGCGGCATTATTCTGTCGCAGTCCCTATTTAGTGCTCCGTAGGGATAAAGTGGTTCTTCGTCCCTGTCCATCATTCCTGCCCAAAGTTGTCTCTGACTTCCATTTGAATGAGGACATTGTATTGCCTTCCTTGTGTCCCAAGCTGGCTTATTCCGGGGAATTTGCTTTGCATACCTTGGATGTGGTTTGTGTTATTTGGGTGTATCTGGCAGCTACTGAGCCGTTTCGGAGATCGGACTCTATTCGTGGTAACAGATGGACTAAAGGGCTGGACGTTTCTTCGGCTACCATCTCCAGATGGATCAAACAGACGGTCAGGTTCCACCTTTCTCTGTCACGGCGCATTCTACTCAGAATAGCTTAGTACTTCTTGGGCCTTCCGTCATCGGGCACAAATATCACAAGTTTGTAAATTTCTATCAGGTAGATACTTTGGCATCTGCAGATGCTTCTTTTGGCTACAAAGTTTTGCAGGCTGCTGTTTAACCACTTACCGCATACTAACGTAGGTCTACGTCAGTAAACTTTGCGGTAGTGTACCGGGATGATGCCTCTAGCTAGAGGCATCATTCCGGTACCGTGGTTTGAAGCCGACGGTTGGCTTTCCGTCGGTACCGACCGATGCGGCTCGGGAGCCGCTCGATCGGTACCCGGGGGGGCGGGAGGGGACGTCCCCCCCCCTCCCGCCGCCTTCCGTGGCTTTGCTCGGGGCTCCCGTCCCACCGGGAGCCCCGAGCACCCAGCCGGCGCGTCCGCCGGCTGGATGGAGTCCCGATGAATGCCGGAAACAGCATCGATCGGTGCTCCGTTGACGTAACCCGGAGGCGGCGTCCATGACGTCACTTCCGGGTTACTGTGCCGCAAAAGGCGGCAAATTTGAAAATCGGCTGTATGCAAAAACGCCGTTTTTGGCATTTTGCATACAGGGAAGTGTAGTGGAGGGGTTTGGGGTCTTTTAGACCCTCGATCCCTCCATAAAGTGTACCTGTCACGACATATTGCTGTCACAAGGGATGTTTACATTGCTTGTGACAGCAATAAAAGTGATCAGATTTTTTTTTTTTTTAAAACTGTAATAAAGTTAAAAAAATAAATAAAATAAATGGGAAAAAAAAAAAAAAAATTTTGCCGCCCCCGTCACCGTTAGCTCGCGCACAAAAAAAAACGTATACGCAAGTCGAGCCGGAAATGAAATCGCTGTTCAAACCACACATGTGAGGTATCGCCGCGATCGCCAGAGTGTGAGCAATAATTAAAAAAAAAGAGCTACACTCTACCTCTAAACTGGTAACCGTTAAATAAATTTAAAGCGTCGCAGATTGAGATCTCTATTGACCGTAGTTTGTCGACATCCCAGGGGGGGGCGCAATTTTAAACCGTAACATGTTGGGTATCTATTTACTCGGCGTGACATGTTCTTTCACAATATACAAAAAAAATGGGCTAACTTTACTGTTTAGTATTTTTTAAATGCAGTGAAATGTGATTTTTCAAAATTTTTCCAAAAAAATGGCGCTTTATAGACCGCTGCGCAAATACCGCGTGACAAAAATTATTGCAATGACCGACATTTTATTCTCCAGAGTCTTTGCTAAAATAATATATATAATGTTTGGGGGTTCTAAGTTGTTTTCTAGGAAAAAATACTGATTTTAACTTGTGAACAAAATGTGTCAAAAATAGGCTCGGTCCTTAAGTGGTTAAGAGGGGCTGTTCCCTCTTGAGGGTTTTTTTTTTGTAAACTTTTATTTTTCAGATGGGGCTCCTGTGACCCGGTTAAAGCTCCTGTGTTCTGATTAAGGGCTCTTACGTTTAGCCTTGGGTTATTTTCCCCACCCCTCATTCTTCTTTAGGCACTGCTTTTGGATGTCCCAGTAGTTATGTTTTATAGAGAGCTGTGTCCGTTGATGAATGAAAGAGAAATTGGGATTTTTATACTTAAAATAAAACCCATTTCTCTAAATTCGACTGACACAGCACCCACCCCTCTATGGAGTTCTGATGCTTCCAATACTGCTTGCTACTAAACTGTACCTAGCGGAGAGAGGGGCAGCTGAGAACGGCCCATGGGCATAGCCAGGTGTTTTTTGTTCTGTCTAGTCCTACTCCTGGAGGAGGCAATATAACCCAGTAGTTAATTTTGGAGCGCTGTGTCCATTGGTGGAACTCTTTATGCTAACTACAAAAAACTCTCTTGGAACTTTTATGCTAACTACAAAAATCCCATTTGTATGTACCTAGATTTGATGATGTCAGAAACATGGTAGTCACTTTTCTACAGCTGGAACTTGTCAATGCCTATGCCTAAATGTTTGTTTTTTTTTTTTTTTTTTTTTATTTAGTTTGGGGCAAAAATAAGGGTCCCCCAGCTGACAATGGCACTGCAGCTTGGGGTGAGCCATCTGAACCTGCTTCTGGATGGGGGGAAACCGAAGAAACTGGACCTCCAACCCCAGGCTGGGGAAACACACCCCCTGTAGCTCCTAGTGCCATGAAAACTGGTAAGATTAAAATTTTACTAAAAGAAAAAAAATGAATGTGTAATTTCATGTAGAGTATTTTTAACACTCCCCTAGAAGACTTTACCAACCACAAAAGGTAACAAATATTAAATATTAACATTTTAAAGTGGACCTATTCAAAAAGGGAAGAGTTGCTGTGATATAGAAGTGTTAATTGTGGCCAAGCAGTGGCATGAAGAAAAAAAATTATTTTTGTTTTGAATTCTTCTAAAAAAAAAAGTGTGTTACCTGTGCCTGCAGCCTTATAGCAGTAAATCTGCAGTATTGGATTTAAAACGGTGCCTTTAACTGCCAGTTTGGGATTTAAAGAACTACTGAGCTTTACTGTTCTTGCTAAAAAGGAAGTCATACTTGAGGACCTGCAGTGCAAGGGTTTACCTTTATTCTTTCTGTGGATCTGTTCGTTTTGAACCTCTCGTGCTACTGCTTTGATTATTGCTCATCAGATAACCAGTTGTCAAATGATAGACTACAGGGAGCCTATAGATAATAGTGTTGGTTAGCCCTTTGCCTTTTTATTTTTTTATTTATTTATTTTTTGGCCAGAGCTTCCACAATTTAGGTTGTGTCTTACACGGGATGAGTATTCAGCTAAAGGAAATTGGTCATTCACTAACAACGCTGTAAAGATAGTATAACCCCTCCCGCCCCCTTGTAAAGAAACAGATTTTAGCCATAAATTCTGAAACTTATTTATTGAACAAGAATACAAACTTTTAATAAACATGAGAAGGATAACATTAAAACTCTATTACCACTTCCTGTGGGAGAGAGTTTCACAATTTTTTTTTGTTATTTCGGAAAGGACAGGGTGGAGCAAGGTTCTTGTTCAAAGATTGTATTAAGGAGTATAAGTGATACAGACCCAAAGTCTGTATCACTTATACTCCTATACACTTAACCAGGTCCAAAGTTAATAACACAATGGTAGCATTACATTGTTCCAGTAAAAAGATTCAGATGGGCAAAAATAGAGTTCCAAATTTTTTTTTACTGCTCTAACAGTAAAGAATTCTTTCCTCAATCTAAGTTTAAACCTCCTTTCTTATAACCCCAAATCACTGGCATGTGTCCTCTTCAGAGACCTTATACTAAACTGTTTATCACAGTTAATGGAGTCCCCTTTGATATTTATACATTGTAATAATGGCCCCTCTTAAAATCCTCTTCTCCAGAGTGAATAACTGTAATCTATGTAAGCAATTCTCCTAGAGGAGGTAGCTCTTTGCTAAACTCTTTCTAACTCAACAACCTCTTTCTTGACGATTGTTGACCAAAACTGAACTGCATATTCAACATAAGGCTGAACCAGTTGCTTGTAAAGGGGTCAAATTATTGTTTCTATTGAATGTATGCCCTTTTCTACTGATTGACCGTATTGCATGCTATTGCTAAGTCTATGATCTAAAAACACCCCCAGATCTTTTTCTAAATCTCCCAGGGTAGCCCCTCCTAATGTGGATTTTGCATGGCTGTTTTTGAACTCAAGTGCATACTTTACATTTCTCAATAGTTAACCTCAACTGTCATATGTCTACCTAACCCCCTATTTTAAGGTCTTCTGTGACGTTATTCCTCTACGTAATTTGGTGCCATAAGCAAACCCTGAAATTTAAGCAATTGAACTGACCCCCCCCCCCCCCCCCCAAGACAGAACCCCAGGGCACATCACTCACAACTTTTAATGGTTATTGTTACTCCCTGGATCCGTTCATGTAACCAGTTTCCTATCCATGTAGATATATTTCAATAATTTTAACAGACCTTATTTAATAGATTAAACCTTTATGATGTACAATTTAAAATGCCTTAGCATAATCTAGATGATCTATTGTATGTTCACTAGACTTCCACCATCTGATTTCTCTTTCGTATAGAACAATAAATTGTTGGTTTGACAAGAAAGGTTGCGCAAATACATTTTGGTTGTCACTTATGATCATCATGAATCATGTACATGCACATAATTGACTGCAAGTGGTTATATTGATATTGGGGTTATAGCTGGCTTTTATTTGTCTCCCCCCTCCCCTCCGAGCTCTCCTGTCCCAGCGGGGAACCTGGCATCCGATCTGGCATTTGCACAGCCTTACAATAGAGGAGACCGGATCAACGCTGGAGCAGTGAGCATTTTCGTCACTTCCAGTTTCCTTGTATGTAAACATACATTTTAAATTAGTTTAAGCATCTGTTCACACTGATCTTAAGGATGATTTTAAGAGCAGAGGAGACCTCTGGAGACCCCATATCTCTCCATAAAGCCTACCTGCCACTGCCTATTGCTGTCACAAGGGATGTTTACATTCCTTGTGACAGCATTAAAAGTGATAAAAAAATGTAAACCACAACAACCACCATTTTATTCTCTAGGGCCTGAGCAAAAAAAAAAAAAAAATATGTTTGGGATTTCTAAGTAACTTTCTAGCTAAGAAAAACGACAATGGTTAATCAGACAAATTTCTGTATAAAAGTCCCTTACCATTCTGTTAAACACCTTTTATGTACTAGTGATGATAGGCTGGACTGTTTCCTAGTACAACATTTGCTCTACAGCAATCAGTAAGGAGTCTTTAGAAATTGAAGATAGTGACTTGGCTTTACCTGAGCGGAGTTCCCTAAGTACTTTAGTTGTATAAAATCTGGACCTGGAGATTTGTTAGAGATTTGGAACATTCCGTTTCTCTAGTCTTTTGTACCTAGTTTTCAGTTAGCCACAGAGTTGCCTTCAGTGAAACATCAATAATATTATTGTTAAGATAATCAAACCTGTCATTTTCTTTTCAATATTAACATATGAAAAAAATATTAAATATATCTGTTTTCTCCATGTCATTCGTGAAAAGCTTGTGGTGTTAAGCTGTTATGAGGCCTGTCTATTCGTAAACATTACTATATTTGAAAACAATTTGGGGATTTGTTTTACTTGCTGTAGCAATATGTTTCTCGCGTTCTCTTTTAGCCCCCGTTCACACTGGGGCGACCTGTGAGGCGACCTGGTCGCCTCACAGGTCGCCGTAGGTCGCCTGCCATACAGAAGCTTTGGACCCGTTCTAATAGGAGCGACACAAGTCGCTCCGACTTAGAAAAAGGGTCCGGAGCTTCTTTGGGGGCGACCTGGAGCGACCTGCGTAGACTTCAATGTTATGAAGTCCGTGCCGGCCGCTCCGAGGTCGCGGAGCGAGCAGCGCGCCGCGACCTGTGAGGTCGCCCGGCAAAGTCGGGTCGCTGCAATGTGAACGGGGCCTTAGCCACTCTGATTGTTTCCTTTCTTGTTACCTAATAGAATAGATTGTCTAATGGCGCTTTTCCACTGCATGGAACCATACCGGTTCGGCACGCTTTTGTGCTTTTCCACTGCTGGTACCGCATGGTATAGGGTCGGAACGGTTCGGTACGGTACGGTATAGGTTTGCTTTTCCACTGCATGGAACCAAACGGTACGGTACGGCTCTGAAAAAACAGTACCTACTCGATTGTGGTTCCAACAGGTACCAAACTGGTACCATATCCCACAATCCTTTGCATGCAGTCACTACTAGCCACTGATTGGTCAGAGAATCCCACCCACCCCGTTGTTATCCCACCCACTTACAGTGGGTACGGAAAGTATTCAGACCCCCTTAAATTTTTCACTCTTTGTTATATTGCAGTCATTTGTTAAATCATTTAAGTTCATTCTTCATCCTCATGAATGTACACATAGCACCCCATACTGACAGAAAAACACAGAATTGTTGACATTGTTGCAGATTTATTAAAAAAGAAACTGAAATATCACATGGTCCTAAGTATTCAGACCCTTTGCTGTGACACTCATATATTTAACTCAGGTGCTTTCCATTTCTTCTGATCATCCTTGAGATGGTTCTACACCTTCATTTGAGTCCAGCTGTGTTTGATTATACTGATTGGACTTGATTAGGAAAGCCACACACCTGTCTATATAAGACCTTCCAGATCACAATGCATGTCAGAGCAAATGAGAATCATGAGGTCAAAGGAACTGCCTGAAGAGCTCAGAGACAGAATTGTGGCAAGGCACAGATCTGGCCAAGGTTACAAAAAGATTTCTGCTGCACTTAAGGTTCCTAAGAGCACACTGGCCCCCATAATCCTCAAATGGAAGACGTTTGGGACAACCAGAACCCTTCCTAGAGCTGGCCGTCCGGCCAAACTGAGCTATCGGGGGAGAAGAGCCTTGGTGAGAGAGGTAAAAAAGAACCCAAAGATCACTGTGGCTGAGCTCCAGAGATGCAGTCAGGAGATGGGAGAAACTTGTAGAAAGTCAACCATCACTGCAGCCCTCCACCAGTCGGGGCTTTATGGCAGAGTGGCCCTACGGAAGCCTCTCCTCAGTGTAAGACACATGAAAGCCCGCATGGAGTTTGCTAAAAAACACCTGAAGGACTCCAAGAGGGTGAGAAATAAGATTCTCTGGTCTGATGAGACCAAAATAGAACTTTTTGGCCTTAATTCTAAGCGGTATGTGTGGAGAAAACCAGGCACTGCTCATCACCTGTCCAATACAGTCCCAACAGTGAAGCATGGTGGTGGCAGCATCATGCTGTGGGGGTGTTTTTCAGCTGCAGGGACAGGACGACTGGTTGCAATCGAGGGAAAGATGAATGCGGCCAAGTACAGGGATATCCTGGACAAAAACCTTCTCCAGAGTGCTCTGGACCTCAGACTGGGTCGAAGGTTTACCTTCCAACAAGACAATGACCCTAAGCACACAGCTAAAATAACGAAGGAGTGGCTTCACAACAACTCCGTGACTGTTCTTGAATGGCCCAGCCAGAGCCCTGACTTAAACCCAATTGAGCATCTCTGGAGAGACCTAAAAATGTCTGTCCACCAACGTTTACCATCCAACCTGACAGAACTGGAGAGGATCTGCAAGGAGAAATGGCAGAGGATCCCCAAATCCAGGTGTGAAAGACTTGTTGCATCTTTCCCAAAAAGACTCCTGGCTGTATTAGATCAAAAGGGGGCTTCTACTAAATACTGAGCAAAGGGTCTGAATACTTAGGACCATGTGATATTTCAGTTTTTCTTTTTTAATAAATCTGCAACAATGTCAACAATTCTGTGTTTTTCTGTCAGTATGGGGTGCTATGTGTACATTCATGAGGAAGAAGAATGAACTTAAATGATTTTAGCAAATGGCTGCAATATAACAAAGAGTGAAAAATTTAAGGGGGTCTGAATACTTTCCGTACCCACTGTAACTTAGTACTACTTTAGTGGAAAAGCAAACCTATACCGTACCGAACCGTTCCGACACTATACCATACGGTACCAGCAGTGGAAAAGCAAACCGGGCCAAGCAGGGCCGAGTAGAGCCGAGCCGGTACTTGCAGTGGAAAAGTGCCATAATGCACTTCTCTAATTCATCTTTAAAACACCCTCACTTGCCTTGTGTGGTCGCATTGAGTGTTCTACAGTAAGGATTCTGACATGTTAAAGTAGGCAGGCCAGTTAAGCACCCAGACTCTTCTATTACAAAGCAATGCTGTTGTCATAGATGCCAATTACAGCAGGAAAATGCTAAACTGCATACTGCATCTATGACAGAATGGCTTCATAGTAGAATAATCCAGGTGCTTAACTGGCCTGCTTGCAGTCCATACCTTTCACCAATTGAAAATATTTGATGCATCTTGAAATGAAAAATTGAATCCTAAACTCAGGCAAGAATTGGACAACATTCTTCTTCCAAAACTCCAGGAACTTGGCCCCCTCAGTTCCCAGATGTTTACAGGGTAGGGTGTTGTGAAAAGAGGGGATGATAAACCTTGCCCTGCCCCCACTTTTTTGAGACAAGTTTCTGCTATCAATTCTGTGTTTAGATAGATCTTAAATGGCGTCTCCACTTTTTTGGAAATTTGGTTGTAGTAGAATCAACATAGTTTTTTCTATATCGTCCATTGACAGACGCAGCCTCCATCTTCATTCGCCATTGGGTTATGCTGCCCTCTGCAGGAGGTAGTTCTAGACAGGAAAAAATTGAAATCTCCATGTCCACGGGGCTGTCCCCACAGGCATAACCCACACACCCTCTGCTCCAGCAAACCAGTTTGTTTTGCCTAGAGAAGGAGTAGGACCTAGGTTTTCTGCTGGGACTTCGGTCTCAGTTTTTTATTATTTTCAGAATATTTTGTTTTTATTTCCCTTTTACTTATTTTGCTAGCTAGTGTTCAGGGGGATCCTCCTGGTGATATTCAAGCAATGCCGGCTGAGGTTTCGCACTGGCTAATCTAGATCCTTAAGGTCTCCCCAGCCTGGTCTACGAGCGTGAGCAGGTTTTAGTCCTGCACTAGGCTTCGCCACGACCGTACCCCTTTCTGGATGGCGACGAGCCTGCGAGTGGATGTCTCGCCGGGAATCAACGACCTGAAACGCCCTGAGTCACAGCATACCCCTCGGCTGGCAGCACCCCCACTTCGGGTGGGAGGTGGTCTGCCCGGAACGGAGCCCACCCGGTCCATGGTATGGTGAGTAAATGTGACCCCCCCCCCCTTGTCCCTTGGTGGTCTTGGGGGGGATGTGGGCCCTCTCCTGGGGATAATAGGACCTGGACTTCCTAAAAGATGCCCCTGGCCTGTCAGGTACCCGGCCCTGTGCTCTGTCTCCCTCTCCCACCCCCACAGGGGGCTATGTAAATGGGGCACTTTGCGTCCTGAGGGGGGTGGCAATCATACCTTGTTTCTTGCTGTGTCTGGTTGTAGATCATTGAGGCCTCATTTTGGGAGTCCCTGGCCGCATTGCATGCTGTGGGAGCTCCCATCTTAAGTGCGGACAATGTATAATTTTTTCCCATTGACTTGTATGGGGCAGCCATTTTGCCTGTGCTCCCTATTTAAATGCATTGGAATCCATTTTTTTGTAGTTGAGCTACACAGGCAGCGGGACCTTCCACATCCAGGCCAAGGTCACTTCCTGTGATTCTTCTTCCTGCTGCACAGTCCGATTCAGGAGGTTTTTTTCTCTGGAGGTGGTACAGTACTGGACTCTTTGTGGGCATATCCTGGGGTCTTTGTGGGCACACTCTGCTGTCAGTGTATATTTAAGGGGGACTCTGCAGACCGCTGCGATAGTCGGTGGGATCTGTGATCAGTGCTTTTTAAAGTGACAGTACTCCATTTTCTGTTACATTGATTATGGAGTCCCAGGCTGTAAATTCACCCTCAGACCTGCTCAGTGCGACACCCCGACCGTCCAGATCACAGTTGCTGGCAGCGATTTCAGCAGCTCCGGAAAGCCTGGGCGACAAAAGTTGATTTTGTAATGAAAAAGGTTACTAGCCGAAAACGACCGCTGCCTTCTCCATCTTTGGTGGGGTCCTCGGATTCAAAGGCTATGATCACCACAGATGCTCCCCTACCTGAAGGGTCGCTGTCCTCAGAATCAGATGGTGAAGAGGACCTGTCTTCTTCACCTGCAGCGCAGGAATGTGCTCTGGTGGAAGTCCTGATTGCTTTGTGCGGGTGCAGAAGTTTCAAATGGAGTCCATTCGGTTGGTGGTGGCGTCCTTGAATCAGGGGGATTTTCTGGCCTCCATCGATATCAAAGATGCGTATCTGCACGTCCCCATATTCGAGGGACATCAGCGATTCCTCTGCTTTGCGGTGGCAGAGGAGCACTTTTAGTTTGTTGCATTACCCTTTGGTCTCACCTCCACTCCCAGAGTTTTTACCAAGGTCCTGTCCCTTGTGCTGGCCTTGTTACGTCAGAGAGGTATTTCAGTTTTGGGATATCTGGACAATCTCCTGTTGCGAGCAGACTCTCATTCGGATCTGTTGGGCAACATCTCAATTACAGTTTAGACCCTTCAGGAATTTGGGTGGACGATCAATTTCAGGAAATCTTTTCTATCGCCATCCGTATGGGTCACTTATCTGGGGCTGACTCTCGACTCTGCACTGGTGAGGGTCTTTCTCCCCTTAGAAAAGCTACAGAAGTTACAAAGTGTGATCAGGTTGCTGATGGAAACTGATCAGTCCTCCTTGCAGGCTTGCATGAGGGCCCTGGGCCTAATGATATCCACCTTAGAAGCAGTCCCGTTTGCTCCGTCTCACTCTAGGCCTCTGCAGAAAGAGATTTTGGCAATGTGGAACAGGGATCCTCAGTCATTGGCCCAGCAGATTTGTTTGAGCCATCTCACGAAGTCAGCTCTATCCTGGTGGATCCAGTCATCGGCTTTGTGTCAGGGCAAGTCCTTCCTGCCGTTGTTCTGGACGGTGGTCACCACGGATGTCAGGCTGTGGTGGAGTGCTGGGCAAGCTCTGTGCCCAAGGGACTTGGGGCGACAGAAGAGTGTTCCCTGCCGATCAATATTCTGGAGCTCCGAGAGATCAAGCTTTGCCTGTTCCACTGGACGAGTCGGCTACGGGGATCCCCGGTTCAGATACAGCCAGACAATGCCACGGCTGTGGCTTACATCATTCACCAAGGGGCACCAAGAGTGTCCTGGTGGCCAAGGAGGTGGCCGAGATTCTTGTTTGGGCAGAAGACAATGTTCCGTCTCTGTCCGCAGTTCACATTCTGGGTGTGGAAAATTGGCAAGTGGACTACCTGAGTGGTCAAGTGCTGAATCAAGGGGAATGGTCCCTTCATCTGGAGGTGTTTCGTCTCCTGCGTTGGGGGACTCCGGACATGGATCTGTTTGCATCTCGCCTCAACAGGAAAGTCCTGCGTTTTGTGGCCAGGTCTCAATATTCTCTGGCCGACGCCACAGTAGACAGTATGGGCTGATTTAGGCATTCCCTCCGCTCGTACTCCTACCGAGGTTTCTCCACCCGGTGTCGGTGGAAGGCATTCCGTTCGTTCTGGTGGCACCAGACTGGCCCCGGCGGTCTTGGTACGCAGACCTGGTAAAAATGGTCGTAGATCCTCCATGGAGACTTCCTCTGCAGGAAGATCTGCTGTCTCAAGGACCGATCTTCCATCCTGCTTTACAGTCGCTGGCTTTAACGGCTTGGCTGTTGAAAGCAAAGTATTGAGGGCATGAGGCCTTTCTGACTTGGTGATTCCCACTATTTTGAAGTCTAGGAAATCCATGTCAAGGAAGATCGATCATCGTACATTTCATGGTGTGAATCGCTGCAGCTGCACCCTCGCTTGTTTTCTATAGCTAGGGTTTTGGCCTTTTTACATAAAGGGGTTGAGCAGCGTTTGGCTTTGGGCATTATCAAGGGCCAAGTGTCGGCCTTGGCTATTTACTTCCAATGTTCGTTGGCTACTAATAGCTTGATTCACACTTTTATTCAGGGGGTGCATCATCTGGCTCCTCCGAGGAGATCCCAGTTTCCCTCGTGGATGTCTGTTCTTGCTGGGGCTTCCACTATCTGTTCCTTGACATTGTCTTGCAATAAATGTAAAGTGTCATTAAACCTACATTAAAAATGCTCAATAAATGCTATATTACATGAAGTTCATATAAAACTTTGACAGGAGGGGAAGACAGAATAGCAGGATCATCCATGTCCCCACTGCAGTTGGGGATTTTTTTTCAGAGCAGTGTTGGCAGATAGTGTACATGCTCAGTTATTTGTGTATTTCTACCCTGAGCATTTCCACCCATGTGACTATAGAGTCACACAAGTGGGCATATACACAGTGGTAAATGACAATCCACTCCCTCCCTCCTGCCACTAACCAGTTAAAGACAATAGGGGTGTGATATTACATCTTAATGATCACTTAACCTCCCTCTTAAGCCCCGTACACACGCGTCGATAATTGGCCGTGAATTTTCGGCCAACGTCCGATCGGCCGATTTTCGGCTTGTTAGTATGATGCTTCCGACAACCGACTCCGACTTTTCGGCCGAAAAAAATCTGGTGTGCAGGCTATAAAATTTTTGTTGGCCTTCAACACAACGGCTGATTTTTCCGTCAGTCAGTACAGATTTCGGCAGACAAAAATCTGATGAGCAAGACTGGGCATGCTCAGAGAAGAAAAAACACACGGAAAGTAAACCAGCACATGACATCACTTCTGAAGTAGATTTTTGTTGGCTGAGAAAATTTGTGTGCAGTCTAGGCACATTCCAACCAACAAAACACCACTTTGGACAAAAGTCGGACGATCGGTCGGCCGATAATCGTTGCGCGTGTACGAGGCATCAGTCTAAAACAAATGCTGGAGGGGCCAGATGCCCCTCCTACCACTGTTTCTCTACAGACAGGTTGGGATAGAGCTGGGTCATGTGACAGCTGTATATTGATTAGCAAAGAAGGTAATTACATTTTATTTTATTAAAATTACAGTGCCATCATCCATATATACAGAAAGAGAAGAGAATTTACATTAAAAAGTTAGCGTTTAGTAACACTAAGTGTCTTGTAATGCATGGCGTGATATAACACATACCAGTGCAACAGTAAAAGTGCCACAAGACTAACCACACTCAGCCTGTTTAGATCGATGCAATCCTGGCTCACTGTTTCCCAAGCCTCAGCAGTGGTGAGTGACACAGTCCCAGCTTTTTGAATTCTAGGCCTCTTTAATCTATCTTCTAGCTACAGGTGTTCGACTGCCCAAGCCTCACTTTCAGCTTTTTTCCAAAATGACAAATAATAAGAGCTGGCGCAATGGTTGCCAATAATTTACCCTTTCTCTTTCGTTCATTGGCGGACACGGCTCTTCATCTTCTTGACTATTCGGTTATTCTGCCCCCTACAGGAGTAGGACACTTGGCAGGAAAAAAACTTGACTACGCCTATGGGGCAGTCCCAGGGGGTATACTCTCAGCTATAGGCAGTCCGTTTTTTACTGCCTAGTCAGGCGTAAGGACCTAGTTCCTTGCTGGGATCTCTGGTCCTTTTTAAATGTTTTATTTTTTTATCTTTGTTAGTTTGTTCCTGTGGGAATCTACAATCAACTGCCGGACTGGGCGACAGACTGGATAATCTAGATGCAGAGGGTCCCCCCAGTCTGGCCAGCAAGTGCGCGCAGGCCTCAGCTCCGCGATAGGTCGGCCCCCCGACAGGGTGGGTCTTTGGGGGTCCTTGTTATCTCTCTCACTGCTGATAGGTACCCTGAGCGTTGAGGGGATTGTTTAGTGGTGCCAAAGATTGTTTTTGTACTGCAAGGTCTTCTTTTCCTTGTGGAGCCTCAGGGTCGCATGTCCACCGCTGACCCCCTCATGGAGGTGGCAGGTCCGGCTTCCCATGGTTGCACTGATGGCGGTCCTTGGTGTCCCGTGTGGAAGTCGCATGTGGGCAAAGGCCCAGGAGGCGGCGTCCCCTGCCTTCCCCTGCTCAGGCTGTCTCATCTGATTCTGAGCCTGATGCCGCCGTGGATTCAGCCCGTCCAGGGGGATTTAATATAACATCCCCTAATCCATCCGATAGTGAAGATTATTCCTCCATGGTCGCAGCAGCAAATGAAAAAGCACTGTCTGTGCCTTATTTTGACAGGTTTTCCTGTAAAGAATGGGAACAACCAAAATTACCCTTTGTGGTCCCCAAACGTTTTGCTGTACGTTACCCTTTTGAGGAGTAACTTTTGGAAAAAGTGGGCTAGTCCACTAGTGGTGAACCCTCTTGTTTCCAGGTTGAATAAAGTAACCATGATCCCAGTAGAGGAATCCCCATCCTTTAAGGACCCGGCTAACAAAGAAAGCGGAGGCTGTGACACGCAGCATGTTTACTATGGCTGGTTCGGCATTGCAGCCAGTCTTTGTCTCAGCCCCTGACTGAATGGGCCATTCCCCCCAATGGGGGGAGGTGTTGAGCAGGTCCCTGCTGCTTATGTTGGTCCATGAGCTGCAGTTTTTTGATGCAGATTTGGATACAGCTCATGTGCTGTCAAATTTGTTTCAGTGGTAGTGATGAGGCGCGTGCTGTGACTTAATTGGTCCGCAGACCAAGCCTCTAAGAAGTCTCTCTTTGCTCTGCCCTTTCAAGGCAATCGCTTGTTTAGGACTACCCTTGATGACCTCATTAAGGGTATCATGGGAGGGAAGAGTATCTTCCTGCCAGAGTCAAGAAAAGGGAAGGAGCCTCGCCGCATATAGGGGCCCCCTCCTCAGTCCATAGAAAAGGATTTTGTGCTTCTGGGACAGAATAAAAGAGAAATAGATTTTTAAATCTTCCCCGGGAGGTTACAAGCAACCTTGGTCTGGTAAGCCTAAAGCTAGCTTCCCTGGACCAGCAGACAAGACTCCTTCAGCATGAGGGTCTGCCCCCACCCATAATTGGGATGGGGGGACCTCTTCGCTGGGTTCCAGGCCTCATGGACTTCTTTGAGCATCAAGGAGATCTGCAAAATGTTTCTTTGGGGGGTACCCAGAAAGGGGAACAAAGCTTGTCCTTTTCAGGTTTTTTTTTAGGTCCTATGTCTCCTTGTGCGGATTTAATACCTGCACAGGTTCAGGTGATGGCCAGACTACCTAAGGTCCCCCTTATTCCTGTCCAGGGATTTGATTTACCCAAGTCTGATTCTAATTCTGGCAGGGGGGGGGGGGGGACATCAGGAACCACAGGCCATGATTCACCGGTTGCTGTCACACAAATGGTTCTCTCTTCCATTTTGCATTCTGGTTCAGAGTCTGGCGGTAGCCACCTTCAAGACACAGTCCTACTTGCAGCTCCTTTAGCATGTTCAGCTTCACAGAAGGATACCGAGGTTCGTGACGAGATCACGGGTTCCTCTGGCAGGCGCCACAGGCCAGTAAGGCCAAGTATCATCCTCGATTAAGGATTCTTCTGCAGTGCCTGCGAGGAATTAACAGCGAGGATCTTCCGATCATCCTGGTGGCTGTAAATGTCCCTTGGGGGTCTCCTCTCAGAGAAGACCAGTTGTCCCAATGGCTGATCTAGCATCCTGCTTTTAAAGTCACTGGTTTTGATGGCTTAGCTATTGAAAGCCAGATACTGAGGGATAGAGGTCTGTCTGGATCAGTGATCCCTACTATGGTGAAGCCTAGGAAGTCTTCTTCCAGCAAGATATACCACTGTACGTGGAAAGAGTACATTTCTTGGAGTGAGTCGATTGGTGCTCATCCTCCTATCTTTTTCTGTGGCTTGGATCTTAATCTTCAACAGGGCGTTGATCAGAAGTTGGCCTTGAGTACCGTCAAGGTCCAGATGTCTGCCCTGACAATCTTCTTTTAGTGACCCCTAGCCACACACTCTTTAGTTCCTACCTTTATTCAGGGGGTTCGACACGCGCAGTCTCTTTTGCCGCCATGGGATTTAGTACTTTCGATTCTCCAGAAACCCCCATTCGATAATAATCGGGAGATTCCCTTGTCTACGTTATCCCAGAAGGTGACATTCTTGGTGGCTATTACCTCGGCCCGCAGGGTATTGGAATTGGGGGCATTATACTGTTGCAGTCCCTATTTAGTGGTTAATAAGGATAAAGTGGTTCTTCATCCCTGTCCATCATTCCTGCCCAAAGTTGTCTGACTTCCATTTGAATGATGACATTGTGTTGCCTTCCTTGTGTCCCAAGCTAGCTTATCCCAAGGAATTTGCCTTGCATACCTTAGATGTGGTTCGTGCGATTGGGGTGTATCTGGCAGCTACTGAGTCTTTTCAGAGGTCAAACTCACTTTTTGTGGTTACGGACGGACCAAGAAAAAGGGCTTGTCGCTTCTTCGGCTACCATCTCCAGGAGGATCAGACAGACGGGACTAATCTATAGATAATGTGTGGATTAATGTGTAAAATGGAGGGCAGGGGTTAATTTTTTTTTTTCTACGAAAAAACTTGGTTAGTGTATTCATCCAGATCGCGTCTGAATTTCCCTAATTTTGTTCTAATCAAGAAATCTTCTTTTTAGTATTCTTCTTGTCATACCAGGAATTGGGGATACTTTTTTTGATGTCTATAATTTCTAGGGATGCACCGATCCGACTTTTTGTCCCGATCTTTTGCTTTGTGAATTCTCCGATCCCGAAGTACTGTTTTGTGAGCTCATTACAAAATACTTCCGGATCGGTATCGGCAGATACCTTTATAACAAATGTGCATTCAAAATCTAAAATATCATCAAACACAAAGAATAAAATGTAGATACAAGGAAAAAACTGTTTATTGCTTGAACATACAATAGCAATCAAACAGTAAACATTGTAAACTAAATTGCAAAATCCTGGAAAGTGCAAACAGGAATTTTAAATAAAAAAATGCAACATAGTAGCAGCCTGAGCCTCTCTCAAGAAGATTGCATTTCTTCTCTTCTCTCTGTGTAAGGCGATTTCTCTTCTCATCCACAACACAAACAGTCACAAACTGTGCTGAACAGAACACACTCTCACTTTCTGCATTAGTGGCAGACAGTGCAGGGCAGGCACTGCAGGGGGCAATACAACAACACCAGCAGCAACAACATTGCAGCCTGATTCCTGTCCTGACCAAAAGTTGGTCGAACAAGAACAACAACTACTTGGATTACACATACAAAATAGCATATTGCAAACATGTAGTCCAGTGTCACACACCACCATCACACAGTAATTTGATGGTGGCGTCGGCGTGTGATACAGTGACACTGGACTACCTGTTCACAATAAAATGCCTTTTGTTTGTGTGATCAAGAAGTTGTCTTGATTCACAGTCACACATGATGACAATGACACAAACATGACCTGAATGGTCACTTAATTCTCTCTCAGCTCCTCAAGAAAGTTTGTAGAAACTAGACAAGCATTTCTTCTGTTCTCTGCTGTGTAAGGCTATTTCTCTTCTCATACACAAACTGTGAACAGAACACTCTCTCACTTTTTAGTGCAAGGGGGCATAGACAAGCATTTCTGCTCTCTCTGCTGTAAGTCTATTTCTCTTCTCATCCACAATGTTGGAAACTGTGCTGAACACTCTCTCACTTTCTACACTAGTGCAGGGGGCACAGAGGTATTTTGTGGCAGTGGCAGCAAGACAAGATAATCTGTATTTGTTGACTCCCTAGAACTGGTATGGGTTGTCTGAGGCAGCGATGGTTTTCTCTGCAAAATATCCATGCAGTTGGACTGCAGGGCTTGAGCTGCTTGCTGCATTGGAATCTAGTTCAAACTCCTCCACAATGTGGTCAAACTCTTGCATAAAACTGCTCGGTGCTGCTGCTTCCACCCGAGGGACCTTGTCTTGTGCGTCTGTGGCCTGTGATGCTCCAGCTCTGCTGTTCCTCAAGTCTTCCTCTAGTTCCGCTGTCAGTGCATCTTTTGCACGCTTTGCAGATTGTGCACCTGTAAAGTATCTGAAACAGAAATAAAAACGTAGGTTAGACTTATTATGAAACACTTCATGACACTAACCTGAGGCTGAAAAACTGAATTTTTGTAAAATCTTACCTGTAAAATTCCTTTCTCTGAGTCCTCCGACAGTCGCCGCCTCTTCATATTCGTCACATATGGGGGGTATTAGACTTTGCTCCGAAGGAGTAGCTAGGCAACAGAATATGTTAACATTAAAGCTTTTAACATATCCCACCCTCAAGGGGTGGTCCCCTCAGTCAATACCCTCCTACTTCCTGCAACCATATCTCAGTTTCAGTGGAATAGCAGTAGAGTATACAACCAAACCCCAAAAGAGGGGCGGGGGCGGCGACTGTCGGAGGACTCAGAGAAAGGAATTTTACAGGTAAGATTTTAAAAAAATTCCGTTTTCTCTTATGTCCTCCGACAGTCGCCGCCTCTTCATATTCGTCACATATGGGGACGTCCCAAAGCAGTGCAAACATGAGGGGTGGGCAACGCATCCGCGCCGAAAGGCAACGCAGCCTCCGCATCAAAGAAAGGAACCTTACCAAAGGAAGGAAACCAGCTGGGCTACAGGAACCTTCTCACCCTGTTGTTGAGACGAGACGCGAACAGGTCCACATCTGGAAGACCCCACTTCGCACACAACATCTGGAAGACAGCCGGGTGGAGAGACCATTCCCCCTGATCCAGGGTCTGGCGACTCAGTCCGCCTGCCAGTTCTCCACCCCCGGAATGTGAACCGCCGTTATCGCCGGGACATGAGTCTCGGCCCAAGACAGAATGTCGGCCACTTCTCGAGCCGCTCGGGCACTCCTGGTGCCCCCTTGGTGGTTGATGTAGGCCACCGCCGTGGCATTGTCCGTCTGCACCCGAACCGGGCAGCCCTGCAGCCGGTCCGTCCAGCGATGAAGACAGATTTATTGCACGCAATTCCAGAATGTTGATCGGAAGGGAGGACTCCCCCTCCGACCAAGTCCCCTGGGCGGACAGAACGCCCAGAACACCACCCCAGCCCGACAGGCTGGCATCCGTGGTGATTACCGTCCACGAGATAGGACGAATCGACTTGCCCCCGGACACCATCGGGGACTGGAGCCACCACAGAAGGTCTCTTCTGGTGCGATGACTCAACGAGATTTGAAGATCCAGAGATTGAGGTCGCCCGTCCCACATGGACAGGATCTCCGCTTGGAGACCCCGCGTGTGAAACTGTGCGAAGGGAATCGCCTTGAAGGCTGAGACCATCAATCCCAGACATCTCATGCACGTCCGCAGAGACGAGTGCGGAACGTCCCTGAGGGACCTGACTTCCTCCTGAAGCGTTCTGAGTTTGTCTTCCGGCAGGAAGACCTTCGCCTGCACCGAGTCCAGAATCATTCCCAGGTAGGGAAGACGAACCGACGGACTCAGTGTCGACTTTGGAAAATTTATCGTCCAACCAAACTCCTGCAGAGTTTGCATCGTGACAGACAGGTCCTTCTCCAGACCCTGGCTGGTCGCAGACCGAACCAGAATGTCGTCCAGATACCCCAGGACAGAAATGCCCTGGGCCCTCAATAATGCCAGAACCGGTGCAAGCACCTCGGTGAAGACCCGCGGAGCCGAGGCGAGACCAAAAGGCAACGCCACGAACTGGTAGTGATCCTCCGCAATGGCAAATCGAAGGTACCTCTGGTGACCCTCGAAAATGGGGATGTGAAGATACGCATCCTTCAAATCGATGGAGGCCATGAATTCCCCCGGAACCAGGGCAGCCACCACCGACCGCAGGGATTCCATGCGGAACTTGCGAACCCGCACAGAGCGGTTCAGTGCCTTCAAGTCCAGAATTGGACGAACCTTGCCCTCCTTTCTGGGCATGGTGAACAGATTGGAATAAAACCCCCGAAATCTGTCCCGATGAGGCACCGGAACTACCACTCCCTGAGCCCTCAGGTCCCGCACCGCCAGGTGCAGGTCCCGTAAACCCTCTGGAGACAGTTGAAGATTTGAGGGAAAAAATCTGCTCTCCGGCCGAGAGAGAAACTCGATCTTGTAACCAGATCGAACGAGCTCCTGAACCCATCTGTCCCGCACGCGGGCCAACCAAGGCTGAAGAAAACCGAGCAAGCGTCCCCCCACCCCAAAACTGGGTGAGGGCGCCCCTTCAGGCCGCACTGTTATGGGCTGCGGATCCGGATTGACCGGACTTCTGTTTTCCAGACCAGGGCTTCTTCTGAGAGCCTTGACCTTTGAACGGTTTGCCCTTGTAGTGCGACCGAAAGGCACGAAAGGACCCCTGAGGGGGCCGAAAATTAGCATGCTTCTTCCCAGAAGCCCCCTTAGCCTTGGGGAAATGGGGCAAGAGAGTGCTCTTACCTCCGGTGATCCCCTTAATCAACACATCCAAGGACTCCCCAAAAAGGCGAGACCCATCATAAGGCAGATTGGCTAAGGTCTTACGTGAAGACTGGTCCACCGACCAACATTTCAACCAAACCAGGCGGCGAGACAACACCGCCACGCTGTGCACACGTGCAGCCAACGGGACTAGGTCCAAGTCCGCATCACACAGATACATGACACCCTGGTGGATTTGATCCACCATATCCAGGGTCGCCGGCGAGGCCGAATCGGCCACTAGGACACGCCTAAGCATCTGCGTCCAACTTGCGACCGCCTGGGCCGCCATGAGAGAGGCAAACAGAGCCTTAAGCATAGAACCTGTAACAGAATAAGTATGACGGGCAAGAGACTCCAATCTCCTATCCGTGGCATCACGGAACACAGGGGAATCCTCTGCAGGAATCGCAGTGGATTTGTTTTAAACCGCAATTGCGTGATCCACTGGGGGTGGCACACACCACCTTTCATCAGTGGAAGGCGAGAAAGGATAACGCAGCTTGAACCTACTTGGTACAGCAAAAGGTTTGCGCAGATTGCGCCATTGTTCCTTAACAGCGCGCTGAAAATCATCATTGCAGGGAAAAACCTGCGGCGTCCTGCGTTTTCTCCGCGTCCCATAAGCCGCCAAGGCAGCGGGGGGACACACTTCATCCTGCAAACGCAGCGTTTGTTTTATGGAAGCAATCAATTCATCCATGATTGCAAGCTCTTCAGGCGAGCCAGGGGGGAGAATTATCAACCCCTTCAACTTCAGCCTCCACCTCGGACCCCACTAGATCCAGGGAGGAGCGGGACCCCGATAAGGAGGCCCCCGCCATAACAGCCCCATCACCTTCACCCTCAGAATCAGAGGAAAGAGAAACTCTGGGTCTTTTAGTAGATTTAGCAGCCACCAGCATCTGCACCTGAGCAGCAAGGCCAGCCACAATAGTGGCTAAATCCCCCCCTGGGGGGGAAACAGCGGTCCCCTGGCTTTCCACCAAGGCGGTAGGAAATTTGCCCTCCTGAGAATCCATTGCCCCTATTACAAATGCCGGATAATAAAGGGTTAACTGCCCCTTTAACAAGCGCGGCGAGCGCAGCCCACCGCACCACACACAAGCACAATGAGACCCCCACAGGGACAATAAAACTGACACAGGCAATGGATAAGAAGGATATAACCTGAGGAGACCCTCGCCGCTGCTGCTGCCTCGATCGGTGTTCCTGGAGAAGAGGAAGCGATGCTGCCAGGGCGCTCTATGAAAGCCTATGGGAGGCTACAAGAAAATGGCCGCCATGCATGTAGAACATGCGGCCGGAGCGAGTGTAGGCAAAATGGCGCCGTTTGGCGCCGAAACCGCCGCTCCCCAGTACAGTAATGCACACATGTCATCCATGTATAAAAAACATGTCAGATCGCCGCAGCGACCGCTGTATAGTGCCAAAACATGCCCCACAGCACACAGCTTCTCACACTGACAAGGCTGACACACACAGTGTCACACAGCTCCCCCCCCCCCCCTTGCAGCCCACAGCATGCAGCCGAGTGATAGGGAGACAAACAGTGTGAACAGAGGCAGGTTACACAGTCCCAGACTGACACCCCCCCAGACAGACAGGTCCCCACATAGATACACTTACCTCACAATGGCGTGGGGGACCCGCACAGGCGAACAAGCCGCTACACATAAGGCAGGGAGAGTCGCATACAAGACGCACAGAATGGGGGTTAAGAAACCGCACAGCGTCCAGTGAGGTAGCCACCTCACCAAT